>NC_088387.1:5105000-5705000 GCF_037993035.2 Macaca fascicularis
GAAGTTTTATTGGCCTAAGATGGAATCTAATTTTTTTCCAATTAGTCATCTGTATATATGTTCTCTGATGCCAAAGGACAAGGTAACCTGACCACAGTCATCTGCCAGCATTTTCAAGGAGAGACCAGGCCACTAAAGGCAGTTTATTATGAATATTGCCACTGGGCTTACTTGGATAAAATCATTTCCTTCCTTCCTTCCTTCCTCCCTCCCTCCCTCCCTCCCTCCCTCTTTCTGAATCCACTAAAATGTTAACTGTTTATTTAGGGTGTTGAGATTATAGCTGCTATATGTTTATTTATTTGGCATCTCTTAGCTTACTTTTCTTTCTCTCTCTCTCTCTTTTTTTTTTTCCCCCTCTTGTTGCCTGGACTGGAGTGCAATGGCATGATCTCGGCTCAGTGAAACCTCCGCCTTGCAGGTTCAAGTGATTCTCATGCCTCAGCCTCCCAAGTAGCTGTGATTACACGCTCCTGCCACCACGCCCATCTAAATTTTTGTATTTTTAGCGGAGACAAGGTTTCACCATGTTGGCCAGGCTGGTCTTGAACGCCTGACCTCAGGTGATCCACCTGTCTTGGCCTCCCAAAGTGCTGGGATTACAGGCATGAGCCACTGTGCCTGGCTTTCTCTTTTTATTATTTTACTTTTTCCATAAGTTGTTGGGGTACAAGTGGTATTTGGCTAGATGAGTAAGTTTTTAATGGCGATTTGTGAGATTTTGGTGCACCCATCACCAGAGCAGTATACATTGTACCCTACTTGTAGTCTTTTATCTCTTGCTACCCCCCACTTTTCCCCACAAGTCTCCAAAGTCCATTCTATCATTCTTATGCCTTTGCGTCCTCATAGCTTAGCTCCCACATATCAGTGAGAACATATGATGTTTGGTTTTCCATTCCTGAGTTACTTCACTCAGAATAATAGTTTCCAATCTCATCCAGGTAAAGCCATTAATTCATTCCTTTTTATGGCTGCATAGTATTCCATCATACACACACACACACACACACACACACACACACACACCACTGTTTCTTTATCCACTCGTTGATTGATGGGCATTTGATTTGTTCCATATTTTTGCAATTGTAAATTGTGCTGCTATACACATGCGTGTGTAAGTATCTTTTTCATATAATGACTTCTTTTCCTCTGGGTAGATACCCAGTAGTGGGATTACTGGATCAAATAGTAATTCTACTTTTAGTTCTTTAAGGAACCTCCACACCATTTTCCATAGTGGCTGTGCCAGTTTACATTCCCACCTGCAGGGTGAAAGTGTTCCCTGATCACCACATCCACGCCAACATCTACTGTTGTTTGATTTTTTGATTATGGTCATTCTTGCAGGAGTCAGGTGGCATCACATTGTGGTTTTGATTTGCATTTCCCTGATCATTAGTGATGTTGAGCTTTTTTTCATATGTTTGCTGGCCGTTTGTATATCGTCTTTTGAGAATTGTCTATTCATGTCCTTAGCTTAGTTTTTGATGGGATTTTTGCCTCCAGAATCCAAAGCATGATAAGTCATTCACTTGATTCTATGATTTTCCAGGTTAGGCCGCATGTCCACTGGAGCCTGGGCCATCAGGTCCACCTGAATCAGATGAGTTGAGGAAAGGAAAGCGAGAGAACATCAGTGGAAATCCAGGTACCATTGCGAAAAGAAGGCATAGCAGATGCTAGCCAGGCAATGAGAGCAGGTGCCCACCGAGGGTGGTGAGAGCCAGGCTGGGGTTGCTCCCTGTGCTGTACTCCTAACCTCAGCCTGCAGAGCCTCCCAGGTGGACACTGTGATGCCAGAGTAGGAAGACTCATGACTTGTTCACTCACTCATTTGTTCAACAGCCATTCATTGAGAACTGATGATGGACAAGGTCCTGGTATAAACACTGCCCAGGATGCAAAAGATATAAGATGTGTTCCCAGTTCTTAAAGATCTCAGCTTTCTGGGTGGCTCATACTCACGTTATGTGTGATTGTTGAAAAAATGATGCCTTCTTTCTTGCTGGAGTTTCCTCGTTTCCTCCTTCTAGCAAAGAGACATAAAGAAATCTGTGCAATTTTCCAGGAGGTATCTGACGTTCACTGAGATAATAGACTGTTCTTGTGACTGGCGTTGAAAGTCCGTTTCAATGACAGATTCACTGTGGCCATGATAAGTGGGATTGGGAGCAGGGTGGCGGCCCACAGAGCCACTCACCTGCTCATTAGGTCTCATGGTCTTCTCTGTATCCAGGGAGGCCCCTGCCCCACTGCAGCCGAAGAACCAGCCATGGCCATGGGGTCTGGCCAAACGGTGGCTGGGGGCTTGCTAGGCCACAACTGGGGTTTCCCTGACTTTGTCAGTTTTTATTTCCCATCATGCCAACTATGTTTCAAATTTCAAAAAAAAGAAGAAAAAAAATCAATTTTTTTTTCTTGCAATGAACTTATTCTTTCAACTTGAAGATGGAAAAATCAAAGTCAGAGTCCGCAAGTTTCTCAGGAGCTCTTGACCTACTTTTGGGGAAACCAGTTCTTGTTGGAACCACAAACCAGGGCACTGCTTCCAATGGCTTTAAGCAATGTGCTGTCAGAAGCATATGGGAAGCTGGGTACCGGGGGGCCCCATCAGAAAACCCACGCATGAGCAATGACGACCTGACGCATTGCTGGGTTTTATCCACACCAAGTGTCCAGATTGACACTGTAGATCTCACATGGAACCTGCCAGGTCACCCTCCCTTTAGCCCTGTCTCCGTACCTCCCACTGACCTGCACCTGCAGTGCAGCCTGTGGCTGTCACTGGCCTGAGTCAAGGAACTCTTGAGGAGCTCCCAGCTTAGAGGCTGGGGACTCAGTGTCCCACGCATCCTGCCCTGCCCTGTGGCTCAGTCAAGCAACTGGGCTCCCACCAAGTTCTCATCTTGCTGCCAACTCCCCCATCTGTACCTCCTGCCCCAGGTCCCAGGATCCAGACCCACTTCTGCACCTCTGCATCAGGGCCTTGCTCATGGCCCTGATGCCACACTGACTCTCCAACACCTCTCAGATACCTGTAGGGCACGCTGCGATTCTCACAGCTCCTTCCTGAGCTCCAAGGCCAGTGCTAGCATGGACTCCTTCTTGCATATCACACCATTCCTATGAGTCATAAACCCCAAAGCTTCTCTCTTAGAGGGAAAAAATAATTTTCACATTTTATGATTTCCTTTGATAGAACTTAGTGTTCTCTCTCTCTCTCTCTCTCTCTCTGTCTCTCACACACAGGAAACAAACTGCCCAGAAAGGCTCATATGAAGGACTCACAGTCCCAAAGGCCACCCTGTCTCCCCCATAGCTGCCTGCCCATGGGGGACTTTGTCTCGCTTCATACTCAGACAGGATTACTTTGCTGCCCTGAGTCAGAGCACTTTCCGGATGTTGAGCATCATCATGCAATTAGGAAGAAAGAGCACGGCCGTCCTCCTGCCTCCTCGGGTTCGGTCCCCGCGCTGTCTGTCTCTAGCTCAGTTCCATGGCTGGAGAGTAGGAGTTCCTTGTCAGTGTTCCCAGCCAGGAGCTAGAAATAGTTCTGGCAATTGTTATTCTTGTCCAAAGTAAGGATCAATGCAGCTGACCACAGTGGCCCTGTGTGGGCGCCACATGTCTGTGAGTGTTGACTGACAGCAGAGGCAACTATCCCTGCATAGGCTGTCATGCAGCTAAGCTGGAGCAATGCCTTGCACTTATGAAGACAAAAGGCCCCTGGCAACTCCATCGTTCTGCAGTCCATGTGCTGTCACTCTGGGGCAGACTTCTCCCGGCTGCCCTCTGCCTGTGGCATTCCTCCTCTTTCCAGTAACCAGGCACGGGGAGGCGCGCATCCCAGGGTGACAGCTGTGGAGGCTGTGTGCTCTACAGTGGCCACAGACTCCCAGATGTTCTGCAAATGCACTAATCGAAGTGTCAATGGAACAGCAGAAAAACCCAGAAAACAACACACAAAGAAACACCACCATCAAATTCAAAAGGGTTGGTGTGTCCATCTTCTACACATGGATTTCTAGGTATGGAAAAAACCAACCAGCATGGTCATAGTCATGGTCATTTCCATTCCTGTTCTTTTTTTTTTTTGAGACAGAGTCTCACTCGGTTGCCCAGGCTGGAGTGCAGTGGCACGATCTAGGCTCACTGCGACCTCTGCCTTCTGGGTTCAAGCGATTCTCCTGCCTCAGCCTCCCGAGAAACTGGGATTACAGGCACCCAGCTAATTATTGTAGTTTTGGTAGAGATGGGGTTTCACCATGTTGCCCAGCTGGTCTCAAACTCCTGGCCTCGGCCTCTAAAAGTGCTGGGATTACAGGCGTGAGCCACCGTGTCCAGCCATTCCTGTCCTTTTGACACAAGATTCTAATCACTCTTCTTGAGAACTCTCTGAGCAACATACACTGTTTTACTCATGATAAAGAATTCTTCTAACCAGCAATACCATCTACGATTTTGTATGTGATATGGTTTGGCTCTGTTTCTCCACTCAAATCTCATACTGAAGTGTAAGTCCCAGTGTTGGAAGTGGGACCTGGTGGGAAGTGATTGGATCATGGGGGTGGAATTCTCATGAATGGTTTAGCACCATCCCGTTGGTGCTGTCTTTGCGATAGTGAGGGAATTCTCACAAGATCTGGTCATTTAAAAGTGTGTAGCACCTCTCCCACCCCTCTTGCTCCTGCTCTGGTCATGTGACACGCCTACTCCCCCTTCATCTTCCAGTGTGATCGGAAGCTTCCTGAGGCCTCCCAGAAGCTGAGCAGATGTTAGCACCTTGCTTCCTGTACGGCCTGCAGAACCATGAGCCAATTAAACCTCTTTTCTTTAGAAATTACTCAGTCTCCGGTGTTTCTTTATAGCAATGCAAGAATGACGTAACACAATGTGCTTTTCTATTTCGTATGGCCTGTCAATTCCAGATTACCTGGACGATGGCCCTGCACAATGGGCCGGATTATAGAAAACTCCACAGCATGCAAACCTCATTGCTACATAGCTTTGAAATACGCCATGTAATTTTTTACACAAGCAGTTCCTTCCTAATTACATGATGATGTTTTATTATTTTCTGCATCAGTGCCATTAGCGACCACATATACAGTGTTGACTCTATGTGCTTTGTGTTTACTCACTCATTGAATGCTCTCAATACCTCTGTCAGGTTTTAGTGAGGATAACAATAACTGCTTTAAGAAAGTGACTCAACAGTGCAGTGGCTCTAAGCAGTCTGAAGATTACTTTTCTTTTATGTGATGATTTCATTGTCCCAAGTTGGCAGGCAACAAGGTTAAGGTGATGGCCATTGTTTATAGGTGGCTTGCAAAGCCACTCTGGTCACTGCTGCTCAAGCCATCAGAAACAGAGAACAAGGGTGTTGAGGTAGCATGCCAGCTCTTTTGAGGCCCAGCTTGGACATGGCACAAGTCACTTGCACTCATATTCCATGGGAGAGGACATAGCCACGTGACCATGCTTCAGGGGGTGCTGGGAAACCTGGCGTAGCCGGCCAGCACCTGCCAGGCCACAACTCTGCTGTTATGGAGAAGGGATAACTGCTCGCAGCCTCCACCACTGAGAGTTGCTATCTGTCTTAGCTTAGGTAGCCTAAAAAAGCAGAAATTTTGCTGGGTGCGGTGGCTCATGCCTGTAATCCCAGCACTTTGGGAGTCTGAGGTGGGCAGATCGTGAGGTCAGGAGTTCGAGATCAGCCTGGCCAACATGGCGAAACCCCATCTCTGTTAAAAATACAAAACTTAGCTGGGCGTGGTGGCAGGCACCTGTAATCTCAGCTACTTGGGGGGCTGATGCAGGAGAATCGCTTGAACCCAGGAGGTGGAGGTTGCAGTGAGCTGAGATCATGCTATTGCACTTCAGCCTGGGCAACAAGAGCAAGACTCCATCTCCAAAAAAAAAAAAAAAAAAAAGCAGAAATTTATTGCTCACTGTTCTGGAGGCTGGGAAACCCAAGATCAAGGTGCCGGCAGACTCGGTGTCTCATAAGGGCCCACTTCCTGGTTTTCTTATTGACATTTTATAGGTGAAGAAACTCAAGCACAGATCAATTTAAAAATTCCTCTAAGAGCACAGATAATCAGAGTGGAGATAGGATCCTTACTCAGGCTACCTGGCTTTAAGTCCATGCCTTTGATCATTATGCTATGTTAGATTTATAACACAGTATTAACTTTAACATATAATCAAAACACATCTTCACATTTGACTGCTTGCTGTATCTTTCTGCCTCAAAGCCTCAAAGTCACTCATTTGTCAAGAAACTTCCTTGAGATATTCGACAGTGGGCTGGAGAATTGGATGCCACCCATATTCTTAAGTCTGTGGTAAAAGCCAGGACTCAGCTATGGTCAGACCCCTGAAGCTGGCAGGGAATGGATGGGCAGGGCCTCCTGCTCGACCGGCCAGTGGGTATGACCTGCTCCTCAAGGGCCAGTTGGGGGATCTGTGGCTCAAGGCTTTGTATGGAACATCACCTCCTTTTCCCCCAACGGCAGGCCGTCGTACTCCTTCCTGCTGCTTTGAGAGACGCCAGGGCTACAGCAAGAACTTGTGGTGCATGCAGAAGAGCCAGAAAGCAGCCCGAACAGCACAGTTCACACATCCTTCTGCAATGGCGAGGGGCTGGGAGGCATCCGCTCTGGTTGGGAAGAATTTTAGGCGACTTTTTGCATCTTAAAGAGCTGATTGCTACTGTCATCAACGTCATCTCACTGTGACCTCGTTTTATATTTTTCCTTCATCCCTTTTTACCCCGTCATTAGTATGGGATTAAGAGACAGAGCAATTGGGAAGTCAGAAAAACAAAACAGCAAGTTCCACTTGATGGCAATTTGCTGTTATAAAGGCATTTCCCACGTGCTATCTGGAGGTAGCCAGATCTCCTTGGGCCCGTGGTCAGAAGGGGCATGGAGGCCTGCAAAGGTCTGCAGGCTGCTGTAGATCATTAGGAGGTAGGAGCAGGTCTCCCCATCCAGGCTCCAACACCTTCACCCAGAACACACTGCCACAAAGCCTCTGAACGGACAGCAGCTTTCTCCTTAATTAGATCGTTTTTCTGGCTAGGGGTTGGCAGGGTCAGCATAGCGGCTAGCCTGGGTTAATTTAAGTGAGTATCCTGATCCAGTGATCTATAACTTTCAGAAGGGTGAAAACCAGTGTTCCCCAGAACCAAGCATTTCCATATTCAAGCACCTAGACAGTCTCGCTTACACTATGGGGGACTTCAGACACCCTGAAACCCTTTCTTGGGCTCCCTACATAAGGATCTGGACTTCTCTCCTCAATTCTTTCACTTTATTTGTTAATCACTCTAATGAAAATAGACCAACACAATTTTGTATCATTAAAGAGTAAATAAATTATAGTAAATCCATAGAAAACTACGCAACAGTTATAAAGAGATGGATATTGCATAACAAAATAAAAAAAAATCTAAATGACAGTTAAGTTTGAAAAATAAAGTAAAAATTAATTCATGTAATTAACAAATGTGTGGCCAGGCGCGGGGGCTCAAGCCTGTAATCCCAGCACTTTGGGAGGCCGAGACGGGTGGATCACGAGGTCAGGAGATCGAGACCATCCTGGTGAACACAGTGAAACCCCGTCTCTACTAAAACTACAAAAAACTAGCCGGGCGAGGTGGCGGGCGCCTGTAGTCCCAGCTACTCGGGAGGCTGAGGCAGGAGAATGGCGTGAACCCGGGAGGCGGAGCTTGCAGTGAGCTGAGATCAGGCCACTGCACTCCAGCCTGGGCGACAGAGCGAGACTCCGTCTCAAAAAAAAAAAAAAAAAAAAAAATGTGTGTGGGGCGTGCGTGTGTGTGTGTGTGTGTTTGTGTGTGCGTGTGTGTAAAGACAGCACGAGAGAGAAATAATATGAGTCTGCTACCCATCGGGGATAGAGCAATGAACAAAACAGAATCTCCTCCCTGGGAGTCAGTGCTGCTGGAGCCATGCCAGGAAACAGGGCCGAGGATGGGATTGGTGGTCCACGCAGCACCACTGGGTTTTATTCTAAGAAGACAGGGAGCTGTTGGAGGGCTTGGAGCAGGGGCATGCATCCCTGCTTTGATTTTTAAAAGCTCAGTCTGTCTATTCCAAAAATCATTGCTTCTGGGTGGTTTGAAGCAAGGAGAGCAGTCCAGTGGGGATTGCAGTGGTTTGGGGGAAGTGGAGTTGTGTTTGAACCATTGTAGTAGGGGTGGGGTGGTGAGAAGCCAGCAGGCTCTGGGTGGACTTTGAGGGTAGAACCCCCAGGATTTGCTGGTGGTTCAGATGGCGGCAACAAAAGAGAGGAACCAAAGAAGATTACCAGTATTTGGCCGGTAAATGGTGATGACTTTGCTAAGCGGAACTAGGAGAGGAGCAGGCTTGGCAGAGGCAAAGTCAAGGGCTCTGCTTTGAACCAGTTTGCACGGCTGATTCAGACTGAGGTGTCAGGTGGGCGGTTGGTGGTCCAGCTTCAGGCTGGAGGAATATATTTGAGAGTCATATTCTTTTTAAAAAAATAATTTCAGCTTTTATTTTAGATTCAGGGAATACGTGTGAAGGTTTGTTAAAAGGGTTTATTGCATGATGCTGAGGTTTGGGGTACAAATGATCCCACCACTCAGGTGGTGAGCATAGTTCCCAAGAGGTGGTTTTCAACCCTTCCTCACCTCCGCTCTCTAGGAGTCCCCGGTACCCAATGCTTAGCTCCCTCTGACAACTGAGAAGACAGCCGTCTTCTTCTAAACATTATGTAGAGCTGTGGTGCTGGAGGAATCCATGAGGGGAGAGCCATGATTATTCGCTCCTTTAGAGGTCACTCGTATGAGGAGGACCCAGCGTGGCAGTTGGAGGACCATGGGGTGAGGCAGGAGAGCCTGAAGAGGCAGATGTAGAAGCTGGAACCCAACTCAGAGCTTTGGGGAAGAGGGAGTGATCCTTGCTAACAACTGCTGCAGACACCACTCACGGAGGCAGTAGATACCCACATGGGTGACAGAGACAGACGGACTCAGCAGCAGACATGGGGTGCACGGAGGGTTCTGGAGAAACACACACCTAAAGGACTATGGATTGGGATTGGGCGGGGAGGGGTAAAGGAAGCATACTCTTTGCCCTCCTGTATCAGGGGTCTGTGCATTACTCGGGGAATTAAAAAAGAACAATATGTTAAAGGGGGAATTATATGCAGTGTGGAGAAGGTCTCTCCCTACTTGGGCTCCTGCCTTTTACATCCTCCTACAGGACGTGCTCAGGGTGGTCCACCTCTCCTTCTCCTTCCACCCTGTACAAAGGGCTTCCTTCCATCCACGCGCACCTGCCTCTCCCTCCTCCCCGACCTGGGGCCCGCTCCATGTTCCAATCCTCTTCCTCCAAACCCATGAACACAGGCAGGAGGAAGCCATTCCACAATTGGTTGCAGTTCTCTGTGCAGGTAGAAATAATATGCGATGCTGTGACATTTGCAACCAACTACCGTGTTGATTTAGTTTTGTCGTGATTGCTGTATTATCTGCGAGCTTTTCCCGGAGCTATTTCAGGCTCTGTTTTGTGCAGATGATTGAAGACATTCTGAAAATGTCTTTCTTTCTGAACGATCCATTCAATCCATACTTTCCGAACCCTTTGAGGGAAAACAAATACAACACTCCACACACACACACGTGCACACACACACACTTTTTCAATCTCTATCAAGCTGAGAGTCTCCCGGTAAATGAGCCAATTTGTTTTCATTTAAATATGAAAATAGGATAAGGAGAAGTATACCTCATGAACATGCATGAGAGAGCACAGAGCCGTAAGCTGGGGAAAAATAAAGACAAATTTGTCACATCTCTCATGATGAATGATGTGTGTGCAATTAAACAGAGCCAGCCTGGCGGCTGTGAGCACCTTTGGTGTGTTATATTTTTATCTGCAGGGCCGTTACTCTCATGTTTCCTGTCACAGAATCTAAACATCACAGATCCGTGGAGGACGGGCGAGGATGCTGAGTGATGCCAAGCAGTTCTGAAAGTAGGTCAGTGGGTCACCATGCAGACCTGAACAGAAAGGACATGTACCCAGCCCCTGAGAGGCCAGGGCTCCCAGAGCCAGGGCAGTGGCTGGTGGAAACCCTGGGTGAGGAAGCTGGAGTCAAGGCAGTTGCATCCCAGGGAACAGGATTACCCTGGTACACACCTGAGGAAAGTCAGGCTTTAAAGTGGGGCTGCGGGAAGAGCAAAAGATGGGGCTGGAAGGGTCCCTCTGGAGTTACGCAGCTGCAGAAACCTGTGGCACCGAACAAGAGAAGAGTGTATGTGCGTTTGGGTGCCCACATTTGGAGGAAAGATATAGGGTCTATGCACATCGCATGGAGCTTACCAAAGGACAGCTGGGTGAAACACCGCTTAATGCAGCCTTTCAGAGTACGGAGGGAGCTTGGAGGCTTATTCAGCTCAACCTCTTGCTCAGAGCAGGAATCCCTGCCCCGAATCCCCAACCAAGAGCCTGAATGCCCAGCTCCTCCAAGTTCAAGGTGTGGAGCGTGCCTCGGGGTGTGCAGGTGGGTCCCTTCCCGTCTATTGTGCTGGAGCTTTGAGGCGGGCCGGGGCCGGCAGGTTCTGTCCACCCCCAGAGTAGATTCGGCTCAGCTGCTGGATGGAGCTGTACCCCTTTCCATTCCCACGTTTCCTGCACGCGTCTTCCCAGCCTGGCATCGTGTCTGCATAGCCTTCCCACATCTAGGCTGTGGGAACCTGCCTATAGGCTCAAGGCCCACTTAGGTGGTACCAGCATCTATTCCTCTCCCCTCAGTGGCCACCTGTGGCCCTGCTCTGGCCCTTGGAAGTGCACGCAGGCACCCACCAGCTCTGAGGCTGCCAGGCACATGCCAGGCCCTCAGTCTTCTCACTGCCTGGTTCCACCAGCCATCTCTCCTGTAGCACGGTCTCTGGCGCTGTCCCTATCCCAGCCACTTCAGGTGCCTCCTTTTAATTCTCCAACTGTACCATGTGCAGCAGGAGGATGTTTTACATTTTATTTTAAATGAACAGAGAACATTCTAAGGAAGAATGGGGTTTGGACTGAAACAAGGTAAGCAGTTTGGTGATGTTTCCAGGACAGGTTGAGGAAGACCCACAGTGTCCCAGGAGTTAGACAGCGTGGCACTTGGAGCAAGGTTGTCTCCTGGGCTCAGTCCCCAGCAGAGAGGGGAGGAGGCTGGCGACACTTGGCTCCAGTGATGTTCAGGGTGGGGAGGCCCTGCCTCACCTGAGTCCGAGCTGTCGTCCTAACCCTACTTTGATGCTGCTGGGGTGACTTTTTGATCAGCAAAGGAGTCTCTAGACCTGGCGACTTTGGCTAAAGGGAAAAAGGGAGCTGCTGTCCACCAGAACTCTCCCTGCAAACCTGGGGAAGATGATCTGGGTCTCGAACCCAGGGCCTTGGGAGAAGAGTACACTCCCTGGAATGGTGAATTTTCCCCCTGGGGCAGGAGGGGACCCAGGCCCACCTCCTGCATGCTCCTGACTCAGAGAGGAGAGCCCTGAGGGTCACAGCTGGCTTGGCTCTGAGCCCGCTCGACCCCACCCCCTGCACTGTAAGCCTCCTCTGGGCACACAGGGACACCCCCCAACTCTGCCTGCAGGGCCTGCGCTCTGGGCAGGTCTCTGGCCCACAGCAGTATCTTCTCATACCTTCCTTCTCTCCCTCCCTCCCTCCCTCCCTCCGTTCCTTCCCTCCTTCCTTTTTTTCTTTTCTTTCTTTTCTGGGACAAGATCTCTCCCTGTCACCCAGGCTAGAGTGCAGTGGTGCAGTCCTAGCTCACTGTGGCCTCAAGCTCCTGGGCTCAAGCGATCCTCCCTCATCAGCCTCCTGAGTAGCTGACTCCTCCTGTCTTGACTTCTGTGTTTCTTCGGCAGATGTCTTGCAGATTTCCTCGGTAATTATCCTGGTTCTTATTCTCATCCCCTTTCTAGACTGCAGGTTGCAAAACATAAGCTGCAATTTTCTCATGACTGTTTTACCTGCAGTTTCTGCCCCTGGCCCTGGGGATGGGAGGGCTTCATGGAGGCCTCAGATTCCCCTCTCTGCCACCCACCAGGCTTCCTGTACAAACGACATTAGTCAAGAAAGCAAACAAATGGCGTGCCTTTCTACTCCATGGTTACTCCTTCTGAAAAATAACTCGCTATTACCATATGTAGACAAAACGTCCTAGAACTTCCAATAGACAGTTTTAAGAATTTTCACCTCATATTTTAAGGTGTGATTTATTTTCTATCCCCACGTAGTTCTCTGTGCAAAGGACACTGAATAACTGTTGGGCACTAGCACGAAACACACCAGGTTCTGCCAAGGTTCAGGGTCCCAGAGAGGTTTTCATCTGAGAAGCAGCCTGGACCACAGGACAAATGAGTCTGTGGAAGGCACATTTCTGCGTCACAGCACCCCACAAAGCTGACTCAAAGCAAGCAGGAAAATGATACTTTGAGCTGCAAGATGCAATTGCTCTGCCTCCCAGACACCCCCTGGTGCAGGAAATGGGGATCCTTCCTTGAGATAAGAAACAGCAACCGAAATAACACTGTTCTCACACCAACAATGGTAAGCAATAAGCTAGCTCCTTGCATTTGTGCATGAAATGGTGGGGCATGTGATAATGATGGCTCCTCAACAACTCCTCCTGGGACCACATCTGTCATGGGGTCTAGTGGAGAAAAACATCCTAGAGAAGAGCTCCTTCTGCAGCTTTGCAAATAGCCAAGGGCAATGCTGAACCAGCGATGGGAGATGAACAGAGGGAGGCGAATGGAGGGAGGTGAACGGAGGCCCTCAGCGTGCTCAGCCTGCACTGCACGTGTCCCTGGCCGGTGCAGAAGCTGGTCACGCTGTGAATGAAACCTGCCCCAGGCATGGGTGAAAGGCACTGCAATGACTAGCAGGCATCTGTTAGTGGCTCGCTGTCTGCAGCCTCCTGAGTGAGGTCCATATTTTCTCTTCTGTACTGCCCAACGATCCCTCTGCACGCATGTCTATCACTCCCGTGGGACTGAGAGCATCTCAAGAAGAGGCTCCATGCCTTATTCATCTTTTTTATCCTACCTGCTCAAATGATAGTAGCCAGTATTTGTGCAGCACTTACTACATGCCAGGCTGTGTGCTAAGTAGGTCACATGTATTGCCTTTTATTCCCCACACCAGCCCTCAGTGGTTGATATTATTTTCCTAATTTTAAAGATGAGGAACTAGCCCAAGTTTACCTGCTGGTGAGTAGGGAAGCCAGGACTGGAATGACACAGGCTGACTTGGCCAGGAGGCTCTTGTTTTTAGCTTTTTTTTTTTTTTTTTTTTTTTTTGAGACAGAGTCTGGCTCTGTCACCCAGGCTGGAGTGCAGTGGTGTGATCTCAGTTCACCACAACCTCCGCCTCCCAGGTTCAAGTGATTCTCCTAACTCAGCCTCCCAAGTAGCTGGGATTACAGGTGACCACCACCCTGCCTGGCTAATTTTTGTATTTTTAGTAGAGACAGAGTTTCACCATGTTGGCCAGGCTGGTCTCGAATTCCTGAACTCAAGTTATCCACCTGCCTCAGTCTCCCAAAGTGTTAAGATTACAGGTGTGAGCCACCACACCCGGCCCACCAGCAGGCTCTTAACCATTGTAGCCCACAGTTCTTCCTATAAACCTTCTGTACAGAGTTGAGTGGCACCCCTGGGTGTTGGATGCCAGCCAGGAAGTCAACTCTCCCAAGGTCCTAAGATGCCATATCAATACCCACTAACAGCTCATTCCAAAGCCAGTCTTCTGCTATAGAATAGACACAAAGACCTTCCCTGTGCCATTGTCAGCTGCCTGAGAACAGGCACCATGATTCATCTTTGTTTCCTCTAGAAACCCCTATTATTGCCTTGTAGATAGAAAATGCTCAACATTCGGTTAACGGAATTGAATGCATTCATTTTTCATCTAGAGTTATAGATTAGCACAATACAGGGCCCTTGAAGACTAAACAACGTTCATCATTTATCAAATTGTAGCCGCAGTGAGCTTAATGATAAGCTGAAGGATGAACACGAGAAAGAAGCACACGCTCGGAAGAAGTTGGATTGCAAGCCTGTGTCACGTCCAGTGATTTGGATGTGATGCATCACATCCAGAGGACACATGGGAAGTGACTCTCTGGTTGTTGCCATGAGAACCATCACTCAGGACTCCTGTAGTAAGAATACAGTGTTTGCAGTTGTGCGTGTGATGTGTGTGTGTGTCACAATGGCAGTGCGTGTGTGGGCAGCATATGCCAATGGGCTTATAGTAGTTGCATGTTGCATGTTTAGTTTAGTTTTTTTAGAGACAGGGTCTTGCTCTGTCACCTAGGCTGGAGTGCAGTGGTCCAATCACAGCTCACTATGGCACTGAACTCATGGATTCAAGTGATCCTCCCGCCTCATCCTCCTGAGTAGCTAGGACTTCAGGCATACACCACCATGCCCATCTAATTTTTATTTTTATTTTATCTTTTTCAGAGACAGGGTCTTCTTATGTTGCTCAGGCCGGTCTTGAACTCCTGGCCTCAAGTGATCCTCCCACATCAGCTTCCCAAAGTGTTGAGATTACAGGCATGAATCACCAAGCCTGGCCTGCAGGTTTAGTTTTATAAGAGATTTCCAAATTGTTTTCCAGAGTGCCATTTTACATTCTCACCAACAGTGTGTGAGCAATCCAGATTCTCCTCATCCTTGCCAGCTTTTGGTATTGTTGCTATTTTTTTAGTCATTGTGATAAGTGTGTAGTGATATCTCAGTACGGTTGTTTTTTTTTGTTTTTGTTTTTTTTTTTGAGATAGTCTCACTCTGTTGCCCAGGCTGGAGTGTGGTGGCACGATCTTGGCTCACTGCAACCTCCGCCTCCTGGGTTCAAGTGATTCTCATGCCTCAGCCACCTGGGTAGCTGGGATTACAGGCACATGCCACCATGCCCAGCTAATTTTTGTATTTTAGTAGAGACGAGGTTTCACCATGTTGGCCAGGCTGGTCTTGAACTCCTGACCTCAAGGGATCCACCCACCTTGGCCTTCCAAAGTGCTGGGATTACAGACATGAGCCACTACTCCCGGCCTCACTGTGATTTTAATTTGAAATTCTCTAATGGCTAACAATGTTGAATATCTTTCCATGTGCTTATTTGCCATCCATATATCCTCTTTGGTGAAATGTCTGTGTATGTCTTTTGCCCATTTTTAAATGGGATTGTTTGGTATTTACTGTTGAGTTTTGAGCATTCTTTATATATTCTAGATACTAGTCCTTTGTTGAATATGTGGTTTGCAAATATTTTCTCCCAGTCTATAGCTTGTCTTTTCATCCTCATAACATGAGCTCTCACAGAGCAAAAGTTTTTATCTTTGGTGAGGTCCAATTTGTCAATTTTTTCCTTTTATAGATCATGCTTTTGGTGTCAAGTCTAAGAACTTTTTGCACAGTCCTACTTTTTAAAGACTTTCGCCCATATGTTTTTCTAACAGTTTTATAGTTTTGCATTTTACATTTAACTCTATGATCCAAATTGAGTTAATTTTGTATAAAGTGTGAGGTTTAGGTCATAATTCACTTGTTTAGCCTACAAGAGTCCTATTGCTTCAGCATTATCTGTTGAAAAGGCAATCCATCCTTTATTGAATTGCCTTTGTACCTTGTTAAAAATCAGATGGGCATGTATTTGTGTGGGTTTGTTTCTGAGTTTATTATTCCATTGATCTATGGTCCACCCCTCTGTAATACAATGCTATCTTGATTACCTATAGTTACATAGAAGTCTTAATAATGGGCAGAATGAGTCCTTTCACTGTATTTTTATTTGTCAGAATCATTTTAACTATTCTAGAGCCTGTGGTTTACCATACATACTTTAGACTAAGTTTGTCAATATCTACAGAAAACTTTCCTGGGATTTTGATAGCAATTGCTTTAAACCTACAGATCAATTTAGGGAAAATTGACATATTTATTATGTTGAGTTTTCCAATCTATGAACACAGTAAGTAGGCCTCTCCATTTATTTAGGCTTTTTAAAATTTCTTTCATCAACATTTTATAATTTCCAGTATAAACATCTTGTACATGTTTTGTTAAGAGAACACCTAACTATTCATCTTCTTACGAGTGACTGTAAATAGTATTGTATTTTTGTTTTTTTGTTTTTTTTTTGAGACGGAGTCTCGCTCTGTTGCCCCAGGCTGGAGTGCAGTGGCTGGATCTCAGCTCACTGCAAGCTCCGCCTCCCGGGTTTACGCCATTCTCCTGTCTCAGCCTCCCAAGTAGCTGGGACTACAGGCGCCCGCCACCTCGCCCGGCTAGTTTTTTATGTATTTTTAGTAGAGACGGGGTTTCATCGTGTTCGCCATGATGGTCTCGATATCCTGACCTTGTGATCCGCCCGTCTCAGCCTCCCAAAGTGCTGGGATTACAGGCTTGAGCCACCGCGCCCGGCCAGTATTATATTTTTTTATTGCAGTTTTCACATTTTTATAGTTAGCATATAGAAATGAAATTCATTTTTGTTAATCTTGTATCCTGTGACGCTGCTGAACTCACTTATTAGTTCTAAACACGTTTTCATAGATTCCTGGGGATTTTCTACAGAGACAATCATATCACCTGTGAATATAGTTCTAGTTCTCTGTTTTCTATGTGTATGTATTTTATGTCTTGTCTTTACTGAGACTTCATTGGTTATAACTTCCAGTACTATGTTGAATAAGGGTGGTAAGAATGGGCATTACCTTGTTTTTGATCTTAGGAGGAAAGCATTCAGTCTTTCCCAATCAAGTAGGATTTTGCGGATTTTTTTTTTTTTTTTTTTTTTTTTTGGTAGGTATCCTTTGTCAGTTGAGGAAATTCCCCTCCATTCCTAACTTGCTGAAATTTTTATTATGAATAAAATTAGATTTTTGTCAATTGCTTTTCTTTGTGTGTCAATTGATATAGTTCTACTTTAGCTTGTTGACGTGATGCCTAACTTTCAATTAGTTTTTGAATGTCAAAATAGCCTTGCATATCTGATAGAAATCACACTTGTTTATGGTATATAATTCTTTTTATACATTATTGGAGGAGGTTTGTGGATCTCTGGTTGAGAATTTAACATCTAACTTCCTGTGACTTGTCGGTCTGTAATCTTTGTACTGTCTTTTCTCGGTGTTTGTATTAGGGTAATACAGACCACATAAAATGAGTTTTAAATGTTCTCTCCTGTTTTACTTACTGGAGGAGATCGTGTAAAATTGGTGTTAATTCTTATTTAAATGTTTGGTAGAATTCTCCAGTGAAACCATGTGAGCCTAGCCTAAGAGATTTCTATCTTAAGAGCTTTTCATTTACTAATTTAATTTCCTCCATGGTTATAGGGTTATTCTGACTGTCAATTTCATCTTGGGTGACTTGGTGGTTTGTAGTTTCAAGGAATTAGTCCACTTCTTTTAAGTTGTCAAATATGTGAGTTTAATGTTATTCATAGTATTCCCTTGTTATCTTTGAGATGGTTGCAGAAACTATAGAGATACATCCCATTTCATTCCCGACACTGGTGATTTGTGTCTCCTCTCGTTATATTTTTGTCAGTCTTGTTAGAGGTTTATCAATTTTATTGATTGATTCTAAAGAACCAGTTTTCATTATCAATTTTATCTATTCTTTTCTTTTTCTATTTTCAATTTCATTGATTTCCACTCATACTTATTTTCTTTCTTTTGCTGTGTTGGGTTTATTTTGTTCTTCTTTTTCTAGGTTCTTGAGGTAGGAACTTAGATTATTAATTTCAGATATTCTTCTTGTGTAATATAACATTATTGCCAAAAATTTCCTCACAGTACTGCTTTAACTGCATTCCACAGATTTTCATAGGTTGTATTTTCATTTTCTTTCAGTTCTATGTATCTTTAAAAATTTCCTTGTAGGCTTTCTTTCAACCCACAGATTATTTATAAGTATGTTATTCAATTACTCCTTGCTTGCTATTTTCCTGTTGTTTTTCTATTACTGATTTCTTGTTTGATTCCATTATGGCTGGGTATCACACTATATGATTTCAATTCTTTAAAATTGTTTGAGGGTTGGGCACAGTGGCTCACGTCTGGAACTCCAATGGTAGGAATGTCGGGTCCTCTCTTATTGTCCCAAAGGTCTCTGAGTCTCTGGTCTTTTTTTCAGTCAATTTTCTCATTGTTTTTCAGATTTAGTGAATTCTATTTTTTTTGTCTTCAAGTTCACATATATCGTCTCTCATCTTCACTCTACTATTGAGTTCATACAGTAAGTTAAAAAATCTCTGTTATTGTATTTTTTCAGTTCTACATTTTCATCTGGTTCTTTTTTATAACTTCTATTTTTTCCCTCAGATTTTTAATTTTTTCATTCGTTTTAAGATAATTTATAACTTGAAGCATTTTATGATGCTACTTTAAAATCCTTGTCAGATAATCTCAAATCTGATTCATCTTGGTGTTGGTGTCAGCTGCCTGTCTTTGCTCCTTTGAGTTGAGATCTTTTATTTTGGTTCTTGGCATGAATGGTGAGTTTTTAATTATATCTTGGATATCTTGTCTGTTATGTCACGAGAGTCTGGGTCCTATATAAATATTTCATATTAGCAGTCAGTTACCCTATTTAGGTTTAGCACATGCATCTCGCCTTACCTTATGGACTCTGGTTCCAATGTCAGTTTAATTTTCAGAGCCTTTGGTCTGCTTGGCTTCTCTGGTGCTGCTGGATATCCCATTGGTCCCTGAAGATGCTGCCTGAGTGGGAAGAAGGGCTTTCCCTTGTCATGGAAATTGAGTTTCTTTCAGTGGGTGGTGTCCCCCTACCTGTACTCCCCCTATTCCTTGGTATTTCTGGGTAGGGAAGGCAATTCCCTTAAAGAGCAAGAACGTGGTGAGAAGAGAAGATAATCTAGGAGCAAGCCTTGAGGAACCTCAACATTTAAACATTGTAGTGGAGGAGCTGCTGGCAATAGAAGAGGAGGGACAGGATTGCAGAAGGGCTGGGAGTGAGTATTTCAGAAGCAACAGAGGAGAGTATTTCAAGAAGGAGAGCATGGACAGCCATGCCAAAGGCTGTTGAAAAGTCATGTAGGATGAACACTGAAAAGTTTCCACTGGATTAGGCTACATAGCGGTCATCGGCTAGAGCAATTTTGATGGAGAGGTAAGGGTGGAGGCCAGAGTGAAACAGTTTGAAAGTTTAGACGCCCCCTCTAGTTAAGGCTACCTTGGTAGCAAAGCCACATTTCCAGCATGGAAAGTGAGAGGGGAATGATGCCTAGAAATCAAAGGCATCTCTGCATGAACTAAGGAGGAACTAATGCAACTGTAGGAGAGGAGCAGGAGGAAGCTGCCACAGTCTGCATTAAACAGATGTGAGCTTCTCTGGCCTCCAGAATCACTGGCACCATCCTCCCGGGCTCTGCCCCATTCTACTCTCCAGTTCTCAGGGTCCACCACTGCTCACTGCTGCCCACACAGATCCAGCATCCCTGCAGCCCTCCCCTCTCTGCCAAGGGGTTACCATGCCATTATGGATTATCTGGCTCGTCTTCCCCAGAACTGTCAAGGTTCCCATTTCACCAACCAATGAATGCAAATGTTTAAAGAATGTAACAGCTACTTTTAGAAGGGAATCATCTCCAGAATGATTTTAAAAGTCACTGCCTGTTATAGGAACATTCGTCGAGAGAAAAAGAAATCACCAATTTAGTCTCCCTGGACTGGACAGCAATTCTGAGACATTGGCTATCTAAATCATTTTCCCCAAACCCACCAAATGAACACAAAGAAGGAAAAGTAATGACTGTTTTTACATGTTTAGTTGGTGAGTTTTATCACAAGCACATTAAGTTTAGCTAGGTTAACACAGATAGAGTAGAATTCTATTTATGCAATAAGAAGACTTTATAGCCATTGCAACTACCTTGCAGGCAGTGTACAAATACCCTTCTCAAGGACCTTTGAAAAGTGAGGTGAAACGGAAGGTGTTGAGATTATTCGCAAATGTGGGTTCTATTCTCAAACTGGCACCAATAAGATGGGTTACTGTAAATATTTGACATAATTATCTGGATCTTATTTATCATTTGAAAAAGTGCATTAAATCATCCCTAAGGTGCATTTTAGCTCTAATATTATAAGAGTTTCCATACACTTTTACTATTTAAAATGATTAAAGAGTCATGGGCTGTAACCACTTGCTATTACCTTTTTTTGTTGTTTTTTAATTTGAGACAGAGTCTCACTCTGTTGCCCAGGCTGGAGTGCACTGGTGCAATCTCAGCTCACTGCAACTTCCCCCTCCCAGGTTCAAGTGATTCTCCTGCCTCAGCCTTCCGAGTAGCTGGGATTACAGGTGCGTGCCACCACTACCGGCTAATAAAAATTTGTATTTTTAGTAGAGACAGGGGTTTTGCCATGTTGGCCAGGTTGGTGTCGAACTCCTGACCTCAGGTGATCTGCATGCCTTGGCCTCCTAAAGTGCTGAGATTACAGGTGTGAGCCACCACACCCAGCTTAGCTGTTAACGTTTTCTAGAGTTTACCTTTTGATCACAGCCCCACCCATAATTGTTAAATGCTTTCCATCGGGAATTGTGTTGTATGGAAGTTTCCAGAAAAGCAGGGACACTGCTTTCTCAGTCAACTGGCACAGCGATGGCCTACTACAGGTATGCTCCCAGTAGGAGCACCTGGCTGTCAGATGAAGAAGGTACGAGACAATGTGGGCTACTTTCCAGGGAAGCCTAACCCAGGCAAGGAACGACTAGCAGAGCTGAACGCTTGTCTGGCTTCCTCTCTCTCCTCCTGCCTCTCTTTTCCTTCCTTTCTTTGTGAAAGGGAGCAAAACAATACTGCGCGAGATAATGCCCGTAAACCCGTAAACCCTGGGCATTATCATGATAGCCCAGCATGGAGAAGCCCAGCGTGGTGACCCCCTGGGGGCAAAAGCAGCCAGCACAGCAGCCCCAGCCCATGGAGCATATTCCCACAGGGCAGCCTGGGAACCAGGACCCGCGTCATGCCCAGACTCCCGTGGGTGGGCCCAGTCCTCACTGCCTTCCCCCTTCTGTCAACTGCTAGCTAGAGGCCTTTTCCCCCTGCAGAGCCTAAGATGCATCCAGCCCATTCCAAGCCAGTCGCTTTGATACTGCACATTTTATTCCCCCTAAATATATTCACGGCAGCAACAAAGCTTTCAGCACAGAGCAGATGCAGTTCAGAGCAGAGTGAGCTGGAATGTGGTTTTTTTCTAGAGCCCGGACTTTCTGAGGCTCTCCTGGACATCATCTGCCCCGCAGCCTTGCTCCAAACCTGGGTGGCACATAGGTCCCAGGCACCCGGTGGTCAGACTCACATTTTTCTCTCTCATTCTTTCTGTTCCTTTACAGAGATTTCTCAGGATTCTCTTGTTCCGTTCCATGGAGGATCCTCGAGGTGGCCTATATTGTATAGAACCTGGATTGAGAGGCCGCTCACCCCACTGGGCAGAATGATCATTTCAAAATGGAATTCTAAGGGCACGTGATTAGCGTATGAAAGGCCCAGACATGGGCATTCATTGGTAAGTCGGCTGTGACAGCAGCCATCCCTGCACAAAACATTTTCCCCTTGAAAAATCTCACGCAAGTTCAAAATAGCTTTACACAATACTTGTGCTTCTCCCAGAGATGATTTTTTTCTTTTTCTTTTTTTTTTTTAATCCTTGACCTACTTTTCCTCTATGTGCAATATACCTAATGAGTAATAACGACTTCAGAGAGGGTAGCAGCAGGGGAAACAAAGCTGAACGAATGCCTTGAGAGAATGACTCTGAAGCCCTCAGACTCAACAGACTTTCTTCTCAGGGCCAAAACAAGGGCGTTCGTCTGAACTGCAGGTTTGCTGAAGATTCCTACGGCTGGATGATGCCCCGGCTACACAGTCAGGATATCACAGAGGTGGCTAGCAGCAGAACCAGACAGAGAGGCTGACACACACGTGCACACACTCACACTCGCACGCACACACGTGTTCACAAACCCACCCGATCCCCACCCAAGCTAGACGGTGCTGCAAAGAGAATGCTTTGGGGTCTGGAACGTTCACTGCCATCTAAAAATGCTCTTCTAAAACAGACTCTGTCCATGACGGGATCCGCACAGAAAGGGAACAGGCTTCTCCGCCTCTGGAGTCATAAACCCAAACCCCAGAAGGCTCGGGGGAGGAGAGAAGTGGCCGCAGACTTCACTCACACACCGCTCTCCAGTCTGTGCACAGGGAAAACAGCTGCTGCCTCAGCCCCTGAGCGTATGTCAGTCCCTTTGAATGGGAAATCAGAAAAGGTGTCCTTCTAAGCCGGAGATGGGATTCTTGGGAATTGCATGAATAAGCGTCTCTTCTCTCCAAACTATCAGCCACCTTTCTTCAGCAAGATTTTTGCCCCAAGCAGGCCTCCGTGATGGGGGAACATGCAGAGCTGCACTTGCTGAGTCTCTGTCAGGAGCAGGCACTGGGCTGGGGTGATGTCGAACCTCGCAGACGAGTTCAAATCCCACCTCCGGCAGCTATGGGCTATGAAGGCCTAGGCAAGTCACCTTCTTGAACCCTAATTTCCATTCCTGTTAAAAGATGATAATAACATCTGACTTCAGTGTGGTGAGGGTTAGTGATAACTGATATGAAACCACTTCACACATTGAGAGAGAATGCTCTCGATAAATGGTAGCTATGGTGATAAGCAAGACACGGTCCCTGCATTCAGGGAGATGCAATTCGGTGGCCTTGAGGTCAGCTACAAGGCTGCTGAGATTGAGCTGGACCCTGAGTCTTCCTCAGCCCATGACTAGGGCCGGGAAGCAAAGCTGTGTGTAGCAGGTATGGCAGAATGATTGCATTTCAGCTCCAATTTCTCATACCCAATTTTTCAGCAAGCAGTTTGCTTGACTTTACCCTGCCCCCCTGGCTTTTGTTTTTCTGGAACCCTAAGCTTCTCAAAGGAGAGGGCGAGCACGAGAGCGAGCGAGCACCTAGTTCTGGAAAAGAATAGGTTAGAGGCTCTCATGAGGATAGATCCTCAGAGGAGAAACACTGTGTCCTCCGGGGGCATGACCCCAGCCCTTGTGGCTGCCAGCATCATCTGAGGGCCCTGGTCCCTGTGGCCTGGAAGCAGCAGTCTCCCCGCCTGTAAAGGACCCCGTGCATGGAGATAATGAGCTCCTCAGAGGCAACTCCAGGACCTGAAGGGCTGTGGCCTCACCCCTATTTTCTGCCACTTTAAAAGCTGCCTGGTTCTTGTGCCACCCTGGGGGATGGAGGTTGGGGGGGTTGAATAAGGATGGAAAGTAAATATTAGGCCTCTAAGTCAGATTCAACTTGCTTATTCCCACACCTGTGCTCACCTCTGGGAGGCACCAGGTTCTCTTCCTGACTGAGGGAGCTGAGTCTTCCAAGGGCTTCTGTCTCCTCCGGAGCGGGGAGGCATATGCAGACCTCGGCTCCCCAAGCTGGGTCAAGGAAAATGACCTCTTTCCATGCTTCAACTTCCTGGAAGCTCAGGGAAGTCAGGGCCTGTCTCCTGGCTTGGCAAACGCAGCAGGTCTCATTCAAATACAGCGAGACTACCCCTGACGGCCACCTGCCCACAGTGCTCATGTGGTAGGTACAAGCTGACTCCAGCTTTGTCCTCTCCCCAGCGCTGTGCCCATTCCTGACCCTCCTGGGCCAGCTTCAGGTCTCTGGGGCCAGGCGTACCCAGAGCACACCCTTGCTGACCCCTGCCTCGGTATTGGTGCCACTGCAGAGCCAGCAGGCAGGAGGAGCCAACTGGTAGGGGAATAGCAGGGCACAGGAGGGAAGAGGAGGAGCTGGAACATCTGCCCTGGGACCAGAGGTCTCCACGCAGAGAAGTGCAGCTGGACTAGTTTGCTAGGGCTGCCATGACAGGGTGCCAGGCAGGGCAGTTTAAACATTTATTTCTCCCACAATTCTGGAGGCTGGAAGTTCAACATCAAGGTGTCAGCAGGACTGGTTTCTTCTGAGGCCCCTCTCCTTGGCTCGCAGACGGCCATCTTCATGTTCTCATAGGGAGATCAGTCATACTGGATTAGGACCCACCCTTGTGACCTCATTTTACCTTAACCACCTCTTTCAGGACCCAGTCTCCACATACAGTCACAATCGGTGGGTACTGGGGCTTAGGACTTCACCAGGTGAATTTGTTGGGGGACAACATTCAGCCTATAACAGGATCACTGACTGAAACCCTAAGGGGCTGCATGATTTTATTTTCCTCATGGAGAAAGGATCCAGGCCTTCTAGAAAGTTTGACCTTGTTTCTTCTTGGTTTGTTCTGTTGTGTAATTAGGGAAAACATTAGGAAAAAAAGGAAGGAGTCATTTTATACACACACACACACACACACACACACACACACACGCATGTGTTATCATTTTCATTCAATAAAAATATATATTTTTATTATTTTTTATTTTGTTTATTTATTTTTGGGAGAGGGTCTGGCTCTGCCACCCAGGCTGGAGTGCAGTGACGTGATCATGACTCACTGCATCCTCAGCCTCCTGAGCAGCTGGAACCACAGGCATGTACCACCACACTCAGCTTTTTTTTTTTTTTTTTTTGCCGGCGGGGAGTGGAGAGATAAGCTCTTACAATGTTGCCTAGGCTGGTCTTGAACTCCTGGGCTCAAGTCATACTCCTGCCACGGCCTCCCAAAGTGCTGGGATTATAGGCATGAACCACTGTGCCTGGTCTCTTGTGTGTTTTTAGTTGACTTCGAAGAGACCAAATAGCCCCAACCAGACTGTTTTCCAGCTACAAGTGAGGATAGGTTCCTGCTAACCGACTCTCCTGAGGTATCTTTTTTTTTTTTTTTAGCCCACAGATCAGTGTCTTAACCCCACCCGCTCTGAGATCACCATTCCTTTCACAGGTTTAGCCTTAGACCACCCCTGCTCCCCTTCTCTCCTCCGTCCCTTCAGGAGGGGAGACCCCATCCCACCCTGGGAGTTGGCCCATGGAAGGATAGCTGATCGCACTCCCAAGTGGGGTTAGACCATCACTTTGCTACTTCTTATCTCAGCATCGGATCAGCACTTTCATCAGAATAGGGCCCTACTGTGTGCTCAATTTCCAAAACCTCTCAGATACGTTTGATCTTCGTGTCTGCGGGAGGAGGAAGGAAATGAACTTTTACTGAGCCTGCCCCACATTTTAGGTTTATTGTTAGTGGCTTTTTGCATCTGTGGTTTCTTTAATCATCATGTCAACCTATGGCATGATTGTGTATCAAAAAAAAAAAAGTTATTATTCTGTGTAACCCTCAACTCAGCCGCACCCTACTGATGTGCTGCAGAGCGTGGGGTGCAGTACCAGAGACATCTGAATATTAATCCACAGAACACATTGAGCTACAAGTCACGTTGATCTCTAGAACAAAGGGCATGGAGAGCTCAGGAAGAAGAAAATATTTGAGAGTGTGGCAGGGGCTGGTGGGGAGTGGAGAGAGAGCCGGTATCCTGCGGAATACAACTTTGAGGAGAGTTTTAGAAAGTCCTGCTAGGGATGGCTGGTGCATTCCCCTCCTTGCTTTGTTATAAAAGAAGATTTCTGACTTGCCTATTTGTGTTTCCTTGGTGGGTATCAGAGTTCAGGCCCTGGGCTTGTTACATTCAGGTACAGTTGCTATGAGCACCATTTTATAAATGAGGAAACTGAGGCTCAAAGAGATGAAGTCATTGTTGGTCAGTGAAAGACCCACAGATTAACTTCTCGTTTGTCTAACTGCAGTCACCTGACTGGTTCTTCCTGCCCACGGTGCAGACACAATCAGTTCACTGAGGTCGTGGCATTGCAATAGGGAAAGAGTTTAACCGGCGTGAGGCTGACCCACGTGGGAGAACAGGAGTTATCGCTCAAATCAGTCTCTTCAAAGGCTTGGCTATTAAGGTTTTTTGGATAATTTTGTGGACAGGGGGCTAGGGAATGGCTGCTGCTGATTGGTTGGGGATGAAATCACAAGGGTGTGGAAAATGGTCCTCGTGCACTGAGTCTGCCTCTGCGTGGGGGCCACAAGACCTGTTGAGCCATGAGTCATGAGTCCTGGTGGGGTCAGTCTGAAAGATATCTCAAAAACCAATCTTAAGTTCTACAAGAGCAATGTTATTTATAGAAGCAATTGGAAAAGTCACAAATCTTGTGACCTCTGGCCACATGATCCCTGAGCAGTAAGGGATTATAGAAACTATGCCTGTCTTGTCGGAATTCAGGCCCCTCTCATAATCCTAACCTTGTGGCCTTTCATTAGTTTACAAAGGTGGTTTAGTTTGGGGAAAGGCTATTATCACCTTTGCTTTAAATGTAAACTATAAACTAAATTCCTCCGAAAGTTAGCTTGTCCTATGCCCAGGAATGACCAAGGACAGCTTGGAGAGCAGAAGCAAGATGAGGCGAACTATGTCAGATTTTTTACTGCCATAATTTTTGCAAAGTCAACTTCCTAACCACAAAGGCTGTTTTGCAATGTAGTACATAGTCAACACTTCATTAATATTTATTTGAGCCCATTTACTTTTTCACATTTTGGCCAATTAGGAAACAGAGGCACTACTGAGTATTCGGCATTCCCCAGGCCAACCAGCCTTCTGAAGTCCTCGGAGGTGAGAGGACCACCTCCTCCTCTTGGCACTAACTGTGCTGTGCTTTGCACACAGAGTTTCATCAATTCCTGGCATCTCCATCTAACCCCCTCTTCTTAACTTGGACCGGACCATCTTAAGTCTCAGGAAGGATGTCATCCATTGATTTTACCCTGTAGAATGCACACACAGTTACTCTGTGATTTTTCACATTCTCAAGTATTTCTCACTTGCTTTTTATCAACAATGATGTAATAAGGCACACTTCTGTAAGTTCTGTTTCCAGGGAGAAGAATGGAAGCTTTGATTTCCTCTCTCAGCTTGACTAGAAAAAAACAGGTCCTAAAAGCCAGCATTCTTTAACTCCAATGCTAATAATTCCCACTCCTTATTGTGTTTTTAAACCAAAGGGTCAGGTGAAAAGGTAAAGCAAAAATTGCCCCAGAAATCCAAAGAGGCTGGATCTCACATTCAGAGGCCTGCAGGGAACAAAGCCCTGCAGGGATAGATGATGAGGCCTCCCGCACTGAAGGATGCCAGCTGGAGTCAATGCGGCTGAGTGCTGCACTTACCTCCCAGGGAACAGTGCTCTCCTGACCTTGAGCTCCTCCTTCCTCCCACAGGGGATGCCTGAGGGAAGAGGCAGAAAGAAAACTGCCCAAGCAGAGCTCAGATTCTGTCACCTTCTAGCAGAGCTGACTTAGGAAACAGCGAATTGTGAGCTATAATTTCAGGGATGCTTGGAAGACACACTTCCACAAGCTAAATTATTTCTAGATTTTCCACCATCAATGATTATTTCTTGAGTTGATGGATTATCTTCCATCAAAGTGCAAATGTACCTTGAAAGGTATCACTTGTGCACAGGAAGAACTAATGAGTAGATGGCAGATTTTGGAACTAGACCTCTTATCTTGGTTCTTCCATCTCCTACCTGTGTGACCTTGTGTCAGTACCTGACCTCTCTGAGCATGGTTGTCCTCAGGTGACCCTGCCTCATAGAGGTAATGGACTTAAAACCACTCAGACATAATGCATGCTGGAGAAATACTGGCTGCATCCCACCCAATTTAATATGTTGTGTTACCATTTTCATTCAATTCCATATAGTTTTAAATTTCCTTTGAGAACATTGTAATTCAGAGCCTAAACTCTGAGAGTTAGACTGTCAGGATTTAAATGCCACCACCTCTGCCACTTGCTACCTGCAAGACCTTGGGCAAGTGAATTAATGGTTCTGGGCCTCAGTTTTCTTATATGTAAAATGGAATAAAAATTGTACCTCCCTCATAAGATTGTGGAGACCAATGACTTGATACAGATAAAGCACTTGGAACAGTGTGTGACACTTACTCCTACTACGTTAGTATATATTATCCTTAAGCCATCAGTCATTGCCTCTTTCATGTGAATTACCTCATGAGCACATTTCTGTTCTGATAGTTAAGCTAAGTGTTTTAAAGAAAACTACATTTTTTTAAATGTAAATGTTAAGTGGATAAATATTCCCTTTTCTCTTTTGGATTCTTTCCCTTTAGATGTCTTTGGTACATTCATTCTCCTTCTCTTCCAATCCCCCAACCCCCAAACCAAAAAACTCCACTGTTTACCTGTTAAAATGACTTACCGTATTAAGTTATAGAACCCAGCAGACATGCCCAAGACAAGATCAAGGCAGCTGGAAGACTACCTCAGAGATGAGCCAGCTACATGATACGTCCTGTACATCTTTAACTTAGTAGTGCCTAGAGAGTTAGGGCAAATAATACTGCCCTCACTGGCCAGATGATGCTGAAGCGTCTAGGGGACTTGGGATCACTTCCTTGTGTTCTTACCACTGTCCCCAAAGACGTGTCTGACTTGTGAAAAATGAAAAAAGCAGCCTGGCTACAAGGTTAGAGGGTCAGATTTGACCTAGTGTTATTTTTTTTTCAAACAGTGCCCCTTGGCTCTCTGGCGTTTGTGGGTTGAACTCTAAGGATTCTTTAAAATAAAGCCTAATTATTGAAAATAAAGTTCCATGACAGAACTCAGTGTCTCATTTCATTTTACCAGACCCTCCCCCAGCAGCCAATCTATAAAATAGAGAAAATTTGTTATTGGCACAGTCATACCCCCTCTTTTTCATCTCTCTGATGTGGGCAGGACAAGTCTTGGGGTGCCTGCCTCTCCCATAGTCCTCTTCCCATGAGTTCCTCCCACCGTGAGCTGCCATGTTAGAACCATGATCATGTGACCACATGGCCACAGCTGATTGGACAGTGGATAGACAGCAGGGCCAGTGCCTATTCTGCAGACTCATTCCTTAGGCAGTATAAATATGAAACAGAGAGGGGCAATTGAGTGCTTGGTCATGGGAAAATAAACTCAACCTCCATCAGAGAGAAGTAATACTCAGAAGCCATGAGCTGGAGAATCTGTGAATAGGCAGAGGCTGTAACTAGCAGAGGCCAGGAGGTAGAGAAAAGAGAAAGAGTAGGTTGCAAGCAGTCATAGTGATACGGACAGGAGGAAGGGAAATTCTGGGCAGAAGAGGGTGGGTCCCCAGTGAGGGTCCCACCCCCAAGCCTGGAACCACAGCCCAAAGTGAGAACATGCATTCTTGTTTTCCTGCTCAAATGCTGCACTTTCCAAAACCACCCATGGCCTGCCCTGTCTCCTATCTTCTGCCCATAAAAACCCTAGGCTGCACTGGCAGAGAGGAGAAGAGGAGAAGTGCAGGATGTCGGAGATTACAGTTGGACGTCAGGGAGAAGCAGTTTGACTTCAGAGGGATGGCTTGATGGCATTGCTTCAGACAGGAGTCTGGCTGGGGATGGCTGGACTCCAGGGGAAGATCACCTTCCCACTCCATCCCCCTTCCAGCTCCCCTTCCTGCTGAGAGCCACTTTCATCGGCAATAAAATCTTTTGCATTCACCAACCTTTAATTCATTTGTACAATCCGATTTTTCCTGGACAGTGAACAAAAGCTCGGGTACCATAGGTGCGGAGGCAAAAGATTGTCACACTGACCCTCTGCCCTCACTGGCAGAAAGCAGCCACCTCAAGTGAAAAGGCAGAGGGCTCACTGAGTTGTTAACACTTAAATTGTCCATAGACAGCAAAGCTGAAAGAGCGCTGACTGTAACACTCCTTCTGGGTCTTTGGGGGTCATGGATATTCCCTGCTAGATGCTGCTGCAAGGCCTACATGGAGTTTTGCTTCTGCTGGCACCCAAAAGACTCACCCTGGCTCCCACACCCACTCACCTGCATGCTCCCTCCATGAGGGGTTGAGTACAATGGGTTCAAGAGAGTGGAGTTCAGTGGCACCAAAGCAGCTGGCTAGCTCCAGTGCCTGCACTCTGGTTCCCACCCACGAAGGGGTCAGGAAAAATTTCCTGCTTCAATACGGGCAATGGAAGAAAGACCCTTAAGAGCTGAGTAAAGGTAAGGGCTAAGGGCATCAGAGGGCTCCTGCTGCTGAGGTGATGATCACCCTAAGACTACCCTTCCTGGATCACTTTCCTATTCCCATGAGGCCTGACTGTAAAAATACTTCTGGGGTCCCTTTGAAGTTTGTGCATGTCATCTATATTCCATCCTTTACTCCAGAGCTGCCCTTATAATAAACACAGCTTACTCAAGCAACCACAGTACAGCTCAGTTTCTTAAAACCTAAGACTAACACACCTATTGTATGAACCTCTGGGTACTTCTGCTCCCCTACACTTACCTAAGTACCATGCAAAACCCAGCTGCCAATTAGCCCCCATTGGGCCACTTGAGGTTCTACAAATGACCCATCTTTCAAGACCCTGTGAAATAAATTGGAAATTATCACCTTTCAGGTGCTGAAACTGGCAGGTGTCGGAGAGGTGGACGATGTGTGGTGTTTGGGGCCAGAAGACATAGCCAGTGACCTTCTACCGCACTGCAATGAAAAGCTCTCTATTCTGCCTCCTGAAAGCCCAGCCCTGCACAGCTCCCAACCTGGTAGATTAGGGCTGGAAAGGTAACCTAACAAAAGTTTGTCTTAAGGTGGTAGAGAGAGAAAAGAAAAATCTCCACTAGCTGGCTGTTCTCCCATCTCTCTCCCTCTTCTTGGCCCTCCCTATTCCCTGAGACACAATGATATTGAAATTAGGCCAGTTAATAACCCTACAATGGCCTCTAAATGAGTGAAAGAAAGGGTCACATGTCTCTTACTTTAAATTAAAAGCTAGGAATTATTAAGTTTAATGAGGAAGGCATATTGAAAGCCAAGACAGGCTGAAAGCTATGACTCTTGCACCAGTCAGTTGTGAGTGCAAAAGAAAAGTTCTTGAAGAAAATGAAAGGTACTACTCCAAGGAACACATGAAGATTAAAAAAAAAAGTGAAACCTTATTATTAGCCTTATTGCTGATATGGAGAAAGCATGAATGGTCTGGATAAAGGATCAAACCAGTCACAACATTCCCTTAAGCTGAAACCTAATCCAGGGCAAGGCCCTAACTCTCTTCAGTTCTGTGAAGGCTGAGAGAGATGAGGAAGCTGCAGGAGAAAAGTTGAAAGTTAGCAGAGATCAGTTCATGAGGTTTAAGGAAAGAAGCTTTCTTTCTAACAGAAAAGTACAGAAGCAGCAGCAAGTGCTGATGTAGAAGCTGTAGCAAGTTATCCAGAAGATCAAACTGAGATATTGATGAAGGTGGTTACACTCAACAACAGATTTTCAATGTAGACGAAATGGCCTTCTGTTGGAGTAAGACACTGTCTACGTTTTTCAGAGCTAGAGAGAAGTCAATGCCTGGCTTCAAAGCTTCAAAGGATGGGATGACTCTCTTGTTAGAGGCTAATGCAGCTGGTGACTTTAAGTTGAAGTCAATGCACATTTACCATTCCCAAAATGCTAGGGGCCTTAAGAATGATGTTAACTCTTAGCCTTTACTTTCTGCTGTAAAAAATTAAAAGAAAAAGAAAAAAAAATAAAAGAATTATGTGAACTCTACTCAATGTTTTATAAGTGGAATAACAAAGCCTGGCTGACAGCACATCTGTTTACAGCATGGTTTACTGAATTTTTTGAGTCCACTCTTAAGACTTACTGCTCAGAAAAAGAGATTCTTTTCACAACATTATGGCTTATTGACAATAGACCTGGTTACCCAAGAGCTCCAATGGAGACGTCAAAGGAGATTAATGTTGTTTTCATGCCTGCTAACACAGCATCCATTTTGCAACTCATAAGATCAAGGAGTCGTTTCAACTTCGAAATCTTATTTAAGAAATTCATTTCATAAGGCTGTAGTTGCCATAAATAATGATTCCTCTGATGGATCTAGGCAAAGTAAACTGAAAATTTGGAAAACATTCATCACTCTGGATACCATTAAGAACATTTGTGGTTCATGAGAGAAGGTGAAAATATCAACACTGGCCAGGCATGGTGGATCCTAACACTTTGTGAGACTGAGGTGAGAGGGCTGCTTGAGTCCAGGAGTTTGAGACCAGCCTGGGCAACAGAGGGAGGCCTTGTTATCTCAAAAACAAACAAACAAACAAACAAACAAACCCCACAACATTAATAGGAGTTCGAAACAATATATGACTTTGAGGGGTTCAAGACTTCAGTGGAGGAAATAACTGCAGATGTGGTAGAAATAGCAAGAAAACACCAGAGAACTAGAATTAGAAGTGGAGTCTGAAGATGTGACTGAATTGCTGCAACTTCTTGATAAAACTTGAATGAATGAAGAGTAGCTTCTTATTGAACAAAGAAAGTGGTTTCTTGAGATAGAATCTACTCCTGGTGAAGACGCTGTGAACATTGTTGAAATTCAACAAAGTATTCAGAATATTCCTAAACTTAATTACTAAGGCAGCAGCAGAGTTTGAGAGTATTGAGCCCAATTTTTTGGGGAAAAAAAAAGTTATTCTGTGGATAAAATGCTCTCAAACAGCATCACATGCTACAGAGAAATTTTTCACAACAGGAAGAGCCAATGGATACAGTAAAGTTCATTGTTGTCTTATGTTAAGAAATTGCCACAGTGACCCACAAATTAATCAACCACCACCCTGATCAATCAGCAGCCATCAACATTGAGGGAAGACTGTCCACAAGCAAAAAGATTATGACTGGCTGAAGGCTCACTTGATCACTAGCAATTTTTAGCAATAAGGTATCTTTTAAAGTTAAGGTATTTAGACTGGTTTTCTAGACATAATGCTATCGCATACTTAATAAACCACAGTATAGTGTAAACATAACTTTCATGCGTTTAACATAACTGGGAAACAGAAACTTGTCTGACTCACTTGATTGCAGTGGTCTGGACCTGAAGCCTCAGTATCTTCCAGGTATGCCTGTACTTTCTCCACGGTTTTGTCCTTTAGCCTCCTTGTGGGAAATGGGAGAAATCACAGCTAACGCACACTGAGCTGATGCTATTGCACCAAGCTATTACCATGTCCCAGGCATTGTCCTGAGTGTTTATCACATCCTGATCCTCACAGGAACCCTATGAGGTTGGCCCATATTGGCCCCATTTAGGGATGCGACGATTGAGGCACAGAAAGATAACTTTTCGAAGACGGCACAGCTAGGAAGCCACAGAACTGAGATGTGAACCTGCAGAGCCAACTTTAAAGGCCTGGACTCATCTTCAGGAGTAACTACAGGATAAAAGCCCTCATTGCCCAACTGTGTGGGTCCAGGGAGCTCAGGGCTCTTCAGAGACAGACAAGGTGGGCATTTTTTTTTCAAAGTTTTTGAAGTTTCCTCCCAAACATACTATCTAGTGTCTGCCTGATATTCCATCATATAAATATACCATCATTTCAAACCATTTTCCTGATGTGAAACATTTATGCTGTTCCCAAGTCTTCAGTATTTTGGACAGGAATGCCTTTGTACCTACTTCATGGTCTGGTGATCCCTCTCCTTCCTTTTAAACTCTCTGCAGCCTCTCTGGGTAACCTGTTGTGGTGGACCACGCCTCTTCATCCTCCTCTGTACTGCCCACCACCTGTGAACAGAACACACAGCAGAGATTCAGCAGCAGCCTCTACCTATCACAGCAGGGTTGCCAGGCAAAGTAGAGGAGGCCCAGTTATATTTGAATTTCAGCTAAGTAAGCAATAATTTTTAGTATAAGTATGTCCCCAGTATTTCAGGGGACATACTTATACTAAAGATTGTTTTCTAGTTTATCTACAATCCAAATTTAACTGGGCATCCTGTGTTTTTCTGGCAAAACCATCTCAGAGGGCTGGCTTCTTCCTGCAACAGCAGTTTTAATCAACTGAGCACTTTATTTCGTTTTTGCCACAGAAGAATTGATTGCCTTTTCCTCTGCTCAGGGTGGGGCAATGGGGTGCTGCTGCATTTTAAGAATTGAAAATGCTTCAGTGCTTGCAACTTTCCCAAGCCGGTCTTCCCAGCCTCAGAATTGCTGCTGTTACTTCCCTGCTTGGTTTAGGTTCTGAGGCCAGATTTGCCACATCCATCCCTTAGGCATTGAGAACTTATGTTTGCTTCCATCGGGGTTGTGTTCAGGAACCTCTCCTGGGCTAACTGGCATCTGGGGTCAGAGTGAGGTGGATGAGGAGAAACGCATCAGCCCTTGGCCCCTGGATACTCCGCCAGTGGCTTCATACCTGGGAGTCACAGACCTTGCTGAGTGAAGGTCAGCCACACTGGACAGTCCTTTTGAGAACCGGCTTTTTAACCAGCAGAGACAGAGTGGTCACCAACAGAACATCAGGCCTTGACGATTGGAGGACTTAGCACAAAAGAAGGTGGGAGGCAGGACAGAGGACAGGTAAGCCTGCTTCTCCTCCTGTGGTGGTCCAGCAGAAGTACAGAAGTGTCCAGAGTGCTCCCAAACGGAGTCAAGCTGCATCTGCTCCAGGAACCCTTTCTTGATAGGAACAGGGGGGCAGTATCCTCTCATTTATCCCCCACCTCTTCCAGAGGGCATGCCTGGGCCAAGGCTCACCTGGCTTCATGCGTGAGCTGTGTCTGTATTCACCCTGCATCAGCTCAGTTCAACACATCTTTCTGAACACCTGCTATGTGCTGGGTTGCAGACTGACAGCTTCTCTCTCTCTCTTTTTTTTTTTGAGAGGGAATTTCATTCTTGTTGCCCTGGCTAGGGTGCAACAGCGTGATCTCAGCTCACTGCGATCCTCGCCTCCCAGGTTCAAGCAATTCTCCTGCCTCAGCCTCCTCAGTAGCTGGGATTACAGGCATGTGCCACCACGCCTGGTTAACTTTGTATTTTTAGTAGAGACAGGGTTACACCATACTGGTCAGGCTGGTCTCAAACTCCCGGCCTCAGGTGATCCACCTGCCTCGGCCTCCCAAAGTGCTAGGATTACAGGCATGAGCCACTGTGCCCAGCCCTTCTTTTTTTTTTTTTTCACTTTGCGAGGGAGTCTTGCTCTGTCGCCTAGGCTGGAGTGCAGTGGCACCAGCTCAGCTCACTGCAACCTCTGCGTCCTGGGTTCAAGCGATTCTCCTGCCACAGCCTCCGGAGTAGCTGGGATTACAGGCACATGCCACCATGCCCAGCTAATTTTTGTATTTTCAGTAGAGACGAGGTTTCAACATGTTGGCCAGGCTGATCTTGAACTCCCGACCTCAGGTGATCCGCCCATCTTGGCTTCTCAAAGTGCTGGGATTACAGGTGTGAGCCACCACATCCAGCCACAGCTTCTTTGTGCCTTAACACAATGCAAAGAGACCAAGAATGCTCTCTGCAGTCTCTTTGTTAAGGGCACTAATCCTATTCATGAGGGCTCCATCCTCATGACCTAATTGCCTCCCAAAGCCCCACCTCCAAACACCATCACCTTGGGGGTGAGGATTTCAACCAAGAGTTTGGCAGGGAGGGCACAAACATTCAGACCATAACACCATGAGATTGAGGAAAAAATGTTTTTTAACGCTCACATCTTCGGGAAGTAACTTGGCACAGCCTACTCAGGGACACCTTTTGCCCACAGAAATCCAGCAGAGGAAATTGTTCAAAAGCTCATTACACACAAGCACCTACCACATCCCTGGGCACCTCTTCCTCATCCATCTCTTCTTCTCTCCACCCGCAAACTGTCTGCCTGGGCTAGCTTGGGCTAATTACTGAGCAATAAAGTGTCTGATTTTTTATATAGTGGCTCTGTTCGGGGCTGCCAAAGACATTAAAAGTAGGGCCGGGGTAGGAGAGAAAAACATATTTTTCCATTATTTTACCTAGAAGATTCATTTGAGGGGGAGAAATAGGCTCACTGCCCTAATCAGAGAGTTGGATGAGAAAAAATTCCTCATTAATTTTAAATATGTCAACTGAAGAAGGAGATTAAAGTGAGGACGATGGATGAGTGGTGCTTCTGGGAACAGACAAAAGCACACCCAGGAAAGGGTATGTGGTCCCCATTAGGCCCTCAGCAGAAACAGAGCTACCCTCACTAGTTCTGCAGGGACAGCAGCTCCGGAGGGTGCCCCTTGGAACAGGGGCACCATGCACTGGACATCCCCTCCCACGGCAGGGGCTGGCACTGCCCACTCGGCTGGCAAGACTATAGGGCGATGAGGACTTGGCTCTGATGAAGTCGGAGCTGGAGATGAAATACTGTGGGCTCTTGGCATCCTCCTAAGTGGCCTGGCAAGGCGTAGATAATAATAAGGGAGCATCCCATTCGGTGTTTACCCTCAGCTGTCTCTAGTAGGCAAGTTGCAAATGTTCGCCTTTATTAACACGTGTCTTCTCATTACTCTGCAAAGCAGACGGGTCTATGGTGTCTTTGAGAAAGAAATACTGGCTGGTTTCTTAGAGCAACTTCAAATTCCAGCCCCTTGTTCCATGCTCAGATTGCTGTGCAACTTAGAGGGGGCCCCTTGGCTCCTGCCAAAGTGGCAAGAGGTGAGCATTGAGGGAGTGGTTGGCAGGACAGGTGGCCAACATCAAAGGAAAGCTAAGCTACTGTTCACAGCTGCTCTCTATCCAGGCCCTTTGTAGGAAGCCCTCCGATTTACCTGTGGGTTCTCGTGGGAGCCCACGCAGGTGTGTTTTCTGTGTGCTCAGCCTCCCTTGTAGAACCAATCCTCCCTACTCTCGGTTCAGATAATTCAGGTCGAGGGTGGGCATGTGACCTGGACCAGGCCAATTAACAACTGTACGTATTCCTGGGTATGTAACAAGCCAGAAAAGTCAGAATCAATTTAGGACCTTTCTGGAGGTATTGGAAGAGGGACTCTTTTCATGGTTTGCTAAGTTGGTGGAATGTAAAATATCTTTGCCATCATTTGGGAAAAGGCTGCCTAGGAATAAAATCAATGTGAAAGAAAGCAGGGCTAAAATTGAGAGGTGGAATCCCAATTACATGGTTTTAGTACTTGGGTCAAGCTGTGCCTGAAACTCATAGACTTTCCATTACCTGAGCCAATGCCACCTTTTTGCCTTAATCCAGCTTGGGTTTAGTTTCTATAGTTTACAATCAAAAGAGCTCTGTTTCATACTCTAAGTATATAAATTTGGACACGTCCTATTTCTGAGACTCAGTTTTCTCATAGGTAAAATAGGGATAATAATTATCTACAGCTATTGAACAAAGCCAGTCACAGGACCAAGAATATGATCTTTCCTTGGCCATATTGACCATTTTGGTCCTAGTTTTCTCTTGCAAAATGGGCGAACAAGACTGCTTGACCTCCCAGGAATGGAAGCAGTTGGGATAATGGATGTGGAAAGGAACCTGTACACTTATATGGAATTTTTTTTTTCTAGGGGAAACCACATTAAAAAAAACTTTTTATTTTTGAGAGGATTGTAGATCTACATGCAGTGATAAGAAGCAACTTGGCCGGGCACCGTGGCTCACGCCTGTAATCCCAGCACTTTGGGAGGCCAAGGCGGGTGGATCACAAGGTCGGGAGCTGGAGACCACCCTAGCCAACATGGTGAAACCCCATCTCTACTAAAATTACAAAAATTAGCCGGATGTGGTGGTGCACACCTGTAATCCCAGCTACTGAGGAGGCTGAGGCAGGAGAATCACTTGAACCCGGGAGGGGAAGGTTGCAGTGAGCCGAGATCGCACCACTGCACTCCAGCCTGGGTGAGAGAGCAAGACTCTATCTCAAAAAAAGAAGAGAGAGAGAGAAAAAAAAGGAAGCAATACACACTTCACCCGGTTTCCCCAGTGGTAACGTCTTGCATTACTATAGTAAATAGCAGAATTAGGAAACTGGCATTGATGCAGTACATTGATCTTAGAATTTCACCACCTTTACATGCATGCAGTTGTGCGTGCGTGTGTGTGTATACTTAGTTCTATGAAATGTGAGTTCGTATGACCACCACCACAGTCAGAATATAGAATACAAGGATCCCTTATGCTATCCTGTTTTAGCCATGGCCTTCTCCTCCCCTCTCATCTTGCCAAATCCCTGACAGCTACGAATCTGTTCTCCAGCTCTGCAATTTTACTATTTCAAAAATATTGTATGCACAGAATCATACGATAGGTAACTTTTTGAGATTGGCTCTTTTCACTCAGCATGACTACACTGAGATCCATCCAACTTGCCGCGGGTATCAGTAGTTTCTCCCTTGTATTGCTGAATGGTGTCTCACGGTATGGATGTAGTACAGTTTAATACATTATTAGAGGGCATTTTGGTCGTCTCCAGCTTTTTTGGCTATAACAAATAAAGCTTCTATGAACACTGTGTATAAATTTTTGTTAAAAACCCAAGATTTTGAAATGAAAATTTCTCTGGGATAGAGGCCCAAGAATGTAATTGCTAAATAAGTTCATTTTTAGTTTTAAAAGAAACTGATAGCCAGGCACAGTGGCTCATGCCTGTAATCCCAGCACTTTGGGATCCCGAGACAGGCAGATCGCTTGAGCCCAGTAGTTCAAGACCATCCTGTGCAACATGGCAAAATACTGTTCCTACCCAAACAAAATACAAGAGTTAGCTGGACATGGTAACACACATCTGTAGTCCCAGCTACTTGGGCGGCTGAAGCAGGAGGATTGCTTGAGCCCAGGAGGTTGAGGCTGCAGTGAGCCATGATGGTTCCACTGCACTCCAGTCTGGTGGACAGAGTGAGAACCTGTCTCAAAAAAACCAAACCAAGGCCGGGTGCGGTGGCTCACGCCTGTAATCCCAGCACTTTGGGAGGCCAAGGCGGGTGGATCACGAGGTCAGGAGATCAAGACCATCCTGGCTGACATGGTGAAACCCCGTCTCTACTAAAAATACAAAAAATTAGCCAGACGTGGTGGCGGGTGCCTGTAGTCCCAGCTACTCAGGAGGCTGAGGCAGGAGAATGGCGTGAACCTGGGAGGCGGAGCTTGCAATGAGCCGAGATTGTGCCACTGCACTCCAGCCTGGGTGACAGAGCCACACTGTCTCAAAAAAAAAAAAAAAAAAAAAAAAACTAACCAAAACAAAAACCAAAAAACTGACAAGCTATTTTTTAGAATGGCTGTACTATTTTTTATTTCCACCAGCAGTGTATAAGTGGTCTGATTTTTCCGCATTCTCAGCAGCATTTGGTGTTATCACTATATTTTATTTTAGCCATTCTGGTAGGTATGTAATGCTACCTTGTACTTTTATTTGGTATTTTTCTAATGGCTAATGATGTTGAATATCTTTTCACATGCTTGTTTCCCATCTGGACATCCTCTTCAGTGAAATGTCTGTTACATGTCTTTTGCCCATTTTCTAATTGGATTGTTGAGTTTAGAGAATTGTTACATATTCTAGATACAAGTCCTTTGTCTAACATGTGATTTTCAAATAATTTTTCCCAATCTGTAGCTTGTCTTTTTGTCCTCTTAACATAAGCTTTTACAAGAAAAGCTTTTAAGTTTGATAAGTTTCAATTTATCAATTTCTTCTCTTTTTCTGAGACAGGCTCTCAATCTGTTGTCCAGGCTGGAGTGCAGTGGCACGATCATGACTCACTGCAGCTTTGACATCCCAGGCTCAAGCAATCCTGCCACCTCACCCTCCTGAGTAACTGGGACTATAGGCACACGCCACCATGGCTAGCTAATTTTTAAAAAATATATTTTTAGTAAAGACGAGGTCTATCTTGCCCAGGCTGGTCTCAAACTCCTAAGCTCAAGTGATCCTCCTGCCTCAGCCTCCCAAAGTTCAGGGATTACAGGCGTGAGCCACCACAGCTGGCATCTCCCTAAATATTTAGGTCTTCTTTGGTTTCTTTCATCAGCACTTTGTAATTTCAGCATAAGGATACCGTGTATGTTTTGTTTGATCTGTTTGATAACTATTTCCATTTCTTTGGGCAATTATTAATTGTGCTGCATTTTTAAATTTTGGTTTCCACTTGTTCATTGTTAGTATATAGAAATGCAATTGATGTTTGTGTGTTGATCTTGTATCCTGTGATCTTACTGAGCTCAATTATTTGTCCTATGAAGTTTTGTTTTGTTTTGCAGATTCCTTGGGATTTCAACCATATTGTCTGCAAATAAAGACACTTCTATCTTCTTTTTTACTCTAAATGACTTTTATTTCTTTTTCTTCCCTTAATGCAATGACTAAAACTTCCAGCACATTGTTGAATAAGAGTGGTGAGAGCAGGCATCCTTATCTTGTTCCCGTCTTAGAAGGACAGCATTCAATCTTTCACCATTGAGTATGACGTTAGCTTTAGGTTTATACAGATGCTCTTTATGAGATCAAGCAAGTTCCCCTTTATTCCTAATGTACTGAGTGCCTTTAATCATTGATGGGTGTTGAAGTTGTCAAATGTTTTTCAATGTCAATGGATGTGATCATATTTTTCTTCTTTGGCCTGTTGATATGGTGAATCACATTGACTATCAAGCATTGAGCTAGCTGTACATATGTGGAATAAATGCCATGTGGTCATGGGATTTATACATTGTTACATTCAATTGGCTAAAATTTTGTTCAGAATTGTTGCCCATATTTTAATTGGAATTTGTTTTACTGTTGAGTTTTGTGAGATTCATATATTTAATATACAAGTTCTCTGTTAGATATATAGGTTGCAAATCTTTTCTCTCAGTCTATAGCATGTCTTTTCGTCCTCCTTACAGGTCTTTTGCTGAGCAAAAGTTTTAAATTTAGATAAAGTTGAATATATCAATCTGCTATGAACTGAATTGTGTCCTTCAAAAATTCCTATGTTGAATTTTCTAACTCCCAATGAGACTCAGTGTGACTCTGTTTTGGCCTGAGAGGAGGTGATAAAGGTTAAATGAGGTCATAAGGGTAGTACTTTAATCCCATAGGGCTGGTGCTCTTACAAGAAGAATAGAGACAGGAGAAAGAGGAGCAACAAAGAAAGCTTTGAAAGACCAGCCATTGACTTTGAGGAAGTCCAGGAAAGGACAGTGTCCAGGAAGTGGGAGAAGAAACTTTTTCAGTGTGGAGAGAGATCCTGATACTTCAGAAGCCTCTGATAATTCAAATCTTTTTATACAGAAACAACCAGCTATGCCTTGGGATCAAAATCTAGAACAATCAAATGGAAACTGCAGTGAAGATGAACAAAAGGGAAAGCAGAAATGTAGAGAAGGAGGAGGAGAAGCAGGCAGAAAGAGAGAGTGAGAAAAAGAAGAGGAAGATGAAAAGGAGCTGGAAGATGAACAGGAAAAAAAAAAAAAAAAGGAAAAAGGAAATGAGAAACAGTATCCCAAGAAAAGATTAGTCAGCAAATCCTTCATGGACAATCTCTGGGCAAAGTTTAAGTTAAACAGGTGCCCACAATACAAGAGAGTCTATCACTCTTATTTGAATTTGGCATGACACATAAACAGATAAGTCAATGGTTTTGTAAAAAGAAGAAGAAATACATCAAACATATATCCAAGAGAAAGCATAAGAAAACACATACGAGATGGGGTCTCTCTGTATTGCCAAGGCTGGCCTCGAACTCCTGCCCTCAAGCGATCTTCCCACCTTGGCCTCCAGAAATGCTGTGAATCCAGGCATGAGCCATCACAACTGGCTAAGACAATTTATATGACACCATTCTCACCAATAAATGGAGTTCTGAAAGGATAAACAAGAAAATATTAACAATCGTTAATTCCGTGGAGTAGAAGTAAATGAGGGGATTGAAAAGGAGGTTTTATAGTTTATTTTTACCCTACTGTAGATTTAAAGTTTTTATAATGGATGTTAATTCATTTTATTTAAGAAAAAAATCAATGAATAAATTAAAAAAAAAAAAAGAAGAAGAGAGACTCTCTCTCTCTCATGTGAGAGAGTCTCTCACACGAGGACACTGTGAGAAAGCAGCTGTCTACCAGCTAGGAAGAGAGCCCTCACCGGAAGCTGAACCCTATCAGACCTTCATCTTGGACCTCCAGCCTATAGAACTGTGAGAAAATACATTGCTGTTGTTTCAGCCACCTAGTCCATGGTATTTTGTTATGGCAGCCTAAGCAGGCTAATATATCATCTTTCCTTTTGTGGGCTATGATTTTGGTGTCAAATCTAAGGACACTTTGCCTAGTCTGCATTTTAATTCAAGTGTGTTTTCAAGTCATAAGGAAATCAACCTGTAATTATGGATCAGGCTAGTAGCAAGGACATTCTGCATCAGAAAAGGGCCTCTTTGAACCATCCGTCATCCTACACCCAGTTCAGTCTCCTGAGCTGGCTCTGGCCAGCTGGCTGGCTCCTTGCGAGTAACCTCAAGAAGTAATATCTGTGTAGAGATCATGAGGAGAGGCATGTGATGCTCGCCTGTTGGTACAAAACCTTAAAAGAAGAGTAAGCGGGTCCAATAAATTCCAATTGTTCCTACGGGAAATTATTGTCTTCTAAGATCCGTTTCCACATCTATTACCCCAACTGAGCTCTAATCCTCTGAGGTGAAGCAACTTTGATAGCCCTTTTCACAGAGGGGTGGACTGGAGCTTCCACAGGACCACATGGAAACAGGAACTGATTTTCAGCTAAGAACTGTCTTCAGGGATTGGCTGCTGTTTTTTAGGAGTAATAAAAAGAAACCTCTCCAGCTAGCTAGAGGCCCAAAGGGCTCTTTAGTGGACATATGTCAAGATACCTCCTGGGTCCCAAAGTGGGAGATCTCCTGGGTCTCAAAGGTGTGGGACCCTGTCCTTACACGTCTCTCTGCTTTTCCCTACTCCTTTGCTCCATTCACTGGGCCTCTCACATGATACATCCTGGTTTCCCTAGAGTAGAACTCCCGCAACACAGTGCCCAGTTCCTTGGAAAGGGAGTGTGATTGGCCCAGCCTGAGCCATGATTAGGTGAGGAAAGAGACTGTCTAAGTACAGTTTAAGTCACTTGAGGCTCTCGCGCATGGGAGTGGAACTGGATGAGCTGTGTCGACCTGGGCTGTTTGGAAAGAGACTGAACTGAATTGAACAAAACTGAACAAGCCTTCAATACTGCTACTTCTATCCCTCATCTTACAGATGTAGAAACAGAAGCTCATGGAGTTAAATAAATTGCCCATATAGGTCCAAATTAGTTCAGTAGGAAGTTGCTCATCAGAACAAATTAATAAAGTCGGGCTGTTCTCTTCACAGCCATGATGGCCCCAAGCTGGTCCTAGAGTTGGTCCCTGATTGATTTCAGGTCCCTAAGAATTTCTTAGATGGAATTGAACGTGTTAAGGATAATGGCTTAAGCTCAGCCTATGGCATTTGGGTCAGTGGATTTCCAATGACACTCATGCAAAGGGCTTCTGAGTTTTGGTAGAAAGAGCATAAAATGTTAGGGAGCGTTTTTCAGGAATATTTTGGAGTACAAATGATCAAAACTAGACTCAAACCGCTTTAAGGAAATATACTGGGAAGTCCCAGAGTGCAGGTAGCTTTAGGCATGATGGAAGGTAGAGATTCAAACAAAGATACCAAAGCTCTCTCACTCCACTCTCAGCTCTTTCGTCTATGTTTTCTTTACTACCCAGCAGGCTCACGCCACAGGGTAGCAAAGGAGGCCACTAGCGGCTCTAGGCTTACACAGTCCTCAGGGCTACTGCACCCCATGAAACAGAAAGTGTGTCTATTCCCAAACCTTAAAACAGAAGCCCCAAGGTGTGATCTGACTGGCCCAGCGTGGGTCTGTGCCCATCCTGACCTGATCATTGCATTGGACGGGGGAGGCAGAGATAACCTAATGATCAGACTGAGGATGCCAAACTACATGAATGGCTTCCTCACAAGGACAGGAACCTGGATATTTCTGTTCCTAAATTGTATAAAAAGAGCCTGTGACGAAATCGCAGAAAAAAACAGAGTAGGGTAGTGGTCACTGTGTGTTTTTCTTTGCCGTGTGAGTTACCCAGAGGTAACTCTGGGTGGTGTGTAATGGTGCCTTATTCACAGTCTCTGCCCAGCACCTGCCAGGCTGCGGGTTCTTCGCCACTTCCTATTGTTGTGTGTGATGGTGCCATGATAGCAAGGCAGGCCTTCTCTTTACCCTGGCCTTCAGGAGTTGGCTAGCTCAAGTGCTCAAGGTTGAGAAAAGATGCAAAGGAATTAAACCCCAAGATCCTTCTTTAAAAACAGCAATCAGTGAAATCACTCCAGGTGAAGGTTCTAGAACCTAGATCAGTGGTTTGCCCGGCTTTCGGATTGTAAGGACCCTAACGTTCACTGCTCTTCCCTCCAAACTGGAGAACCAACAAAGGGCTGACAATTTTTTTAATGTCATATAAGAGCGTTAAAGAAAAAAAAAAAACACCCTGAACCCCATCAGCTACGATTACTCTCATGACCGTCTCCTTTCCTAAAGTCAGCAGGACATCATCTCATCAAAGGGCAGCCCTTTAAACGAAACCCGTGTACATTCTGAAAAACAAAGCACACTGCTCCTTCTCCGTGCTCATTCCAAGGGCAACTTGTGAGAGCAGTACCCAGGCCAGCGTGGAAGTCCATCCCTGTCCATCTTGTCACCGTCACCCGATGACCTCAGATGTCCTAGAAGCGATGCCTCAGCCCCAGTGGGGCAGGGCCACCCCGTTTCAGCACCTGCTTCACCCAAAGCTTTCCTCAGGGAGTGTTTCCCAGACTTTCCATCACCTTCAGGCTGCCTCTGTGACTCCTATAACAGTAGCCTAAATTCCCCTGCCTGCCCTCATCCCGAAGCCAGGAAAGAGGCTAACCTGACGTACACAAGAATACGCTGAGGAGCAAGGAGACACAGAAGGGCTTGTGAAGAAGGTTCTGCGGGGGTCTAAGGCGCCTGGCTCGGTGGCTTTGCAGTGGGCGCTCTATTACTGGCGCCACGTCAGGGCGCGCCCCACCTGCGGCACCACGCAGGGCGCCCCACCTCAGGCGCCACGCAGGGCGCACGCCACCTACGGCACCACGCAGGGCGCACGCCACCTACGGCACCACGCAGGGCGCCCCACTTCAGGCGCCACGCAGGGCGCACGCCACCTACGGCACCACGCAGGGCGCACGCCACCTACGGCACCACGCAGGGCGCACCACCTCAGGCGCCACGCAGCGCGCACTCCACTTACGGCACCACGCAGCGCGCACTCCACCTACGGCACCACGCAGGGCGCACCACCTCGGGCGCCACGCAGCGCCCACTCCACCTACGGCACCACGCAGGGCGTTCTATCTGTGCTGCTCCTGGAGCTCTTCATTCCGGTTCCCCTCTTCCATGTCAGGTTAGTCCTGTGTCTGTTTCTATCCATCCACACATGACCTGAGAGGGGTCCTGCAGTACCTTCAAAGCAGAGCTGAGGGTAGCGGGTCACACAAGGCTGAGCGCTCCCAGGGAGAAGCTGGGAAGACACCTTCAGGGTGAAAACCCCCAAACAAGGGTGCTGCGCGGGTTGTCAGCAGTGACAGTGAGGAGAGGAGCGGGGGCTGCGTGAGATGTGGCCTGGGAGGGGGCGGCCTCTTTGTTTCGTTGACCTCGTTCAGAAAGAATGTGAGCCAGGAGGGAGGCCTCCACGGCTTTGCTTCCCTGCTGCCCAGCCGAGGTGGTTCCTTTAGTGTGTCAACTTGGCCAGGCCACAGCACCCAGACACTTGGTTCACCACCATTGAGATGTTGCTGTGAAGGTATATTTTAGAAGAGATTAACATTAAAATCAGTAGACGTTGAGTAAGGCGGATGACTCTCCATAATGTGGGTGGGTGGGCCTCTTCTAATCAGTTGAAGGCCTTGGGAAAAAGACTGAGGTTTCCCAAGAAACAGGAAATTCTGTCTCCAGACTGCCTCCAACTCGAGCTGCAGTGCCAGCTCTTTCCTGAGTCTCCAGCTTGCTGGTCTGCCTGGCAGATACGGGATTTACTAGGCCCCACAATCGCATAAGCCAGTTCTTTAGATCAAAACCTCTGTCTGTTTCTGTCTCTGTGTGTGTGTGTGTCCTAGTTTACACACTCACACTCACACTCACACCCTGCTGGTTCTGTTTTACTGGGAGTCCCTTTCCAGCCCAGCTAAATCCCAATCTCCTCAGGTGGAGCCAGGTATTAGCGTGCTGGTAAAGCGCATCAGGTGGCTCTAGTGTGAAGTTAGGGTTAGGAAGATTGGGGCTCCCAGTCTCCTCAGGTGGAACCAGGTATTAGCATGCTGGTAAAACGCATCAGGTGGCTCTAATGTGAAGTTAGGGTTAGGAAGATTGGGGCTAACACTGTGGTTCTCAACCTGCTGGGGCTAATGCAGAATTCTATGAAGAATCACCTGGACGTGACTTGCTAAAGATGGCTGGTCCCCACCTACCTCCAGAGTTTCTGAGTTGGTAGGTCCAGAATGGGGCCTGAAAATGTGTATTTCTGACATGTTTCCAGGTGATGCTGAGAGTGCTGGTCTGGGGACCACACTCAGAGAACCACTCAGGTAAAGGATGATGTAGATAGTGAGGGTTTACTTGTTATGTCAGGAGATGACAGCCACATTCTCTGCCTGGTTGTCAGTGGTCATAGCAGTAAAGGCAGTACCAAATGGCAATCAACACCCAACAATCACTGAGTTCTGTGCCTGGCACACAACTATGAAACTTACAAGCTCTATCTCATTTCATCTTGATGACCACCCTCTGAGATGGTTTTAAGATTTCCATGTCATACATGAGGAAACCAGGACAGAGAACTAGGGAAGTTGCCCAACTCACTGAGTGGGCTAATCAGGCCTGTCTGACTCCCCAAACCACAAACTCAACCATCTTACAAATAGGAGACCAAGGCTCAGATGCGCTGTGGTTATTCAGGGTCACCCAGCACCTAAAAGTGGAGTTGGAACCTGGCTCATTAGCCAGTCACCGTTCCATTCTGCATCATTTCCCATCTCACATGAACTAATAGGCCAAGGTTGGGATGAGGGCTACTGGGTGTACATTTGGGTAATTACAGATGATGATGGAGTCATGTGCCACATATCAAGGTTTTGGTCAATGGTGGACTGCACATACAACAGTGATCCCGTAAGATAATGGAGATGGAAAGTTCCTATAGGCTAGTCACATCACAGCCATCATAACATGTCAATGCAATACGCATTTGCAGGGGTGCTGGGTAAACAAACCCACTGTGTGGCCATTTGTATAAAAGTCTAGCACGTACACTTACTTACAGTATATAATACTTGGTGATGATAAATGACTTACTGATTTACGTATTGGCTATATTACACTATTTATCATTATTTTAGAGGGTACTTCTACTTATGAAAAAAAATGTTAACTGTAAAAGAGCCTCGGGAAGTCCATTAGGTTTTTCAGAAGGCACTGCTGTCATAGGAGATGACAGTTCCATGCGTGCCCCTGAAGGCTTTTCGGTGGGACAAGATATGGAGGTGATACAGGTGACCCTGACCCTGTGTGGGCCTAGGTTAATGGATGTGTTTGTGTCCCAGCTTTTAGCAAAATCACTTAAAAGGAAAAAGTTTTAAAAATATAAAAAGGTTTATAGAATAAGGATAGAAAACATTTTTATACAGCTGTATGTGTTTGTGTTTTAAGCTAAATGTTACTACAAAAGAGTCAAGAAGTTAAAAAAGTTAAAAATTTTATAAAGTAAAAAAGTTACAGTAAGTTAAGGTTAATTTATAGTTCAAGAAAAATATTTTTAAATGTATTTAGTGTAGCCCCTGTGTGTAGTATTTATAAAGTCTATAGTAGCGCACAGTGATGTCTTCGGCCTTCATACCCACACAGCACTCACTGACTCACCCAGAGCAACTTCCAGTCCTGCAAGCTCCATTTATGGTAAGTGCCCTATACAGGTGGACCATTTTTTATCTTTTTTTTTTTTTTTTGAGATGGAGTCTTACTCTGTCACCCAGGCTAAAGTTCAGTGCTCACTGCAACCTCCACCTCCCAGGTTCAAGCGATTCTCCTGTGTCAGCCTCCCAAGTAGCTAGGATTATAGGCGCCCACCACCATGCCCAGCTAATATTTTTGTATTTTTACTAGAGACGGGGTTTCACCATGTTGCCCAGGCTGGTCTCGAACTCCTGACCTCAAGTGATCCACCTGCCTCAGCCTCCCAAAGTGCTGGGATTACAGGTATGAGCCACCACACCTGGCGATTTTTTATCTTTTATACCTATTTTTGCTGTACTTTTTATATGCTTAGCTATGTTTAAATACACAAATACTTACCATAGTGTTGCAATTGCCTACAGTATTCAGTCCAGTAATATGCTGTGCAGGTTTGTAACCTAGGAGCAATAGACCATACACATAGCCTACGTGTGTTGTAGGCTGTCCTATCTAGGATTGTGCAAGTACACTCTATGATGTTCACACAATGATGAAATCTCCTAGCAATGCATTTCTTAGAACATATCCCCATCATTCAACAATGCAAGACTGTATCTAGTTCCTCAGAATCAAAAAAAAAAAAAATCAAAACTCAAGAAACATCAACAGCCTCTCCTGCCCATCCTCCTCACTGTCTTGGTAAAGCAACAGCCTAAGTAGCAACTTGAGGAGACGCCTTGAGCATGGACCAGAGCGATGGCGGCTGCCCAGAAGCCAGTCACCACCTTGTGCACCCACCGAGGCTCACATGCTGAGCGGCCAGAGCTCGGCTTCCTTTGTGGATTCAAATGCCGACTCGTGAGAATTCAGGCGCTTCTCACTCGACCCAGGCGCTGTTCTAACTCTGGAGAGCCTAGTGATCAGGACAGGCTGACTTCTGTCTCTGGAAGTTTACCTTCTGGCAGAGGACGAAGAAATAATGAAAGAGTTGCAGGTGAAGATTTTGAAGGCTTTGTGAAGAAAATGACAAAGGTCAGTGTCATGGTGATTGGCTTCAGAGTATAATTTCGGAGGTCAGGGAAGGACTCTGAAGAGCTCAGAGCTGAGATGAAATCTGAGCCATGGGATGGAATCAGCTCTTTAAAGAAGTGGGGAAAGAGCCCTACAGCAGAGGGAACACCTGAGCAAAGCCTTGAGGCAGGAGCACGCTGTGTTTCGCAGCAGAGCTCTGGAAGCTGATGTGGCTGGTGCAAGTAGTTTGGGAAGAGGAGGGAGAATGGTCAGTCCCAGACAGGAGGGCCTCAAGGGCCCTGAGTCTGAATTGCATACTCGGGGTGACAGGAGGCAGTGAGCAGACACAGCTGGGAGTGATGAGGCTGGGGGACAGAGTAGGCGTGTACTGTGGGGCCAAAGCCGAGCTTGTGTAGCAATGGATAGGTAACAACAGTTGCAGACGCGGTCCGGCGCAGGCCCCCTGCAGAAGCACACCTGCCTCTTTGCAGATATGGGGCCAAGTCCCTCTCACTTTTTTGTTCACAAACAGCATCTCCACCCCCCCGGGGAAGTGTCACTTCCTTTTTTGCAGTTTGCCACTCAGCGATTCTCTGATTTATGAACTTTCTAGGTCTGCATCTTGGCAAGGTGTAGATTTCGGAGGAAGCTTCTAATAAGGAGAGAAGGGGAATTGAGTCTTGTGACCTGTGCATTTAAGAGTTCTCTCACCTGACACAACTCATCACTGATGAAGGAGCGGGCCCTCTCTGCCCATGTTCTGTGGTCCAGACATACCCCTGCTCCAGAGACAGAGCCCAGTGATTTATGACAGAGTCCAATTAATGTCCTGCCTCCACTTTTCCAAACTGAGGAATGAGTTGGGAAAATTAGTTAATCTCTTTGAGTCTCAGCTTCCTCAACCACAGGATGGGTTGTTGAGAGAAGCAATTCAGATAGTGCATGTGAGGAGGGGCCCAGAAGGGGCCCTTGGAAGAACTGTTATCCTTACGCCTTTTTGCTCAGCAGGGCAAGCTACAAGTTACATATCAATTGTAGGCTTGGTTCTAATAGTACCTTCTATTATTTCTCCTTTCCCCAACTACCACTGACAGAAACATTGAATAAAGTTATTATCAGTAGTATAATAAAAACTAACAGTTATCAAGCAGTGACTTCATCTGTCACTCTGTAAACTCTTTACACATTGAATATCCACATTATATGATTGAATGTCCACAACAACCCTATTAATCCCATTATATAGATGAGGACACTGAATCCTGAAGACAGCAACTTGTCCAAGGTCCGGTGGTTAATGGGTGGCTTCTGTCTGAGGTCATCAGTTCTGTGACTTTGAGGACAATACTTCTTGGAGCCTCATGCTCTTTCTCCAAACTTTATAATGCTGTTATATGCAATAATTAACTTCACACAAGCTCCAGCTGCAGGAAAGTATAAGATATTCCTAATCCTCACCTTGCAGAGCAGTTCAGGTTTCATTCCTTAAATACTCCTTTGCCTTGATCAATTCAGTCCTAATCAGGACACTTAGGTAAATCATAAACCCAACAGTTTCTGTCGGTGGGAGAGGCTGGAATCAGTGCCCTGTGAAGATAAGAGTTCAGGGCTCTGTGGCTGGTTTGCCTAAAACCCTCAAGCCTGGCTTTTCTCCTTGGGGCTCCTCAAGGCAACAGGTCTTCACCTTTTGGGGGATTATGTGACCTTGTGGATCTGCTCCCCATAACAGTGCATAGACAAGTGCAGTTTCAGGGCTGACCGTCACCCTACAGCCTCAGTAATGCCCAAGTTGAGATGGCTTGTATGAGTCAGCATTCCCCAGAGAAACAGAAAGCCATGGTGTAATTCAGCTCAAGCCCAGGGTCTGAGAACCAGGGGAACCGATGGCGAGATTCCCAGTCTGAGAACAAGAGAAGACCAAATGAGATGTCCCAGATCAAGCAATGAGGCAGGGGAAAAGGGTCAGTTCCTCCTTCCTCTGCCTTTTTACTCTATTCAGACCCTCAACAGATTGGACAACGCCCACCGACGTTGAGAAGGGCAATCTGCTTTCTCAGTCCCTCAGTTCTAATGCCAGTCTCACCCAGAAACACCCTCACAGACACACCCGGAAGTAACGTTTAATCCGTGCACCCCATGGCCAGTCAAGTGGACTTGTAAAATGAGCCATCACAGGGCTTTCTAGGGAAGCACAGGAACGTGGGCCCTTCTGCCCAGGGCTTAGGGGAGAGGGCTGCCCCAGGCCCCTGGAGGTAATGATCTGCCCTTAGGTCACTTTCCTAAGCAGAGGTGTTATTCAGTCTTTGCCAGGAGAACACTTTTCTTCCCATTCAGCACGATCATGATGCGGCCTCAATAGAGGCTTGCATCTCAGCAGCCTTCTGTCCTTTCTAGCTCCCCACGGGCTCTGGCTACCGAGTATGTGCCCTCCTATATGCCCAGAATGAATTCCCCACCTCTCCACCCTCCTGCATTGCACTATGAGGCAATTTCAGGGCCTGGCCACAGCTTTTTCTAGCACCCTGTCCCACAAACCCTCTGCCTGGTGTCCAGATACAACCCGGCAGTGCTATGTAAGGCTCAAACAAGCCTTCTCGCCTCACCTTTCTTCTCCTCCCCGACCCTGAGGATATCCTCTTTGGTACTTCATGGGACTGTGTGTCTCAAAATCTCCTTTGAGGAGCCCAGGACGACGGCGAACTCCAGAGGGTACAGGGATGTAGGCAAATGCAGGGCAGAACCTAAGAGTTTCTTTGATGTCTTCTAGTTTCTATTTAGAAGTCATGCAGTGTTTTGCATCTCATTCCATGATATATACAAATTTACTTAAACTTTTTTTTTTTTTTTTTGAGATAGAGTCTAGCTCTGTCATCCAGGCTGGAGTGCAGTGGCACCATCTTGGCTCACTGCAACCTCTGCCTCCCAGGTTCAAGTGATTCTCCAGCCTCAGCCTCACGAGTAGCTGGGATTACAGGTGCACCCCACCATGTCTGGCTAATTTTTGTAATTTTAGTAGAGATAGCGTTTTTGGCCAAGCTGGTCTCAAACTCCTGACCTCAGGTGATCCGCCTGTCTTGGCCTCCCAAAGTGGTGGGATTACAGGAGTGGGCCACTGTGCCTGGCCTCACTTAAACATTCTAAGAGTTTTCTATTGATTGCTCTCAGGAGAATTGACGCTCTTATGCCATATCTTGCCTGTAGCTTTGTCTGTTCCCACTCAGCACACTGACTCCCGCAGAGAACCAGAACCCAGTTAGCAGGAGCTGCTGATTAGGGGTTATTCATTTGTTCATTTCTTCTGCACGTATTGGGGGAAGCCTGCCGTGTGGAGGATGGCACAGCTGTGAAGCTCACGAGTTCAGAGTCAGGGCTAACTTGCATTCAAGTCTCTGCTCACTTACTAGCTGTGTGATTTTGGGCAAGTGACTTACCCTCTCTGAGTTTTAGTTGTATTATCTTTTATTTTATTTTATTTTTTTTTTTAAGAGACAAGGTCTCACTCCTGTCACCTAGGCTGGAGTGCATTGGTGCTATCATGGCTTACTGCAGCCTCGGACTCCTGGGCTCAAGTGATCCTCCCCCTTCAGCCTCCAGAATTGCTGGGACTACAGGTGCACCACCACCACACCGACTTATAGTTGCATTACCTATAGCTTGAGGGCTGTAGGGGCATCTGCCACATGAGACCTGTGAGAATTAAATGAAATAATGTCTGTAAGCCTTCAGTACCTTTCAGCACAATGTTCCTTATGGGCTGAATTGTGTTCGCCATTATGGCATAAGATGGTATCGTCTATAGAATTGTCCATATGGAATTATTAACTTAAGTGTTAATCAAAAATATTAAGTAGGGAATTATAAACAATGATAAAGATATTAAAATTATTTCATGTAAAACGCATAAATGCACACTGATTTGCCTATCTTTTGATGGAGGGTCAAGGCCCTGGCTTGTACCTTGTCTTTCTGCAGGAACTTTAAGTCTTCTTCCTTATACAAATTGCGAGTGTGATAAACAGGTTATGATGTGCAGTTTTGATTCTAAAAATGGAGCAAAGGTTTATAGGCATATACGATGCAAGAGTTGTATGAATATTCAATTTTTCTCCCAAACGTATAAACTTGTCCTGCCCACACCTATGTCAATGCCATTGGTTTCCAGAGACTCATCTTTCTCGGGTCTTTTCAACAAAAAACTGTCATTTTCACATTCATGTTTCATTAATTTGTAAGTGCTGAGTTAAATTGTGTAAGTGTGATAGCACATACATCTGGCAGAGTGGGTTTGGGAGGAATCCCTGTGATTCTGGGTGAAGGGCATCTCAACTGGTGGGGTAAGAAGGGAATGGTCTAGAGAATCCCCTAACACATTAAGCTCCAGGGCACGAGCACAAATGGAGTCCCACATGCCATGCTGCTGAACATTTGAAACTTACAAATCAAGCTCACTTGGCCAGACGTGGTCACTCATGCCTGTGGTCGCAGCGCTTTGGGAGGCTGAGGTGGGTGGATCACTTGGGGTCAGGAGTTCAAGATCAGCCTGGCCAACATGGTGAAACCCTGTCTCTACTAAAAATACAAAAATTAACCAGGTGTGATGGCGTGCACCTGTAATCCCAGTTATTCAGGAGGCTGAGGCCGGAGAAATCGCTTGAACCCAAGAGGCAGAGGTTGCAGTGAGCCAAGATTGTGCCACTGCACTTCAGCCTGGGTGACAGAGCGAGGCTCTGTCTCAAAAAAAAAAAAAAAAATCAAGTTAACTCTAACAAAATATAGTCTGCCTTCCTCTCCTGACAAACCCAGAAGGCCAGATTTTAACATTGAATTCTTGGACTCTATAGGGCTCCATGCTAGAATAGGGTAGTCAGAGATGGCCAGCTCTGAGGCCCCAGCCCAGTTATACCTCATTCCTCTTGTCACGTCCACTTCTCGCACACCAAGGGGCCTGGCAAGTACTGTGGAAGCTCCTTCTACACCCCCTACAAACAGTTGCCCCTTGGCCATCCTCAAGAAGAAAACCCAGAAAACCTGTCCTGCGATGGAAGGGGCTTGGGGCCCTGTGGGCAGGGAATGCTGGGGTCCCAGGTGCACTGAGAATGGTCTAGGCCCAGGACTGGCAAGTATTTCTACAAATGACCACATGATAAATATTTCAGGCTTTGCAGGCCATACGGTCTCTGTCGTAACTACTCAAGTCTGCCGTTTTGTGGTGAAAACAGCATAGATGTTATGCAAACAAATGAACATGGCAATGTTCCAGGAAAACTTTACTTATGGACACCAAAATTTAAATTCCATGTAATTTTCGCATATCATTCTTCCTTTGATGTTTTTACAACCATTTAAAAATATAAAAACCATTCTTAGTTTATGAGTTGAATGGAAACTAGTGGCCCAGGAGTCGTTTGCAAACCCTGGTCTAGAAGGTGAAGCAAGAACGCTAGGTGGACACATCCCAGTGAGCCCTGGACCTCTTACCCTGTGGGGTAGGGAGTGGGGCCCTCAGGGGCACAGGGCTGAGGGAGGATCCTCTCTTGCCCAGGCATCAGGATGGTACTAAAACTGCCTGCCAGGCCCGAGCAGTCATGGTGTTCTGCAAAGGTTAATAGGGGGAGTTGATGAAGAGGAGCCTCTCCTGTCAACAGGAGCTGTTTTGGTCGTGATTCTTGACCAGACCCCTTCTGCAGCATCCTGGGCCAGCAGCTCGCCTTTCCTCTCTGACCTGTTATTTCCAATACTCCAGGCCTCCTCAGAGATGCAAAACATGCAAAGGGTCTCATTTGCTGTGATACCTAGAGCCAGGGCTCACAAAGTACTTGATTTCCAGAAAACCCAGTCTGGGACCAACAGCAGAATGAATGGGCTTCTCACTGCAACCCCTCAGCCCCTCCCAGGGAACATCTCCAAACAGCAGCCAGCCAGACCTGCCTTGAGGGTACTGGGCGCTGTGAACATCTCCCCTTCTGCTGGGGCCTTGCATCTGCCGGGCCAGCCAAGGGACAGAGCATTCCTTTTCATTTCAGTTCAGCATCTGGATTTAGGCCGTTGTCTCAGACATTGGTTGATGTGGTTGTGGGACGATCTATTTTCCGTTTGCTCGCTTACAAGCGATTTCTAAAGCTCTTGTGGAAATCATTGTTAGTCATCCCTATATTTAGCCTTAAGCTGAATCAATTTGATGGCTTCAAGGCAGAGAGAGGGGGAGAAAAAAAGAGGGGGCTATTTTGATAAGAATGCACTTTTCCTCAATTTTCACTTTTAAAAATTGCAATGTATACTCCGGAGGTGGGTGTGATTTTTGATAACAGATGTAGTCAAAGAAAATTATTTTAAAACACATTTTATGTCTAACTGACCATGCAGTGATGAGCTGCTTCCCCCACGATTTGACTCAAATTACCATGGGAACAGTCTGAATCTTCAGAGAGGCGCTGCTCAGAGAGACGCAGCTGGCAGACGGTGGCTTCTGCCCCGGCCCTGCGTTCGCTTGAAGAATGAGCTCATTCATTTGTTCCTCCAGGTGTTCCAGTGGCCCTCAAGACCCACCTCCTGTTTCTAAGCCTGAGGGTCCCATCAGGGTCTTTGAGTAGGTTACAGGGGAGCAAGGCCATGGGGTGCAGAGTCCTTGGTTAGCAAGGCCAGCCCTGGCTGAGCTCAGTGGGGAAGGACATCATCTGATTCTGAACCTTCCCTTCCTTGTGCATCCGAGAGTTCAAGAGAGGCCTGCCTGGCAAATTTGTTCAAAATTGGCAAGCCCACAGGAATGGGAGCCCTGCCTCTTGCCCCGGGCCCCTAGCTGTTCTCTATTCTCCCTCAACTCTTAATGCCAGATCCGTGCCCCTCCAGGAAGCATCCCAGAAGGTTAGAGGGGTTGGAGGGCCAGCTAGCACCCCCAACCCCCATAACTAGGACTTCCCTGTCCAGGATTCATATGCCACGTGGAGTCCTTCTGTCATTCAGGCTCTATGCTAAGCATTACAGCACTTGTCCAGAGCCCAGCTATGTCCACTCAGAGGATAAAGTTTAAATTCATATTCTCAGACCTCACCCTCAAGTCAAAGAATGCAGAATGTGTAGGGGTGGGGGACTGGGCTTCAGTCATTTTTAAGGGCTCCCTAGGAGATTTGAACATGTGGCCAAAGAAGGCAGCTACCATGTTAGAGATGCAAAGACAAATGACTACTTAGAGTCCCTGCCCCCCAAGCACCTACCCTGCTCCAAACCTAGTGGTCCCACCCTGCTACCAGCTCAGTGAGCAGCATCTACACCCCATAAACCTGGTACCCCTATGGGCCTCCAAGTGTGCACATCCACATGCCTCACTAGATGGTCAGGCCCATGAAGGCAGAGGCTGAGTTTATGTTGCTTGCCTGGCACCGTGCCTGCCTTGTAGTAAGGCTTTTCTATAGGCACAAATCAGTGAATAAAAAGACACAGCCCTCATCCATGTGCAGTGTATCCAGGAACCTTGAAGCATTTTATCTTGGCCAGAGTCCGGTGTAGGTTTCTAGATCCTCCAATCCAGCAGGTCAGTTGGTTGGAACAGTGTCTTCTCCCCACCATTCTTCCTGCAGGATTGATATTTGCAGGAGCTGGCTGAGCAGGGCTCTGCTTACCCTGGAGGGGCCCAGCCTTTGGTTGGAGTCTGTAATCACCACTGGCTGCTCCTTGGCTCAATACCCATCAGGAGGTCCTCGAGGGACCATGTCTGGGACCCTCAGAGTTGCCTGCACTTCTCTGCTAGTCTCAGAGCCATCGGGCATTTTCTCTGCCACCTATGATGTCACTATTATATTACCTATGATGCCCTCTCTTCCAGTTAGATCCTCCTACAGCAGGGTTCTCAGCTCTGGCCACTCTCTGGGAAGCTTTGACACATTTCAGTGACTGGGACAATACAGACCATTTCTGTGAGAGTTTCTGGGAATGAAGCTTAGCTATCCATAGCTATTAAAGCTCCCCGAGTGATTGCAACTAGCTCCAGAGCTGAGACCCACTGAGCTAGGGTGAGGCTCAGACATGAGTATATTTTAAAAATTCATCAGATTGATTGAATGGACAGCTAAGGTTGTGAGCCTGGCCAGGAAGTGACAGTTTGTATGTCCTGCTGATTTCTAAGGGATAACAGCAACAACTATTGACTAAGCATGAACTTCCATACTGGTCATTGTTCTGAGTGCTTTCTGTGCATTAGCTCATTAAATTTTCACCATGCCCAGAGGAAGTAATAATAATAACAGCTAACATTTATTTCACACTGCATATGCCCCCGGCACTGTGCTAAAGGCTTCACCTACCTCAATTTATTTACAGATAAGGCAAACTGAGGCACAGAGAGGTTAAGTAACTAGCCTGAGGTCAAGAGTTGAGTGCTGGTATTGAGAGGAGACACTCACTCAGGTCATAGGCTCCAGAGCCCGAGGGCTCTTCCACTGTAGCCTGGGTGAAATATGGTGGCCAACAATCTGTGTAGAGGAAGGACTAAGAGAAGGTGCCTCAGAGCTGGCGGTAGGCCTGATGGGTCTGCCTGTAATGCGCTTCCTCAAGGAGGACCATGTCCTTAGGTCAGAGCTCGGGTCAGGGGAGAAGAGTGGGCCGGGACGGGGGCTCAGGAACGGCCCTATCATGTGGAGACTTCCTGGAGCCTCAATTCTAACACAGGAGGAGGCGCAGAAGAAGCATCCTATGTGTGCGTTTCCTCCCCCACACTTTCTGAGTCCCCCTAATTTCCGTTCTGTGTTCTCTAGCACCAATCCACATACATATGCCACGAGCTATGAGGCCTCTGTACGGCAGGAATAAAGATCTCCTTTCCGTTCTTCCCACCTGACAACTTGGAGATTGTACAGGGTTAGGACAGAGAAGGGCTGTGTGGTTAGAACCTGCTCCTGGGTCAAGGGACAGCCGGGCTGGTCCTGTGTATCCCCACTCAGGGCTGAGCAGCATTCTGTCTTTCCACCGTCCCTTCCCCTCCTACCAGAAACACCCCCTCAGACTTGACTTCAGAGACAACGCCACCCCTATTCAGGCCCTGAGGCTCAGGAGCACTGTCTACCCCGCTCTCCGACTAGGGGAGTGAGCATTCCGGGGTAAGCAAGGTGTCTGAGTCACTTGGGTTGCTATGTCAGAATCCATATGCTGGCCAGCTTAGAAACTACAGAAAGTGATTTCTCACAATTTCGGAGGCTGGGAAGCCTAAGGATCAAGCTGTTGGCAGATTTAGTGTTGGTGAGGGCCTGATTCCTGGTTCATAGACGGCTGTCCTTTCACTGTGTTCTCACATAGCGAAAAGAGGGAAGGGAGTTCACCGTGGCCTCTTTTATAAGGGCACTGATCCCATTCATGAGTGCTCAACCCTCAACCCTCATGACACTCACCTTTCAAGAGGCCCTGCCCCTAAATACCCTCACATAGTGGGTGAAGTTTTAGTATATAAATTTGGACGGGAGCATAAACACTAAACCACAGCACACGGTGTCTAAGCCGGGCCAGTGAGCTTCCATTCTGGACCTTTAGTGGAACACTGAGAGAAGTCCTCTTCCTGCTGGGATAGCTGAGAATGTGAGATGTCAACTGGGAGTACTGGGAGCCTTCTGCACTTTACGAGGTAAGAAAGAGCCCACCTGGGGACAGAGGGAGCATGAAACAGATCCAGGCCAGGTCCCGATGACAGCGTCTCAGCCTCCAGGTCCTGCTGGGTCGGGACTACCGACATCTCTCAGTTGTGGGAATCAGGAAACCACTCTTTTGCTGAGCCTATGTGAGCCGTGAGAACTGAAAAGTTTCTACCAAGGGAATTAACCCCAGCATTGCTTCGTGCTGGGTATTTAACCTCTCGGAGCCTCAGTTTTCTCATCCATAAAATGAGAACAATATTATCCACCTCACACGGCTGCTGGAAGGATGAAATGTGATTCTTATATAAAGTGCTGGCAAATGGTAGGCCCACAATAAATGTGAGCTCCCTTCCCCCGGTTCCAAATTTAAAACTGAAATCTGGATCTAAGAGACACAACATGTGGCGAGAATTAAGAAAAAGATATAAAAGCATAGCAAGATGACCCTTGCCTCAGGTAACAGAATATAAGTAGGCACGAAAAGTTCACTCAGTAAGAACCAGAAAACTCAGACCCCAGTTAGAAAATTAGCAAGTATTTTGAGCTATCTTGAAACTCCCACGATTTAAATGTATAAGTAGAATGCATTTACCCTATAAAGTTCACAAGTCTTTTAAACAGACTTCCTTGAACTTTGCATGCTGTGTGGGAAATTGCAGAGCGGATGGTTGAAGAGGGGAGTGGAGGACAGAAGACCCCCCCATCTCCGGTCTGTCTTCAACTGATTTCTTTTAGGTCCTTTTTGTGCAGGGTCTTTACCAGCTAGTGTTCATGTTGTTTTATTGTTCTTGTTCCTATTTTAGTAATTTTTCTCCATCCAATAGTATTTTCCTTTCTCTTTCTCTGGAGATCTATACGGATCTCAAGAACAGAACTGATCAACTCTGGTTAATAAAATACCAATCTTGAATGCAATATTTTGAGTCATGAAAACTTTGAACTGGCCCTAACTGAAGATTTTTGTTCCAGTCATCTGTGAAAGAAATTGCAAAGCAAATCAATGAAGACCTAAAATGTTGCTTCAGTTGTCGTTGTCCTAGATTGGCGATCAATCACACCATCAATTATCAGTGATTTATTGGGCACCTATTTATCCCATCACTATCCTGGGAGATGCAGTGAAACAAAGGTGGTATAAGGTGCTTAAAATCTAGATGGGAAGGAAGATGAATTGTCACAGAATAGAAAACAAATCAGTACTTAAAGTAGAAGTTAATGTAGCCTATTGCCATATGCAAAGATTTATAGAAGAGGAAAGTCGATACAAACTGGTCCTTAAAGAGTGTACACAATTTGGAGAAGCCCAGAGAAAAATGAATGGGTATCAAGAGTTGGATATGAGAAGCTGAAGCCTGAGGTCTGCAGAAACCTGGAATAAGTGGCAGCCAGGGAGGACTCCATCCTGACCACGAAGAACGAATCAGTCACAAGAAAGAGTGAACCAGACCAGCCGTGGCCTGCCCCCTGACGGTGTCCTGTGACGGCCCATAATGGGAGGCCTGGGTCAGCTGGGCTCCGCTGGTGCAATAGCTCAGCAGTGCCATCGAGGGCCACAGGTCCAGTCATCTTCCATCCCATCACCTGCCAGCATGGTGGCTTTTCATCCACAGATTTGTCACCTCAGGCCACAGGATGGTCACTGAAGCTCCAGTCACAACCACTCAACAACAACCAATTGCAGGAAGCAAGGGAGTGGCAGACGCTAAGACATGAATAGGTGTCTCTCTTTTGATTGTTGGGGGGGTGGGTATCAGAACCCCCCCTTAACAGAAGGCCTCTCCTCATTGACCAGAAATGGGGGGCCTGCCCACCCCTCCCTGCAAAGAAGGCTGAAAAAGTGTGTATCGGCCGGGCGCGGTGGCTCAAGCCTGTAATCCCAGCACTTTGGGAGGTCGAGACGGGCGGATCACGAGGTCAGGAGATCGAGACCATCCTGGCTAACATGGTGAAACCCCGTCTCTACTAAAAATACAAGAAAATTAGCCAGGCAAGGTGGCGGGCGCCTGTAGTCCCAGCTACTCGGGAGGCTGAGGCAGGAGAATGGCGTGAACCCGGGGGGGGCGGAGCTTGCAGTGAGCCGAGATCGCGCTACTGCACTCCAGCCTGGGGCACAGAGCAAGACTCCGTCTCAAAAAAAAAAAAAAAAAAAAAAAGAAAAAGTGTGTATCTGGCATTTTTAGCCTTAACTGTGGGAATTCACGCTCTGCCAGTAGGAAAAGAAGGATTGAAGCTGGAGAAGACTTGGGTAGGTCAACCAGAGCATCTGCTCGGAGGGCTCAGGGGGAGATCAGTAGGGTTTGAAGAGCGAGTCAGGTCTTACAAAGCCTCCAAAGCCAGACTAGATGTTCAGCAGTAGGACAGTCATTCTCAAACTCAGTATGTAATATAAGAATATACTCACGCCTATAATCCCTGCACTTTGGGAGGCCGAGGCAGGCGGATCATGAGGTCAGGAGTTCAAGACCAGCCTGACCAACATGGTGAAACCCCATCCTACTAAAAATACAAAAATTAACTGGGCATGGTGGCGCATTCCTGTAATCCCAGCTACTCAGGAGGCTGAGGCAGGAGAATTGCTTGAACTGGAACCCAGGAGGCGGAGGTTGCAGTGAGCCAAAATCTCACCACTGCACTCCAGTCTGGGCTACAGAGCGAGACTGCATCTCGGGGAGAAAAAAAAAAAAAAAAAAAAAAAGCGAATATAGGGATCATCTGAGAAAGTTGATTAAAGTTGATTAAAATGCACATGCTTGGGCCCTTGCCACAAAGATTCTGATTCAGTAGGGAAGGAGTGGGGTCTGGGTAGGCACCTGCTTAAGCAGCACCCAGGTGACTGGAGCAGGTGGCCTGGCGATGTCACTGTGACAGTTGCTGCACTAAGGAGGCATTGCAAGGTCTCCGTCATCATGAAGAATCCAGAAGCCAGTGAAAGGCAAGAGGCAACCCTAACTAGAGGCAGAGGAAGCCCACCAGAGGCTCCTGCAGCTGTCCAGGCGAGATGTGCTGAGGCCCAAAGTAGGGTGACCACAGGGGATGCAAAGGGAGCTTCTAAAGCTATGGAGAAGGGATAGGACTAATGGCAGCTTAGATGGGGAAGAGGAAAATGATCAAGACAAACAGAGGATTCCTAGCTTTCTAATCTAAAAAACGGGAAGGAAAATAGCATAGAACTTTCCCTGGCAGTGACCAGGCGGCTGAGTGTCAGGGTTCCTTGTTTGCTCCAAGGAACGGATTCACAGGGAGAGACAGATGCTGTTAGCAGTATCCAGCAGTCCCAAGGAGCACTGCTATTCACGGCCTCAAATGTCAAGCAGGGAGGGACATAACATTTGAAGTGGTCCAAAAAAGTGAAAGAGGAACCTCCCCAAACCTAACGTAAAACAGACTTCACTCAGAGTCTGCAGGTCAAGCCTCCTCATGGCAACAATAATTATCATAGGCCGATGTGGTGGCTCATGCCTGTAATCCCAGCACTTTGGGAGGCTGAGGCAGGTGGATCACTTGAGGCCAGAATTTGAGACCAGCCTGGCCAACACGGTGAAACCCCGTCTCTACTAAAACTACAAAAATTAGCCAGGTGTAGTGGTGCGTGCCTGCAATCCCAGCTACTCAGGAGGCTGGGGCAGGAGGATCACTGGAACCCAGGAGGCAGAGGTTGCAGTGAGCTGAGATTATGCCACTGCACTCCAGCCTGGGCAACAGAGTGAGACTGTGCCTCAAAAAACCCAAACAAAAACAAAATAGTAATTATTCTAACAATCACTTACTAGGCATCCGCATCAACCATACCTTGTCATTTAATGGCCTCTATCTGACAACTGTTCTTATTCCCATTTTGCAGATAAGAAAACTGAGGATTAGAAAGCTAAATTCATTTGCTTATGTTCAGAGCTAGTGCAGGCAGAGTTATATCTGAACTACTGTTTATTTAATTCTAAAACCTTCCATGTTTAAAGGCAGCCCCTGAAGCAGGCTGCTTACAACTTCTCTTCACAGTCTCCTGTTATGGCTCCCAGTTCTCTCTTTCTAAGAATCTAAAGTAACTAAATCAGAAGTCGTTATGTGGATTGAAGAAAACAATGCCAAGTTTCTTTATTAGAAACTATGGCTTTTCCCTTCCTAATAACATTTTCCCCCTCCATCATACAGAATCTTTTAAAAACCAGTGGGATGAGAGACAGATTTTCCCAGTGAAGATCTTTCTCTTGGTTCTAAATGTTTAGATCTGTGTAAAGGGCCAAATTCTGCAGAAGGCCCACATACTCACTTAAAAACTAGATATGGTGGATGATGGGAATGGGTGGCTGGTTGACTGTAATAGGAGTTTATGGATAAGCCAAAAAGAGATGCTGGTAAAATGCTCCAGACTGAAACAAAATGCTCGCCAGCTTGGAAAACTGGCTTGTGACAAGACTAAAGCACAAAGGGAAAACTCCTCATGGACAGAGACTGATTATGACCTTTAGTGTTTCGGTACCTGGCTCTGCTCCTGCAGAGTTTCCACAGCTGACTATCTTGTTGGCACCTTGGAGGCAGGCAGGCAGGCAGCCTCCAGCATGGGCTCTGACTGCCATCCACCTTCCCCAACACGTGCTTTCTTACCTAGCACTTCCTTAATTACAGAACAGAGGATAAGGGAGCCAGTAATTCATAATTTCGTTGCTGACTTACATTTTCATAAGGTAAGGGGAAAAAATAACATAGCTAGAGGAGGGAAAGGTATTTATAGAACTGCATAGTGATTCAGAGATATTAATAACACCTGAGACTCATCGAGGGCCATTACCACAAAATGCTTTAATAAACAAAATAACTCAAGCTTGCCACGTGCATGGAGAGAGAAAGCAGAGCATTTGTCAGTCACCCGCCCTCAGTTCCCAGAGTCAGACTGTGATGTGCTCACCTCTGTGGAGCAAACCTCTACAGCAGGCACGTTCTGAATATGGAATATTTGATCGCTGCAAACCCCTCCAACAGTGAGTGTTTTTATCCTCCTGTTAAAGATAACGAATGGGGCTATGAATATGAAGAAACGCCACTAAGGTCAATCAGCTGCTAAGTGGATGATCTGATTACCACCGAGGCCTGGCAGACCCAGAACCCCGGCTGGTACACTTTGCTATCAAAGTCTCCAAAAGATTGAAGCATGAGCACAGGACACAGCAGGGACAAGAACAGGAGAATCTCACTTCTGGGACCCCCATGCTCTGACATAACATGAAACGTGGCAGAGAGAGATCTAAAAGGAGAGGTAAAAATCAGGGCTCTGGTCAGCATTCTGACACCCACCGCTTGAGTGATCTTGACTGGGCAAAACAGAAGAGGTCACTAAGCCTCCACATTCCCAGCTGTAAAATGGGGAGACCACTGGAGGCTTCCAGTCAGTCCATGATGCAATGTAGGGTATCAGACTTACAGTCTCACCATAAACAACTACAAAACTGGGAGAAAAATGGAAGCAACTCTTTTCAGCTATTGTGCAACAGATAGTGTGGGACTGTGGCCCTTGAAAGAAGAACACATGGAATGATGTCACATTTATGCCAGATTCCTGCCTGAGAGCATATTCTAAATTGTGACATGAAAGTGGAACTGAGCTAAACAGCAGCATTCTGCCTGAGTGGAGAAAAAGTATTAGTTCAGTGCTGATAAGGCAGCTGGAGTTTGAGAGAGAGGATGCCAAAGAAGAGAAATACCAAGAAACCCGTTACCCAGAAATTTGTATAATGACGTCTTGAGTCTATGAACAAATACTAAACTACATGTGTAAACATGAAATTCCACAAGGCCTGAGACAGAACAACTACTAGGAACTGAGAAATTCCTGAAGATTCCAGAGAAGGCACAGTGCTTGGAAACTTTGGAGGTCTGATCAGCCAGAGGGAAGAAACCTTGCTACAGATGGAAGAATTCTAGGTATTCAGTTAAGATTGCGAAAAAGCTATGCCCCAAAGTAGGGGCTACTGTAGCCTGACCTACCAAAGCCTAAAACCAACCTGTTTTGCTAGTAAATTAACTTCCTGCCAAAATCTCAACATTCTTTCAAGGAAGAAAATTTAATTCAGGCCCTCAACAATATTGCGTTCACAATGTAGAGCACACAACAAAAATTCACCACAAAAATAAAGAAGCAGGAAATATGATCTAATACTGGGGAAAACAACTGATAGAAACAGCTACCAAGATGACACAGATAATGGAATTAACAGACAAGAAATCTTAAAGGGCTGTTACGTATTTGTTCAAGGATTTATAAAGAAAATGTGGATATAAGAAACAGAACTCTCAACAGATAAGTTAATATTTTTATTGTGTGTAATTACAGTCTCAGAAGGAGAAGCAAGAGATTTTATAGCAAAAAAATATTGAAAATATAATGACAATTTTTTCCAGATTCGATGGAATATGTCAAACTAACAAGTTCAGATTCGATGAATTCAGCAAATCCTGGGTATTATAAACAATAAAAGACTACGTTTCGGGATATCTCAGTAAAATGTCGGAACACCAAAGACAGAGAAAATTTTTAAATTAGTCAGAGAAATGAGACACAATGTATGGAGGAGAACAGTAAGAGTAACTGAAATTGGAAAGGCATCTTTAAAGTGCTAATGAGAAAAAAAATGAATCTAGAATTCTTCCAGCAAATACAACTTTCACTTTATTTTCAAAATAAACAGAAGCTGAAAGAGATTTTCAAAATAAACAGAAGCTGAAAAAATTTGTTGATACACTGTACTACCAGAAATGTTAAAGAAAATTCATTTGACTGAAGAGAAATGAAAAAAATTAAGAATATACAATGGGGTTGGTAGAATATTTAGAATTAAAATTTAGGAAAAATAGCACAAAGATGGGAAGGATATAAATGGAAAAATATTATTATTGAATTTTATGTTTTACGTGAAGTATAATACTAACTAAAGACTGACTGGGATAAGTTAAGGATATATATTTTAATCTCTAGTGAAACCATTACAAAACCCAAAGTCAACCCAAAGAGTAGATATAATGAAATGCTAAAATTTATTCAATTAATTCAAAAGAAGGGAGGAAAGAGGGTGGAACAACCAAAGAATGGATGGGATAAATAGAAAACAAGTAGGAAAGTTGGTTAAACATTTCAATTAAAAAGTGGAGCTTGTCAGACTGGATAAAAAGAAGAGATATGATCATATGCTATTTACTAGACACACACTTTAAAACCAAAGGTACAGAGGAATTAAAAGTAAAAGATAGAGAAAAATATATCTTTCAATCACCAATTATAAGAAAACATGAGTAGTTGTTAATATAAGTCACTTATACGTAATATAATATGTCAAGGCAAACTTCAAAAACTATGACTAGAGATAAAAAGATGATAAAAGGGTCAATTCATCAAGAGACATAATAATCCTATTTGTGTATACTCTTAATAAAAGAGCATCAGAATACCTTCAGAAAAAAATGGACAACACTAAAGAGAGAAATAGACAAATTCAAAATCATAGTTATATATGTTTATACTCATCTGTGAATAATTAGTAGAAAAAAGACAAATTTAAACAACAATGTCAACATTTAATTGGCATTTATAGAACACAATGTCTGACTCCATACACATTCATTTCAGGCACACATGAAACATTCACTAAGATGGATGATATATGGGGTTATTTTAAAAGTCTTGATACATTTTAAAGTGTTGAAATCATAAGGATCATCTTACTTGACCACAACAGAATGAAATTGAAGATTAATATTAAAATAATATCCTAAATCTCCAAATATTTGGAAGTGAAGCTACATATTTCTCAATATTCTATATGTCAAAGAAGAAGTCACAAGGGAAATTAGAAACATTTTAAAATAAATAATAAAATACTGAATATTAAAATTTGTGGCATGCAGCTAAAGGAATGCTTAGAAATATATAATATTAAATAATTATATGAGAAAAAGGGGTTTAAAACTGACAGTATAAGATGCTACATCAAGAAGTTAGGGGGAAAAAGAATATTTAACAGAAAAAAAGTAGAAAAAAATTATAAAAATAGGAAAAGAACATAATAGGAAAATCAATAACATAAAAAGTTGTTTTTTAAAAAAATATTAATAATATTGGTAACTCCATAACAAGACTCATTTCAAACGAGAGAGAGAAAAATTGCCAATCTCAGGAACGTGAGGAGCCATCACTATAAATCCTACAGGCATTAAAAAAATAGAGAATATTATGGGAAATTTATACCAACAAATTCAATATAAATATATTGATATTTTAAATATATAAAATTAATAAATTCCTTGAAAGACATACAATTAAACTGAACTAAAAAGAAATAGAAGAATCAAATTTCCCCTTATTTTCTAAAGACATTGAACTTGTAACTAAAAGCTTTCCTTCAAAGAAAACTCCACACTCATATGGCTTCATGTTTCAATTATTTCAAGACTCTAAGGATGAAATAACACATCATTTACATGTATAAATAAGATTTTACACAAAATTTTTTTAGAAAATAAAAGGGTAAATATTCTGTAACTCAATTTACCTGGATACCAAAGTCATATAAGAATACTACAGAAAAGGAAAGTGTTAGACAAAATAAGAAACCAAGGCAAGTTTCAGAGCAGGAGTAGAAGTTTACAAGAAAGTAAACTTGTATCTGTCTATTCTGCCCACAAAAAGCATCAAGGCTATAGACTGAATATCTATGTCCCCCTCCCCCGACCCCACACAGTTATGTATTAAAACATAATCCCCAAAGTGATAGAGGAGGTGAGGCCTTTGGGAGGTGATAAAGTTATGAGGTCCTTCACCCCCTTGCTCCATGTGAGAACACAGAGAGAAGGTGCCATCTATGCACCAGGAAGCAGGATCTCGTCAGACACAGAATCTGCCAGCACTTTGATTTTGGACTTCCCAGCCTCTAGAACGATGAGAAATAAGTTTCTGTTTGTAAGCCAACCAATGTGTGGTATTCTGTTATGTAGCAATCATAATAGACTAAGACAGTCACTGATTGACAATCACCATACATTGGTTGTGCCTGTTTTAGAACTACATATAAATGAAATCACATAGAATATACTTTTTTGTATCTGGCTTCTTTCGTTCACCATAATGCTTTGAGATTTATGCATTTTGTTGAGTCTATTTGTAGTTTATTCCATTTATCACTGAGTACTATTGCTTTGTATGAACATTCTAGATATCATTCATTCATTTGATGGACATTTCAATTGTTTCTAGTTTTTGACTATAATGAATAAAACTGGTATGAACATTCTGTGCTTGTCTTTTTTTGTATGTGGACATATGTTTTTATTTCTCTTGATATAATACCTAGAAATGGAATTTGGTGGAGCATAAGAGAAATATATGTTTAACTTTTGTAAGAAACTGTCAAAGAGTTTCCCAAAGTAGTTTAATCATCTTACACTCCCATCAGTCATGAATGAAAGTCCCAGTTGCTCTGCCTTTTCTCCAGTAACCAGTGTTGTAAGGCTTGGTAATTATAGCCATTATAGTGGGTAAGTAGTGGTATGTCACTATGGTTTAATTTGCACTTCCCTGATGACTAAAGATGTTGAACAGTTTTCACATGTTTATTGACCATCTGTATATCTTTCTTTGTAAAGTATCTGTTCAAGACTTTTGCTTCTTTAAAAAAAAATAGTTTTTTTTTTTTTTTAATATTGAGTCATAGAAGTTCTTTATATATACTAGAAACAGTACTTTTGTCAGATATATGGATTGGGACTATTTTCTCCAGTCTATGGTGCTTTTTTTGGAGCAGAAGTTTTTCGTTTTGATGACATTCAATTTCAACATATCTTTGCCTATCCCAAGGTCATGATATTCTTCTATGCTTTATTCTAGAAGTCTTACAGTTTTATTATTTATAGTTAGATCTGCAATCCACTTTTAATAGGTTTTGTATATGATGTGTGGTAGGGATCCAGGTTATCCCCACCACATAAATGTTCAGTTTTAGCACCGTTTAATAAAAAATTTCCTTTCCCTATTACATTGCTTTTCTGTTGTTAAAAATCAGTTGACCATATATGCATTTGTCTATATCTGGATTATATTTGGCTTCATTTGTCTATTTGTCAATTTATATGTTACTATCATACCATTTCAATTCTGTAGCTTTATAGTAAGTCTTAAAATCAAGTAATATATACCCTCCAACTTATTTCTAAAATTGTTCTTGCTATTTTAGGCCCTTTTGATTTCCATATGAATTATAGACTTGGTTCATCAACTTCTGCCAAACAAAAACAAAAAACTACTAGGTTAGGGAGAAATGACATCTCAAATAATCTTGAACTTTCCAATCCATGAACATATTATCTCCATTTATTTAGGTATTGTTTAATTTCTCTCAGTGATGTTTTGAGGCTTTCAGTGTGGAGCTCTTGTGCATCTTTTGTTAAATTTATGCCAAAGTATTTGGGCAATGGACTTTGGGGACTCGGGGAAAGGGTGGAAAGCGGGTGAGAGATAAAAGACTACAAATTGGGTTCAGTGTATACTGCTCGGGTGATGGATGCACCAAAATCTCAAAAATCACCACTAAAGAACTTACTCATGTAACCAAATACCACCTGTTCCCCCCAAAACCTATGGAAAATAAAAAATAAAATAAGTAAAATAAAATGTTGAATACATCGAAAAAAGGGAACAACATTTTTAAAAAGTGACGAAATGCTGGAAAGCTTGGGTCCTGAGAGTTATTTAGGGGAAGATGTATACCTAGGTAACCATCCACAAAGCCTGCTGTTCTCAAAGGCTGGGAGGCAAAGTCTGTTGAAGCTGAGATTTGCTCCCCAAGAATATTGCAAAGTAGGCCTCTGCTGGAACAGCAGGGAGGGTGGTCCGCTGCAAAAGAAAGAAGGACAGGCTGAGAGGGGCTTAAGAGGGAACAAGGTCCAAAGTTGGGGCAGTGGTTAGTGTGTGAGAAGAGGCTCAGCATTCTGGGTAAGGAGCAGATTCCAGCAAGAAAGCCTGACCTGTCAAACAGACTACATCCTCCCCAACTAATTTTAATAAAATACACAGTCCGCACATCCAGGAGAGACAAAGGAACAGAATGTAGCGGTAGGAATTGAGCTCTTTCAAACATGATTTATTCGCCTCTAATTCACAGAGCAGCCCAAATGCAGGTGAAGTGGCTAAGAGCTGAGAGCCACTGATGAAGAATTTATTGGAGTGGTTTGCAAGATAGGCCCAGGATGTGCAAACCCATTTATTTTCCAATTTATAAATCAAAATGTTCTGAGTCAGGTGGGAGAGCTAAGTCTGATGCTAAAAACTGCAGGGTATAAATCAAAACAAAATTTACTATCAGGAGTTTAGAGATTCAAGTGTGAACTCAGTTTATCTCCTGTTTCTTCCAATAGCAAGGTGCTTGCTCTTGTGGCTCCCAGCCTCCAGTGTTACTCTCTCTGTTTCCCTGTGGATGGCCACTGTGGTGCTTCACATAGCTCTACGCAGACCCAGTAGTGTCTGAGCTCTGAGCTCAGGGATATGTTTTGAGGGTGCAAATGTCTTAGCTTCTGTTCTGGGCTTAGAGCTAGTTAGAGGCTACAAGGTGTTGTCATTACAGACTCCAAGGAGGCTCAGTCTGTGGGATCCTTCCTACCTGGATTGGCCTTTTCGTGCTGTGCTTGCTCAGATGAAAGCCACTGACCCCCGTCCCTATGCCTCTAAGCTTGATAGTATTAATGGCAAGGAAGGGAGAGGGTAAAGGCTGGCATAATGACTACAGCAAAACGATAACGACAACAACAAACTAACAGTAGCATTTATCAAGTGCCCACTATGTGCCAGGCACTCTAATAAGCACTCTAGTTGTATTGACTCATTTCATCTTAATACCAACTCATTGTGATAGATACTCTTCTGTTTTTTACAGATGATGAAACTGAGGCACAGAGACAGGGAGTCCTCTCTTAATTCTTAAATCTCCCTCAAAGCCTGGGTCTTTGGGGCCTCCTCTTTCATCAGACCACAGTCTAGAGTCATCAGGCAATCTCTGTGCCAGGTCTAGAGAGGAGGTGGACCAGGTTCAATGGAATGTCTTGTAAATAACTGGGTGTCTGTCCCTGTCAGATCTGAGGGTTGCTTTCATTTTTAGCTGCAACTACCATTAAAGAGATATTTGCCTCTGGGATCCCTTTTGGTTCCATACCCTCCAATAATTAAAGTAGGTCATTCCTGTGACCAGGCATGATGGGGGCCAGGGGCAAAGATGTAAAGATGTTACATTGGTTTCTCTCTCTCTCTCTCTGTCTCTCTCTTCTCTCTCTCTCTCTCTCTCTCACACACACACACACACACGTATCCCTGGAATGCCCCCATAGAACTTCCTGGATGGTTGCCTACAAGCCCCTCTCTTAGACAATAAGCTCTCTAAAGAGTCTTTTTAAAGACAAGAGACCAGTCAACCTGCCTCCAAGAAACAAACAAGGGAAGTCTTGAGCTACATTTTCCACTCAGGGTAGTGCTAACTGGGTCTGTTACATCACTTGGAGCAGCCATTTTTCTCAAATAAATGAAAAATCCTTTGCTTTGTGGACAATGACAGAAAACTTGCAAATTGAGAGCTTTGCCAGGAGTGGAATATGCACCTCATTGATGGGGGCTGTCAGGAGACTGAGGACAGAAACCCCTGCTGCACCGAGCACTGCTGCTGGGGACCACTATCCACCATGGCCTCTGCTAAATGTAGCCGCCGGTGCCTGGTTCTGCCTGGAGGGGCTGCAGCTGCTACTCAAGGGCCAGGCCCCCTCCCAATACCAAGTGCAACTCTTCCTTCAACTCCCCCTTCCGACTGCCTCAGGGAGGACAGCCCTGACCCCCGGACTGGGAGGAAGGTCTAGTCCCATAAAATCCACAGCATCTTCCACTTTCTCTGTTGTAATGCTCACCATGCTCATAGCTACCTACTTACTGCCAGAGTTCCCCACCCAGCTTCCTAGCCACTTTGCATGAGAGCAGTGACCATGTCTGTCCTGTCCACTGAGTCTTTGTTACCTAACAAGGGCTCTAATACACAGCAGGTCCCCAGCACATGATTGTGGATTGACTTCAACTAAACAGAAGAGCTAACCAGATGCTGAGCTCTGTGTTAGGTACTTTGTATATATCCACTTCACAGGTGGGTAGCGTCAGGGTCAGAAAAGTCTAGTAATTTGTTAAAAATCACACAACTAGGAAGCAGAAGTGCAAGGAGGATATGGACTCAGTTATCTGACACCAGAGCCCAAGTGCTGGACCATGACACTAGAAGCCTTCTAGACCCCTTGGGCGTCTATTCTCCTGGGGCCTGGGATCACTAGAATCCTCAACTCTTCCCCCTGCCAACCTTTCCCCTAAGAAACTCACAATCCAGCCACCTCTCCAGACCCAGAGCCCCTTGGGGAGACAATGTCCTTTCCATAAAGAACACCACACTGGTTGCCATGGGACTTGAGCTTGGCCTAGGTCCACCACCAGCTGCCATTGTGACCTCAGGCCAGCGACTTGACTTTTCAGGGTCCTCATCTTCCATGCAAGACCAAGACCTTCTTGGGATATTCTTCAGAATGCCAGCCAGAATAGTTCAGGCTCAGCAAGGCTAGATTTAATTTCTGCTACTCCATCTATAACCTTGTGACTCTGGGGCAGCACAAGTGACATTTTGAGCCTCTGTTCCATTAACAAAATGGGGAGAGTCACCATCATATCTGCCCTCCTCGTCTGTCTGTAGCAAGGACATGGAATCCAGGGAGTTGGAAGTGGTTTGCTCAAGGCCCTACAGCAAACCCGTGGTCAAGTTGGAGGTGAACCCTGTCAAACCAGCTTGAGTTGCTGCTCTTAACCACCTCACCACACTAAAGCATTAAAAAGCAAGCAAGAAACTTGGCTGTAAAACCTGAGCCATGCCTGTGTTTCTCTTGCCTTATCCTCAAAGCAAGTCAAAAGAGGTTAGACAAGAAAAGTGCAGCCCCAGGATGTGACTCACTGTGACATTCACCTTGACTTGTCCCAGAGTTGATCCTAGTGAAGGCCCTTTAAATAGAAACAGGGTTATGTCCAATTGGGGGAGGGGGGAATAGTCTGAAAATAATGCAAAAGGCAGAACCTGGAAACTTCCCAGGAAGGATAAGGAGATCCACGCCCCTCTTCCCAACAAAACAGCCAGTGAACAAGAGAAGATTTAAAAACAACAAGAACAACAATTATTTAAAAGTCTCCGAAAACTGCCAGAAAGACATGCAGAAAATTTATATATTCAAGAAATCTACTAAATGCCAGTAAGGACAGTTAAAGGCTATGGTATTGGAGCCACGACATACTCCCTCCCCACTCTCCCTGCAAACTCCCTCTTAGGAAAGCTCTACTTCCGGTGCTCTGTCCAAGCCAGCACAGATCAGAAGATGAGGGCTCCCTTTGTCCCAGGTGCCTAACAGGGCTACATTCGGACCCCAGGAAGGGCAACCACTGGCATTTCTAACCCACTCCCCACCACTGCTGCTCCCATGTTGCAAGAGCTCAACTCCAGCTCCTGGTGGGTGTGGCGATGAGTCTGAGGCTCCTTCCACTCGGTCCAGCCCCTACTCATGGGGTAGAAGCTCTTACACCAGGTACAGCCACAACTTTCTCCAAGGCTGGAAGTTGCACACCTGGAGGGGCAATCCAAGAATATCAGGGTCCACCACCCTTTCTCCAGTGACACTGGCAGAGCAGAGGTGTCTCTCTAGGAAAAATAGGCAGCTAGACATTCCTCACCCCCCAGCTCCTGTGCAGTGGTGCTGAGGTTCTGCTCAGGGGGTGCCTGAAGGACAAAGAGCTCTGAAGCTCTGCCTGAGAAGACTGACTTTATTTGGAGCAGATCATGGAGGATATCATGTCAGACCTTTACGAGAAACAATGGGGATCTTGGTGGAGAACAATTAAAAGGCCCCTCCAGATTTGTGATACTGGTTGCAATAAGCAAAATAGCAAAGCAACCAGAAATCTAATCATGAGAACACACGAAAGAGACAATCAAAAAGAGCTCTCCTGAGATCACAACTAACCCTGGGGGTTGGGAAGGCATGGACTAGGATGCATCCATTCAGGAGTAATCAGAGCAAAGTGTGAGGCAGACTAAAACCACTCAAGGCTGCACACAAACCCATCGTCCAATGTGCAGAAGCTTCACAACGAACCTAATCACAAACCCTGACCAAGCACTGGCTGAACAAATTTCTCTATCCAAGGGAAACTCCTAGGAAACTAGGATTAGAAATAAAATCACATGTGCATCTGGCAGTCTGGATGACTGTATGTGCACCCAAGATTAGGCCTTCTCAGCAGTGATGAGAAGGGAACATCCAAACTACTACTCCTTGGCTGAGCATGGGGCAAAGCATACACTCCTTGAACTGATAGTAGCCTCCAAGTCACATATACAGTAAAGGGTTAAAAAATCTAACAGATTAAGAGGACTTAAGCACAACCTCTCACCAATAACTGTGTTATCATGCCCTTGAGCAACCCCTAAATAGCTAGGCTAAAAGATAAAGCAAAACAACTGGAGCAAGGATATTAGAGGATGTGCAATGCATAGAAAACAGACTTCACAGAGTTAGTTCAGCCAAGTCACTAAACAAATGAATAAATGACCAAGAAAGCAACAATGACATCAATTCAGGTGGCAATGGTGGGGAGTGGGAGAAGGAAGAGAATTAGTATCCAGATCACTATAATATATTATCTAAAATACCAAGTTTTCAACAAAATAATTCTGAAGCATGTGAAAGTTATAGGACTTTCCAAACAGGATAATATGATCCCAGTTCAGGAATAAGAGCAATCAACAAAATTGTCTTTGAGGAGGCCCAGATGTTGAACTTCCTAGACAAAGATTTCAAGTCAGCTATTATAAATATGTCCAGTGAAATAAAGGACATTTTGTCTAAAGTATTAAAGGAGAGTATGACAACAATGCCTCACTAAAAAGAGAATTTCAATAAAGAGACAGAGGCCGGGCACGGTAGCTCACGCCTGTAATCCCAGCACTTTGGGAAGCCGAGGCAGGTGGATCACGAGGTCAGGAGATCGAGACCATCCTGGCTAACATGGTGAAACCCCGTCTCTACTAAAAATACAAAACAAAATTAGCCGGGTGTCGTAGCGGGCGCCTGTAGTCCCCGCTACTCAGGAGGCTGAGGCAGGAGAATGGCGTGAACCCGGGAGGCGGAGCTTGCACTGAGCCGAGATTGCGCCACTGCACTCCAGCCCGGGCGACAGAGTGAGACTCCGTCTCAAAAAAAAAAAAAGATAGAAATTATTTTTAATGGGCATTCTATTATATCACATTTAAACTCCATCCAAAAACTGCCCACCTGATGGAGTGATGGAGTGGTCTCTGTGTTAGTCCATTTTGCATTGCTATAAAGGAATACCTGAGACTGGGTAATTTTATAAAGAAAAGAAGTTTCTTTGGCTCATGGTTCTTCAGACTGTACAAGAAGCATGGTGCCAGCATCTGCTTCTGGTGAGGCCTCAGAAAGCTTTTACTCACTGTGGAAGGCAGGGAGAACCAGTGTAGCACATGGAATGAGAGGGAGCAAGAAAGATGCCAGGCTCTTTAAATAACCAGCTTTCATGTTGGCGAGAACTCACTCACTACCACTGGGAGGTCACCAAGCCATTCATAAGGCCAGCCCCCATGACCCAAACACCTCCCACTAGGCCCCACCTCCAACATTGGAGATCACATTTCAACATGAGGTTTGGAAGGGACAAACATCCAAACTATTTTTTAAAATTATACTTTAAGTTCTAGGGTACATGTGCACAACGTGCATATTTGTTACATATGTATACATGTGTCATGTTGGTGTGCTGCACCCATTAACTCGTCATTTACATTAGGTATATTTCCTAATGCCATTCCTCCCCTCCACCCCCCACCCCACGACAGGCCCCGGTGCGTGATGTTCCCCATCCTGTGTCCAAGTGATCTCATTGTTCAGTTCCCACCTGTGAGTGAAAACATGCGAGACAAACATCCAAACTATTTAAATGGCCTGTTGTAGGCACAGCTTAGGCACTGGTGTGAGGATGGTGTGTCACCTTCCAGGATGCAGGGGATACTCTAATTCAGTGTCACGTGTGCTCAGTAGGTAGACACATGGATTGGTAACCAAATGGGTAGCAGTGGGAGTATCCTCATATGACAAATGTGTGCATCCCATCCTGGCATATCTGAATTGTGGGTGTTTACTGGTCTTGGTTTCCAAAAAAGAATACTTTCAGGGGAATACAAAGAGAGGCTCACTGAATTATAAGTTATAGCTCTTTCCAGGGCATATTGGCTTCTTGTACCAAGGGATCATCAGGCATGTTAATGGAAAAACCAAACTCTGTAAAATATTTTAAAGAGGTTTATTCTGAGCCAATATAAGTGACCACAGCCTGGAGAAAACATAAACCTAACAAGCCTTGAGTAAGCGGTCCTGAGGCAGTCACTTCACCGTTTGGTTTTATACACTTTAGGGAGACAGGAATCGTAAGTAAGGTTATAAATCAATATATGGAAGATACACATTGGTTTGGCCTGAGAAAGCAGGACATCTCAAAGCAGGGGATTATAAGTCATGGGTGGGCCTTAGGTCTTATTGACAATTGGTTGAAAGAGTTAAGCTTTGTCTAAAGACTTGAAGTCAGTGCAAAGGAATGCTTGCATTACAATAAGGAGGTCTTCTGTAGGTCATGTGATGCTATACTACAGTGAAGTTGGAAAGTAAGCCACACTGTATCAGGTTAATTAAAAAAAAAAAAAAATTTAGGCTGGGTGTGGTGGCTCACACCTGTAATCCCAGCACTTAGGGAGGCCAAAGCAGGCGGATCACCTGATGTCAGGAGTTCGAGACCGGTCTGGCCAACATGGCAAAACCCTTCTCTACTAAAAATACAAAAATTAGCCAGGCGTGGTGGCACACACTTGTAGTCCCAGCTACTCAGGAGGCTGAGGCAGGAGAATCGCTTGAACCTGGGAGGTGGAAGATGCAGTGAGCTGTGATTGCGACATTGTACTCCAGCCTGGGCAACAGAGTGAGACTCCTTCTCAAAAAAAATTCCAACATTTAATGAGGTTTTATAGTTTATAGGCTTAACTTTTCCCTTGTATGGCCTTAGGTCTTGTTTATGATTTGGTATTGTATAACCACAAAGAATCTGTTCTGTCAGTCTTATGGTCTCTATTTTAACATATATGCCAGGCCATCTTTGCCTAAACTCCAAAAGGGAGTGGGGCATAATGAGGTGTGTCCAACCTCCCTTCCTGTCATGGCTAGGAATTCAGTTTTGAAGGTTTTTCTGGGGTTCCTTCGGCCAAGAGGAGCTTCATTCAGTTAATTGGGAGGCTTAGGATTTTATTTTTAGTTTACAGGCAGGAAAAGGAGTCACCATCCTAATAGGGGCAATTTAAGAAGAAAAGGAGAAGGAAATTCTAGAGTTGAAAAGTACTATGACAAAAATGAAAATTTCACTAGAGGGGCTCAATAATATTTGTGCTGACACACGGAAAATTAAATAAATATGAAATAGACCAACCGAGATTATGCAGTGTGAAGAACAGATAGAAAAAACAATGAAGAAAGATGAACAGAGCCTCAGGAAAAAGTAGGATGCAATTAAGTGTCAATGTATATGTGCAAGGAGAGTCTCTGAAGTAGAGGACATAAAAAGAGACAGAAAATAGGCCGGGTGCAGTGGCTCACGCCAGTAATCCTAGCACTTTGGGAGGCTGACGCGGTTGGATTGTTTGAGGTCAGGAGTTCAAGACCAGCTGGCCAACATGGTGAAACCCCATCTCTACTAAAAATACAACAATTAGCTGGGCATGGTGGCATGTGCTTGTAATCCCAGCTACTTGGGAGGCTGAGGCAGGAGAATTACTTGAACCTGGGAGGTGGAGGTTTCAGTGAGCCAAGATCATGCCTCTGCACTCCAGCCTGGGCAACAGAGCGAGACTCCATCTCAAAGAAGGAGAAGGAGAAGAAGAAAAAAAGAGACACACAGAAAATATATTCCAAGAATTAATGGCTGAAATTGTCTCAAGTTTGATTAAAATTATTAATCTATATGTATGTAAATCTCAATAAAGCCTAAGTAGAATAAACACAAAGAAACGTACATACAGACACATAGTTAAAATATTGAAAGCCAAAGGTAAGAATTGAAAGCAGCAAGAGAAAAACGATACATCACATACAAGGGATCCTCAATAAGATTGATCTGAATTCTCATGAGAAACATTGAGGCCAGAAGGTGGGGTAAGAAAGAAAAACAAAACAAAACAAAAATTCTCCTAAGTATCTTATATCCAGCCAAACTGTCTTTAAAAATTGAAGGCAAAACAAAGGCATTCCCAGATTGACAGAAACAAAAAATTCATTGCTAGCAGACCTACCTTTCAAGAAACACTAAAGGAAGTCCCTCAGCCTGAAAACAAGTGATATGTTTTCATGTTTCAAGTGGCTGAGAATAATTCTAATCCACACAAGGAAACAGAGTGCACCAGTGAAGGTTTGTGTAGCATCAAGTAATTATGTAATAATTATGTCAGTAATTCTAAAAGATAAGATAATTGCATATTTCTTCTCTATACTGATTTAAAAGCAATTGTATAAAACAGCATATATTATTGTATTGTTGAATTTATGACTTACAGAAATGTAATATGTTTACCAGTAACAACACAAAGGAAGTTAGGGGGGGATACAAAATTATATTAAACAAATGACACAAGATGGTAATTCAAATTCACAGGAAGACATAAAGAGACACAAAAGTGGTAAATAAGAAAGTTGCTAAATATATACTTGTTCTCCATTCTTTTCTCAGCCTCTTTAAAAGACAGGAGTTATATATAAGATAATATATAAAAAGCGATTAAAATAAAACCAGGGAAAAAAGCTATACCATGCAAATAGCAGTCATAGGATAATAGGAGTTGCTATACTGATGTCAGATAAAATAGACCCTAAAACATTTTTTTAAAATGTTACTAGGGCTAAAAAAAAGACTTTTTTTTAAATAATAAAAGGGTCAATTTATCAGGAAAATAAAAAACAACATTTCATACTTAACAACAGAGCCGCAAAATACATGAAACACATCAAATTAAATTAAAGGGCAAAACAGACAACTCAATACCTGCAGACTTCCACAGTCCACTTTCCGTAATGGATAGAACACCATAGATGCTCTATGGAACATGGATGTTAAGGAATTAGAAAGCTCCAACAGCACTATTGACCAAGCAAACCTAACAGATATCTGCAGAAAACACTACCCAGCAACAACAGAATGTACATTTTTCTCAAGTGCACATGGAACATTCTCCTAGATAGATCATAAGCTACGCCATAAAACCAGTAAACTTAAATTAAACTTAAGTTAATTGAAACTTGAATAGCTTAAATTAATTGAAATCACACAAAGTATGATCTCAGACCACAATGGAGTTAAGTTAGAAATTAACTGCAAGACATTAGAGAAATACCTAAATATGTGGAAATTAAACAATGCCTTGCTGAAATAACCAATGAGTCAAAGATGAAATCACAAGGGTAATTAGAAAATACTTTGAGATGAATGAAAACAAAAATACAACACAACCATATTTATGAACTGCAACTAAGGTAGTAAAATTAATAGCCATAAATGCCTATATTAAAACAGAAGAAAGATCTATTAAATCACGTTCACCCAAAAGCTGCCTCCTTACATATTTTAAGTTCGGCCTAAATGTTTCTCTGTACATCGTGAACTGTAACAAGCGGAGGTGTAAACAGACCGTAGCCTACACTCGTGCCAGTCACTGAGTTTTGGCCAATCACATGTAGCTAACTGTTGAAACTGTGTTCAAATAAGGCAAAAGCCAACATGTAGCCAATCCGACCGTTTCGGTACCTCGCTTCTGTTTTCTGTAGGTCACTTGCGTTTTTCTGTCCGTAAATCATCTTCTACCACGTGGCTACACTGGAGTCTCAGAGCCTACTCTGGCTCGGGAGGCTGCCCAATTCGTGCTCTGGGCAGTTTGTTGGTCCTGAAACAAGCCTGGCACTGAGGGGCCTCCGGTCCCAGACTCCAGACCCAAGGAATTTGACTGGGTCAGTTTTCAATGAGAATCTCCTAACTTCCTCAGATGTTACTGAAATGCTCTGAATGAGATGGTCCCAATGAGACTGAAGTGTCCTGTCTGGAACCTCATTGGCCTTGTCTGATCCCTGAGATGGACGGCCTGAGCTGGCTCCAATATGCCAGCCCCTTCAGATATTTGAGTCTCAGACAAGCTGGGGGTGGAGGGATGCAGACAGCAGAGAGTTCTTCATACTCTTCACGTTTCCATCTGCTCCTGGGGTCACCCTGGTGGCTGCGGGTGGCTCAGGGCCTGAAAATGGAGCTGGGAGCCTCAGGAGCCTCCATTCTCCTGATCTATGAACAGTGTGCAGTTTTATCATATTCCTTTTGGAAAGTGACGTCTTGCTCTTACCTTCCAAACAAGCAGGGTTATAAATCAGGCAACTGTGAAAACTCATTTTTGTAAAACAGACAACCCTAGGAGGATGAATGTTTAAATGTGACAAAATCTTGCTATGGAGGGCAATGTTATGGGTTGAATCATGCCGCCTTTCCATTAGTATGGTGAAGTTCTAACACCCAGTATCTCAGAATGGGACCTAATTTGGAGATAGGGTCTTTATAGAGGTAATCAAGCTAAAACAAGGTCATTAGGGTGACCCCCAAATCAGCATGACTGGCGTTCCTATCAAAGGGGGAAATTTGAACACAGAAACACATACACAGGGACAACACCCATCTACAAGCCAAGTAGAGAAGCCTGAAACAGATTTTTCCTTCAAAGACATCAGAAGGAACCAACTCTGCTAACACCTTGGTCTTGGACTTCCAGCCTCCAGAACTGTGAGAGGCTAAATCTCTGTTCCTTAAGCCTTCTAGTTTGTGGTACGTTATTAAGGCAGCCCTAACAAACTAATACAGGGGATCGCAATTTACATCTAGAGTCCTGAAAGTACAGTGAATGCCTGACCCAGCCACATTCACCCAAAAGCCAAATCTTCTCTGGCCGTGCTTGGCACTGTCAGCAAGGCCTTCACAGAGTCTTTCCTTGGCAAGACTCCTAAAGACTAAGGGTGATTTATGAACTGGGTTCGTGATCACATTGAAAGACTCTAAAGCCTAGGTGTAGGATACCCAGACCAATGGCCAGAGACACTTTGCTGGAGAGGGGATGACCCTGACCCAGTTGAAGCTCTCTCCTCTCCAGCACCATTTTTCAATGGCCTCTTCTCCAAACCAACCGCTTTGTGGCATCCAATCCTTTATGAGTTTTGCTCCCAGCATTGGACAATTTCTAAGCCTCCGATTCATTCTTTTAGGTTTTTGATCACTGATTCCAAGGCTTTCTCTTCACACACCAATGTTCTCACCAGATGTCCGTCTGACACCCCAGCCCTACCATGCCTGGGTCTCCCATTCCAAGGTCCATTCCCTCTACCTCAGCTCCCTCCTGGATCTCATTGTCAGCAGGAACTACTCCTCATCTGACATTTCCTCTCATCATGACCTCTTAGCCTCCTGCCTCCTCAATCCCACTGAACCTGTCCACCTCACTATTCCCCCTCCACACTATTAAAGCAGCATTTTAGAAGAGGGATCTTTGAGAGGCTGAGGTCTACTTTCAATATCTGGGCTCTATATCTCTAGTCAGACATGGCTTCTCAACCACCACTGGTTCTAATTCCACTTGGTGTCTGACCTCCATCTTGGACATCCTTCACCCTTGAGTAAGAACAGAGAGTCAGGTTTTTGTGGCTCAACCTTGATCTTCTCTCCACTGGGTTTCTCCCTCAGGCTGTATCACCCTCTCTCCACTCGTTAACCAGCTTCCCTGCTTGGCCCTGGCTCAGCCCTGTCAGTCTACACAGCTGGCCTCCCCTCAAGGGTGGGATCAGGCAAAATCTACTTTTCCATGTCCCACAGACCCCAAACTCTTCTCCTCGTCGTCGTCCTCCTCCTCCTTCTCCTCCTCCTCCGCCTCCTCCTCCTCCTCCTTCTCCTCCTCCTCCTCCTCCTCCTCCTCCTCCTCCTCTCGTTTCCTCCTTAGACTTCCTCGATGGACTGGCTTTCCCATTCACCTTGCTGCTGTTCTCAGTCTTGCTGTATCCCTCTCAGCAGAGACACCTCACCTCTTCTTCATCTGGAGGAAGACAGGCAGATGCCTCCCTACCTGCCTTTCTGAGCATGAGAAAACCATGTGTCTGTGTGTGACAGAGACTTCTGAGCAGGCAAAAAGCATCGGTGTGGAAGAGAAGAAGGAACCCTCTGATGCCCACTTCCAGCAGGATTTTCCATCTCCAGGCCATGGCCTTGAGAGCTGCTTCACTTTCACAGAACCTGCTGCAGGGAGGGGAAGCACAAGTAGCCTTGGGCATAAACCTTGGAAATGTGGCCTAAGAACCTGAGACCTTCACAAGAAACAGGAAAAGTTGAACAGAAAGAGGCACCTGCTCCACCTCCATCAATTATCACCCTCTTCTTGCAACTGTGGAAGCTCCCACCCCTTGGCTGTGTTGCCTCCCCTGCCCGTGGAGTCTGGGCCCTTCCATCCCTGTACCATCATCTGTCAGTATTTTCTTTCCAATGAACCTCAGCCATCCCACTCCTTCTCTTCATCCACACATTTCTTGTAAGGCTCTTTGGTACTTCTTCATCTCCTCCTCCTCCTCTTCAGCCAGTGCCGTATGGATTCTGACCTCAGATGGTGCCTCTGCCAAACATCCTCTGCAAAATCACAGCCAGCTCCAAACTCCTGGGTTCAGGGTTCTCTCCTCGGTTTTTACTATATTCAAATCCTCAACAGCATCTGACTGAGCACTTCTTTTTGCAACTCTGGCCTCCCGTATTCTCCAAGGTACCTCTATCCTGGTTCTCCTTCTCTAACTGCTTTTTCCTCTCCTCCAACTGCTCTCAATGGCACCATCCTCCCCAAATTCCACACATCTCCTCTTTCTAGAGCCTCTAGAAGAAAGTGCTTCCTCTCGCTTACAGCTTGGAGTATGATCAGAATCTCCGATTCTCAAATGCAGTGGCGTCTGGACCCCACATTTCAAACTGCCCACCAGACATTTCTTCCTGGAGGTGGGAAAACTTTTGGGTACTTTAAAATCAGTCTGTTCAAAATGGAACTTTTTTGATACACTCCTCCAATGAAATATTTTGATACAGTAGAGGGAAGCTCATACATCCCTCTCTCCTGTCCCAAAATGATTGCACCGATTAAGGCTATGGGAGCTGTTAGTGATGATGTCACCAATGGAGTTTCTAACCAGAGGTGAATCACACCACAGCGCAGATCAGCCCCATAGAGAACTAAACTTCTGATTGTCACTTTTCTGGGAAAAAAACTTCCCATGGTGCTATAGTTGAGATGTTTGTCCCCTCCAAATCATGTTGAAATTTGATCCCAATGTTGGAGATGGAGCCTCGTGGGAGGTGTTTGGTTCATGGAGAGGTGGAGCCCTCATGAATAGATTAATGTCCTCCCTTGGGGGAGGGTGAGTAACTTCTCACTCGTTCAATCCAGGGTGACCTGGTTGTTAAAAAGAGCCTGGTACCTTCCCCGTCTCTCATGCTTCCTCTCTCACCGTGTGATCTCTGCACCCAGTGCTGCTTTGGCTTCCAGCAGGAATGGAAGCAACCTGAAGCCCTCCCCAGAAGCAGATGCTGCACATGCTTCCTGTACAGCCTGCAGAACCATGAGCCAAATAAACCACTTTTCTTTATGAATTACTTGGATTCAGGTATTTCTTTACAGCAACACTAAACAGATTAAGACCCAGAGAGACAGGCTTTAATATTATTCTGTTCTTTTCCCTAAAGGTCTTATATTACTATTAAATATCATCCCAATCATAAAAATGATGCATTGCTAGGGTAAAATGTTGTCTTGGTTGTGTGCCCGCCATGTGTTATACAATCCTCCTCTCTTCCTCCACATTCATCAACAATTTTCCCATTTAAAACCTCTCTGCATATTTATTGCCTCTCTCTGCCTGACACAGTTATGGACAGCACCCAGGAGCACCCAGTTACTCATTTTAGAGTTTATGAAGCAGATGTCAGGCACAGACAGATTACTGGTGAGCCATCATATGGGTGACATTTTAATTTTACATCCTTGTGGCGTAAGGTTGTGGTTTGGATTTTGCACTTATTTTCTTTTTCTTGCGAGAGAGGGAAGGAGGGTTGAAATATGCCTGCGTTACAAGTCACAGTGCCTCCAGCAAGAACCACTGCAACAACAAAGGAAATTCATTTTCTCACCCTCCTTGGTGCAAGATTTGTTTCTTCATAGAGAGACAAGCATGCAGTATAATATAAAAAGTGAAAGCCCAAAAAAGGATTTAAAAGGGTGTTTATAGTCTTATTATAAAAGTTCAGTCCTGATACCACAGCAGGAAGGCAAAATCATAAAAGTACATAATGCACTTTAGAAATCATAGCGCTGCCTCTGAGTGAAGGATGGGGACCACTGGAGGGCAGCGGGAGGGGCAGGTAAAGATGCAAGGGAGGTGCAGGTCCATGGGAAGAAAGGAGACAAGAGGATGGTGAGGTGCTGGCTCTGGCTCCTGGGGACCCTGCTGCATTTGATTCCTGAAGAGTCAGGAGAAGGCACCTGATGCCTTGCCACTGCCTCCAGACTTTTAACCCTCATGACTGTGAAGAACAAGGAAGCGGCCAGGAGGAGTTCACCCTGTGAATAGTGTTTGTAATGGAAAATAAAATACAAATTTAAAACCTCTGTAGCGTTACTTCCATAGGAATTTCCTTTGTGTGTGGATGTCAGGGTGCCCACGGCCCAGCTGTTGGTGCTGCGCTCCAGTCTGTAAGCAAAGCCAATGCCGAACCCACAGCTGCCTAACCTGTGGACCTGCTGGAGGGGGGCCAGAGTTCATAAACTGCTGGGAAGTGTCCCCAGCATAGTAATGCTCTTCTGGGGGTTCCAAATGGGGGAAGGGTATCCTCCCCTAAGTCAAAAGAATAAGAAAGGGGTAGTGGTCAGCCACACTGGAGCCAAAGTGAGGCCCATGGTGCGCTGGGGGAGGAGGGAGCCTTGTGCTCAAACTGGTCCTGCAGGCACTACTCAATTGTGGCATCGGAGTCCTGGGTTCAATCCCCAGCTCCACCAGCAACTGGCTGGCAAGACTGAGTAAGCACTGCACCTCTCCAGGCCTTCTCTACTCCTCTAGGAAAAGAAGGTGACAAGAGGCACATCTTGTAAGATTGTTAGAAGGATTTCAACATGCAGTGTGTATGAAGTGCTTATTTTAAAGTCCGTGATACATTCATAGGAACCAAGTGCTCAGGGAAAAGTTGACTATTAACATGAGCCTTCTGGCCTGCGGTGGAGATGCCGACTCTTTGGTCTCTGCTTCTTTTCCTTTGCAGATCCATTCCTCCACCTGAGTGGTCCTATCTTGCCCACACCAGGAATGGGCACCTGAAGAACCTGGACAGTTATTAATGCATCCTTCCCCCATAGTGCAGCTGTGGGTTGAGGGGTACGTGACCCCCTTCGGCAATACTCCTGTCTCTGGAATTACTCTCTGGTGATGTTGTGTTATCATCTGTGTCTTCTCCCTAGAAGGATTCTGCCTAAGAATGAAGTCAATGAGGGGAAATCAGAACTGAGAGATAGAAGGAGAGATCTGGAAGGCCCCCTAGAGCCCCAGGTTCCAGCCATGTGAGAAGGCAGCACTACGCCCTGACATATTCTCATTATGGGAGTCAAGAGGTCCTCCTTTCGGCTAAATTACCTTAAGTTAGAATTTTTTCTCTGACCTCTAAAAAGCCCTGTCTAATGCATACCATCCCCCCACACAGAGTGGAGACCATGAATAAGGGCGCCCACCAATGACAACGGGTGGTAGTCAACCCTGTTATGTACCCAAATCACCTATAAGCCTTTTAAAAGGACAGAATCTAGGTCCCATCCCCAAAGATTCTGATTCAGTATGACTGGAGGGCATCTGGACTTCCTTCCATTTTAGTCCATAAAGGATGGGAAACCAGGGACCTCCAGGAAACCCAAGGCATCCCAGTTACTGTGGGGAGGAGGAGGCTTGGTGCTGTCAGGCTGAAATCAGTACATCACTTACTCAGAAAGAGGCCAAAATATCATCACTTTTGTTTTACTTGGTAAGAAATGACCTGTTTCTGATGATAATCATGATCTTCCATTTGATGTAGCCAGAGACGCAACTGTAGCATATTAATACTAAGAAGCCATTTCCGGCCGGCTGCGGTGGCTCATGCCTATAATCCCAGCACTTTGGGAGGCCGAGGCAGGCAGATCACGAGGTCAGCAGATTTAGACCATCCTGGTTAACATGGTGAAACCCTGTCTCTACTAAAAATACAAAAAAAAAAAATTAACTGGGCATTAGTCCCAGCTACTCGGGAGGCTGAGGCAGGAGAATGGCATGAACCCAGGAGGCGAAGCTTGCAGTGAGCCAAGATCGCGCCACTGCACTCCAGTCTGGGTGACAGAGTGAGACTCCGTCTCAAAACAAACAAACAAACAGAAGCTATTTCCACCAACCCTTAATTCAGGTTCACTCTGAGTCTGACAGTGTTTCCTTCCTTCCGCTGGTGTCGCCACCTCCACAAATATCGCTTATGTGCAGGCAGCTCTTGTGTGCACTGTCCCCTTGCCCAGCCCCAGCAGATGGGCCGACCCTATGGAGCCACGGTGTGTCTGTGCCTTTCTCCATTCAGGGAGGCCTTTCCCCAAACTGCAGTGGGGCTTCTCTTCTCCCTGGAGGGCACTCTGCAACTGCATCTTTGTTCCCATGTTTAAACGAGAAATAAAATCCTTTCTACTGTCGTGCAGTGTAGGGTGAGGAAGAGGCAGGTGAGCTATTTGAGTTAGGGTCATTTTAACTAGCTGGGGCTCTGAGAGCAGCCACAGACATCCAGTGAACAGTCTGCAGGACTCAACTTCTCACCAGTTCATTCTGACTCTGGAGGCCATGGCCTTGCCACAGGTCATCAACCCAAACATCAGTGCCTTTTCATTCCAGACATTTCAGACTCCTTCAAGCTCATTAACTCATGAGTACAGTTTCTAGTGGCACTGGCTGCAAGGTAGGTTTCTCAAAACAGAGTGCAAGAACCATCCACAACCCAATGCCTTGGAGAGAGTAGGTGGGAAAAACAAAAAGCCAGATACAGATTCCTAGGCCTCTCTTAGACCAATGGAATCAGACACTCTGGAGCGGGGGCCAGGGAATCTGCATTTAATTCAGCCCTGCGGTATTCCAAGGCCCACCAACATTTGAGAATCTCCATGGTGGGAGGCTGCTTCCTCTCTCTCCTTCCCATGCTAAATAGTGGAAACCAGACAGCTGGGCCCTAAGCGGGCACAGGGAGGAAGGCGGGGAGGCCACATCGCCTCCCCCAGCGCAAGGCATCTGTTAGGAGGCTCTCGGATGAAAGGCAGGAAGGAAAAATGGTTCTTCCACTAGGCTGGCGTTTTAGAAAACTCTGTTTCAAACACCCTGAATTTTGAGCCCTGAAAATGGTTATTATTTTTGCCCTCATTACCTTCTTTCCCTATTTAAAATGGAATCATTGTCAGAAGAAAACTGCAGCTTCACACATCCCTGCCATAGCCTCACACAATAGACACTAAAAATAGGGCCCTGCTTCCAAGCTCCACAAAACTCTCCAAAATGAGAAAATATATACATAACTAGAGGTCTTCCTGGCTTGTCTACTGACATCCGTTTTGCCTTTACTTTCCCCAAAATAGCCTTCCATTCTTTTTGGAATGACCTCATTTTCCTGATGTTCACCAGCTCTGAGCGCTGGGCAGGGGAGGGCGCTGGCTTGCCTGCCTCGACCATTCTTCCTGGGTTTTCTATTGAGATTTGTGAGCCAGTCATCTCTGGGGACAGAGCAGATCTGGAACCTTCTTGGCAAATGTGAGACTTGCCTGCAGCTGTGACGATGACATCGCTGCCCTGCCTACCTTTGACATTGGCCCCTGAGACCAAAACACTAGAGATTTGAACATGACCAGCCAGGCAGGACGGGGGTCAGAACTCCGTACCTAGACTGAGGCAGGACCCCCTGCACCGTGATGGGAATCATAAGGGAAAGACCCCAGAGTGACTTCATGAAGGGATGTGCTGGAAGGCGGATTAAGATGAATGTGGGCAGAAGCTCAGCGACAGGATGGTGGGACTTTCGCAGGGGCAGACATGTTGCTGCCTTGGCATTATGGCAAATCCTAGGGCCTGAAATAGCATGGCTTCTTTTAAAATCCCTCCTGGCATCTGCCCACGGCACCCACACCCAGGAAATGGTGGGTGCGGTCTGTTTTCACCCACTGCGGTGAGCTAGAACAATTTCACTCACTTTGGAAAAGAATATAGACAGGAAATGATTGCAAAGCAGAGAAAGGCAGAGTTGTCATGGAATTATTCCATTCACTTTGGCTTTTCCTTTTGTAACTGGGACCCTACTGTGACTATGCCATCTGCTGTGGACCGGGCCCACCAGGTGGGGGTTCCAACCTCAACTAAAGTAAAGCTTTTCCCATCCCCCATCAGGTCCTTAGCTCATTCCCTAAGCCAGTGTCTAGAGGTCACATGTCCCAGACCTGCCATAGGCATGCTCCAGGGCCAGCAATGCCAACTGCCGCTCCTCTCTGGACCTAGTCCCCTTGTCTCCTCTGAATGGCCCTGAACCACTCACTGAGCCACGGTAAAATAGGCTCAACAGGATAGGGTCAACTCCACCATGGCATTTTACTATCCTGACAAGCCACAGTCAGACATATCAACCCGAACCAATGCCCGTCATCCACACGTCTTTCCAGCATCCTCTCCTCTGGGCATCCCTGGGCACATGCCATCTCTTGAGCAGCCACCACTACACAATAGATGTGTTCCAGGAAAGTTATGCGTGACAGGGATTTTTAAAATCTAGACTTGTGTGGAGTGAAAATAATTATCTTAGTGGTTGTAGAAATTTTGTTTTCAGAACTAATTCTCCTAACCTGTAGCTCTCATGTGCAGATTTTCACTTTCAAGACATATACAATCACAAATATATTAACTCCTTCAGTTGTCCACTACCATTTATTGGAGTGGTTTCTAACATGGTAGTAGACAACTAAAAGAATTGATATATATATGATTGTATATGTCTTAAAACAACCATTTTATTATTTCTCTTGATTCAATGGGTTGACTAGGCCTCAGCTGGAAATGTCTTCTGTTGACCTTGTATGGGGTGTCCCTTGTATGGGGTCTGCAGTTAGATGGCTGGGACATCCTGGATGGCTCCCCTCCCATGACTAGGGTCTTGCTGGAACTGGCTGGAAGGCTGGGCCCTCTTGTTCAATTCACCTGATCTTTCCATGTGGCTACTAGCTTGGGCTTCCTCATAGCATGGCGGCTGGCTCCAGGAGCAAGCAGTCCAAGAGGATAAGCCCTATTGTGCTTGAGAACTTACCAAACCTCTGTTTGCATCCCTCCTGCTAATACCCTCAGTCAATCATGTGGCCAAGTTCAGTGGACAGCACCAGAAGGCTTCCTTGAGAGCTACAGATATTACAGTTTACCACACCCATCATTCCATAAATGCAGCCTACTTAGGAATAACCGAGTCTGGCATACATGAAATCCTGTAAGCAAATTTCAGGTCTCCCTTTCTCAGGGAGGAAACTAGAACACACATAGAGCCGCTCACTATGAAAGAAAGAGCTGGCCAGCTCCCCTTACCAGGCAAATTCTCATTAACACCAAAGGAAGTTTGAGCACATTTTTGGTTTGTTTCTTTTTGTTGTCTTATTTTACTATTTTTAATAACTTTTTTTTTCTTTCTTTTTTTTTTTTTTTGAGATGGAGTCTCACTCTGTCACCCAGGCTGGAGTGCGGTGGCATGATCTTAGCTCACTGCAAACTCTGCCTCCCGGTTCAAGCGCTTATCCTCCCTCAGCCTCCTGAGTAGCTGGGGTTACAGGCACCCGCCATCAGGCCCGGCTAATTTTTGTATTTTTGTAGAGAGGGGTTTCACCATGTTGACCAGGCAGGTCTCGAACTCCTGACCTCAGGTGATCCGCCTGCCTTGGCCTCCCAAGGTGCCAAGATTACAAGTGTGGATCATTATACCCAGCCTTAATAACATTTTAATTGAAAAATAACACTTGCAAATAGTGAACTCATTGTTCACTATTTACCTCCTTCAAATCACTAGATTTGATTGACAGTAACTATTTACATGACCTCTGGCCAACAATCTTCTCTCGTGCTTCCCTCACCTGAGAAGCAAGACTACCAAGTTTGCAAGCAGATGCCTCAGTTCCCTGCAAATATATCCACTTCAGAGACGCCTTTGCCATCAGGTGCAGATCTTACATGCCATTGTCTAGAGGACAGAAAATATCCAGTCTGCTCAAACATTTCCTCCCTTGGGCAGAGGTACTCATGATTTCTAGCACCTGGTGCTTAAAAACCTTAAATAGAGCAGGTGTCCCCAATTCCCAGACCATGGACCAGTACAGGTCCGTGGCCTGTTAGGAACCGAGCCGTACAGCAGGAGGTGATGGGTAGGCGAGCTTGTATTACCGCTTGAGCTCTGTCTCCTGTCAGATCAGCAGTGGCATTAGATTCACACAGGAGCACAAACTATTGTGAACAGCGCATTCGAGGGATTTGGTTGTGCACCCCTTATGAGAATCTAGTGGCTGAAGATGTGAGATGGAACAGTTTCACTTTTAAAATGAAAAAACTCTTGTTTTAGAAATTTTGTTTAGGTTATATATATACACATATATATATAGTAATAGGGGGGATATATAGATATAGATATAGATATAGATATCCTATTGCTACTAATAGTATGGAGAACACTGATTGTCCTTAATGGAAACTGTTTAGAGAGTTATGTAAAATAAATGCATTTGACACCCTTGCCTCCTCGTCCATGGAACAAATTGTCTTCCACGAAACCAGTCCCTGGCGCCAGAAGGGTTGGGGACATTGAAATAGAGGACTGGTTTTGTTTTGTTTTTAGTAACATTGATCCACTTTTCTGAGGTCCTGCCAGGAAAAAAAAAAAAAAGTGGATTTTAAAGCCTCAAAGAGGAAAATCAAGGATGATTATTTTGAATAACAGCAAGAAATAAAAATTCATGACAAACCTTATAGCAGTGTGACATAAAATAGCATAAAAGGGGCAAGGCGTAGCAGAAGTATTTTTTAGAACATTTCCTTAATGGAAAATTTGAAACATTTATATAAGTAGCCAGAATAGTATAATGAATCTCTTCTGTCCATGGTCCAGCTTCAATACTCATCAATTTACAGCCAACCTTAGTTCATCTTGACTTCCACTCATGCATTCTCTCCTTCCAATAATTTCGATGTGCATTCCAGACGTCATATTATTACAACTGTAAAAATTTCAGTGAATCTCAAAGTCATTGTGCTGAGTGAAAGAAGCTAGACAAAAACAATATATATGTTGTTATTTGTTTAGAATTCTAGAACATGCAAACCAATCTACATTGACAAGAAGCTGATCAGTGACTGGGAACAGGAGTGGGAGAGGCAAGAGGAAAGGATTACAAAAGCACCCGAGAAAACTTTTGGGAAGGGTGATGGATATGTCCATTATCTTGACTGTGGTGATGGTTTCACAGGTGGCTACACAAGTCGCAAGTCACAAAACTGCACATTTTAAGTACGAGCAGTTAGTTGTACACCAATTATACCACCATGGATTTATTTTAAAATAACACATTACGGTTGAAGATTGGGTTAATTAATTTATTTATTTTTTATTTTTTGAGACGGAGTTTTGCCCTTGTCGCCCAGGTTGGCGCAATCTTGGCTCACTGCAACCTCCACCTCCTCGGTTCAAACGATTCTCCTACGGCGTGAACCCAGGAGGCAGAGCTTGCAGTGAGCCAAGATCGTGCCCCTGCACTGCACTCCAGCCTGGGTGACAGTGCGGGACTCCCTCTCAAAAAAAAAAAAAGAATTCTCCTGCCTCACCCAGTCTTCCAAGTAGCTGGAACTACAGGTGCAGCAACCACATCTGGCTAATTTGTTTGTTTGTTTTGGTAGAGATGGGGTTTCACCATCTTAGCCAGGCTGGTCTCAAATGCCTGACCTCAGGTGATCCTCCGCCCACGTCTGCCTCCCAAAGTGCTGGGATGACAGGAGTGAGCCACCATGCCTGGCCTGAAGATTGGGTTTAAAAACAACCAGGGCTTTAAAAACTTAAGTTAGATGTTTAAAATAATTTGTTTTTCCTTTCTGTTCTCATTAACATAAATATTTAAGGATATGCCTTTTCCTTTGAGCACTGCTGCAGCTATATAACTCACAGGTTGTTATCTAGTTTTGCAATCACTGTTTTCTAAAATTTCTTTGTTAACGTAAAGTTGTTTAAGAGTTTTTTCTTTTAAAAACATTTCAGATGGAAGAGTCTTTTTCTGTTTCTTTGTTATCAATGTCTAGTTTAATCCTAGTATGATCAGGGGATTTGCTTGTACTATTTCTACTTTTGATAATTTGTTGAAATTTTATTATGGACCATTATGTAGTCAGAGTTCATGAATGTTTCACTGACCGTTGTAAAGAAGGTAGACTCTCCATTTTCAGGATATAGATTTTTGACATATATCAACCAGATCAATGTTCTTACTTTCCAGTTATTTCTGTTATTTGATCTGACATGAATTAATAGCTTTGAAAAGTTTTCTACTACAAGTGTGTTTCTATTTCTCCTCATATCCTCTGTAATTTCTGCCTTATGAATATTGTTGCTATGGGCTTTTGCACACAGATGCTCATTAGTGATTTCATCTTTGCTGTGCATTGTGTCTTTTGGCATTAGAATGCTCTCTTGTTTGTCTCATTTAATGTTCTTTGGTCCTGAATTTCTTCCTCTTTGAAGGTAAACTGGCAACAATTGCTTGCTTTTGGTTTGCACTTGCCTGGTGTGATGGCAAATACTGACTGTCAACCTGATTGGACTGAAGGTTGCGATATCGATCCTGGGGGTGTCTGTGAGGATGCTGCCAAAGGAGATTAACATTGGAGTCAGTGGGTTGGGAAGACAGACCCACCCTTAATCAGGTGGACACCATCTCATCAGCCGCTAGAAAATATAAACTAGACAGAAAAATGTGAAGAGGAGAGACGAGCCTGGCCTTTCAGTCTACGTGTTTCTCCCGTGCTGGATGCTTCCTGCCCTCAAAGATCGGATTCCAAGTTCTTCAGTTTTGGGACTTGGACTGGCTCCTCTTTCTCCTATTGTGGACTTGTGATTATGTAAGTTAATACTTAATAAACTCCTATTAGTTCTGTCCCTCCAAGAGAACCCTGACTAATAAAGATTTTGGTACCAGGTAGTGGTTCTAGAGGCACAGAATACTAAGGGTAGAGTTCTTTTGTTGGTTTTGGGGTTTCTGGAGTTGGCTGCTTAATATGATTAAACACAAAAATGCTAAGGGCTCTACTTCTAATAGTATGGAGAACACTGATAGTCCTTGATGGAAACTCTTTAGAGTGTTATATGAAATAAATGCATTTGACACTCCTGATTCATCACTCATGAGAGGCAAGGAGTTTAGTGACTCTATACATAATACCTTTGACCATATGTGGAGAACCAAGGAACACAATGAAGCTGGTTGGTTGCTCCTAAGTTCAGTGGACAAAGTGATGAGAGAAAATGATGAACTTGGGGATTCTGATTCCTGGCTTCAGAAGCAGATACTGACCCTCAAATCTGCTAAGATTGCCCTGAGTGAAAGTCTTACCTCCTGTAGAGAAAGAGCTGAAATTGTGGCAAAACAGACACAAGCTCTTATCGTGCGAGTGGCTGACCTGCAATGAAAGGTGCATGCACAGCCTCACCAGGTGTCTACTGTTAAAGTGAGGGCATTGATTGGAAGAGAATGGGACGCTGAAACTTGGACTGGGGACCTGTGGGAGGACCCTGATGTTTGTAAACTCTGATGAACCTTTTTTTGCCAGAAGGAACAGCTCCTCAATCCCCAGTAGTGGCAACATCCCCTCCCCAACCCATGCTGCCATCAGCCTTTCCACCTTTGTCTGGGGAGATCAACCCTGAGCTGCCTGAGGCAATAGTGATGGCCTCCCCTGAGGCAGCAGCCAGGCAAAATAATGTTGATTCTCCTCAGGAGCCACCCCCAACATCCGCGTTTGCTTCTAGGTAACTGCATTGGGGAAAGGGAAATGATCAGACATTTGGGGGACTACTGACCACTGGCTCTGAGCTGACGTTGATTCCGCGGGACCCAAAACATCATTGTGGTCCTCCAGTTAAAGAAGGGGCTTCTAGAGGTCAGGTAATTAATGGCATTTTAGCTCAGGTCCGACTTACAGTGGGTTCAGTCCTGTGGTCATTTCCCCAATGCCAGAATGCATAACTGGCACAGACATACTTAGCAACTGGCAGAGCCCCCACATTGGCTCTGTGACTGGTAGGGTGAGGGCTATTATGGTGCGAAAGGTCAAATGAAAGCCATTAGAGCTGCCTCTACCTAGAAAAAATAGTAAATCAAAAACAATATCACATCCCTGGAGGGATTGCGGAGATTAGCGCCACCATCAAGGACTTGAAATATGCAGGATGGTGATTCCCACCACATCCCCTTTCAGCTCTCCCATTTGGCCTGTGCAGAAAACCGTTGGATCTTGGAGAATGACAGTGGATTATCATAAGCTTAACCAAGTTGTGTCTCCAGTTGCAGCTGCTGTACCAGAAGTGGTTTCATTGCTTGAGCAAATGAACACATCTCCTGGTACCTGGCATGCAGCCATTGACTTGACGAATGCCTTTTCCTCCATTCCTGTCCATAAGGCCCACCAGAAGCAATTTGCCTTCAGCTGGCAAAGCCAGCAATATACCTTTACTGTCCTACTTCAGGGGTGTATCAGCTCTTCGGCTTTGTGTCATAATCTTATTTGGAGAGACCTTGATTGTTTCTCCCTTTCATGAGATATCACACAGGTCTGTTACATTGATGATATTATGCCGATTGGATTCAGTGAGCAAGAAGTAGTAAATACACTGGTCTTATTGGTGAGACATTTGCATGCCAGAGGATGGGAAATAAATCTGACTAAAATTCAAGTACCTTCTACCTCAGTAAAATTTCTAGGGGTCCAGTGGTGTGGGGCCTGTGGAGATACTCCTTCTAAGGTAAAGGATAAGTTGCTGCATTTGGTCCCTCCTACAACCAAGAAAGAGGCACACGCCTAGTGGGCGTATTTGGATTTTAGAGGCAACATGTTCCTCATTTGGGTGTCTTACTCCAGCCCATTTATTGAGTGACACAAAAGCCTGCCAGTTTTGAGTGGGGTCCAGAACAGAAGAAGGCTCTGCAACAGGTCCAGGCGGCTGTGCAAGCTGCTCTGCCACTTGGGCCATATGACCTAGCAGGCCTCTAGGATTTTGGAGCAAGGCCCTACCGTCTTCTGCAAATAACTACTCTCCTTTTGAGAGACAGCTCTTGGCCTGTTACTGGGCTTTGGTGGAAACTGAATGTTTGACTATGGGTCATCAAGTCACCATGCGACCTGAACTGTCTATCATGCACTGGATGTTTTCTCGCCCATCCAGCCATAAAGTGGGTCATGCACAGCAGCATTCCATCACCAAATGGAAGTGGTATATATGTGATTGGGCTCGAGCAGTTCCTGAAGGCACAAGTAAGTTACATGAGGAAGTGGCTCAAGTGCCCATGATCTCCACTCCTGCCACCTGCCTTCTCTCCCCCAGCCTGCACCGATGGCCTCATGGGGAGTTCCCTGTGATCAGGTGACAGAGGCAGGGAAGACTAGGGCCTGGTTCACAGATGGTTCTACACGATATGCAGGCACCACCCGGAAGTGGACAGCTGCAGCCCTACAGCCCTTTCTAGGACATCCCTGAAGGACAGTGGTAGAGGGAACTTCGTAGTGGGCAGAACTTCGAGCAGTGCACCTGGTTATGCACTTTGTATGGAAGGAGAAATGGCCAGATGTGTGATTATATACTGATTCATAGGCTGCAGCCAATGGTTTGGCTGGATGGTCAGGGGCTTGAAAGAAGCATGATTGGAAAATCGGTGACAAAGAAATTTGGGGAAGAGGTATGTGGATGGACCTCTCTGAGTCATCAAAAACTGTGAAGATATTTGTATCCCATGTGACTGCTCACCAATGAGTGACCTCAACAGAGGAGGATTTTAATAATCAAGTGGATAGGATGACCTGTTCTGTGGACACCACTCAGCCTCTTTCCCCAGCCACCCCTATCATCCCCCAATGGGCCCATGAACAAAGTGGCCATGGTGGCAGGGATGGAGGTTACACATGGGCTCAGCAATGTGGACTTCCCCTCACCAAGGCTGGCCTGGCTACAGCCACTGCTGAGGGCTCAATTCACCAGCAGCAGAGACCAACACTGAGCCCTTGATATGGCACCACACCTCAGGGTGATCACCCAGCTGCCTGGTGGCAGGTTGATTACACTGGACTTCTTCCATCATGGAAAGGGCAGATGCTTGTCCTCACCGGAATAGACCCCTACTCCGGACATGGGTTTGCCTATCCTGCATGCAATCCTTCTGCCAAGACTACCATCTGTGGACTCGCAGAATGCCCTATCCCCCGTCATGGTATTCCACACAGCATTGCCTCTGACCAAGGCATTCTCTTTATGGCTAAAGAAGTGTAGCAGTGGCTCATGCTCATGGAATTCTCTGACCTTACCATGTTCCCCATCATCCTGAAGCAGCTGGATTGATGGAACAGTGGAATGGCCTTCTGAAGTCACAATTACAATGCCAACTAGGTGACAATACTTTGCAGGGCTGGGGCAAAGTTCTCTGGAAGGCCACGTATGCTCTGAATCAGTGTCCAATATATGGTACTGTTTTTCTCATAGCCAGGATTCATAGGTCCAGGAATCAAGGAGTGGACGTGGAAGTGGCACCCTCACCATCACCCCTAGTGATCCATTAGCAAAATTTTTGCTTTCTGTTCTCCCGACATTACGTTCTACTGGCCTAGAGGTCTTAGTTCCAGAGGAAGGAACACTGCCAGCAGGAGATACAACAATGATCCCATTAAACTGGAAGTTAAGATTGCCACCTGGCCACTTTGGGCTCCTTCTACCTTTAAGTCAACAGGCTAAGAAGGGACTTATAGTGCTGGCTGGGGTGATTGACCCGGACTATCAACACAAAATCAGTCTACTACTCCACAGTGGAGGTAAGGAAGAGTACAAATGGAATATAGGAGATCCATTAGGCAGTCTCTCAGTATTACCATGTCCTGTGATTAAGGTCAATGGGACTACAAATGACTTAGAACCTTCAGGAATGAAGGTTTGGGTCACTCCACCAGGAAAAAAAACCACGACCTGCTAAGGTGCTTGCTGAAGGCAAAGGGAATACAGAATGGGTAGTAGAGAAGGTAATCATCAATACCAGCTATGGCCACGTGACCAGCTGCAGAAATAAGGACTGTAATTGTCATGAATATTTCCTCTTTCTTTTGTTAAAAACATGTTTGTACATGTATACACTTGTACTAAGAAAATATCTTCATTTTATTTCCTTTTCCTTTATCATGTGACATAAGATTTATTGACTTCATATCAGCATGTAAGTATTGTTAATTTCATGTACTAGTACTTGGCTGGGGACTGGTGTGTTTCCAGATGTATGAAGGGTAGCTGTATTATGTTAGGCATAATTATGACCTTATTATTGTCTTTATTTGAAGATTATGCATGATCTCAGGAGATGTATATGGGTTCAAGTTGACAAGGGGTGGACTTATGATGGTTAATACTGCGTGTCAACTTGATCGGATTGAAGGATGTAATACTGATCCTGGGTGGGTCTGTGAGGGTGTTGCCAAAGGAGATTAACATTTGAGTCAGTGGGCTGGGGAAGGCAGACTCACTCTTAATCAGGTGGACACCATCTCAGCCACCAGTGAATAAAAACCAGGCAGAAAAACATGAAGAGGTGAGACAGGCCTACCCTCCCATCCTACCTCTTTCCCCTGTGCTGGATGCTTTCTGCCCTGAAACATCAGACTCCAGGTTCTTCAGTTTTGGGACTCAAACTGGCTCTTCTCGCTCTACAGCTTACAGACAGCCTGTTGTGGGACCTTGTGATCATGTCAGTCAATACTTAATAAACTCACATATATATGTGTGTGTGTGTGTATGTATATATATCCTATTAGTTCTTTCTCTCTAAGGTAACACTGACTAATACAGCTGGTACACCTTTGTCCATCCTTTTCATTTCCAGTCTTTTATGGTTCACTTGTTTTAGATATGTTTCCTTTAAACAGCATAGAATTGGATTTTGCTTTATGATACAATGTGAAAATCATTTATCTTAATGAATGAATCCGAGGGGAAACATCATGAACTATGTTTCCCCTGCTCTTACACCAACCACAATCAACACCCGAGACTTCTGTGACCAGATGTGTTGGGGGAGGGCTTCCCCACAACCAAGCAAGCAATCCATTCTGCCATAGGTACCAGCTGGGTGTCCTCAAATTCACTTCTAACAGCATCTACCCGGAGGTAGCATCACATCCCCCAGGTTGAGGGCTCAGTCCACAAGACTGACCCCACTTCGGATGCCAATTGCAAGCCCCAGGTTTTTAGTGTGCTTCTGACTGAGTGGCTACAAATAGGGGATTTGATTAATTTACTAGAGTGGCTCTCAGAACTCAGGGAAACACTTTTTTTTTTTTTTTTTTTTTTTTTTTTTTTATGAGACGGAGTCTCGCTCTGTCACCCAGGCTGGAGTGCAGTGGCCGGATCTCGGCTCACTGCAAGCTCCGCCTCCCAGGTTCACGCCATTCTCCTGCCTCAGCCTCCCGAGTAGCTGGGACTATAGGCGCCCGCCACCTCACCCGGCTAGTTTTTTGTATTTTTTAGTAGAGACGGGGTTTCACCGTGTTAGCCAGGATGGTCTCGATCTCCTGACCTCGTGATCCGCCCGTCTCGGCCTCCCAAAGTGCTGGGATTACAGGCGTGAGCCACTGCGCCCGGCCTCAGGGAAACACTTATGTTTACCAGTTTATTATAAAGAATATCACAAAGAATATAGATGAACAGATGCACAGGGCAAGACATAGGGGAAGGGGCGTCGAGCTTCCCTGCCCTCACATGCCGTGCCACCCTGTAGGAACCTCCAAGCATCTAGCTATCCGGAAGCTCTCCGAACCTTGTCCTCTTGGGCCTTTTATGGAGCCTTCATTAGATAAGCATGATTGATAACCATGTAGAAATGTAACTGGACAAAAAGGGCATGATCTAATGCTAATAGACTGAGTGGGGAAACCCAGCAAGGCCTGTCAGTTCAGATTCTTCTTGGCCTCTTTGTGCAGCACTCCTTCCTCCAGGGTGCAGGGCAGGACCACGTCTGAAATGGAGATCTGATGTCCTACAATGACAGAAGATAGGTCAGAGAATTGCTTTATGCCAGCTCCAAGACAGACAGGCAGGGGAAGAGTAGAGCCCTGCCTTGGGGAGAGAAAGGAGCAGGTGAAAGGAGAGCAAGGGAGGGCCAGAGAGAGAGACATTCTGTTTTCTGAGGCCTGCCCAAAGGCCCCAATATTGTAACAAGGGCTATGGGAGTTATGAGCCAGGAACCATGAATAAAAACCTATCTAGATATACAGATATCATAATACCACAATGAGATAATAAAAACATAGATATATACATATCATTGTATCACAGTGAGTTAGTCTCATTTACATTTAGTGATATGACAGGTGAGTTCATCTTTGATCTGTTGTTGTTGTTATTCTCTGAATGCAGTTATTTAAAATCTTTCAATATAAGGTCAGTTTGCTTTTTTGGGAGTGGGCAAAGAGTAAAGAGAGAAGAGAGGAGAGGCGATGAAAGGAGAAAAAGCCACAAGCGATGAGAAGAGAATTAAGTTCTAGTATTTAGAATGATTTTAATGTTGTTTCATTATTTCTTTGTAATCATATTGTCATATAAAACCCTGGACATCTGCTTTATAAACAGCATTAGGCAATAATAAAATTAGTGTGTATTTTCTTCACTTTCTCCTATCTCTCCCTCCATTTCCTGACTCAATTCAATAATATTATCTTTGTTAATTTTTACTTCGGACTCTTAAATACATTTTTAACAAAAATACAATTTGTTTCTTTGGCTTTAAATTATTTCTTTGTCTCCCTGAGTTTATCCAAGAAGCAATTACTTTACTTCCTGCCATCTTTACCCCTTTCCCATCCCAATTTGCGAGAGTTGTGTTATTTCTACATTGCCAAGGCTTAAAAGATTTACATCCCATTATGTTACACTAATCCCCACATTATATTTAGTCTTAGATCTGAACTTAAGTATAATCAATACTTACAGTCAGACTTGTGGTTAAAACTTCCATAGTAGACTCTCAATTGGCTGACGTTCATTTTCTGGTCATTTCCTCAAGAAGGTTCATAAGAACTATACTTTCTAAGCTCTTGTACGTTCAAAACATTCTGCTATAGCCTTTGCAATTGTTGAACAGCTTGGATGATATAAAATTCTTGGTTTGCACTTTCCTTAAATATCTTCTAAATGTTTCTCTATCCTCTTCTAATGTTAAATACTGTTTTGGTGAAGTCTGAGTTCAACCCGACTTTTTTTTCTCCCTGTATGTGACTTAGTATTTTGTGCTTTACTGCCTAAAGGATACTTAAATCCAATAACTTTACTAGATTGCATCTCAGGTGGAGACTGTTCTAAATCAGGTTTCCCTGGGAAGTAGTGTGAACATCCGATATGCAGATTCAAGTCTTGCTTTATTTTAGGAAATGTTTTGAATTGCATTTTAAAACACTTTTTGCATTCTATTGTTTTGGCTTCTTCAGAGACTCCAGTTTTGCACGTGTGGCTTTCCTTCACCTCCCTGTTATCTGATTGCTTTCTCTCTAATCTTAACTCCCTGTCTCTATGACATCAGATTCGCATTCCACACTCCCTTCCTTTGCTTCTCTTACAGAGCCTTTTGCAGTGACTTCGCCCCCTTATTATCCTCTGCTTCTTTCCTGAGTCTTCTAGCTCCATCTCATCACCTCCCATCAGCTTGTCATCTTCTATTTGAGTTCTTGCATTTATGCTTTGTGGTTTTCCATTACAGATCAAATTGCCTTGTTAAGGTGCTTTGTTCCTAATTCATGGTGGAATGTTTGATCATAATTTTCACCTCTTCCAGCCCACATTTTTACGGGTGCATGTTCTTCTGATGTGATTTGCCGCTCTTTGTGTCTTATAGAATGTTTGTATCAAGGTTATTCCCTCTTCTTTTAAGTGATTCATGGAGTGTACCGGTTGAACTTCCCTAGATCAGCTTTGTGCAAGATGTTCTAACCAGGGGTGGGGAAAGAACAGTCTTCCAGAATTCTTCATCTCATAGGACCTCTTTTTCTTTGTTTTCACAGAGACAGACTGCTTCCTGAAAATATAGTATTATCCTTTATAGAGCTCTGCCTCCTCAGCTTCTCTGAATCACACTGAGTCCCTGAGGGCTTTTGCTGCAGGGACCTCTAGCTCCTTCCCAGGAAATGCAAACAAGGGACCAGTGTGTGCCTCATCCTTGGGAAGTGTAGTTCTGCTTGTGCTCTCAAAGCTCCGCTGCTGCCCTAGATGCTGCTCCTCTTCCTGCGAGCTTGCTGCTCTTTGCAGCCCTTACTCATGTTTTGGAGTATACAGATTACATCTGTCTCTAAGTTTCAATGCAAACGAAACTCTGAAGCTGCATGTGATTTCCAAGAGGAAAAGGAAGCACCACTACCATGCTCATTTCCAAGTCTGATGATTTGGGGGAATTGATGCTGACTTCCAGCCATCCTTCCCAAGGCTTTTGACCAGGTGCAACTAAGGCACAATGGAGGTATATTCTTCCTCCACTACTTGCCTTCCCTCTCTCTCTGGGTCCTGCATCGTTACTCCAGCAGTGATGTGGTAATTTAAAATAATGGTAATATACAATATGCCACATACAATATAATATAATATACAATGTAATAATGGTAATATACAATATACAACATCACAGCAGTGATGTGGTAATATACAGTAATGTGATACCATACAATAGGGATGAGGAGGTCAGTGAGTATACCTAGGAGCCATAGCAAAGAACAGAATTCATGTGCCATCAAAAAGCATTCAGCATCAACTAAGGGGAAAATATGCGCCTGCGCGCGCGCGCACACACACACACACACACACACACACACACACACACACACACACCCATCCACCCCCCTACACACACATTACACAGGACAAACAGAGCATACCTGGAGGCCACTGGTAGACCACTTCTGGTCTATATCATCTCTAGGGTCCTTCTCTGCCATCTCGTATTAAGGATCCGCCACCACCGTGCATGTTAAAATTTCATCTTAATTGGGAGGCCATTAGGTTATGGTGGCTTTTGTTCTTTAAATTTTGTCATAAGCAAGCACAAACCCTAGGTAAACAGCAAACAAACCTGGACACTCTACCAATCAGAAACCCTCAATGAATCTCTAACCAGAGACTTTCCATTCTAGCTAATTGAATCTATTTCCTTTGTCTCCCTTCTGCTCCAGCCTATAAAGGCCCAGTGCCTACACTGCTCAGCAGAGCTCCCAGAACCTTTTCTGGTTCTGAGTGCTGCCTGATTTGTCAATTATCCTTTGCTCCAGTAAGCCCTATTAAGTTTATTTGGTCTAAAGGTTTTCTTTTAACACCTATCATGACTGCATATTATCTTGGTGGCTCCTCCACTCCCCCACCAGCCCCTGAGGCTGTCCTTGATGCTGATTTCCTCTGCATCGCCATGTGTTTGTAGAGCAATGCTGTTTTCCACCTGAACCCTAGGACTCTAGCTTTGGCCCTGTTCCAGTCTGAGCTCTTTGCCTTTCGCAGGTTCCTTCTTATCACACAAGTCCTTAACGCGAAGCAGCTCTGTGCAAGCAGGAGCTGGCCCGGGCTCATACACCACACTACAGGGGCTCTAGTTGTTTCCAGAGTGATATTTTGGCTGCAGCAACTTCTCAGGTCCATGCCTATACACAGAGTGTGGGGATATTAGGGTAGGGCAGCCCTGCCTGGAGCAAGACAAGCTGGGTGACCTGAAAGGAGGAGACAGAGGGATGCTGATGTGGCAGGACAGCCAGGGTGGACCTAAAAGAGATGCTGAAGACAGACCCTGGAGAGGAGACATAGCCCTGCATGCCACCTGGGCCTGAGTGGAGATTCCTGGGCTGCTGTGGGCTCCCAACTGCTCTGGAATGGAGTCGGGATGTTGTTGGAGAACAGCCTGGCAGGGGTGGGGGCCAAGTGGTCTGGACACCTACCAGAAATAAACAGACTGCAATGAAACAGATCAAGAATCCCTTCCAATTAGGACAGTTGTGTAGATTAAAAAAAAAAAATTCTTTTTTTTTTCCTGAAATAGGAAAGGGAACAAAATGCAAAAATCTGTTCTTTCCTTCCAAAAGACTTTAAGTAGCAAATAAGCAAGGTGTCAGGACTGGGAAAGCCTTCTGTCTAGGCTCTGAGTAAATGAACTTGCCTTTTGGTATAGAGCTTGAGTTAAAATTAAAAAGATACATATGCATATCTTGCAACAAGAATGATTCTACATGCAACGCCTTAAAAAGAAATCTGAACATTTTTCTGAGTAGGGCAAGCGAAGAGAACAGACAACCATCCCTCCTCCAGAAATCCATCAACAGCCCCTCTGCTTCCACAGCAGATGAAATTTCTCAGAGCAGCTTACCAAATGTCCTCGTGGTCTGAAAACAGAGCAGAGGTCTTCACTGGGTTCTTCTAGATAAAGGCACTTACAGTACCCCTAGTAACAAAGACACCATCCATGTAAAGGACTGCCACACCCACCTCCACATCTGCCCCCAACTTCAGTGGAGTCTTCAAAGTGTGCAGAAATATCTGCAGTCCTTATACCAATTATCTGTGTTGCCCCGTTTTTATGTAAATTTGAATCCAGTTTTAAATTCAAATTTAGATTCCGTATTTTGAAGACCTAGAATAGTGCCTGGCTCATGGTTGACACTCAATATGTTTAACTTCTTTCTGTCTCCTAATTTCAACTGTAATTGACTCTTTGAAAACCTGACCCCAAATAGTTTAATGTATTTCCCATATAGCCATAGATGCAGCCCAGCAGAGGGCTGCCAGCAACCTTAGGAAGGGCTTATTGGAGCATTTGGATGACATCCCCAAATCTTCACCTGGACTAGGAAAACAACTGTGTCAAGTTTAGTCCAGGAATGTTGGCAGGTATTAGAAACAGCCTCAGCAATGCAGATTTGGGAATTTTTAGAGTGAACTTATTTCAGTGGGTGAGCTGCTTAGAAAGTTGCCAGAGAAGGAAGTTGTCTGCCCATAACCCTGGGGCAAGCCATTGAGATTGGACCACATCATGTGTTTTTTACTTCCACGTACTTCATTGTTTCATGCCCTCCAAACTGTCATTCATGGCTTCTCCAGATAGACCACTTCAACTTCACTGTAGGTAACTAGGGTCTGAACTGACTTAGCCCAGGTAACGAAGGTACTGTGCACTGTCCTACACAGAGGCAAGGACGAAGAGGGGGCTCCCGGACCTTATATGTAGAGCACACTTCCTTGTTCCTAAACATGGCTGTGGAATTGGATTTTCCCCCCAGAATTTAGCAATGCAGTCAGGCCCCAAAGAAACCCTGAGACCATCTGATTAACCCAAGGACACCCAGGGACATATTGTGTAGCTTCCGTCCTCAGTAGCCCCCTCCCTACTCCCACATTACTCCCCCAGCAAGGCAGCTTCTTCCTTTGGGCACCTGCATTTTTGCCAGTAGAAATGCCCACAAGGAATCATGAGCACCGGACATCTGCCCTGCCTGCTTCTGCCCTCTTAGAAGTACACTTTGGATCACTTGTACTTTTCTGTCTCTGCTCCAGCAAATTCCTCTTCCCTCCCGGACACCATCCTCACTGCTTCCTTGCTACTTGTGCGGAAGTAGCCCGCGGGACGGAGTCCGCCGAAACCTTTGGTAGACAATGGGAAACTCCACAAGTTGTTTCCCATCTAGGTGTGGAAAAAGCGGAGACAAACATTTTCCCTGCCCAAGCCACTCCAGTAGCTGGTGCAACTCCTTGGGAGTGGTGTTAACACGTTCTTGGAGTTTGGTTTGGGAGCTGGGTGGGAAACATTTACAATTTTTTGTGATGTGCCCATTTCAGAGAGGTCTGCCAGTAATGCTCAGAGGACTGGAGGAATGACTATTGATCACTTGGTATTTGCTTGAAGTCCCATTCAATCTACCACCTTAAAATAAAATGTTCTTAGTTCAGAATCTGCAAAAGGGATTTTTAATGGATTTTGGTGCATTTCAGGGATATTATTAGACTAAAAGCAAGAGCTATGGTTTACAGAAACCACACTGTATGGATGATGCAGTTATTATTTCCACTATTAAAACCCCACTCAATGCTGTCACAGGGAGACCACTCAAGCCTTGCTGAAGGGTGAATACATGTTAAATTCAGTGCTCTAACACACAGCATCTAAACTTTTGTATCTGAGGCCTCTTCTTTACTATTAATGTGTACGTCTCATACTGTTCCCATCCCACCCTCAAATTTTGAAAGGCACCTAGCTAAAAATCACTATATATTTTGCATATTTCCTTTACCCAAAAGAACTTCTGTTGAATGTTACTTTGGGTAGTTTGTACTAGAAAAACTAATAGCTTTTTAAAACTTTGTAATGGTAAATGTCTACATAATGTTGAATATGCTGTTTGCACTACACTTGGCTTCTTAAGTATCTCTGATTGGGGATGAAGTCCAAGGGTAGACCTCACCTACTAGATGATCACAGCTAAAGTGCTTACTGTTTTTTTGTTGGGTTGGCAGACAAATAAGCCTAGACCACCTCTACATTCTTCAGGGAGCAGAAGAAAGGGGAAGGAGGTGGCCGGGCTCAACATGGGGAAGTAGCCATGACAGCACCATCCAGAACTTTCTGGACCATTGGAATTGGGAAAATCAGCAGCAAAATGGATATATTAGAACAGGTGGCAGGGGGAGGGGATGTGTCACCATGGCCAGTGGGCCACTGTAGCCTGACCCGTTTCTCCTTGCTGCGTGACTTTTGATTTCAGGATGGAATATGAGAAAACATGGCCAGTTATAATATTAACATTTTAGTAGCAATGTTTTCATGGTCATTATTCTCATTGACATTTGTAGGAATCAGCTGTTGCTGCATGACCAACCATCTCAAAGCTCAATGGCTTAAAACAATTCCATTTCCCATTGCTCACAGTCTGCAGATCCGCCTGGAAGTCCTTCTGGATTCATGGGGGCATGGGCCGCCAGCTGTGGCCCCGCAGGTGGCTCTGTTGATCTGGGCTGTGCATACTCGTTTTGGGGGGGGTTTGGCTCCTCTATGGCTATAAAATTCCAAAATACTTGTGACTGACCCAGTTAGGTTTTCCCTTAGGAGCTTCTTACCCACAGCAGGCCAGCCCAGGCCTGTTCACAGGACTGTGCCAGGGGCCCAAGACAGTGGAGCACTGCAGGACCTCTGTGGGCCTCCACTTTTCCTGCATCTGATTGGCCAAAGCTAGTCACAAAGCAGATCAAATTCAAGAGGAAAAGGAACAGATTCTACCTTCTGATGCCAGGCCCAGCAATGTCACATTGCACATGTTGTGGATGCAAGGACGGAACAGTGAAAAACTTTGAGACATTTCCCATTCACTCTACCACAACGTTCTTCTGTTCCAAAGAGTAAATGATCTAAGACACAATTTTCCCCTGGGACTCAATAAAGGCATTCATATTTCAGTTTTTTTAAAAGGTGGCTTATTTCGATCCAGCAATCCCATTACTGGATATATACACTAAGGAATACAAATCATTTTACTATAAAGACACATGCACACATATGTTTATTGCAGTACTATTTACAATAGCAAAGACTTGGAACCAACCCAAATGCCCATCAATTATAAAGAAAATGTGGTACATATACACCACAGAATACTATGCAGCCATAAAAAGGATGAGTTCATGTCCTTTGCAGGAACATGGATGACCCTGGAAGCCATCGTCGCAAAGTAACGTAGGAACAGAACCGAACACCACATGTTCTCACTCATAAATGCGAATTGAACAATGAGAACACATGGACGCAGGAAAGGGGACAACACACACTGGAGCCTGTCAGGGGATGGGGAGTGAGGGAAGGGAGAGCATCAGGACAAATAGCTAATGCATGTGGGGCTTAAAATTCAGATGACGGGTTGATAGGTACAGCAAACCACCATGGCATGTGCATACCTATGTAACACACCTGCACATTCTGCACATGTATCCCGGAACTTAAAGTAAAATAAAAATAAAAAAGGTGGCTTATATGTGGACAATTGTTCACTGCTCTATTAGAACTAGAATTGGAGTTTTGTTATCTCAGTGAGTGGAATAATATAAACATGGATGATTAGGTCAAAATAAAGCATTCAAACTAGCAGTCACCTGGGACACTCGTTCAAATGCAGATTCATGGTCCCAGAGAATCTAATTCAATAAAAGCCAGGATAAGGCCCTGGAATCTACATGATAATAAGTGCCTCGGGGGTATGATGCAGGTGATCCTGGAAACCTTATTTGAGAAAAACTGGTATAAAGAAGTATGTGCATGCATATATGCGTGTGTGTGTGTATGCGTGTGTGTGTGTGTATGAGACAATAATATCATCTTCATTTTATAAAATAGGAAATTAATTACCTGCTTAGTGGCCTGCCCAAGTTCACTCGGAAGATTAATTACAGAGCTGGGATTAGCACCCAAGTCTCTTGGCTCTAGATCTGTGGTTTGCGGAGTGCAAAGAGCCCCCATTCCTCTTGAAAGCATTTTCCTTGTTGGGCTTACTACCATGTCTAGAAGCCTCCCATTGTCATCCTTGGTCCCCTCTTCAGTATCAACAGGATTATTCCCACTCCCCTCCAAACCTTGAAAGGGATCTAGATGTACTCAGGCACTGGTTAAGTGGAAATAGTTCAAATAATGGGAATGTAGGGAAGAATATCTTAAAAACTGCTGGCCCGGAGGTCTCACACTTAAGCTTAAATTGATGTATTTTATTAGTTGCTGGCTCCCAGCTTAGTCCTGAGAATATGTTTTCCATCCCTTCAAGAACATGCAGTGACAAGAGAGGAGGAAGAGATAAAGAATGAGAAGGAAGAATATTTCTGTTTTTCTCTCTCTACAGGTAGATTCCTTGTACTTTCATGCTAACGAACCTAAGTAAGGCTATCTGGATGCTGAAGGCTCTCACTGCCCCAGAGTCAGTCCAGAACCATGAAGGCAGGCTGTGGCAGGCAGAAAGGACTGCCACTCCCTCTCAATACACCCTGCTCATTTCTCATTAACTGGATCTGAAGGCAACGAAAATACCGATTAACTGAGGGGTTAATTTGTGGGGTTCTGGTTAGTCAAGATTTTCTTGATTGAATACAAAAGGCTTTCATTTACAAAAATCAATAATTATAAATTTTAAAGAATGTTTAGTGCAAATTAAGAACAGACTTTCTTTTTTTACTCTAAGTTCTAGGATACATGTGCAGGATGTGCAGGTTTGTTACATAGGTAAACATGTGCCATTGTTGTTTGCTGCACCTATCAACCCATCACCTAGGTGTTAAGCCCAGCATGCATTAGCTATCTTTCTTGATGCTCTCCCTCCTCCCGCAGCCTCCCCACGACAGGATCCAGTGTGTGGTGTTCCCTGCAGTGTGTCCATGCATTCTCATTGTTCACCTCCCACTTATAAGTGAGAACATGCAGTGTTTGGTTTTCTGTTCCTGTGTTAGTTTGCTGAGGATGATGGCTTCCAGCTCCATTCATATCCCTGCAAAGGACATGATCCCATTCCTTTTTATGGCTGCATAGTATTCTGTGGTGTTATATGTACCACATTTTCTTTATCCAGTCTATCATTGATGAGCATTTGGGTTAATTCCATGTCTTTGTTATTGTGAATAGTGCTGCAACGAACATACGCATGCATGTATTTTTAAAATAGAATGATGTATATTCCTTTGGGTATATATCCGGTAATGGGATTGGTGGGTCAAATAGTATTGCTGGTTCTAGATCCTTGAGGAATCGCCACACTGTCTTCCACAATGGTTGAACTATTTACATTCCCACCAACAATGTAAAAACATTCCTATTTCTCCACAGCCTTGCCAGCATCTGTGGTTTCTTGACTTTTTAATAATTCCCATTCTGACTGGTGTGAGATGGTATCTCATTGTGGTTTTGATTTGCATTTCTCTAATGATCAGTGATGAGCTTTTTTTCATATGTTTGTTGGCTGCATGAATGTCTTCTTTTGAGAAGCGTCTAGAACAGACTTTCTAATACAAAAGTTTCAAAGAAATAGTATTAAGGGATGGGACCACCCCTCATATTGTCTTATGCCCAATTTCTGCCTCCAAAGAAAGAAGAAGTAAAAACTAAAAGGCAGAAATGAAATCCACAGGCAGACAGCCCGGCGCCGCACCCTGGGCCTGGTAGTTAAAGATCGACCCCTGACCCAATTGGTTCTGTTATCTGTAGATTACAGACATTGTATAGAAACGCACTGTGAAAATCCCTGTCCTGTTTTGTTCCGATCTAATTACCGGTGCATACAGCCCCCAGTCAGTACCCCCTGCTTGCTCAATCAATCACGACCCTCTCACACGCACCCGCTGAGAGTTGTGAGCCCTTAAAAGGGACAGGAATTGCTCACTCAGGGGGCTCGGCTCTTGAGACAGGAGTCTTGCCGATGCCCCCGGCTGAATAAACCCCTTCCTTCTTTAACTCGGTGTCTGAGGAGTTTTGTCTGAGGCTTGTATGTAGTACAATAATAACAGGAAGTATGATGACAACAGTTACTGAATGCTCACTGTGTGCCAGACACATTTAGTCCTCAATCAGCCTTATGGAAGTTGTGGTACTATCCCCATTGTACAAGTGAAAAACTGAGACTTAATTTCTGATAAACTAGTTACCTTAGGATCAGACAGCCAGCCAGAACCATAAAAAAAAAAAAAAAAAAAAAAAAAAAAAGCTTAAACTGAACAGCTCTTAGCTTCATAGTTCTTGTCTGTGAAATGAGAATAATAATTCCCAGCCAGATGTCTCTGTTAGTAATAGAGACAATGACTTTAGTGCCAGTTATATTGGAGACAGACATTCAGTAAATGATACCTACCTTAAAGGGACAGACAATCCCTGAGGCCCTTCCTCACCACAGGAAACTACCAAAGGCTTAACTCTTCTGATAATCAATTCTCAGAAAGAACCAATAGCAGAGAGCCAAGTTGTTAATTTCTTCCAAGCTTCCCTCCAAGATACTCAATGAGGATTTGAAAACAATATCAAGGCAGGGCTGGAGGTTTTCCAGGAGAGAAATACTATACTTTTTATCTCTTTCCTCTGGTAAGAGGGAGAGGCTCAAGAAAAGAGGGTTGAAGAAGTACTGAAAAAACAGTGGTTGACTTACTACTTGGGTGATCAGTAGGAGCCCAAACCTCAGCATCACACAATATATCCATCCATATAACAAATCTGCACATGTACCCCCTGAATCTAATTTTTTTTAAAAAGAATAAAAGCAGTGTTTGAGCTGGTATCAACCTTTTCCAAGAAGCTTGTGGTGGGAGCTCTTCCAGGCTAAGGAATGGAGGCCTGAAAGTAGCAAACAGCCCACATACCAGAGAAATCAACCATCATTCTATATCTGCTATGTAGGCTTGCTATGATTTAAATGTTGGCGTCCCTCCAAAATTCATGTTGAAACTTAATCCCCATTGCAATCATATTAAGAGTTGGGGCCTGTAGGAGGTGATCAGGCCATGAGGGCTTCACCCTCATGGATGGAATTAGTGCCCTTATAAAAGGTCTTGAGGGAATGAGTTCATTCCTTTTACCCTTTCGTTTTTCTGCCTTTTGAGGACACAGCATGAAAGTGCCATCTACTAATATGAAGCAGAGGGAGAGCCTTCACCAGACACTGGGTGTGCTCACACTTTGATCCTGGATTTCCCAGCCTGCAGAACTGTCAGAAATAAGTTTTTACTATTTATTAAATCACCCAATCTAAGGTATTTAATTATAGCAGCAGGAACAGACTAAGGCTAAAGATGCCATGTTTGTTGCAAATTAATGTGTAATTCAAAGATATACAAAATCAAGAGACCATAAAAGGATATTATTACACAGTTGAGAAGTCATAAAAAACAATGTAGCATGGTTTCTTGTGAAATGTAACAAGAAATATTAAAAAACTAACCATAGATCCCACAGCCATTGAAATGACAATAAAGAAATACTGTGAATAACTCCACATACGTAAGTTCAACAACTTAGATGGAATGGATCAATTCCTTGAAAACCACAAACTACCCAAACTCAAAATGAAACAGATAACCCGAATAGTACTAATTTGTAGTTGAAAAATTTTACAAACGAAATCTCCAAGCCAAGATGGTTTCACTGGCAACTTCTACCACACATATAAGAAATAACACTAAATATGCACAATCTCTTCCAGAAAAGAGGAGGGAATATATCCCGCCTAATTTTATGAGTCCAGTTTTACACTGATATCAGAACCAGACAAAGGCAGTATAAAAATTAAATCTACAAGCACTTTGGGAGGCCAAGGCGGGAGATCACAAGGTCAGGATATCAAGACCATCCTGGCTAACATGGTGAAACCTCATCTCTACTAGAAATACAAAAAATTAGCCGGGCATGGTGGTGGGCACCTGTAGTCCCAGCTATTCAGGAGGCTGAGGCAGGAGAATGGCATGAACCTGGGAGACAGAGCTTGCAGTGAACCAAGATCATGCCACTGCACTCCAGCCTGGGTGACACAGCGAGACTCTGTCTCAAAAAAAAAAAAAAAAAAAAATTAAATCTACAAACTAATACCTCTTATCAATTTATTTATTTATTTATTTATTTATTTGACAAGGTCTCATTCTGTCACCCAGCCTGGAGTGTAGTGGCATGATCACAGCTCACTGCAGCCTCCACCTCCCAGGCTCAGGTGATCATCCCACCTTAGCCTCCCAAGTAGCTGGGACTGTAGGCATGCACCACTCCTGACTAATTTTTGTCTTTTTAGTACAGATGAGGTTTTGTCATGTTGCCCAGGCTGTTTCTCATAAATTTAAATGTAGAAATATTCAACAAAATATTAACAAATTGAATCCAACAATATATACAAGAACTTATGTACTACAACCAAGTAGGATTTATTCTAGTTATGCAAGATTGCTTCATCATTCAAAAAATCATTCAAAGTTATCCACTGTGTCAATAAGCTAAGGAGAAATATCATATGATAATATAAATTGACACAGAAAAAATATTTGACAAACTACAACACTCTCATGATAAAAATTATCTGCAAGTTAGGAATAGAGGGAATCACTTCAACCTGATAAAGAGCATCAACAAAAAACTTGCATCTAATATCATACTTAACGGGGAAAAACTGAATACTTTGCCCCTAAGGTCAGGAACAAAGCCAGGGGAGGATATCCACTCTCACCACAGTATACATCACAGTACTAGAAGTTTTAGACTCTGCAATAAAGCATGAAAAATAAATAAAATACATACAGATTGGAAGGAAGTCATAAAACTTTCTCTATTTGCAGTTTACACAATTGTCTATATGGAAAACCCTAAGAAGTCTACCAAAAGCTCCTTTAAGGAACAGTGAGTGTATTAGTCCACTAGGGCTACATAACAAAATACTGCAGACTGAGGGGCTTCAACCACAGAAATTTATTTTCTCACAGTTCTATAAGCTAGAAGTCCAAGAGCAAGGTGCTAGCAAGTTGATTTCTGGTGAGTCCTCTCTCCTTTGCTTGCAGATCACTGCCTTCTTGCTATGTCCTCACATGATGTTTTCTCTACACTTGCATTCCTGATATCTTCTCCTCTTCTTATAAGGACACTAGTCCTATTGGATTGGAGACCCACCATTATGACCTCATTTAACCTTAATTACATCCTTAAAGCCCCTATCTCCAAATCGAGTTAACCAGTTTCGACATGTAGATTTTGGGGGAAAAACATAATACTGAGTTTAATCACATTCTAAAATATAAGGTCAATACAAAAAAATCATGTATATTTATAAAGATAGTAGTAAACAATTAAAAACAAACAAGAAATTGTAAGAGCCCCTCCCAAAAAAGAGATATGTATAAATAATTTTAACAAAATGTACATAGAATCTATGTGCTGAAAACACTATAAGGCTGATGAAAGAACTTGAAGAAGACCTCAATATATGGAGAAACATACTATGTTCATGGATTGGTAGACTCAACAAGAAAAAGGCCAATTTTCCCCAAATCAATCTGTGCTTTTGATGTAATGTCAATCAAAACTCTAGCAGAATTTTCTGTAGATATTTGACAAACTGATTTTGAAATTCATATAAAAGGCAATGAAACTAGCATAGCCAAAAGAAAATTGCCTTTGGAAGAATCCCACTATCTAATTTTAAGACTTATAAGAATCAAGACAGTGTGGTATTGGCAGAGGGAGAGACACATAGATCAACAGAACAGAATAGAAAGTACAGAAATAGACACAAATCAATTTTTTTTGTCAAATGTGCAAAGGAAATTCAATGAAGAAATGATAGTATTTTCAACAAATTGTGTTGGCATTTATACACACAAAAACATGAACCTCAACCCTGCAGCTAGCTATAACCATTTAACCAGGTTTTGGGCAGTGGGATATAAGTAATTATTTCAAGATGAAGCTGTTGAGATCCTCCCAGTTCTCCAGCTCCTCTCCTGGAGGTGGTGCTGGCGAGCTACTTTCAACCACGAGGTTGAGGACAACTGGAGCAGGAGCCTTAACCCAAAGAACAACCACATGTTGAAGAAGGCAGATATGCTGGGCCAGTTGGAAACCTTGGTGAACTCATGAGGGGGTGCTCACCTTTCTGCCCTGGGCTGTTTACGTGAGGCAAAAATAATCTTTGAACTCATGTAGGCTAATACACTTGAAGATCTCTGTTATAACGAATATACATATGCATTGCAGAAAAGTATAAAGGGTAAAATAAAAGTCATTCAGGGTCTCACTACCCAAGAGAGACATACTTTGATCTCACCTTGGCCCTTTCGATATGCTACTAGGGTAAACTTAAAAAAAAAAAAAAAAAGTTGGCTGGGTGCAGTGGCTCACACCTGTAATCCCAGCAGTTTGGGAGGCCGAGGCGGGTGGATTACCTGAGACTGGGAGTTTGAGTCCAGCCTTGCCAACATGGAGAAACCCCGTCTCTACTAAAAATACAAAATTAGCTGGGCATGGTGGTGCATGCCTGTAGTCCCAGCTACTCGGGAGGCTGAGGCGGGAGAGTCACTTGAACCTGGGAGGTGGAGGTTGCATTGAGTCGAGATTGTGCCTTGCACTCCAACTCAGGTAACAAGAGCGAAACTATGTCTCAAAAAAAAAAAAAAAAAAAAAGTCAATGAGCTTGTCTAGCATTGTGGTAGATTTCTTGAATCTTGGATTTGGGGAGTAAGGTATAGGAATCTATTTCCTTTTCAGCCCTTAGATTGCAACAACTCTCCCTGGAGATTGTGCCACTAACATGACTACTCAGTGCTAGAGTCAACCAGATTTTGACTGGCTGACAGTCAAGCAGCCAATCCTTGCTAATGACACGTGCCTACACCAAATCCAACAAGAGGAATGAGTATAATACAGTAGTTAGGAGCATGGTCTTTGGAGTTGAAAAGTCATAGGTTCAAATCCTAGCTTTGTTTCTTACCACCTGTGTAACTTTGGGTGGGTGTCTGAACTTGCCTGAATTTCAATTTCCTCTTCTTTAAAATGAGAATAGATAGTACCACCTCTGTCTTAAGCTTGTTGTGAGAATTAAAATCACATTGTTTGCCTCCTCTGTCGCCCATTGTGTTCATTCATTATAGTACCCATTCAAATGAATTTATTAAATATAAATTATTCACCTAGTGTCAGCTGAAAATGATGTTATCTGCCAAAAAAAAAAAAGAATTAAAATTTATTTTCTGGAAAAGACTGACTACATAACTTTAGTTCAAAATCCTAAATTTAGAGAGTTGACAACAAGATGAGCCAGGATAAGCTGACCTTTCCTGGTTGGTCTGCTGCAAGCACAGGATGGTGAGGGTTTGGGGTCACGAGGGTTTGGGGACTGTCATATTTTTAACAGAGCCCTTCATGGAGCTGAGTCTTTCCCCACATAAGCTCCTGCACTGGCATTCATTTAGTATAGGTGCTGAAAGCTCTCAGAAGAGCAGCAAAGACCTTGCTCTGGAAGGTCACTGGCCCCGTCACTTCAACATTCCTTTGCAGAAAAATTATAAATGAGTCATTGAAGACACTGAATCACATGGAAGAGACTTTCAAATAATTTGCACATTGAATAAAAAAACGCTGCCTTTACCTCATCCCCAGGATGAATTTTCCGGGCCCATCACTTTAAAGTGCATTGATAGAAATTATCAGAACTCAAATAATCAGGCAATTGTTAATTTCATTCAAATCCGAAGGTCAGTGGCACAATAGGGCTTGGCATGGGTTCTTGTGCTTCTTTCACGTGGCTCAGATTTCCTCATCATTCACAGCAGTTAGTGAAGCAGCTCTGCTGCAAGGAGGGAACGGGGTGGGGGCGAAGCGGGGGGAGCTGCCAGCTGTGGCATTGTGTGGACCAGGAGATATTTCCAATTAGGCGAGAGTGGGAGGTTGCCTCAAGAGAGATAGGAAGATGACTACTCCCATGCACTACAAAAGGGAAGAGAGTTTGACTCTCTAGGGAGAGTTCGCAGTTGAGAAATGGCTGCATTTCCATTCAGTTGCCTGACTCCCTGCAAAGAGTCAGAATACAGAACTTTTCTTCCCTGTGGCTGAGCTGAGGCTGAGCTGAAGCTGAGCACGGTGAGATCACAGTGGACGCTGCAGTTCCCAGAGCCCCCCGGCTGCTGCCTATCTCTGTACCTTTGCAGAGTCTCTCCCCCTGCCCTGGATGGGACCAACAGCGGATTAGACACTGCAGAAGAAGACGTGTGAACCTGAAGGTGAAGATGTAGCAAAAAACAAAACAAATAAAAAAAACAAAAAACTACCCAAAATATAGAACAGAAAGAGAAAAAAACTTTTTGAAATGAACAAAATATCAGTGACTTGTAAGACAAATCAGGCAGTCTAATAAATACACAGTTGGAATTCCAAAAAAGGGGAAGACGTAGAGGGGAAAATACATGAAGAAACAATTTTTTCCAAATTTTGCAAAAACTATAAATCTTGAGATGTATGAAGATCAACAAAGCCCAGGAGGATAAACACAAAGAACACTACACCAGGTGAACGTCATCATCAAATCCCCAAAACCGAGTCCTGGAAAGATTATCTTAGGGACAACCAGACAAAAAAATGACACTTTACACACAAAGAAACAAAGACAGGAATTGCAGTAAATGCTTAGTAAGAAATTATCAAAAACACAAGAGACCGGAACAAAGTATTTTAAGATGACAAAAAAGAGTCACCCTAGAATTATACACCCAGTAAATATCTTCTAAATGAAAAAAAAAATTGAAGGCTTTCAGACAAAAAAAAAAAAAGAGGCTAAGATAATTCTTCATCAGTAGACCTGCACCATGAGAAGTGGTAAATGAAGTCCTTCAAGGTGAAGGAAAATGATACCAGATGGGAACTTGGGTCTACACAAAGAAGCGAGAAGCAACAGAAAATTTAAATATGTGATAAATAAAAATACTCTAGACTGGACACCATGGTTCACGCCTGTAATCCCAGTACTTTGGGAGGCCAAGGAAGGAGGATTCCTCTAGCCCAGGAGTTCGAGACCAGCCTGGGCAACATAGGGAGATCCAATCGCTATAAAAAATAAAAATACTTTTTTCTTATTATAATTTTTTAAAATTCCTTAAAAGGTAATTGTTTAAAGCAAAAATAACAGCATATTGTGAGGTTTATGACAAAAGTGGAAGTAAATACATAATAATAACAGAAAAGATGTGGAGAAGGGAAATATATTACAAGGTCCTTATATGTGAGGAGGTAAAATAGCTCCTTTTTTTTTTTTTTTTTTTTTTTGAAACAAGGTCTCACTGTGTCACCCAGGCTGGAGTGCAATGGCACAATGACAGCTTACTGCAGCCTCAAACTCTGGAGCTCAAGAGATCCTCCCACCTTGGTCTCCCAAAGCACTGGGATTACAGGTGTAAGCCACCAGGCCTGGCCGATACGATATTAATTAAAGGTTGACTTTGATAATTAAAGAAGAATATGATAAATCCTAGAACAACACACAAAAACAAAATGAAAGATATAGCTAATAAGCCGATGGTAAAATAATGAAATAAATTCAATACAAAATCAGGAGGGAAAGAGAAAAACAAGTAAAGAAGAGATGAAAAATATTTTTAAAAATTAAAAACAAATAAGATGGTAAAATTAAACCCAAAATCACATTGATTTAATATAATCAATAATTATATTAAATATAGTCAACCTATTCTGTCTAGTACACAAACCACTAGCCACGTGGGGCTATTGAAGTTAAGTCAAGGCTGGGCGCAATGGCTCACGTCTGTAATCCCAGCATTTGGGGAGGCCAAAGCAGACAGATGGCTTGAGCCCAGGAGTTCAAGACCAGCCTAGACTCTACAAAAAAACATTAAAATATTAACTGGGCACAGTGGCGTGCACCTGTAATCCCAGCTATGCTTGAGCTTGGGTTGGTGAGGCTCCAATGAGTCAATATCACACCACTGCACTGCAACCTGCATGACAGAGTGAGACCCTGTCAAAAAAAAAAAAAAAGAAAAGAAAAAAGAAATTAACTTAAATGTTAATAAAATCAGTTTAGTTCCTCAATCACAGTGGCCATATTTCAAGTGCTCAGTAGCCATCTGGTTAGTGGGTAGCATATTAGATGGAACATTTATAACGTTTTCATTATCACAGAAAGGTCTATTGAAAAGGGTTTGTCTAAGTATTCCAATTAAAAGCAAAGATTATAAGACTGAGTAAAAAAGCAAGAACTATTATTCAAGGGAACACACACACACACAGAGATCAAAAGTTAAAGAATATAGAAAAGCTGTACCATGTAAACACTATTCATAAGAAAGCTGGAGTAGTTCTATTCATGTCAGACAAAGACATTTTCAGACTTCCAAACAAGGCATAAACCAAGAATAAAGAGGAATATTTCAAAAATGATAAACAGATCAATTTAGCAAGAATACTTAACAACACTAAAAATGTTTGTACCCAATAGCAGAAATTCAAAACCCATGAAACACTGCACAGGATTTTCCTTTCTGCATGAAACAACATAAAAAACTAGACAAAATATGTGAAACAATGGTTTTCGAGACATTGGATTGGGCAACAAACAACAACAATCCTTGAGAGACAGGAAACCAATGAGGCGAGTCCTATAATTGCCTGTCTTACTGCCTGAAGAGGGTCTCCAGGCCCTGGTGCAGGGATGGGGCACATAGCTAGAACCCAATGGATTCCCTGAGTGGAAGAGATGGAGCTGATGGCCCAGGGAGAGGACAGAGGCGAGAGATTACAGGGCAGACTGCCAGAGAGGAGAGAGCTGCAGAGAGGACTCTGGAGGTCTGCAGGCTCCTCATCAACTACTGGTGAGGCTAGAGAAGGAATAGCCCAAAAAGATGAGGGGGAACATTACCTGGAGCTCACACCAGGCCAGAAATGGTGCTTATTCTAACCAGCCAGACAGAAAAACCTCAAATGAGAGAGGTATTGGAGAGAACACTTGGAAGGGTCTTGTCTACACGGTGGGTAAAAACTAGCCCTAAAATGGTTTCACAGGGCTAGATATATGTCAAAATGTATCAGTATTAGATGTATTAGAAAAGAGGTAAGAAAATATATGAACAACTTTATGCTAATAAATTCAACAGTATAAATAAAATGGAAAAATTCCTTGAAAAACACAAGTACCAAAATTGTCTCAAGAAAAAAATAGACAATCGAAGAATTCTATGTCTATGTAAGCAATTGAATTCATAATTACAACATTCTTACAAAGAAAATCACAAGCACAGATGACTTTACTGGCAGATTTTCTGAAAGATTTAAAGAAGAAACACCAGTCCTACTCAAACCCTTTCAGAAATTGGGGGAAGGAACAGGTCCCAATTAATTCATGGAATCAGCCTTCTTACTTTGATACCAAAATGAGACAAAGACATTATTAGAAAAGGAAATCACAGACAAATATCCCTCGTGAACATAGATTCAAAAATTCTAAGAGAATTTTAGAAAATTCCAGGAATATATGAAAATAATAATACTTGGGTTTCATCCCAGGAATTCAATATTTAACACTGGAAAATTATCAGTGTAAATTCACCATATTAACAAAATTAAAGCAAAACCAATAGATGCAGGAAAATTATTTGACAAAATTAAAAATCCAGTTAAGAAAAAACTCTCAGGAAACTAGGAATAGAAGACAACTTTCTCAACCTGATTAAAGGCATCTCTGAAAAACCTACAACCATCGTAGCAAGAGGAATGATGAATTCCCTCCCTCCTAAGTGCAGCAACCAGGCAGTATGTCTACTTTTAGGGGTTTATGCAGCATCATACTAGACGCCAGAGTCAGTGTATTAAGACAAAGAATAAAAGATATAAAAGGCGTACAGACTGGAAAGGAAGAAGTATAATTGTCATTATTGAGAAACAATATATTTATATACAATGAAGATTTTTAGAATCTGCAAAAAAGCTACTAGGACTGACAAATTAAAGTGTAACAGGGTCATGGGGTAAAAATCATAGGCCAATAAACAACATGAACTGTATTTCCATTTACTAGCAACAACTGAAGATTGAAATCTGGCTGGATATGGTGGCATGCATTTGTAGTCCCAGCTACTCAGGAAGCTGAGGCAGGAGGATCATTTGAGTCCAGGAGTTGGAGGCTGTTGTGAGCTATGATCGTACCACTGCACTCCAGCCTGAGTGACACAGGGAGACTCTGTCTCAAAAAATAAATTGAACTTTAAAAACAACACTATTTACAATATCACCAAATGACATACATAGCAATATGTTTAGACAAAATATATTAAGGCTTTACACACTACACTATAAAACATTGCTGATATAAATTAAAGGAGACCTAAATAAATACCTATACCACATAAATGGGAAAAAAGACTTAATATTATTAAGATGGCAGTTCTCCTCAAATTGATCTGTAGTCTCAATACAATCCTAATCAAGTTCTCAACAGGCTTCTTTTATAAATATTAGATAATTCTCAAATTTAAATGCAAAGAACCTAGGATATCCCAAGCTATTCCTTTGAAAAGGAAGAATAACATTAGAGTCTTCGCATTGACTGATTTAAAGACTCACTATAAAACCTACAGTGATGAAGACAATGTGAGACCAACAGAACATAAAAAAAAGTCAAATGTGGATCCACACATTAATTGATTTTTAACACAAGGGCTAAGATAATTGAACAGGAAAAAGAGAGTCCTTTGAACATACGGTGCTAGAACAACTGTATATTCATACTGAGGGAAGAAAATGAAGCTCGGTGCTGTCTCAGCATAAACAAACAACACTCAGAGTAAAACTCAAAAGTGGATCGCAGACATAAATGTAAAAGCTAAAATCATAAATATTTTAGAAGGAAATGTACGAGAATATCTTACTGATTTGGAATTAGACAACAATTTCATAGACAGGACACAGACAGCAATAACCACAAAAGGAAAAATTGATGTATTACCCTTAATCAAAATTAAAACTTCTGCCCATCAAAAGACATCACTAAGAAAATGAAAAGGAAAACTACAGATTGTGATAAAATGGTAGCAAAAACATTATCTGACAAAGGGCTTATATCCAAAAGAAAAAGCTTCTGTGATTCAGAAATAAAAGAAAAAGAACTCAATTTTAAAAGAGATGAGGCTGGGCACGGTGGCTCACACCTGTAATCCCAGCACTTTGGGAGGCGGAGGTGGGCAGATCACCTGAGGTCAGGAGTTTGAGATAAGCCTGGCCAACATGGCGAAACCCCATCTCTACCAAAAATACAAAAAAAATAGCCAGGTGGAGTGGCGCATGCCTATAATCCCAGTTACTTGGGAAGCTGAGGCACGAGAATCGCTTAAACCCAGGAGGCAGAGGTTGCAGTGAGCCCAGATGACGCCACTGCACTCCAGCCTGGACGACAGAGAAAGACTCCATCTAAAAAATAAAAATAAAAATAAAGAGATGGGAGCAAAACCTACACTTTGCAAAAAAAGATACACAAATAGCAAATAAGCTTGTGAAAAGATGCTTAACATATTAATAATCTGGAAATGCAAATTAAAGTTATAGCATGACAGCACACGACCACCAGAAAGGCTAAAATTAAAAAAAGGTGGATGATGCACGGTCCCCAATGACCCCCCTTCTGGTACTCCCGTCCTTGTGGCGTCCCTCCCCTTGAGTATGGGTCGGACCTATGACTTGCTTCTAACCAATAGAATATGGCAAAGGGGATTGGACGTCACTTCCGTGTTTATATCACAGAAGACGTAACTTCCGTCTTGCCAGCCCAGTCTCTCTAATGACTATCTCCCTTCCCGGATGTGAAGAAGTAGGCTACGTTATGCAGCACCCCATGAAACAAAGACTTGAGTGTGACCACCAGGCAACATCTGGCAAGGAGCTGAGTTCCAACAGCGCACCAGGAAGTGAATCCTGACGAAAATCCCAAGAGCTTGGGAATGAATCCTTCTCCACTAGAGCCTCAGATGAGCCTTGCCCTTGACCGAAGCCTCATGAAAGAGTCTGAAACCTTAGGCCCAGATAACCTGTGCCAAGATTCCTGACCTGCAGAAACTGCGGGTCATAAAGCATGTTCTTTAAGTCTCTACATGTGTACTAATTGGTTATGCAGCTATAGATAAACCGGGAGATGGAACAATTGGAACTGCCCTACAGTTATGGGGGGGCATAAAATGGGACAAGCATTTTGGAAAACAGTTGGGCAGTTTATTATAAAGTTAAAGACACTTGCCCTAACACCCAGCATGGAGCTCTAGGTATTTACCTTAGAAAAATAAAACATGTGTTTATACAAAGATGTATACATGAATATTCATAGCAGTTTCATACATAATAGCCTATTAAGTAGAAAAACTCAAATGTCCATCCAAAAACAAATAACTAAAGTGTGGAATATTCATACAGTAAAATTCTACTCAGCAATAAAGAGGAATGAGCCACTAACACGTTCAACAACATTGATGAATGTCAAAAACGTCATGTTGAGGAAAAGACCCCAGACATAAAAGAATATATTTTTATATTATTTCTAGATCTGTTTTCTACAATCGTAGATTAGATTTATGCAGAAAATAGATCTGTGGTCATCTAAAACTGGAGGTGTGAGATTAGGATTGACAGCAAAGGCTCACAAGGCTGACTTTTGGGGGTGGTGGGCAAGTTCTACATCTTGATTGTGACAGTATTTACAATCAACTGTCAAAACTCATGAAGCTGTTCACTTAAAGTTGGTAAATTATATTTTATGTAAATTTTTACTTGATAAAGTTTTTTTTTTTTGTTTTGTTTGTTTTTTTTTTAATGATCTCAAGGTGGATTAGAGACTTAAACTGTAAAACTCCCAGGAGAAAACATAGAGAGAAGCCTTCATTATATTGGGATTGGCAATGATTTCTTGGATATGATGCCAAAATCACAGTACACAAAAACAAAAACAGAACACAGCAACCGAACAATTATTAGAGTGAAAAAGCAACCTATGGAATGGGAAAATGGGAATGCTGTTCTGCATAGCAATGCAACAACTGACAGAGTGAAAAGGTAACCTACGGAATGGGAAAATACATTTGCAAACTATGTATCTGACAAGGGGTTAATATCCGAAATTTATAAGGAACTCCTATAACTCAATAGTAAAAAAATGGAATAACTCAATTTAAAAATGGGCTAAACACTCGAGTAGTCATTTCTTTAAAGAAGGCATACAGATGGCCAAACGGTACATGAAAAGATGCTCAACATCACTAATCATCAGGAAAATGCAAATTAAAACCACAATGAAATGTCACATCACACTAGTTAGGAGGGCTATTACCCATCCCCACCACCCCCCCACCTCCACCCCCACCCCCCCCACCTCCACCCCAACCACCCCCCCCACCTCCACCCCCACCACCCCCAAAAAACACAAAGGTAAGATTGGAGAAATTAGAGCCCTTTTACACTGTTAGTGAGAATATACAATGATGCAGCCACTATGGAAAACAGTATCTTAATTCCTCACAAAATTAGAAATAGAATTAGTTTATGGTCCAGCAATCTCACTTCTGGGTATTTATCCAAAAGAATTAAAATTAGGATCTCAAAGAGATATTTGCACTCCCATGTTTACTGTAGCATTATTCACAATAGCCAACATGTGGAAACAGACTAAATATTCATCAATAGGTGAATGAATAAAGACAACAGGGTACATATGGACAATGGAATATGATTAAGCCTTAAAAAGAAGGAAATCCTGCCATATGCAACAACACGGGTGAAAGTGAGGACACTATGCCAAGTGACATAAGCCATCGCAGGACAAATACTGCATGATGTCACTTAAAAAGGTATCTAAAATCGTCAAACTCTTATAAGCAGAAAGTAGAATGGTGTTGCCAGGAGCTGGGGGAAGAGGGACATCAGAAGTTATGACTTGATGGGTATAAAGTTTCAATTATGCAAGATGAGTAAGTTCTAGAGATCTGCTGTACAACATTCTGCCTGTGGCTCACAATACTGTGGCTTACACTCAAAAATTTATTAAGAGGGTAGATCTCGTGTTTCATGGTCTTACCACTTTTTTTTTTTTTGAGATGGAGTCTCTCTCTGTCACCCAGACTGGAGTGCAGTGGCGCGATCTCGGCTCACTGCAAGCTCCGCCTCCCGGGTTCACACCATTCTCCTGCCTCAGCCTCCCGAGTAGCTGGGACTACAGGTGCCCGCCAACACGCCCGGCTAATTTTTTTTTGTATTTTAATAGAGACGGGGTTTCACCGTGTTAGCCAGGATGGTCTTGATCTCCTGACCTTGTGATCTGCCCACCTCAGCCTCCCAACATGCTGGGATTACAGGCGTGAGCCACCACGCCCGGCCCACAATTAATTTTTTTAAAATAAATCTTCCAATAGCCATTTGCTCAAGCACTATCTTCTACTGAACCTAGACCAGGTAGGTGTGTGTCGGCTGTGCAACCCTGAGTTTCCCTTTCGACTGCACTTTTTACACATCTGTGTCATGGACTGTTTAGTCATGGGTCTCTCTGTCTAAAATACAAGAATACAAGCCCTCTGAACCCAGGGGCTGCAGCCACACTGTACACCGTTGTCTCCTCAGTGCCGACAGTGCGTGGCCTGGGGCAGACACTCAGTAAATATTTGTGGAATAAATGAAACTATGTCGTTCTTCTGCCATTGTGTGGGGTTAGTCAGTCTTAGCTGAGCTATTTTGTGGTCTTTATAAAATTCCCCATTGAAGACTGTGCATTCCATCCTGACTGAGTTTCTACAGACTTACTGTATTTCTGTGCCAAGTTCACTCCAACAGACAACTGTGATCAAAACTATGATGCCAGAATTGGTTCAAACTAAGAAAACCATCTCCCCCGCTCATTTCTGTCTGGGCAGGCTACTCATGACACTTGACGAGTCCCAGCCTTGATTAAGAACAGCTGGACTGAGCTTCTTTTCGTGTTTCAGTTTCAGGGAATGGAGGAGGGTTCTTATCAGTTCTCTCAGGCGAGATTGGCAATTCTTTCCTCCGGGAACCCCAGAGCCCGCTGTTCTTACCTCTGGCCTAATATCAGATGATTGTGTTGTTGACCTTCTGATTAGATACACAAGCTGTATGATTTCTACAAAGGGAGAGTCAAAATCGCCTTTTAACAACTGAAACAGGAGACTATGGGGACTGGGGCACTGTTGGTACCGCCAGCCTCTGTCCCACGTGGTGTGACTTGATGGGAAGGGTTTTTCCATGAATGGCCCACACAGGCATGCTGATCGAAAACATATGTAAAATATACCCATTACATCATTCTTCCAGCCTGTGCTTTCCTGGGAAATCCCAGTGTAGTAAAGTTGGGAAATCTAACTGCTTTTCCACTCACACAGCACTTCACTATTCACATTGGCCAAGTAGGGGAGCCGCACTTGGCTTGACTCTCTCCCTGTGTTTCTGCACATAAAGGAGCAGATGTTAGAGTCCAAATGGTTGATTCATCCACAGACCCTAACACCTTAAGGTCACAGGTGAATAGAGAAGCAAGAATTAACAATTTAATGCTTTATTTCTAATACAATATGGAAGTTCAAAGTTAAATATCCGGCTGGGCACGGTGGCTCACGCCTGTCATCCCAGCACTTTTGGAAGCTGAGGCAGGTGGATCACCTGAGGTCAGGAGTTGGAGACCAGCCTGGCCAACATGGCGAAACCCCGTCTCTACTAAAAATACACAAATTAGCCGGGCATGGTGGCGGGCGCCTGTAGTTCCAGCTACTCAGGAGGCTGAGGGCAGGAGAATCGCTTGAACCCAGGAGGCACAGGTTGTGGTGAGCCGAGATTGCGCCACTGCACTCCAGCCTGGGCAACAGAGTGGGACTGTGTCTCAAAAAAAATTTTTTTTTCAAAAAAAATTAAGTATCAATCCCTCCTGTGTTTGAAACAGTTGAGAGATCCCCATTTCCTCCACTGTTCTCTGGGCAGTAGCACCACAGGGCCAGCTTGGCCCCTTCCCCATTCAGGGTGGAAAGTTATTCATCATTCCATCAAGGACACCTGAATGTTTACTTATTCTGTATTTCTAGAGCACAACCAAGGAAGGGGCTGCTTTGTGGGTACTTAGGGAGGATGTGAAGGCCATGGAACAAGCGCTGCTGCTGTGCTAAGTAACCCTTCTTCCTTCCTCAGATCATTGACTGGGGCAGAATTGGCCCAGGCAAACAGCCATGCTGCATCCACTCACATTTCTCACATTTGTAATCAATGCTGCAAATTTCTCCAGAGTTTAATTCAAACCAAAATATGTGTGTTCCTATCTACTGTGAGCAGGGGACCAGACACACGCAAGAGTAGACTAAGGCTCCATTTTCTGGCCCGTTGCAAAATTTATTTTTCTATGCACTTGTCACGTGAGGGTCTTCACCTACTGTAAGATACGTTACACCTTCATAGAACTCAGGGCTAAAGGGGAGGTCACTTGAGGTGTCACAGCAACCGTGGAAAACTGAAAAGGCTTTACTAGGAATCATGTGGACCCAGTGAGCAGACATGAAGCAACTGTGAAAATCAAAGTCGATCTTAGTTAGGCAGCTCCGATGGGTTACACTTAGCGGAGCACTGCTGAGGCAGCTGAGGACAAGCAGACCCAAGTCTGCCCTCATGAAGCCTGATGCACGGATTTCACATTCAACGCCTACCCCCATCACTGGATTCCATCCAGATTAGACTGGCTTGAGACCAGTCCCTTTGTTCTTGGCTGCAACTGCACCGACCCAGACCCGTCCCCCTCTGAAACTGGCTGCTCTGCTTCCCGGCCCCCAAAATGGTTGTCCCCCAAATAGCCTTGAACTGAGGGGTTTCCTGGGATGCAGAGCATTTAGTGCTAAAAGCAGAATGTCCCAGGCAACCCTGGCTGAGTTGGTCACCTTACCTCCAAGTGAGAGATGACCTCACCAGGAAGGAAAGTGAAAGTGGAGAAACCAGAAGCAGTTTCTCACCCAGACTACTGCAATAGATCATGCAAGTTGGACAACCACCACTTTCCTGGCATACCTGTGTTCATACACAAATGTGATCGAGGGGAATTGCAGAGGCTGCAGTCTAATAAAATGAGCTTTTCACTAGACTGACATCCAGAGAGACAGCCATAACCCAACCACTGGTGACCTGATCTCCCCTCCAGATTCTTCCCTTGTGGCTACTCTCCTTCCACACTCATCCCCACATTTCAGGCCTGGGGCCTGCCAGTTCATGCTGGGCCCCAGACAATTGCCTAAATGGTTGCCTTTGCCTGTCCTGCCAGCAACTCACAGATACCCACTTCATTTCTGCCTCTGCCTCGGCCCCTGTCCCTGCTTCCATCCTGTGTCCACTGTCCCTGGCAGTAGGAGCAATAGTTAAGAGCCCAGAAAGTGTGGGCGTCAGATACCTGGGGTCTGGGTATTGCTTCTTTCCAGCAGGCACCTGGCAAGTCACGCTCTTCAAGCCTCAGTTTCCTCATCTGGAAAATGAGAAGAAGAATACCTACCTAACAGGGTAAGACGATATACCTGCATGAAGAGTGACACAGAAAAACCCTTAACTGATGAAAACACTCTAGTCTATTGCTTCCATTTGTTTACAAGCCTTTATGCTTTGGTCCTCATGTTCCTAGTGCCTGGCCTGAGATATCTGTTGAATGCAGGAGGTTTGCTGAAAAGACGAGGGTCCGGCTTCTTGTAGAACTGGTTACTGAGAACATCTGAATTAATCAGGATTCTCCAGAGGGACAGAACAAATGGGATATATGTATATATGAGAAGGAGTTTATTAGGGAGAGCTGGCTCACATGATTACAAGGCAAAGTCCCGCGATAGGCCATCTGCAAGCTGGAGAAAGAGGAGCCAGTAGTGGCTTAGTCTGAGTACCAAACCCTCAAAACCAGGGAAGCTGACAGTGCAGCCTTCAGTCTGTGGCCAAATACCCAGGAGCCCCTGGCAAGCCACTGGTGCAAGCCCAGAGTCTGAAGGCTAAACAACCTGGAATCTAATGTCCAAAGGCAGGAGGAGCAGAAGCAAGTGTCTGGCACTGGAAGAAGGAGGAAGCTGGAAGATTCAGCAAGCACAACCAAGCCATTTTCTTCTGCTTGCTTTGTGCCAGCTAGGCTGGCAGCCACCTGGATGGTGCCAACCCACATTGAGGGAGGGTCTTCCGCTCCCAGTCCACCCACTCAAATGTCAGTCTCCTCTGGCAACACCCTCGCAGACACACCCAGAAACAATACTTCACCAGCCATCTAGGCAACCCTCAATCCAATCAAGCTGACACCTAATTATTAACCATCACAGCGTCCTTTCACTAGTCTTAGGGACAACTGCAAAAGTGACAAGCTGTGCCTTCCCAGCCCAGAGGGGTGAGTGACAAAGACATTCTCAAGCTCTCATGCCTCAGAGGGGAGAATTTGGCATATGCATAACAAAACTCTTCAAAATGGTCAATTTGACAATTGCACTTCTAGGAATTTGTGCTACAAAAATAATCAGAAATTTATACAAGCATGTCCATACAAAGTCGTTGGAAACAGTGTTGTTACCTGGAGTGAGAATTATAAGCACCCTAACTATCCACAGTGGTTGGATGACATGCCTAGGTAAGAGGTGCAGACAGGCTGGGAACCCAGAGTTTCAAGCCAGGCTGCCTGGGCCTTGCCAGCGGTGTACCCTGGGCAAGTACTTAGTATTTCTGTGCCTCTACATCCTCATCCACAAAGCGGGGCTAAGATGAGAAGCACAGGCGTTAGAAAATTCCCTGATATGTATTAGGCCTTCAATACAAATTAGTTACTAGGATTATTCTCCTACTATTAACAGTTCTATTGTAGAAGGTGAATGACATGAGACATTTTCACAAATAATTTATTAATTTTTCTAAAACAGATATGAAAGTGGATGATTAGCATAACTCTAAATTCTAAAATGTAGCTTTTAGAAATAGAGGAATGTGGGCTGGGTGCGGCAACTCATGCCTGCAATCCCAGCACTTTGGGAGGCCGAGGAGAGTGGACCATGAGGTCAGGAGTTCGAGACCAGGCTGGCTAACATGGTGAAATCCTGTCTCTACTAAAATACAAAAAATTAGCCAGGCGTGGTGGCGTGCACCTTTAGTCCCAGCTACTCAGGAGGCTGAGGCAGGGGAATCGCTTGAACCTGGGAGGCAGAGGTTGCAGTGAGCCGAGATCACGCCACAGCACTCCAGCCTGGTGACTGAGCAAGACCCCGTCTCAAAAAAAGAAGAAAAGAGGAATACGTATTGTAATCAACAATGGTCACCTCTGGGTGATAGAGTTACAAGTGGCTTTTTCTTTTCTTTTGCTAATTTTCTGTGTTCTTATTTCCTGCGATGAATAGTTTCTTGTGGCTGGGTGTGGTGGATCTTACCTGTAATCCCAGGACTTTGGGAGGCTGAGGCAGGAGGATCGTCTGAGTCCAGGAGATGAAGACCAGCCTGGGCAACATAATGAGACCCTGTCTCTACTAAATAAATAAATAAATAAATAAATATAAAAATAAAAATAAAAAATAAAAAATTTGAAAAGAAATTTTAAAAATAGTTTCTGGCCACATTTATACCAAAAAGATAAGGTGGTGGTGGGACGATCTGCAGGAAATCTTGGTCCAGGAAGGGGATGTAGGTTCTAGTCCCTGGCGCATCTCCCCCTGGGAGCAAGTTCAGGCATGTTCTTTCCTCAGACATGGGGAATGAAGGCATGGGCCAGAAGCAAGCGTCTCTACGTTCCCTCCAGCTCTGAGTGCCTCTGAAGCATGTGATTCAGATGTAGGGACATGTTAGATGCTTGCTAGAGAGATAAAATAGAGGGTGAGCTGAAAAAAAATTATCTTTACATGAAGTAAATTAAATGGAAGCCAGTTTCCTCATAAAGGCCAATTCTGAACCCTATTAGTCATACATTAAGGCCTATGATAAGCCAGGCCACGCTCGTCTAAGTGTCCTGAAGCTAGTGATTACCTCCTTGGTGAGATTAGAGGAGCCACAAGAGGCCTAATTTCTGAAACATACCCTTTCTAACAACTTCTCAGGTGTCTTCAATCCCTGTGCTCTCAGTCCTTTGGGAAGACGTTATCTGCAAGAAGCTACATTAAAACTCAGATATTTTTTCCATGATTGACTTTACTCTGTGTTTATCTGGTCATATTTATCCTGGCCCCCTGAGTGGTGTCCACTTTGCAAGGCACTGGAGCCACAGAGCTGCTGAGGTACAGCCTCTGATTCAGGGAATTTGCAGCGTGACGGGAGGAAGAGGTGAGGGAATAATGATTGCAGTCCTGTGTCAGGCAGGGGGAGGAGAGGATGCTGGGGAAGCAGGAGTCATGTGGGGACGTGGATCTGAAAGGCTTCCTGGAGAAATCATGTCTGAGGCAGCCTAACCTAACAACAGAAGGCAATCACTCCTCCCCTAGACCAAGTGGGGGTTTCTCCAATATCAGATGAGTCCCAAACTGCTGGCAGGTAGGGTGATCCAGAGCCCCAGGAACTATGCAGCAAGGATATAGTCTCTCCCCACAGGTCCGACACTCCCTTTACCTACTGAGATATGGATGTTAGGGGGACCGCGAAGGGAAAACCACAACATAATAAGTGGTCTGGCTCAGGAAGCCTCTTTGTGGAGGCACCAGGGGAGCTAGAGGGCATCAGTAGGTGGGACCGTACAATAAGCACCTGGCCTGGGAAGCCTCTTGGTCCCTGCAAGCCTGCAACTCCCCTCTCCAACCAAGAGACCCTCCAGCGCCTCAGGCTGGACCTCAGCAGGGACCCGGGGGAGCCTCAGCACACCAGCTATACAAAGCTAAAATGCCCAGAAAACTTAACTCTCATTGGAAGCACAGCCCTTAGAAGTAGGTCAGTACTCCCATGCTAAATCTAAACAGGGTGACTGCCTACTAAAATATAAGAGTTAAATATAACCAGAGTCTTCTAACATAATAGACAAAAGGTCCAGGACACAATCAATGTCACCTACTGTACCAAGAACCAGAAAAATCTCAGCTTGAGTAAGAAAAACAATGAACTGATTCCAACCCCATGATGAATCAGATGTTGGAATTTTCTGACCAGAAATTTAAAGCCACCTTCATAAAAATGTTTCAGTAATCAACTACAAACTCTCTTAAAGTGAATGTAAAAATAAAAATCTCAGCAAAGAAATAGATGCTATAAAAAAAAAAGAAACTCAGGGGGATTGGAGAGATATTGGTCAAAAGACACAAAATTTCAGCTAGATAGGAGGAAAGAGTTCAAGAGATCTATTGTACAACATTGTGACTACAGTTAATAACAATATATTATATTCCTGAAAATTGCTATGAAAGTAGATTTTAAGTGTTCTCACTACAAAAGATGGTATGTGAGGTAATGCATGTGTTAATTAGCTTGAATTAGCCATTCTACAGTGTATACATATTTTAAAATGTCATCTTGTACACAGTAAACATATATATACATATAAAATTTCATTTGTCATATAAGGAAGGAAGGGAGGGAGGGAGGGAGGGATGGAGGGAGGAGGAAAGGGGAAACCCAAATGGAAATTTTACTATAGAAAATACAATAACAGATATGAAAAAGTTGCCTGACAATCTCAGTAGTAGAGTGGAGAAGACAAAGGTTAGAATCAGTGAACTAGATGACAGAGCAATAGAATTTACCCAATGAATAACAGAGAGAAAATAGCAAAGGCAAAAAAAAATGAAAAGAGCCTCATGAAAAAATGAAACTTAGTTGCATCATTGGATCTTCAGAAGAAGAAAAGAGACTTGGGATAAAAGAATGTTTGAAGGAATAATAGCTGAAAACTTCCCAAATTTGGTGGAAGATATTAACCTACAGAATCAAGAAACTGAGAAAACCCCAAATAGGACAAACCAAAGAAATCCACGCCAAGATACATCACAATTTGATTTCTGAAAACTAAAGATAAAGAAAAAAAATCTTGAGAGCAACTAGAGAAAAATGATATATTACCTACAGGGAAGCATCAATTTGAATTTTTCATCAGAAACTATGGAGGCCAGAAGGCAGTGACACAACATTTTTCAAGGGCTGAAAGAAAGGAACTGACAACCATGATTTCTATATGGCAAAACTGCCCTTATGTAATGAAAGGGGAAAATAAAGACATTCTCAGACAAAGGAAACTAAGATAATTTGTCATTAGCAGACCTATCTTCAGAGACTGACTAAAGAAAGTTCTTCAAATAAAATGACAGAAGTGGGAAGCCTGGAACATTGGGAAAACAAAAGGACAACAGAAATAGAATAAATATGGGTACATACTATAGATAATTCTTTTCCTGAGTTTCAGAAATCATAATTTGATAACTGAAACAAAAGTTATGACAACATCTAATACTCAGGCCAATGATATTTCAATGTGGGGAAGGTAAGGGGACCTGAAAGGAAATAAGGTTTCCACACTTCACTTGCAATGGAAACACTGATACAGTAGGCTAAGATAATAACCAGAGTGACCACTACAACTATACAGATACGCTCAAAAAAACTATAAATCAGAATGGAATCCTAAAAATATTCACGTAATCACAGGAAAGCAAGACATAGAGGAATAAGAACCATAGGAAGCAAATTAAAAACAATAATAAAATGGTAGACATAAGTGCTAACTTGTCAATAATTACCTTAAATGTAAATAATCTAAATGTACCAATATGAAGACAGATTGATAAAGTGGCTAAAACATCATGACCCAAATATATGCTGTTTACAAGAAACACACTTTAAATTCAATGTAGGAAAAAAAGCCCTGAAAATGGAAGGGACCCACTTCAAGTCACATGGCCAGTTAGCAGGGCATGGACTAGGATCTGGGTCTCTGCTGCCCACACACCCAGCCCAAGCACACACCGCCCCGCTCCAACCCATTTCACCCTACCGTCCCCCTTGTCTATACTCTGGAAGTTCATTTCCCCTTGCATGTAGCAGGAGTGAGGATATAGGAGGTGGTCCTTTACCTTTAATGAGAATTGAAATAGAGAAATATCTCACATGAGCAACCTGGCTGCAGCTCCTTTTCATCACCCTGGAGTATTCTTGTCTAGCAGAACTTTTCTTGCTAGTATCATGTTGCTGTGTTGGATCTGCACCCTCCCTCATCCTCTGACTCTGCTCCTATAATCTCTTTGGTTATTTCAGAGATGACAGTCCCTAGGTGACAGGCTCAAACTTGAAGCAGCTAATCATCCTTCTGACAACTAAAACTGCTGCATTGTCTGATGTTAACATGTTGTGGCCTCTGTGGCAGGGGGATGCAAAATGGCATCTCCCAGAATCACTTTCCCTATGCAGTTGCAGGGTAGAGTCTGCCACTGAGAGGAGCAGGAGGTGGAGAGGGAGTTATTCTAGGAGGAAGTTACAGGCAGATGTGTGGGCAGCCAGCAGGTAGGAGGTTCATGGCAGCTTCCAGGTAAGCATCACCTGCCTGAAAAATGTAGGCAGTGGACCTAGTAGGTGGCAGCTTCTTTAGATGCTGCAGGCTTGGTGGTCTTCAGAAGCTTCTTGGGGTTTCTTGGGACTTGTAGGGGCTTCCCAGTGAGTTCCTTTTCCCCGGTTGTAGTGCTGCAGGTTGAGATTTTGGAGATTGGCTTCTCTTACCTCCACTCTCCAGCTCTCCCAATGATTGTAAAAGCTCTTATGTTCTATCCAAAAGCTCTTCATTTTGCAGCTGTGACTTCTGCTTTCCTGAACTGTGGAGCCACTCAGACCATTTACCAAGTATTTCTGTCTTTCTTCCTTCTGGGCTCAAGAAGGGATTGCCTGGCTATACAAGTTGTGTCAGCCACTAAACTTCAAGGGCAAAGGATGTATGCCCCCTGACGACTTTTTTTTTTTTTTTTTTTTTGAAACATAGTCTCTCTCTGTCACCCAGGCTGGAGTGCAGTGGTACGATCTCGGCTCACTGCAACCTCTACCTCCCAGGTTTAAGCAATTCTGTGCCTCAGCCTCCCAAGTAGCTGGGATTACAGGCTTGCGCCACCATGCCCGGCTAATTTTTGTATCTTTAGTAGAGATGGGGTTTCACCATCTTGGCCAGGCTGGTCTTGAACTCCTGACCTCATGATCCACCTGCCTCGGCCTCCCAAAGTGCTGGAATTACAGGCGTGAGCCACCACACCCAGTCAGATGTATGCGCCATCTGAGAAGTTTTAAGAGCTGTTGCATCTTTCACCACCTTCCCCTTCCTCTACATGCTCTGACAGAATCTCTATCATTAGGACCCTCACTGCTGCCCCACATTGAACATATAGCATGAGTGAGAAAGCAACTTGCCATGTCGTTGAGATGTGGGGGTTATTACCATAGTGTCCTCTTGCTTGACCTGACAACTATGGAAACAAAAACAAATATGGAGACAGACTAAGATAGTAGTGCAGATATTTCACTTCACTATATGATTACTTTACAGTATGAAGTTGGCATGTCATCTCAAACTGTTGCCTCAATGAGAAAACTGAAAGTGAATGTATACATCTCATAAAAGACAACAACAAAAAAAGTGTACGGAAACACAGTTTCTCAATTATTCTACATTTAGAAGAGTGGAAATTTCAGATTCATGAATGTCTTTTCTCCATTCATTCAAAACGTATTTGTTGTGCAATACCTATGAGTCAGGTACAGGGTTAGATACTGAAAATAGAAGATGAAGAGTTCCTGTTCTCAAAAGCTTGTCATCAAACTCTGCAGATGGTATGAAACCACGTCAAAGACAATGTGATAAATGGGAAGTAATAATATTCCCCCATTTCTCTAGCACTTACCATGCACCAACTCTATGCAAGCCATTTTATACACTTTATCTCATTTCAACCCACCCCAGCCTTACTAATTGGGAGTTATAATCTCAGTATCAGACTGGAGGGAACTGAGGCTCAGAGAGGGGAAGTAACTAACTTAAGGTTACCCAGGTGGTAAGTGGCAGAGCCAGCATGCAAGCACAGATTGGCAGATCTCTAAAGCCTAAGCTCCTTTCAACAGTCACGACATGGTATTAGAACAGAAACGTGGGCATGGTACCAAAGGAACTGAGACGGGGCCCACTGCTGTTTGGGGAGTATTAGCTGAAAACACTCTGCTCTCAAACCAACTACAAATAGTCTTGGTACAACAGAAAACGTTTGCTCTATAGGATCCTCAGCGGTCCCCAACTCTAGAATGACTACCTGAAACTACCATACTCCTCTTCCAGTTCCCAGTGTGTCTATCAGGCAGGAGGGATATGAAGAGCAGGCGCTACCTCAAGAGTTAATCTCCCACCAAGCTCTCTCCAGCAGCAGAGATCTGCCTTCAGCTCACCGAAATTCCAAATGAAAGGATGGTAAGTTCACCTCATTACCCAGGGAGGGAAACGTGGAGGCTCTCAACCTTCAGTGGCCTCCTAGCAAGACACTTGGGAAGCTTCTGGATGCAGACTTAGAGAGCTGGAGGCCAAGTCACTTATGCATACTGAGCTGATGGGCGGGCCTTGTTGCAAATGGGTAAACTGCCTGGCTTGCTGGTAAGAGAAGCAGCCCTGAGACTGAGCGCAGAAGGAGGGAGTCCTGCCTGCTGGGAGTCAGGAATTCAGGAGCCAGTGACAGGCACCTCAGGCTTGAACCAGGGGGATGCTCGGAATAAAGTTGTTTTTGTTGTTCCAACTATGCACAGAGGGTCTTTGCTGGGCTTCTGAATCCTCTTTCTCCATCCTTCAGACATTATCTGCTAATGTTTAGGTAAAGAATTCTAAATGGGCATTCATTTCTTCTGCCATGGGGCCACAATAGCCCATGGATTTCTATTTTTCAAGTTCATTGGACAAACTACTGAGTTTTAATGTCCAAGTCTTACACAGTCCACAAAGGACAAAGCTTCCAAGATTCATTTAAGGCCAGAACAGGGAGAAGCTTGCATTGGATAAGAAATTGCTTACACCTAGCTTTTAAGCAACTAACTCCACATTCTTTGCAATGAAATGTCAGCCTTTCTTTCAGATACTTGGTATATAGGTAGATTTGCTTAGAGATGCTATCTTACATGCTTCTATTTTTTGTCTCTTAAGAAGCTGAAAACAGAAGAAAATCTCTTCTACTGACCCGAGGAATCTCTCCAGAAATATTCTGGCAGATTCTTTTACTCAAAGGCTGTCCATTGATTTTAAGACAAACAAAGCAACAAACAAAAAGCAAAGCCTAGTTTGTTGACATTCAGTAATCCCAAATCTTCAATTCCAGGAGTAGCTTCCATTTCTTTTTCTTGTACTGGTTTATGATTTTTCATTTTCACTGTGCCTTATGAAAATAAAACATGTTACAGTTTTAACAAGACATCAGGTTCCAGTAGATAATATTGGCATGAAGTTAACCTTTACATTTATTTGTATTTTTTCTTGGTATGTTCAATATTTCTTATAGCACCAGATGGGTTGCATTTATCACCTATTCTAGCCTTTACTCTGACCGATTTTTTTTATTTCATCATCAGCAAGCTCTGCAAAAACAAAAAAAAAGAACTGTCAAGTTATAAAAGCTGTTTTATTCAAGACTATTTTAGTTAAGTATTTTTTCTTTCCAGTTTTCTCAGATGTTCTCATGTGAAGTAATAGGAAAGGACTAAATGATGCACAACTTTACATTCGTGGAATACATACCATGTGTAAGGCACTGCTTTCAATTGCAGTCATAGAAAACTTAGCTCTGAATAATAGCATGAACAATAAAGAAGGTTTACTACCTCACATCATAGAAGTCCCAAAGTAGGATCACTCCTAGTTGGCTAATTCAGTGACTCAGTACCATCAAAGCCACCATCCCTTTTTGCCATCCTGGGGGTCCCCTTGCAGTCACAATATGACTGTCATTCTCAAGATGATACTGCTCAGTAGAAGAGGCTGACTCTTCCTCTGGGTCTCTTTCTATGAATGAGGCAGCCTCTGCAAGAACGTCCCAAGCAGATGTTTCGTCATATCATATCAGCCACAATTCCCTCCAAGCCTCAGTTCACCACCGACAAAGGAATTGGACTAGCTAATTCCCTTGGAGATGCTCCTGGCTGCACAAAGCTGAGCTAAACCAGAAGGAAGAGCTAAACCAGAAGGAAGAGACATGGATGCGAGTGAACGTTTAGAAGGGGTTGCTACATATAACTCATTGCACTTAGTCCCCACAACAACCTTATGAGGTAACCACTATTATCCCCATTTAATAGAGGAGAAACTGAAGCCTAGGAATTTTAAATCCTTTGTATGATTATCCACACATAAACATAACAGGACCAAGTTTCGAGAATTGTCTTTCTAACGAATTCAAACTCGATTGGAGCCATTTCACACTCTTACTTAGAGGTTACAATGCTTCTCTGTTTTAATAATTAAGTCAAAATTAGAAAGCTGAAGGCACAGAAACCACAGAGCTTTAGAATTGGGAAGGACCTTTGGTGTCTTGCCCAATACAGCATTTAAACAAGTGGTTACTGAACTTCCACCTTGTGTGAAGCACCAAATTGGAAGCTGCTGAACCTGCCAAGACAAGCAAGATGTGGTCCCTGTGCCCAGGGCTCACCAACCAGTAGGCAGAATAAGAAAGCTATATAAGTAATAATACAACATGGAAGAATATATTAAGTGCTAAGAGAGGTGCCCAAAAGCAATGGGGTGGGGGGTGGTGTTCAGAAAGAAAGGAATGCTAACCATAAAAGGTTGCCATGGAAAAGGTAGGATTTGGCAAGGTGCCTTAGAGGTAACATTTCAACAAACAAAGACGGGTGAAGGGGAAGTGGATCCCAGGATGGGAACCCCATGCAGGAACAACCGTATGGACAAAATATCAGGAAGTTAAATTTGATTTCAGTGCAGGAGACAAATTACCTTGGAAAGCAAGTCTTGAGCGGTTGATTTTAAACACATTGGAAACTGAGGGGGAAATCTGAGGTTTTTGATCAGGTGTGGCATGATCGAAATTGCCTTTTATGAAAGTTAGTCTGGCAACACTGTATGTAGTAGAGTGTTTTGTGCATCTGCTGGGATGTCTGGGCTACAAAGAACAGAAAACCCAACTCAGTATGGCTTGACCAACGAAGGCATTTACTAACTCATTCAAAAGATGGCTGAGAAGTTGAGGTGTTCTAGTGTTGGTTCTTTCAGTAACAGCCTTCCATCTTTCTGCTCCGCCATTCTCCGAATGCCAGCATTGTACTCAATGTAGCTCCCTCTGAGAAAGAGGCTGCCTCAGTTCCCAGATCTGGCAATCATATGTCATGACATCCAAAGGAAGAAGAAAAGATCTCTTCCTGCTATCTCTCTCAGGAATGAGGGAATCATTCACAGAAGCCTCCAGGAGACTTCCCCTTACATCTCACAGGCCAGAGTTGAGTCAGATGTCCTGGCCTAAATCAATCATGGATAAAGAGAATGGGACCACCATGAATGGCTTCACCTGATTTTTATTTACACCTAAGAAATTGGGAGGAAGGCTGGACTCCCCAACAAAAGTAGAATTCTGCAAATAAGGAAGAAGGAAGAAACAGGTGCTGAGGAGTCAATAAATGGGGCCTACATATGTTCCATAAGGGAGGAATTTTTGAAGCAAAAACATGACCCAGAAGGAGATGGCATCATTCTAGCTAAGAAAGAATGGCTACCTAACTGAGGTCACTTTTACAGAAATGGAAAGGGAAATTTTTCTTATATGACATAGGATGCCTGGGTTCATTATATTCTCTGCTTGATTATCTTCAATGATGAAGGGCTCTCAACTTTCTGATGCTACCATATGCTATTATTTAACAGCCTTTGGTATTGAGCCAAAAGCCCTGGCTCTTTTCCACAGGAAAAGTTTCCAAGCCAAGAATTCCCCATTTTGTATTTATCCAACTGAGCTGTTCATCTTAAATGGTCTTTACTTGTATCCCCTTAAAATGTAGTTTTGTTGGTTTTAGTACAATATTCCAGCCTGATCTTTCAACAACATTGATTAGCTCTGTTGTGTATCGGTACTAGGCACTAGATACTAGGCACTGGCAATAGGTAAAGAAGGAGCTCACAGACTAGTGGGGAGGAGAACACATGGACAAGCAGTTACAAACCTTGTGTGACAATGCTATGGCATCGAGTAGGGTTAACCAACATGTGGACTCCAGACCACCTACCGGAGAATCTGACTGGCATTCGTTAAAAGCACATGTTCCTGACCTCCCCAAAGCCTACCAGGAGCGGAAATCACCAGCGCTGTATTAGTCTGTTTTCATACTGCTATGAAGAAATACCTGAGACTTGGTAATTTATAAAAGAAAGAGGTTTAATTGACTCACAGTTCCACATGGCTGGGGAGGCCTCAGGAAACTTACAGTTATGGCAGAAGGGGAAGCAAATACGTCCTTCTTCACATGGCAGCAGTAGAGAGAAGTGCTGAGTGAATTGGGAAGAGCCCCTCATAAAGCCATCAGGTCTCATGAGAACTCACTCACTATCATGAGAATAACATGGGGGAACTGCCCATATTATTACAATTCAAGATGAGATTTGGATGGGGACACAGAGCCAGACCGTATTAAAAACTTAAAACAGCATTCTGGTTGATTCTTATGCATGTTATGCTGGCTACCTACCAAGAGATGGAGCAGAGAGGCACAAACATGGATATAAAGCGCTGAGACCTTTGAAGAGTGAATCTGTCCTCCAACCCATGACTCATCGTTCCTGGCCTATGGCATTTGCAAAGAGGATAAACAAACTTCCAGAGCTTCTCTCAAGTCCCTGATGAGAGTGTTGACGAGGACAAACAGGCAGTGAGACTCCTTAGGACTTCACAGAATCATAAATCAGCACTCTCCGGTGGAGCTGTCCAACCAGCAGTGAATCCACCGCACTGTCCTGGATTCAGACTGTATTTCAACCTTTTTTTTTTTTTTTTTCAAAAGGAGTCATGGGAAACAGTGTCTAATATCTTGCTAAAGCCAAGACTGATGACATCCATGACATGCCACTGCTCTTTGTGCTTCAGACACGCTGCTTCTAGTTCCATGGAAAAGAGGCTTCTTCCTGACCCATCTGGTAGAGACTTTGACTAACACCAGAAAACTAATTTCTGCAGCCTTAACACTGGAGGCTGGACTGGGAAGACCAAAAGCAGGAATTTGGCCTAGTAAATTACCTACTGTTTGAACTAAAGAGAAACAACATTGCTACTGTCCTACCCCATCACAATCTGTCACCTGGACAACCACAACAAGCTCCTGACAGGTCTCTGCTTATATTGTCATCCTTGCAGTCAATTCTTCATCCAGCAGTCAGAGACAGCCCTGTGCCAACCAATAACTTTCCATTGTAAGCAGAAAAAAACGCCAACCCTCTTGAGATAGCCTTCAAGGTTCATCTGGCCCCTGACCATGCTCTGACCTCATTTCCAGCTACTCTTCCCCTCAGTCACTATGCTCTAGCCACACTGACCTTCTCTCTGCATTTTAATTTCAGGGACGTTGCACTTATCAGTTGCTGTGCTCAAAAGCTCAGGACGTTCTCCCTCCAGATCTTTCCATGGCTATCTTCTCCTCAGTACTCAAGGCCTTGATCCTCGACTTCCCAGCCTCCAGAACTATGACAAATAAATTTCTATTGTTTAAAAGCTACCCAGGTTATGATATTTTGTTACAGTATCCCAAGAAAATCAATACAGGAATATTACTGAGCCTTAAAAAAGAAGGAAATTCTGACACATGCCCACAATGTACCTTGAATGGATGATCCTTGAAAATATTGCACTAAATAAAATCAATCAAACAGAAACAGATACTCATATGAGGTACATAGTATTGCCAGTCCTGAGAGAGAGTCAAATTTATAGAAACAGAAAGTAGGGGCTGGAGGAGGAAGAATGGGAGTTGTTTAGTTTGGGATGTTGGGAAATTGTGGAGATGGATAGTGGTAATAATTATACAACAATGGCCAGGTATGGTGGCTCACGCCTGTAATCCCAGCACTTTGGGAGGCCTAGGTGGGCGGATCACCTGAGGTCAGGAGTTTGAGACCAGCCTGGCCAAGATGGTGAAACTCCATCTCTACTAAAAATACAAAAATTAGCTGGACGTGGTGGCGGGCACCTGTAATCCCAGCTACTCGGGAGGCTGAGGTAGAGAATTGCTTGAACCTGGGAGGCGGAGGTTGCAGTGAGCCGAAATCGTGCCACTGCACTCCAGCCTGGGTGACAGAGAAAAAAAATGAGAATAATAATAATTATACAACAATGTGAATTTACTTACTGCCACTGAATTGTACACTCAAAAAGGGATAAAATGGTAAATTTTATGTTATGCATATTTTACCACAATAAAAAATTTAGAAAAGAAAAAGAAACCTTGTATTGGCTTCCTTCCCTAGCCTATCTCACTTCCCACGTGAATTTTTGTGCACAAATCTGGCATTGGTGTCTGCTTTATGGGGAAGCCAACCTAAGACAAGCCTCAAGATAAACGGCAGAGCTGGTACACAAACCCAACCTTCAAACCCAGTCTTTAGGCATTAAGTAGTGAGCTCTTTCAGCTGCATGAAGCTGTCTTCTGTGCAGCATTAATAACATAAGCTTTATCAGTTTAGTAGTCACCACTTGGAGACTTTGCCTAGGCAGCACTTGTTTCTTTGCAGTTCCCTTAGCCAATTGCAAAATAAAATTTCTTGATCACAAGAAACTGCAACCTTTTGTTCAGCTCCCCTTAGCCTATCCCCTTCTCAGCCCTCTGCAACTCACCTTTCTTCTCTACATTGAAATAACCACTTGTACTGAGTAGTGCCTGCTCCACACAAAAATAAAGGTAAATTAAGCAGCTCAGTGTAATTTCTGCAATTCAGGCCTGACTTTAGCCCAGGCTGTGTCTCAATACTGATTAAATCAATCCGCTAACAATTGTGCCTCCTTTAACTCGGGGCATTGTGGTCACAGTCACTGATGGAATACAATTCCATTTAATTCAAGAAATTTACGGGCTGAGATGTGGCGTTAGGAAACAGGGTATTGTTCCATCATTTTCAAGACTCTACTACTGTATTTATCATAATATTATGATTATTGGTTACTGTTATAATGACCAAGTGTAACCAGTGGGTTATATTGTTACCCACTACCTTTGAATTCCTTGAAGACAGAGATGGTCTTTTACTCCTAGCACCAGGTGAACAGAGTAGATGAGCAGTTCTGCTTGGTGAATGAACATTCTAGCACTCCCTCATCCTGAGAAGACTGAGGCCCTCTGCCACAGACTTTCTCAGCGACCTTTCTTTCTACCTCAACAGACATTCGTATTTGTACAGAAAACATCGGTATCTTGTCATTTCCTCCTATTTCAGAAGAAGAGCGTGAACTTTGGAGTCTTAGAGACCTGGGATCTAATCCTAGCTCTGTTGTTTATTATCCAGGCCAACACTTCTCAGACTTCATGTGAATCCGCTGGGGATCGTGTTTAAACCAATTTTGATTTAGTAAGTTTGCAGCGGAGCCCAAGATTTTGCATTTCTAAAAGGCTCCCAGGTGCTGCTGATGCTGATGGTCCGTGGACCACACTTTGCATAGCAAGTCTCAAGGGCCTAAGTGATCTTGGTGAAGTTAGTTGAACTGTCTGAGCCCATTTCCTCCACTGGGGAAAAACAGGAGGGTACAGAATAGGAGGTCAAGTTTGCATTTGGCTCCACATAATAGGAACCAGACAAACAATGGTGAACAAATTTGAGGTTCATTTTTCTCACTTTAGAAGGAGTCCAGGGATAGAGAGGTCAGGGCTGGTGCTGCTATTCAAAGACTCAGGCCCCTTGACTCTTCCTGCTCTACTATCTGTAGCAAGTGGAGATTTATCCTCAAGGCCACCAGATGGCTGCTTTACTTGTAGGAAGAAAGAAAGAAGGAAGAGCAAAGGGCAAAGGGTAGTGCCAGCTGACTCTATTTTTAAAAATTTAGGATAAACAACAATTGACTCCAAAGCCCCACCCTGTAGACATCTGTGAACAACACATTGGTCAGATCTGGGCCATAGGACACCCCTGGCAGCTCAAGAGTGTGATAAGCAGCTCAAGAGCAGCTCAAGAGTGTGAGTATTCTTGCTGGGCGCATTGCTACCCTGGGCAAACTTGAGGGGTTATTAGTAAGGAAGCAGGGACGAAAGGATGGTGCGTCACTTCTAGCAGTGTCTGATACAAATATCTGTTTTGTGCTGTTGTAATGGCACTTAATGAGGCTTCATGGGCACTTTGCCCAGCGTATCACCTGCCACAGGGTCCTGACTGCATCCCCTCCAGGAACTGCTGCATTTAGAGTTTCTTCTCTCTGGTGTCTTGAAAATCTCCTCATGTGCTGGCTTCTTCCCTTCAGTCTTCCCGACTTACTAATCTTTCCAAGCCTGAAACCCTTTCTCTTCCCAGCCTCCCCCTGAGCCTGCCTTGCCCCCACTGCTGTCGTATATACCCCACCACCCATCACCTTGACAACCACCAGCATTCATGAGCTTAAGTGTCCATACTGCCCATAAAACTGCATTCTCAAAATCAGAAATGCCATCCTAATCACTAATTCCAACAGTCTCTTCTCAATGCCTGTCCCACTGAACTTTCGGGAGGTATTTTAACATCACTGCACACACCTCCTTCTGAAAACACCAACCTCTAGTCTCTGGGGCACTTGAGCTTTTGAGTTCCCTCTTCCTCTCAAAATGCATCTCTCTCCTTCCCTGGCTTTTTCTGTGCCTTTGCCTTAGACATAGGCATTTCTCAGGTTCTCATCTGGACACTGTCCACCCTACATGCTCTTTTCATAGTTTCATTCCTTCCCATGGTCTAGAGTAGACCTCTGACCAAACTCCACCCTCGCTGTCCTCTCCCTTACTCCCATTCCAACCTCAGTTTTTAAAATAAAAAGTTTTGTTGCAACACAGCAACATACAATTCATTTACATATTTCCTGTGGCTGCTTTTGCACTACAATGGAAGAACTGCTATAGTGACTCTCTGGCCCACAAAGTCTGAGATATTTACTATCTAGTACTTTGCAGAAAAATCTTGCCAGCCTATCTATGCCTTTTTTTTTTTTTTTTTTTTTTTTTTTTTTTTTTTTTTTTTGAGACAGGATCTCACTCTGGTGCCCAGGCTGGAGTGCGGTGGTGTGATCACTGCTCACTGCAGCCTTGACCTCCCAGGCTCAAGCAATCCTCCCACCTCAGCCTCCACCCACCTCAGTCTCAGTAGCTGGGACTACAGGCATGAGCCACTACTCCGGCTAACTTTTTAAGATGTTTTGTAGAGACAAGGTCTCATCATGTTGCCCGGGCTGGTCTCAAACTCCTGGAATCAAGCGATCCTCCCACCTCAGCCTCCTGAGTAGCTGGGATTACAGGTATGAGCCCCATGCCTGGCCATCTTAGAATCATAACTAACAACTTCCAAATCCACTAGCTACCTGGTGTTCATTCATGCACTCCAGACCCAGATTTTAAGGGCCTGCTAGACAATTCAACAGTGTTTCCACTAGCATCTGCAATCCAAGTCCCAAACTATCTTCCTCCCCAAATCTGTTTCTGCTCTTATTTGTCCTGTTTCAATCAATGGCTTCATCCATGAGCTACCTGTGGTACAAATGAACATTTGCAGTCAGTTTATGACATCGGGACCATGGAGCTATGAAGGGCCCTTATATGGTTTGGCTCTGTGTCCCCACCCAAACCTCACCTTGAATTGAAATTCCCGTAATCCCCATGTGTCAAGGGTGGGACCAGGTGGAGGTAATTGAATCATGGGGGCAATTCTCCCATGCTGTTTTCATGATAATGAGTGGGTCTCATGAGATCTGATGGTTTTATAAGTATCTGGCGTTTCCCCTGCTTGCACTTCTCTCTCCTGCTGCCATGTGCAAAAGAATGTGTTTGCTTCCCTTTCCACCATGATTGTAAGTTTCCTGAGACCTCCACAGCCATGCAAAACTATAAGTCAATTAAGCCTCTTTTCTTTATAAATTACCCAGTCTCAGGCAGTTCTTTACAGCAGTGTGAGAATAGACTAATATAGACCCCCAAGTCCAGAACTTCAATGATATCAATCATGGACATTGATCTGGGTTTATGTCTAAAAAATCAATATGACATTAGTAAATAATAATTTTAAAAAACCCTGCATTTGAATTTTCAAATTCAGCTCCTTTTTCTTTAAAATCTGGCTCTAAATCACAGGCCTGGCATACTTACTGTAGGATGGTGCCTTATCTCCATGACAATAAAGGAGGAGAAATTTCATAAAGACGAGACTCCGTTCTCTCCATCGACCCAAAGAGTAATCAATCCTTCTGTCAATTTAACATGTAAATGCTACCTTCTTAATTTATAATTGTGAAAGTAGCTGCAAGACTGAATTATATGTTACTGAAGAAAATATAAGAACCAAAATGTAAACAATAATACAGTCAAATTTGTTGTATAATTCAGACTTTTTCTACTTCCTTCAAAGAATAGCCTTCTCAATTTATTACTTCTTAGGTTATTGGAGCAGAATATAAATTATTTGATATATTAACTTCTGCAAAAGTATCAAGTAGACATTCCAAGGCCTCCCTGGCAATGCTGGTATTCTCCTGTAAAAGTTCTTTGAAATTTGCCAGCAATTTCAGCAAACAGGATTCAGAAAACTTACAAGCGTTGGCAATGACAAAGAGTAACAGTTGCTAGCCCTTTGATATCTGGGTACTTTTAGTCATAAGGAGGCTGAAATGTTTTTCAGAATTAGCATTAACATATGGTAGAAAATATGATTGTCTTATTGTCTAAGTGAAATTTAATATTGCTGCTTTATCAACTTCAACTTGTCAAAACCCAGGAATCAATATTACTTGTCTTTGATTCACAACATTTTTTAGGCCCACATGTGGGCCATGCCTTTGTGATAGTTAATTTTATGCATCAACTTGACTGGGCCAAAGGTGCCCAGAAATTTGGTCAAACATTCTGGGTACGTTTGTGAGAGTGTTTTTAAACAAGATTAACATTGGAATTGGTGGACTGAGCAAGGCAGTCTACCACTCCCTAATGCAGGTGGTGCTCATCCAATCTGTTGAAGGCCTAAATGAATGAAGAGCCTAACCCTCCTGCTAACAATAAGGAACTCCTCTCTGCTCAGCTGTCTGCAAGCTAGGGTGGAGGTCTTCTACCTTCAGACTCAAACTCAGACTGGAACCTATACCATCAGCTCTCCTGGTTCTCACGCCTTTGGACTCAGACTGAAACTAAACCATTAGCTCTCCTGGGTCTCCAATTTGCTGACTGTGGTTCTTGGGACTTCTCAACCTCTATACCCAAGGGAGCCAATTTCTTGTAGTAAATATTATATATAGACATATATCCTGTTGGTTCCATTTATCTGGAGAACCCAGATGAATACAAGGCATGATAAGCATAGACAAACTAATACAGAAAATACACAGCTAAATCCAGATTTCCAAGGGTTAAGCTGAGTTGCTGACAGGTGCGTTTCTTACTTCAACCCAATCAATTCATGTGGATGAAAAGTTTGTTTTAATAAACAATAACATAGAATATTCAAAATAAACTTTCACAAAACCAAGCAGAGTCATTACTAGTGTGATTACTTCTTTGTATAATGTTAGAAAGTGAAATTGAAAATATTTTTAAAATCTATGAATTCATTGAGAGTTAATATAAAACTCTAAAACAAGCATAAGTTTAAGTGAGATTGTTATTTATTTTAACAGTTCTCATTATTTTCCCTGAACAGAACTTTTTTAAAAAATTAAGACTAATTTAATATTATTTAACCATAGTGCAACAACTTCTAAAGGAGTTAGTGCTGAGCACACAAACTCAAGCACATTTTTAAAAAGAAGAGGAAGTTAAAGACTTATTGATGATTTTGCTAATGTCAAATCATAGCAAAGCCTATTTAAAATATTTTTCCAAATATCAACATTTGTGTTATTGACTTAGCATATTATGTTTTGCTTTAGACGTCAGATTTCAAAGTATTTATGTAAAAAAAATACCTCATCAGAAATAATGCGGTTTGGTAGTAATAAAGATGTGTACCTGAGAATGTATGGCAGAATAAGCTCTTACTGTCTGGACAGTAATCTGTTCTTGGTCCCTTTTACTGGCTGAACCCCTGCCAAGCACCTCCTTAAGCTAAAAGTCCTTGTTGCCCTCCCACCCCTGCCTTTCATCCCTAGTCCTGCCCTATGCCTCCCTCTCCCTCTTCCAGCAGCTCTCACGCAGCTCACTCTCACCCGGTCTCTACCACCCCATGCTCCAGCCAGTGGCCCCTGTAGAGGCAGAGATGTGCACTTCTTGTTGCATGACCTTGGCACAGTTGTACCTCTCAGTTCCTCATAGCTAGAGTAGCAACAATAATAGCTTCTTTGCAGGGCTTTCCTGGGAATTAAATGAGGTAGCCAGTCAAGATACCTAGTATGCCCAGCCTGACACATAATAGAGCTTTAATAAGTGTTGGCTTCTCTTCCCTTCACTATTTCTCATGTGGACAATTGCAACCTCACCCTAACAGGTTTCTACACCCCTAGCTCCCTGTTATTCAACCTACCCCCAATCTATCCTCCTTGAGGTAGCTGTCATGATCTTGCAAATTATAGACCTGGTTATAATTTTCTCCTTCTTAAAAACCTTTGATGAGTCCCCATTGCCTACAGAATGAAATTTGAGCTCCCGAGCAGAACAGGTGAGGAATATCTGCTCTTCCGGACACAAGAAGCCTTGCCTCTCCCTGTGCTATCTTCGCATTCACCCATTGGCTCTAGTCTGGGCTTCTCAATGTTTCCCCCTCCACGTTTGCTCATGGCCTTCCTCAACCTGGAATGCCCAGTCTCTATCTCCGCGGCAGATTGCTAAGCCCTGCTCAGGGGCTGTCTTCTTTGGGAAGCCACCCTCTTTCCCTTGAGTCTAGCATACAAACCACTCCCTGCCCAACGCGTTGTGCAAATCAGCTTTAGGATGCCTACCCTCTCATGCTTGTAATTATCCATGAAGAGTTCCTCCCTGACTGGACTGGAGGCCCATCGAGAACAGGACTCTGCTTCCTACATCTCTGTTTGCTTGGCACCTGGCTCAGCATAAGGGCTACCAATGAGTGACATTGAAACCCTGAGAAAAAGGAATCCTGGTTAAAGAAGGAAAGGAAGACACAAGGGAGAGAAAGACCTTGGATATCCTGCAAGCACAAGAATAGATTTCCAAGTCCTTAACGGGTCAGGTGCAAAAATGTTTTGAGATTGGACTGACTCCACATTGATTTCATCAGCGAATCATTACCACATAATTATTACTGCAGGGAATCCTATCCTCGCCGTAGGACTGGGCACTGGCCTTTGCTGTCCCTAGAAATGTCTGGGTCCTCTCACTCCTCATCACAACCTTCTCCCTGGGGACTCAAAGCTGCAGGCCCTCAAGGAGGTCTCTGCTTCCCCTGGGCAGTCCCAGATACTCCTGCATACTGTGGAAAGCACCTCGGCCCAGATGCAAGAATTACCACACAGGCGGCAGCCTTCGTTTAGAACATGGTCATTCATCACTGACTTGATCCTGGGAATGGAAAGCAAGCCAAGACTTTTCAGGGTTGCTGTTGTTGTCGTCTTAAACCTTTTCTGTAATAACTAGCTACCCTGTCCTCTGAAAGCCTGCATGGTCCACAGTTTCACTTTCACCGATTTCCATTGGTGACAAGGTATAATCTATCTTCCTATTTTAAAGTAATGAAAGGCAGTTGTAGACTCTTGGAAAACATCCTAAAGAGACAATGGAAGAAGTTAGTACATTCCAGTACTTTGACTCATCCTTTCATCCATCAGATTCCTAGGCGTCCGCTATTTTTCAGACATGCGTGCTGGGTGCTGGAGATGCTCAAATAAATAAGACTCTGCAGAGCCTCACTGCACCTCCTTCCTGGAAGTTTTACAAAGGGGTTGATGAGCTCTGCTCACCCTATAAAATCAAATGCATGGGACTGCAGAGCAAGTGACTCATAATATTTGTGGGATAAATGAATATAGCATGACAGTTCCTGGATATGACTTCCCAGCAATTACAGAGGGATGAAGGTGACCATTTAAAATACCAGTTGGATGACAAGCTCTGCAGAATTTCCTTAGTATAGGCTCAATAAAATTCTGAGCTTTGACAGAGGATGGTCAGTATTCAACACATGGATTTTAGTATCAGATATCCACATACAAGGGCTATATGATCTTTGTTATAAGAAGAAGGACTATATGATCTTTGTATAGCCAAATACAAGTGCTTTATGATCTTTGTTATAAGGACAAGCTCTTGTTTGCATTTGAATAATTATTTGTAGTTTCATAGCACTTTAAAATGTCGTATTCCACCCGATAAAGTTGTGGGGTATGTGTTTTGATTTTCATTTTGAAACTGAAGAAACTAAGACTCAGAAAGTTTAAATAGACAGTGAGTAGTAGGTGAGGCAATGGAGCCTAAACTCCCTTCCTGTGTGTCAGTCAACATGGCCTTCTGAATTCACTGGCAACCTCAGGGCTCATGAATGGGCTGAGGTGCCATAACCCTTGTCCCGGGCGCAAGCTGCTTGACAGGTTGCTATACAGTGGGTGTTCTCTCTCTTCTTTTTAAAGTTTGAAAGCAATACTTTAAAAGATAAAAAAGTGAGCCCTTGTGATTCCATAGCACCTCCCTTCCTCATCACCAGTCACTGGGTGCTAGAAGCCAGGGGAGAATAAAAAGGAAATATGAAACAGTGAAGTAGCAATGACAGCTTCAGCTGGCTTCCTTTAGGGGAAAGAGCTTCAAAAGGGGCCAAAGTGTGGGCCCCAGAACTTTCCGGTGGCAGAGAAATGGGCAGGCAACCTTTCAGCTGATATCTCAGACCACAGACTCAAGGGACAATTCAGGCAGCTCCCCCAGTAAACCAACCACAGGCAAAGTGGAGGCCAATAACTCTGCACCTGGCTTCCTGGTCCTTCTCTCCCAAATGGCAGTCTGTTCTTTGGCTTCTGACCTTATCCCAATTGAATACACTGCTCTAGAGTCTGATCTCTGGCTGACTTCCTTGCACAGGGTAGAGGATCCTCCATCACAACGCTCAGGGAGGACCCTGACGCCCTGCCCTCCCTATCCCAGCCACAGCCACCCAAGACTGGAGACATTAGAATCAGCTGCCCAGCCAGCCATCTGGACTAACCTTGGCTGACCCCACACATAAACTGGGACACTTCCCTGGCTGTGGAAAAGATCTTCATCAAAGATAAATAACAAAGAAACTCCTAGACTTGTCTCTGTGTCTCAGGCCTCCACCGGAGGAGAAAGCGAGTGGCAAAGAACGTCTCAGCAGCCTCTTGACCAGCCTAGCGGATGGGTTGCTGGGATTTCCCGTGCATACAAATGAGAAGACTGCTCAATGGACTAGTCACTGAAACAGACTTTTCCATCAACGGTTTCAATTTGAAACCCTGACAAAGCCATCTTTGGAAAATGTTCTCTAGTATATATCTCTTCCAATGCACTTCAATTAATTAATCTGCAATTGTCCTCACAGCTGTGTGAAGGGGAAGAGTTTCTAAGAATTGAGTTTCTTCTAAGAACATGAGCTTATTTGCTTATTCAATTTGCCAAAGGCAGCAAGGGAGTGTTTTCTCTACACTTTCCCAAGATTTATTACAAGGCTACCAACTTTTTCTCTGTGAAATCGGGTGGCTCTAACCTGAGAAAGTCATTAGAAAATGAATAGAAGAGAGAGGCATGTGATCGGAGTTCAGTCGAACCGATGGAAGCTTTCAACTGAGTCCTGCAGAATTTTAGAAATCTCAATGAAAGAACAATGGAGATGGGGCAGGAGCTGATACTGCTACCAACAGAGCAGTTTTCCCGTCTTCAGGGACATGCAATTAGCAATCTCATTCTACCTCAATACACTCCCACCTGGCAAAGAGTAAGGTTCACTAACTCACCGGCAAGGAGAAAAGGAGAAGAGGTAAGGTCCTGGCAACAAGCCACATTGCCAAAGCTTTGAGAGCTTCTTACCCCAAGTCCCCTCCATAGTGGACAGTTTAAGAGAGAGGGCTTGGGACCCAGACTGGCAGGGTTCAAATCCCAGCTCCATCACTTACTACGTTATTTCACCTCTCTGTGCCTCAGTTTCCTTCATGGAAAAATGGGGGTAATAATGGTTTTTCTCTCACAGGACTCGGGTGGGCCACATTGAGTAAATGTATGTGAAACTATTTGTTAGAACAGTGGCTATAAACTGTACTATGCATGTTTGCTAATATTCTAGGCATACAGTAACAGAAGATCAAGTCTTGCTATGAAGGGGTTCTCTGAGCATCCCTTTAATGAATATGTCAGAAATAGTTGTTGTTTTTTTGTTTGTTTGTTTTTGTTTTTGAGATTGAGTCTCACTCTGTCTCCCAGGCTGGAGTGTAGTGGCGCAATCTCAGTTCACTGAAACCTCCGTCTCCCAGATTTATGCAATTCTCCTATCTCAGCCTCCCTGAGTAGCTGGGATTACAGGTGCAAGACACCACACCTGGCTAATTTTTGTATTTTTAGCAGAAACAGGGTTTTGCCATGTTGGCCAGGCTGGTCTTGAACTCCTGACCTCAGGTGATCTGCCCACCTTGGCCTCTCAAAGTGTTGGGGTTACAGGTGTGAGTCACCACACCCAGCCAAGAGGTCATTTTTTATATGCAGATGTGATACTGCTAAAGTAGAGGGGTTTTGTTGTTTCTTTAAGTACTTAGAAACAACTTGAGTTTTAAAGTAGACTAGTCACTGAACTGGTTTGAGTACAAATTTACTTTGTAAATGCTTTCTTTTCTTAGAAAGTATAAAGAATCATCGTAAGATTCAAATCATCCAGATCTGAATAATGGAAAAATTTTAGGTTCCTATTTTACTTGATTTATATCTGAGAAAAGATGCTGAAGTGGGAACAGACAGTTGTACACCCCAGAAATTGTTGTCAAACTTGAGATCTTTAAAAAAGACACAGTTTATTGATTTTATTTCAAAAAAGATACAGTTTATTTATTGATTTTATTTCTATTAGAACAGTGAATATACCTACTATAGAAAATATGGGAAATTCAGAAAAGCAGGTAATAGAAAAGAAAAAAAAAATAAGCTGTAATACCAGCTTCCAAAACAATTACCAAAAATGGTGTGGGCCGGGCACGGTGGCTCACGCCTGTAATCCCAGCACTTTGGGAGGCCGAGGTAGGTGGATCACCTGATGTCAAGAGTTGGAGATCAGACTAGCCAACATGACAAAACCCCATCTCTACTAAAAATACAAAAAATTAGCCCGGCATGGTGGCGGGCGCCTGTGATCCCAGCTACTCGGGAGGCTGAGGCAGGAGAATCGCTTGAATCCAGGAGGGAGAGGTGGTTGTGAGCAGAGATTGTGCCACTGCACTCCAGCCTGGGCAACAGAGCAAGACTCCATCTCAAAAAAAAAAAAAAATGGTGTGAGGTGCTATATTTCCTTCCACTCTTTTCTCCATACATAGAATTTATAACCTTTATTGTTTCTATATAACAATAATTATATTAAATGTAAGCATTATCTCTTTTCCTTTAACCTTGTAGCATTTTGTGTGTGCGTGTGTGTGTATGTGTGCGTGCGCAGGCTTCGAACCCTGTGTCATAACTCGGGGTTTGATGGTGAGTGTCTGTTCTATTCCTGCACCAACGCTTCGTCTTTCCTTTAGAGAGGAGCAGGAAGCTCTGTTCCATCCTTCACATGTGCAAGGCGGTGGGAGAGACGTGCAGCCTTGGGTACAATAAAGCTAGATTAATAAAATGTTGTTTTTACAGTTCCCAGCACCATAATACTGCGATGGTTAGTTTCACGTGTCAGCTTGGCAGGGCAAAGAGATGCCCAGATAGCTGGTAAAGTGTTGTTTCTGGGTATGTCTGTGAGGGTGTTTCTGGAAGAGATGAGCATTTGAATCAATAAACTGAGTAAAGAAGGTCTCCCTCACCAGAGTAGGCAGGCATCAGTCAATCCTTTGAGGCCTGGGTAGAATAATAAGGTGGAGGAAGAGAGAATTCTCTTTCTTTGAGTTGGGTATCCATCTTCTCCTGTCCTCAGGCTTTGGTTCTCCTGGTTCTCAGGCCTTCAGACTCCGAGATTTATACCATTGGCCCCCCGTGGTTCTTGGGCCTTCGGACTCAAACTGAATGATCCCACCAGCTTTCCGGGGTCTCCAGCTGGCAGATGGCAGGTCATGAGACTTCTCAGCCTCCATAATTGTGTGAGCTGATTACCATAATCAGTCTTCTCTCATATGTATCTATACATATCCTATTGGCTCTGTTTCTCTGCAGAACCCTGACTAACACAAAGATGTTTATTAACATTTCAATATGAGTTAAACTCTGCAGGTTAATGCTGCATTAACCTACCACAGCAGTACTAATCTCCCCAGCGGTCAGTCCTGGGGGAGAATTGTATTGATTAGCTTGGGCTGCCAATTACCACAGACTGAGTGGCTTAAACAATGTAAATTTATTTTCTCTCCATTCTTGAGGCTAGAAGCCTGAGATCAAGACTTTGGTCGGGTTGGTTTCCACTGAGGGCTTTCTTCTTGGCTTTTCTTTGAGACGGAGTTTCGCTCTTGTTGCCCAGGCTGGAGTGCAGTGGTACAATCTCGGCTCACCGCAACCTCTGCCTCCTGGGTTCAAGCAATTCTCCTGCCTCAGCCTCCCACATAGCTGGGATTACAGACATGCACCACCACACCCAGCTAATTTCATATTTGTAGTAGAGACGGGGTTTATCCATGTTGGTCAGGCTGGTCTCGAACTCCCGACCTCAGGTGATCCACCCGCCTTGGCCTCCCAAAGTGCTGGGATTACAGGCATGATCTTCTTGGTTTTTAGATGGCTATCTTCTTGCTATGCCTTCATATGGTCTTCCCCCTGTGTATGTCTGTCTCCAAATCTCCTTTTCTCGTAAAGACACTAGTCATATTGGATTAGGGTCCATTCTCATGACCTCATTTTAACTTAATTACCTCTGTAAAGAACGTGTCTCCAAAAATAGTCACATTCTAAGGCCCAGGGGGTTAGAACTTCACCACATGAATTTAGAGGGGAGACAATTAAGCCCATAACAAGGATCTGTTTTGTCATGCTACTCCACCCATGAGTTTGTTTATGTTTAATACAGACAGAAAATTCTTTCAGTGATATCAACTGCAGATCTAGAACAGCTAAGAGCTGAGAGTGGGTCTTCAGTCACTCTTGACTACTCAGATCTTACTACAGTGCTCGATGCTTAATATGTAACAAAAGAGAGAAGCAAAATAATGAGGTAATTAAGTGCACAAACCAAACATACTTTCTCCATCTGCTCAGGCTTTCCAAGTCTAAAAGAGGAGGGAGGGCTAAAATTCTATTGGAATATTCTCTAATTCGGCTCCTAACTCTATCCTCAGTCATGAAGATGAGCTGCGACTCATTTGTCCATAGCTAGGGTGAACTAAAACATACTACCTTTTTTCTTAACCTAAGGGAATTTTTTTTCTCTCTTTTCATGTGTTGCCTTAAAAGACATTTTCTTATATGAGTTTAGTTTTTACAAAGAAACCAAACAAACAGAAAACAAACAAACAACAACAACAAAACAAAGAAAAAGAAACCCCAAAGTCATAGTCTTTTATAATTTTTTTTTCACTCTTGTGGCTGCTAAGAGTATACATGTGGGGTTCACATACATTATTTCCCTTAATCCTCCCAATAACTCACTTGGGTAGGTGTTATCACCTACCCAATCAGGTCTGATTGGTGGCAGAATCAGACCTGAACTCTTATTTTCTAAACCCAAGCCCTATCCACCTCTGTCCTTGGCTGTCCTCCACAAATAGAGATCCACATGTTGGTCTCCCATGCCTTTTCTAGCATGAAAAAGAATAGTGGGAAATTTGGGGAGAACGACATACTACAGGGTATGAGAGTTAGCCTCTATGTCAAACTGTGTTACTCTGAGCACATAACTTTCCTGTTACCCTGGGTTCTCATTTGAAAGTGGGTGCATAGCACAAGATCATCTTTGAGATTCCATTAGTTATGTAAAGTTCTATGATGGGCATAAGGGAAGTTCACATACTGCCAGGAGGGCAGTACGCTGAACTAAGTTTTGTCAGCACTCCATAGTACTTAACAATTAACTTCTAATAGATGTATAGGCCCTTTGCCACCACCACATCCACCCCATCCCTCCTGCAGCCCCAGTGAGAGACATATCAAAGATAAACTTTGGGCTGGGTGCAGTGGCTCATGCTTGTAATCCCAGCACTTTGGGAGGCTGGGGCAGGGGGATCACTCGAGGCCAGGGGTTTGAGAACAGTCTGAGCAACATAGTGAGACATACTTTTTTAGCACCACGCTCTAACCAACTGAGCTAACCAACTAGTTGATAAGAGACACACTTAAGATGGAAAGACACAATTAGGTTGAAGTAAAAGGATGGAAAACATACAAACAGTAAAAGGGAGGGAAGATGAGAAAGCTAGAGTGACAATACTAATATCAGACAAAATAGACTTGAAGACAATCATTATTGGAGACAGAGCCACATTATAAAACTCTCATCTAATTTACTGAATACTGTACTGAAAGCGAAAGACAGCATGGTGGTATGGGTACTTGAAGTACAGTTTCTACTGAATATGTATCACTTTTTGCACCATTGTAAAGTCAAAAAATGCTAAGTTGAACCATGATAAGTCAGGGACTATCTGTCTACTAGAATCAAATCCATTGAATTGTATACTTTAAAGGGACGAACTTATGGTATGTAAATTACATTTCAATAAAGTGGTAAAATAAAGGGAAAAAAAAGAACAGCAATCACTGTGATAATAAAGAAAGGTGAGGAGAAGCTGAAGACAATATTTGGCTTTTCTTCACAATTTTGCTTTGGGTCAGCCCTGCCCAGGATTCTATGTTAACTCTGTCTCTGTCCCCAGACCTACAGTCTCAGCAAGATGAGTGCTATAGAGAGAGGAGTAAACAACACGCCCAGGAGAAAGGCGGAAGAAGTAGTTGGTGTCAGAGTTAGAACAATTTAAAGGATGCCTTGACCTGAGAGGCAGAGAACCACAGGAAGGGCTTTATAAACAAAGAAAAGAGTTGTACTGAGGACCGGAGTTAACCAGGAGTGAAGCAAGTTGAAGGTGGCTGGCAGGATGGAGGCACGGCCAAGGGCAGGGAGAAGGTAGCTGGAGGGAGAAGGAGCCCTGAAGGCCTCCCAAGATGTGCTAAAGAAGCTAGATTTTAACCCGATCAGGGAGAAGCCAGCAACAGCTCTTAACAAAAGCATCAGATTCAGTTTTTGAGAGCTCATCAGAGTAGATGATAACTGGGAAGGGGAGAGAGACAGGAATAACCAAGACCTGCAGGAAGCCAGATGCAACAGCCCAGGAGAGAGAAAATGGCTGGTCCACTTTAATCAGAAGACGGTGTTAGAAAAAAATCAATCTTTTAACATAGGCATTCATCCACAACCTAAAATACTATGTTTTTGTCAAAAGGTTATATTCAATTGTATTAACCAAAGAGTGCATAACTCCCCTGATAAAAAGATTTGAGAGAGGAAGCTGTAATAAGAATATAATATGCTGAGAGAAAATGCACTTCTCCAGGTCCCCCGAGTCTTATTTCATTGGATGCATTTAAAAGCTCTATCATTAAAACAAGTTTAAATTCTTTGATGGGAAGAAATGTCATTTTCATCACAACTTTAATGGAACGGTTCATCTTAGAGGCAGGAAGATACTTTGCCAAATGGATGAAGGAGGCTTGGTGTCTCTAACTTGGGGAGGGCGGCTCCGGGCAGTGGGAGGGAATATATGGATTTTGCAGACCTGATGGCTCTGGAAGGCTCTGCTCTGTGCTATTCCTTTTGCACTGCTTCCTCTCTTAAGGCCTCCATTTTTCTAAACGCTAAATAGATCACGGACACTTGTAACACACATTAAGTAGTATTATGAGAATTAATACACTTCCGTTGGTCAAAAAATCTCGTGTTAAATCTGTTAAAGAGACTTTCAGAGACTGTTACCATCCTTTATGTATAGTCAGACTCAGAGAGAAACTGTAAAATTCACCAAATGGACTGTGTGGAAATTGATGGAAGCATTCTAACTGCAGTTAAAACACGCAAATAGAATTCCGAATGCTTTGAAAGAGCTGACTGCCATCAGCTGTCAGGAAAATACTGCTAAATGCCAGTATGCATTCTACACAGGTAAGGTGGAAGGACCCTGGAAGCTGAAGCACTAAGAACTGTAATTTCCCTAGAAGAATCCTTCTCACAAGGAAAGATTCATCCATCATGCCAGTGTTTTGATTTGTTGTGGTCAGAAACAGAGAGCCACCTGACTGACATCACAAAATAAAGTTATGAAAATATAGCCCTGCCTTGCATAATGATATTTGAGCCCATGACAAACCACATATTACAACAGTGGTCCCATAAGATTATAGTGGAGCTGCCCTACACAGATGTACCATTTTTTTTAATCTTCTACACAGTATTTTGCTGTGTCTTTTCTGTTTCTATGATTTTTTTTCATCATGCCCTAATTTCTCTTTTTTTTAACTTTTTTTTTTCTTTTTCTTTTTTTTTTTTTTTTTCTTTCTTTTTGAGACGGAGTCTCACTCTGTCACCCAGGCTAGAGTGCAGTGGTGCGATCTCAGCTCACCACAACTTCCGCTGCCCAGGTTCAAGCGATTCTCCTGCCTCAGCCTCCTAAGTAGCTGGGATTACAGGTGCCTGCCACTGCACCCGGCTAATTTTTGTAGTTTTAGTAGAGACGGGGTTTCACCATCTTGGCCAGGCTGATCTTGAACTCCTGATCTCGTGATCCACCCATCTCGGCCTCCCAAAGCGCTGGGATTATAGGCGTGAGCCACCATGCCCAGCCTTTTTTAACTTTTATGTTCAGGGGTACATATGCAGGTTTGTTATATAGGCAAACTCATGTCACAGGGGTTTGACGTATAGATTACGCATCACCCAGGTACTAAGCATAGTACCTGATATGTATAGATATATTTAGATATGCAAATACAGTTATGCATTGCTTAACAATGGGGATACATCCCAAGAAATGTACCATTAGGCAATGCTGTTGTTGTGTGAATATCACAGAGTATACTTACACAATCTAGATGGTACAGCATACTACATACCTAGGCTATGTGATATGGCCTACTGCCCCTAAGCTACGAGTCTGCACAGCATGTTACTGAACCAAATACCATAGGCAATTATAACACAAATCACTAGACAATAGGAATTTTTCAGCTCCAGCATAATCTTATGGGACACCTTCATATATGGTCATCTACCAAAGCATCATTATATAGTATACGACTGTCCACTGTGTTCCAGTTGCCTACAATATTCAGTACAGTGACATGCTGTACAAGTTAGCCCCGGAGCAATAGGCCATACCACATAGTCTAGGTGTGTAGTTGGCTAGACAATCTAGGTTTCTGTAAGTACACTCTATGATGTCCACACAAGGGTAAATCACCTAACAGCCCGTTTCTAAGATCACGTCCCTGTGCATGACTATATTGTAATGCTGTCTAACGTTTTTAAACACTTACAGTATGCCAGAAACTGTGCTTAGCCATTTACAAGCCAGATTTCATTTAGGGCTCACCATAACCTTATGAAGTTGGCAATATTATTCCCCTTATTACACAACTAAGGAAACTGAAGTTCAAAGAGCTTAAGGGGCTTGCCTGGGGTCACACAGCTTGCATGGGACAGAGTCTGTATTCAAGTTTAAGTGTGGAAGCCAAACTCTAAGTGGCTTGATTAAATTGTCTCAGGTTCTTTTTTTTTTTTTTTTTTTTTTTTTTTTTTGAGACGGAGTCTCGCTCTGTCGCCCAGACTGGAGTGCAGTGGCGCGATCTCGGCTCACTGCAAGCTCCGCCTCCCGGGTTCACGCCATTCTCCTGCCTCAGCCTCCGGAGTAGCTGGGACTACAGGCGCCCGCCACCTCGCCCGGCTAATTTCTTTTTGTATTTTTAGTAGAGACGGGGTTTCACCATGTTAGCCAGGATGGTCTCGATCTCCTGACCTCGTGATCCGCCCGCCTCGGCCTCCCAAAGTGCTGGGATTACAGGCTTGAGCCACCGCGCCCGGCTATTGTCTCAGGTTCTAAAATGCATATGCACTGAAACTGGTTCGAGAAACCATCCGAGCCCAAAGCGGAGCTAAGGGGTGTCTCTCTCTTGGTCTTTTGACGGCTGTCCTCACATCCTCGCCCTGTACACGGCCATTTCTGCTTCCTCATAACTTTGACTCTCAAAGGCTTGCCCTGGCCCCCACATCAGCCCCACTGCACCCTTATAATTGGAAGCTTACTGCTAACCAGCCCTATTCCAGATTCCTGTGAAAAGAACCTTCGCAGCCCAGCTCATCGTTTCAGACCAGGATCACAGGTCAGAGTCCTCTGGCCAACCAACCTTAAGGTGCCCGATCCAGTGAGCAAGACCAAGGTGGGTCCCATGGAGCAGAACATGGCCACTGCAGCAACAGGGGCCAGGGCAGGGTGGATGTCCCTGGAAGAAGAAGGGATGAGTGGCCAGAGAAGGCAAAGACCAGGGTCTCTAGCACACGCCAACAGGGCGGGACACTTCTCATAAGGGCCTCCTCCCAAATCCAGTCTGCTCCTCCAGAAGAGGGGACTGAGAACCTACATGGTCTATTGATGACCAGATGGCTGATGGTTAGGAATGAGGACAATGGTGGACTGGTCAAAATTTATCAACATCTGTCCTTGTCCCAAACTCAACAACCACATTTTTATTGATGTCTTTTCTTCTAACCACTCAGACCTAAAACTTCAGTTCTCCTCATTCTCTTCCTTCCTGGGCCTCCAAGACTAATCACCTTTTGGTTTGTTTGTTTTTCAATTCTCCCTAATAAATAGCTCTGGAATTCACTCTGGGTTTCCATTTCTGTATCTGTCAACTGAGTCCAGGCCCATGTCTCAGGTTGCATCCATTGAACAAATAATAGCAACACAGCGATCACAGCAATTCTGTAAGGAAGGACTATGATTATCCCCTTGTGACAGAAAAGAAAACTGAGGCCAAGAGAAGCTAAGGGGCTTGTTTTAAGTCTCATGGATCAGACGTAGTGGACTAGGACTCAGACCCCTGCAGACACTCCTCTGCTCTTAAGTTCTCAGAGTCCTGCTGTGTGCCTGACGCTAGGAATCATGGATAATGCAGACGGGGGTCCTGCCCTCCCACTGCTGACAGCCTAGTACATGAAACAGGCCATACCCAAAGAGACCGAGAGATAAAGGTCTCATTACAAATGGCACAGGAAAGAGAACCAAGCACACCTGCTTGCAAGGTGGCCCCTGACTGGCATCTGGGAACCTGGCTCCCAGCACGCTCCCAGTCAACAGCTAGCTGATGAGCTGACTCCTTGTGCCTAGCTATGCAAACAATATGGTCTAGGCTGAACACTGCCTTCCTTCTAGGGGTGTGAAATTTTGGCATGTGCTAGGCAGAGGGTGCCTAGATAAACAGTCCCCAAGAAAAACTTTGGGTGCTGAGTCTCTACTGAGCTCCCATGGGCAGAATCCTCACACACGTGCTGCTGCATTTTCACTGCTGGGGGAGGCGTGTGCATTGTGGGACCCCCAGGGGAGGGAGAGCATCGGGAAACCACCCATGTGTTCTGCAGACTCTGCTTCTTTTCCCTTGTGATCCAGCTGTGGATCTTCGCTACGTCACTGTCATCAATCTTAGCTGTTAACACAACTATATGCCAAGTCCTGTGCATCCTTCCAGATCTCAAAAGTAGGGATGGGCTTGGGGACCCTCAATACCCCAACTATGGTAAATGCCATGAAGGAAGAGCACGAGTGATGTGAGGAAGACAGCAGGGGCCTCGTTAGCAAGGGGCATCCAGAAGAACCCTCGGTGGGAGTTCTGTGTCAGCCAGTCCTAACCATCAGGAGAAGTTCATGGGGCCAAGAGCAGGAGGCACCTGCTCCCGACAGAGGAGGAGCGTAACCGAGAACACGATGGCCCAGTACGTGGCTCCCTAGAGAGCTGAACTACCTCCAGCCAGTGACATCCCTGCAAGCTGGGGGGTGTCCTTTGATGTCAGAGCTGCAGACAGAAGCTGCTCCAAGGGCCTCCAGCCAGGGCCAGGAGTTGAACTTTATGCTACCCCCACTGGAGAGCTATGGAAGGTGTTCGCTGGTAGGGAACATGATGCATGCACTTTTTTTAAGGCCCATTCTAGTTGCTATGTGGAAGATGGATTACAGGGAAGGAGGTAGAAGCCGGGGAGCAGTCAGAGCCCACTCACAATCTAGGGGTACACAAGGGTATACATGGGTGATAGCTGCACTAGAGGATGGGATTTCAGGGGCAAAAAGGTTCAGACAGCAGCCTCCAAGTTGTCTCCTGACCACCCCCCACTCCAGTACTCAGCCCATTTGACCCCCAGTCTGCCTGGGAACCCAAGGCTATGGCCCCCACTTAGAGACACAGCCCCACAGCTCCCACGGCCCTGGCGGAGCTTGTCTGTGTAACACACCAGCCTGAGATTATGCTCTCAGTCTCGGGCACACGCGAGATATAAGGTTGCCAGCTGTCCTTTTGCAGAGGTATTCTCCTTCAGCTCGACATTTTGCTCCTCCTGTGTGTTTTCTGAAGGGTGTTCAGATTTCTCCTCATTTGTGACAGCAGGCTGATAGTTGATGGGGGTTCGCTGTGTGTCTCATGGAAAAATTAAGTTGGCAACCACGTTCGTTCCTCTCCACCTTAGCTCTACTTCTCCAAAAAAAAATCATGCCATGCACAGTGGTTCACGCCCATAATCCCAGCACACTGGAAGGTCCAGGTGGGAGGATTGCTTGAGGCCAGGAGTTCAAGATGACCCTGGACAACATAGCAAGACCCTATTTCTACAAAAAATTAAAAATTAGCTGACTGTGGTGTCATGTGCCTGTAGTTCCAGCTATTCAGGAGGCTGAGGCAGGAGGATCACTGGAGCCCAGGAGATGAAGGCTGCTGTGATCAGGCCCTGTACTCCAGCCTGGGCAACAGAGCAAGACTTTGTCTCAAAAAAAAAAAAAAAAAAAAAAAAAAATCAGTGATTTGTGAAATCCACAGGTCTGGTGACCACTTAATTGGGGGCAGAGTCCAAACTCCTTCATCCGGCATGGGGCTCTCTACAATCTTGCCTGCACCTGCCTTGACCTTTCCACCCTTCTCTCTCACCACTCCCCCACCCTCTGCTCCTACCAATGGACAGTCTCCTGGCTTTTCACCCCACCTTTCCCCTAGGCCAGCCCTGTCCTTTCCTGGTCGCCTCAGCCTACAGCAATCTCTCCCTCTCAACTGCCTCCTCTCAATCAACTCCCCTTCCTCCTTGGACAGTGCTTTCATTGGGACAGTTTGCCCTTTCCTGCATTTCTGCCTGTGTTCCAAACCCTACCTTCTGGGAGGCTGGCATTGCCCAGTTTCCACAGCGCCCTCTGCCCACACAGCCTGGCAGGGTGGGTCTACGGGAAGGTGCTCCCCTCTGCCTCTCTCTGCCGCCTCCCCTCGAGCTGAGCTGATGATGTCCAGGTTGTGGTTGTCTCACGGGCAATGAGAGCCAGGAGAGGAAATGAGTTTCAAGGCTTGAAAGGCCACATTCACAATTATTAAGAGGGAAAGTAAGCAAGAATCACTCCCCTGTGTTATCCAGTTGCACAATCCTAGAACAAAGAGGCCACTGATAGGAATTACAGGAAAGTCGGTGCACAGCTAATGCAGAGAGAAATTTGGTTTGCAAACTCCACCTGTCAGGATGGAGGCCTCGGAACATGGTTAGATGATTCTAGGGCAGTAGAAATAGTTCTCTGACATAATTGTAGTTATGCAAGCTATAATAATGATACACTTCCTTAAAAACTTGGATTTTAGAATATAAATAGATTGCTTTCAGGGGATTAGAAAAGCTCTTCCCACAAAGGCTTACCTGCTTCCCCAGCAAAGCATATCTTGGGAGCTTCATTTTTCTCAAGTGCCAATGTCATCATCCCAAGTAAAACATTTTTTTAAAAAATAGGTAAAAATAAATCTTCATTCTATCAACAGGCCAGCCACGTACTCAGCACTGGGTTATACGCTGTCCAAAATACAAGTTTAGCTTTAGTTGGGGATATATGAAAAAACAATAAACAATGTAAAACTGAATATTCTTGAAATCTTCTGCAAAACTGATGACGAAGGCCTTGTGCCATGTGTAACTCAATGTCCTTTACATGAGGACTTAGTGGTAAGTTCTGCTTAAAATGTAAAGTTAAGAAAAATGTTTTCTAAAACAATAAGCAGGCCAGGCACAGTGGCTCACACCTGTAATCCCAACACTTTGGGAGGATGAGGTGGGAGGTTCACTTGAACCCAGGATTTTGAGACCCCCTTGGGCAACATAGTGAGATCTGGTCTCTACTAAAAACCAAATAACAATAATAATAATAAGAGGAAGCAAAACTTTCCCAAATGAGGACGGCCTGCAGCCACAGGCTCTACGGCCCATGGGCAATACACTGCAGGTTGCCCCGCCCCAGCCTGATGCCTCAGCCTCCCCAGGGCCAGCTGCCCTCACCTACTTGCTTGTCTTCACCCAGCCGCCAGGGTTCCAGTAGCTGCTGCCTCCCCCTCTCCTGTGGGACCCAATGATTCTGGCTTCTCCTTTGCCTGGATCTGTCTTTGCCCCCTTTACCCTTCTATGAGTGTCTCACAGCCTGGGTGGGGAAGCACCTCTCTCCTTCTCCCTCCCCAGTTCTCAGCTCCCAGTCATCACTGAGGCAAAGCCTGGGGCCTCTCTTGCCCAAGAATGGAGAACTACAGTGTTGATCTGTCTCAATCTGTCAGGGGCACAGAGAAAAGTGTTACATTACACTCCCTCAGCGTCCAAACAGCCCACCTCTCCCTCCCTCCGTCCCTCCCTCTCTCTCTTCCTTCCTTCCTTCCTTCCTTCCTTCCTTCCTTCCTTCCTTCCTTCCTTCCTTCCTTCCCTCTTTCCCTTCTTGTTTTAATTTACCACTTTATTATGTAAATAAAACTCAAACAGGCCAGCACGGTGGCTCATGCCTGTAATCCCAGCACTTTGGGAGGTCAAGGCAGGCAGAGCACCGGGTCAGAAGATCGAGACCATCCTGACTAACATGGTGAAATCCTGTCTCTATTAAAAATACAAAAAAAATTAGCTGGGCGTGGTGGTGGGTGCCTGTTGTCCCAGCTACTCGGGAGGCTAAGGCAGGAGAATGGTGAGAACCTGGGAGGTGGAGCTTGCGGTGAGCTGAGATCTGCCACTGCACTCCAGCCTGGGTGACAGAGCAAGACTCTGTCTCAAAAAAAAAGAAAAAAGAAAAAAAAAACCTCACAGAAAACTGCACAAAACGAACATGCAGCTGAATGGATTAGGGTAGGGTGAACCCCTGTAACCAACTCTCCCTGCTCTCCCGACCCACCTCCCACCTCAGGAAAAGCAACTCCATTCACCCAGAGCTGTGTCTAGAATCACTGGCCTCCTCTCAGTTCCACTGCCGTCTCCTTCACACCCGCAGTCATCCAGACCTGTTGATTCTGTCTACCTAGGCTCTCCCAGTCCAAGTGCTGAGCCTGGATGGGGCCAGCCCCAGTCCCTCCCCTCTGTCCTTTCTGTCACAAGAGGCTGAGCTCTGCAAGCCCCCAGCTCAGCCATGGGAGGTTGTAAGAGATGGGGGTGGGGAGAGTGGGGAGCCTTGGGACAGTCAGGGGCAGTGACTGCAGAGACCTCTCTTTGGCTCCAGCACCCGTAGGATAGACCCATGGGGGCCTCAGAGTCATCGACACTACCTTCTCTTTCCTCTCCTTGCTTGGGGGTGGGAGTGGCTTCTGCCTCCCCACCCTGATTGCCATCCCGGCTCCCCTCTCACTAGAGTAATCAATCCTGGCATTCAACCCCTCTGTTGTAGAGGCATCTACTCACCCTTCTCCACCGCCCTCACTCCTCCCTGCGACAGCCTCCTCGCAGGCCTCCAGAGCTGCTCTGCTCTTGCCTCCCAAACATAACTGACCACACGTCTGCTGTGACTAGAACAATATAACTGGCACACTGTCCTTGCGTACTTACACATGGAGGCCTCATTCTCAAAATTATCTTTGGTGGGATAGTAAATTATGAGGACTTCCTACCCTGCACAGTGAGGTAGGACTTCATTCTCCCCACAGTGGCCTTTAAAAACACAAAGCAGATCTCATCATTCTCCTGCTCAGAATCCTCTAAAACATGCCCAGTAAGATGGCTGTTATTAAAACAAACAAACAACAACAAACAAACAGGGAATAACAAGCACCGGCAAAGGCGTGGAGCAGTGGGAACCCTTGTGTATTGTTGGTGGGAGTGTAAAATGGTGCCGCCGCTATGGAAAACAGTACAGCAGTTCCCCTCAAAATTAAAATGGAATTGTCATATTACCCAGCAATCTCACTTCTGGGTAGGTAGAATTGAAGCTGGGTGCAGTGGCTCCCGCCTGTAATCCCAGCACTTTGGGAAGCCAAGGTGGGCAGATCACTTGAGGCCAGTAGTTTGAAGACCAGCCTGGCTAACATGGTGAAACCTCACCTCTACTAAAAATACAAAAATTAATCAGCGTGGTGGCGGGTGCCTGTAATCTCAGCTACTCGGGAGGCTGAGGTAGGAGAATCGCTTGAACCCGAGAGGTGGAGGTTGCAGTGAGCCGAGATCGTGCCACTGCACTCCAGCCTGGGCAACAGAGAGACTCTTGTCCCCCACACCCCAAAAAAAAGTTAAAATGATATACAAATCTTGAATGATATTCCATTGTATGGGCCACATTGGATAGACCACACTTTGTTCATCCACTCATTTGCTGATGGACACTTGAGGGGGGACTCCCCTCTTGGGTGTTGTGAATAACATTCCTGTCTCAAATACCTAAGAAAACAAGAGTGTCAAGTCCTACAGCTGAAAGTGCCCTCCCCGGTGAGCATATGTCCCCTCCCAAGCATGATTCTTGGAAAGGAGGGAGTGAGCAAGAATGAGACCTGGGGAAGACGGGGTCTGGGATGGAAGCCAGGAAAGGATGGAAGGTTCTGGATCCCACGGAACCCACAGTGGCTCTCTGGAAAGATGGCCAAGTTGAACATTCTCCCATTCCTGGCCGAGTTCTCCCACTTTCCCATTCTCACCCTATGAGAGCTGATTTGAGAACAATAGGTTTTGATCAACACCTGACTGACATCCACAATGTGGTTATTTAGGATCAATGTCTCCTGGATGTAACAACTAATTTGGAACATAAAGAAAATGAGAGTGAGAACCTTGTCCAACATGTTATTGAATCATGCAATGTTTGCTTCAGATTCAGAGATGGAAACAATTTGACTACCAGAAACAAAAAAGCAGATTAAAAAGGAATAACATTGATCGACGTTGTTAAGCTTCTATCATGTGCCAATCATTTCATATTCACTTTCTCTCAATTGCACAAACAGCCTTGCAAGGTGAGTATTACTGACGCTGCATTACAGATGAGAAAACTGAGGCTCAGAGGGTTCCTGAACTCACCCGAGTCTGACCCCAGAGCCTGTTCTCCTGGTTCTTGATCATCTGCAGGTTGAAGGTCAAAGGTCATTCTATTAAATCATCTGCACAACCCATTTTGGTACTTCAGATAAATAAGCCTTTGGTTGAGTTATAACTTTTAAAGTGTGATTAGTCAGTCATAAAGGCTGACCGGAGCAACTTAGGCATGGTTTACGAGCAGAAATGGTACACATTGTCTACCATATGCAGAGTCCAGGCTACAAACTGTGATGTTTGTGAAAAAATTCAAGTTGCAATGACTGCCCTCAGGAGCTTAAAATCTAGTCCGGATATCTTGCTGTTTTGGATGCTTTCTTCACTCTGCACCCTGCTGGCCACTCTGTTCTGTGGCCTAGACTGCTGCAATGGCCTGTGTGCATCAGTCACACACTCATAGGGCACCATCCCAGGCCGGGTCTGCCCTTGGCACTTGGCACAGAAAAATGAAGGCTGTCTGAGCCTCAGCTGCTTTATCCACAGGCTGGGCTGATGATCCTTGTCCTGCCTCTTGCATGGGGGTTGCAGAAAAATAAAATGAGCTAATGGAAGTGATCGCACTGCAAAGTAAACAGCATTCTATCAGTCTAAAATGCTATTTCTTATGATTTATGACTGGAAACCTTTGATTTTTGTTTTATTGGAGACTTACTTGATTCCAATTCGAGCTGATGTTGTGGTTTTTACAGAACAGACTGCCATTTATTGAACTCCTGATTTGCGGCAGACACATAGATTATCTCATTTAATCCTCACAACAGCTCTATGATGTCGGCACTATTATTATTATCCCCATTTAACCAGTGAGGAAGCTAACATTCAGAGAGCTTAGGCGAATGGCAGAGCAAAGACGTGACTGCAGGCTTGTCTGTCTCCACAGCCCATGTCGGGCCACAAGGATCCGGGGCCCAGCAGAAGCAACAACCTTAGGACTGACAGCAGGCAGGCATTTCTACCCACTCAATGCATCAGCGCTCAGGCAAGCAAGAGGTGCCTCACTATGGGTGCTTACTTAAGAGGACACACCCTTGGCACGGGTGGTTCTCCAAATACAATAACACAAGCCAGTGAGGATGCTCAGATTTAGAAAAGCAAAACTCACATCAAGTGCGTCACCCCTAAAGCCCCAGCATTGTGTATGAACAGTGACCCTCGCCTAGAGACACACACGTCAAGAGTGTGTGGCTGGCATAATCTCACCAGATTACTAGGAACCTGGTCTGTTTGTATTACCTTAGATGTTTGTTTTTGCTTACAAGCTGGGTACGCTGTTGAGACAAATTAGCTTACAACTCTCAGAGACGAATGATATTTTCCCAGTTATTAATGGTAATCTGCAGTCATTGCTGTATTGCAAGGCTTCTCACTGTGGAACTCGGTCCCTTCTTCCTGTCTGAAACTGTTCAGCTATAGAAAGATTCCTCCTCGGCTTCCAAAAAAGAAAACCAAGTTGATATTTTGCCGAATTTGAATTGCAACCAGAAAAGAAGGTCAAGTTTTAAAAGAAGTAACACGGGAGGGGATTGTAATTAAATCGCTCTGGGCTGGGTAGGGATGATTCATTTCAAGTACATAACATTCTGGAAAGCATGTGACCAAAGGTATTTTTCTAAATAACCTCAAGTACTAGTCAAATGATTCTTTAAAATTGCATGCCAGCGACATCTCCTCACTGGTATTTTGCTTGGCAGGCACTGAGCCACCACCACAGCCCGGATTTTCCTGCAGGCAGAGCCCAGTCTTGTTTCGGCAGTCATGCCTGCTGTGTTCTGCTTCTGCCTGGAAAGATGGCACAGCTGCAGAGGACAGGCACATTTGGTGGCCTCTACCTGTCAAGGGTGACTCCACTTAGTTAGGGAGTCTTCTCTAAGGCTCAAGAGAATGGCACAACCAGAGTCCTTGGGGTGGGTGTTACAAAGCCTTAGGTTTTCTCCAAATGATGGCACTGCTGAAATTCCACCTCTTCCAGGAAATTTTCATCAAAAACAACGAGGAGGACCATCCTGGCTAACACGGTGAAACCCCGTCTCTACTAAAAAAAATACAAAAAAACTACCTGGGCGAGGTGGCGGGCACCTGTAGTCCCAGCTACTTGGGAGGCTGAGGCAGGAGAATGGCGTAAACCCGGGAGGCGGAGCTTGCAGTGAGCTGAGATCCGGCCACTGCACTCCAGCCTGGGCGACAGAGCGAGACTCCGTCGCAAAAAAAAAAAAAAAAAAAAAAAAAAAACACACAAAACAAAACAATGAGGATACCCTAGGTGATGGCCACTCAAACATCACCCCCCTTACACTGACAGTCCCCAGCCCCCATCCTTATGCTACTCTACTCCCATCATCCAAATTGTGCCCGAGGTTGCTGTCAGATTAGTATACTGAGTCTTCTCTCAAGATGCACCAGGGTATGTCCTGGCGTGACCACCTGATCCAAGCTGAGCCCCTCAGATACCTTTCAAAGCCAGGCCACAAAAGTGGAGGAAACTGATCTCTAGAAGAGAAGGACAATTGATCAAATCTCCAGAGAGGGGCAGGACTAAATTTAGCAATAGAGTGTTCTGAGGGTGTTTGAGTCCTTGGTCTGTTTGCCCTGATGTCCAGCTATCCCTAGATCCTGCAAGACACAGAGCCTTAAAATTAGTTTCCTTGTTCTCTCAGACTGGTTTAAGTGTAGTGTCTGTCACTTGCAACCAAAATATTCCTAATAATGTCACCTGACTCTCTTTCACTCATGATCTCACTATGACATATGAAATATCTGTAATAGTACTTTGTCTACTTGCACAGGCATCTGGTTTATAGGTGGACTCACTTTAAGAAAGCTTGACGTGTTGAAATGCAAATAATCCAGTCTGAAAAATGAATGGATAAGTATTCACACCCCCTAAATAATTATTTGTTCTACAAAAAAAACCCAACTTACTAAATGGGGTTTTTTCCAATTACCTAATGCATTAAAATTATTATTTTGAATTCAAAGTGTTTATCAAAGAGATTAGTAAAATAAATTATGATGCACCATATACGTTAGTCTGTTCAGGCTACCCTAACAAAGTACCACAGACTGGGTGGCTTAAACAACAGAGATTTATTGTCTCACAGTACTGGAGGCTGGAAGTCCAAGACCAAGGTGTTGGCAGAGTTGGTTTCTTCGGAGGCCTTTCTATTTGGCCTGAAGACAGTCATTTTCTCCCTGTGCTCTTCAGATCAACTTCCCTCTCTCTGTGTCTAAAGTTCCCCTTTTTATCATGTGAACAAATTGAACCTGAAAAAGCCAATTCTTCAAGTGGCTAACTGGGCCTAAATTTAAAATAGCGCCAAGCAGCCATTTGCTGACTAGAGGTCATGCATGTACTCTCTCTTCTCCCAAAAACCCACACCTTTTAAACTTTGGGACTTTCAGAGCTCACCATAACCAACAAATCAGCACTCACCTGCCTTAGCCAATCAGGGCTCAGCTGTATCTATCAATCGGCACTCAGCTGCATTGACCAATAAGAACTCAGCTGTGTCAACCAATCAGAACTAAATGAGTCTTAATCCTTCATTTGCATAAATGGACCTGATTGGGAACCTGGGCAAGAACTTTTGCTGTAAAACCTGTCTTCCTTTTGTTTTCTGGAACAAACTTTTGTTTCGTATCAAAGGCTGTGTTTTCCTAGTTTGCAAACTGTTTACTAGAATAAAGTCGTCTTCTTCCAAATTCTTTTTCAAAGAACTTTTGTTCACAGTAAGAACACCAGTCATTTTGGATGAGGGCCACTTAATGACTTCATTTTTACTTACTTTGTAAATACCATCTACATATAAGGTTACATTTTGAGGTACTGGAGTTACATATCTTTTTGTGGGGGACACAATTTAACCCTTAACATTATAGAAGGAAATGCTATATAGCCAGGACAAAGAGGGAGAGGTGTTGAGTGTGCTGGGAGTAAAAATCTCCTTACAAAGCACATGAAAAAACCAGTCCTCATGCCTGTATACTTTGAACCCCCTGTAAATTATGTGTGTGAGTGTGTGTGCATGAACGTGAACATATATACATACCTGCAGGTGTTTTTCTTTAAGTTCTGAAAGAAATCAAGAAAACAAAATAGCCTTTTTGAAGAGGTAATTGAAGAAGAAGGGAAAGAGATGAACTTTTCATCTGTACTTTATTGCATTTCTATTTCTATATTTTCTGAATCATATATATTTCTTTTCTTGCTTGTACCTTTCTGCATTCTATTAAAAATGCAAGCTATGTACTGCCTTAAAAATATGAGTTGATTTACACATAAGTTCTCAGAATAGGTTTTGTGTGCCAAGCATGACCTACATTCTGTGTACCTGTGTGTATTTGTAGGCTCTTAAAGGTTGTTTGTTTTAACCCACACATGTGGGGCCTGGCATGGTTGGCCAGGAAATCAGGTCCCTCCTAGTGTTGTGGAGACAGTGATGAGGAGGGGGTGATGGTGATGTGGGTAATGGTGAAGAAAATAAAGTTGGTCATGGCTTGGACACTGGTTAGAACTGCTTTCTCAGATGATGAAATAAGGGCTTTTTCTTATATACCAACAGTCATTGAGCAAGACCTATATCAGAGGACTTGGTCTACCATAGGCTGTCACTCCATCTAACACCTACTATGCTTTTGTAGGTTCAAGAAAGATGTCCTTGGAAGGAAAAAGAAGGTTGGATTCAGCGCATCATTTTTACTTTACAGAGTCCTATCTTTACAGCAGTCCTTCTCAACTCCAGGTCCGGGAGAAAAGTAAGCCCTGAGGTCCTGAGACATCCATGGAATAGAATCAATTCACTTTTCCCCTGCACTCCTGGAATGATCCTTGCTAAGTACTAGTAGCTTTTGGAACATTGAGAAAAAAACATTCACTCCCATTATGTTCTTCAGCGCTTAATCCTCTCACAGAGCCTCTTTAAAAGGCTGGCCTATTCTCTGCTGCGCCTGCCCAGTGTTTTATTTGGGCCCCACCCTACATAGTCAGGCACCTTCTTCTAAGAAGGAGCCAACTCACTATGTCCCATGTAAAAGACAACAGCCAGGCCAGAGCCATCTGGAGAGTTCTAGCCCAGCTCCAGAAGGCGGGTACTACCTGGCATGTTCACTCTGGATTTAAAATCTAGTCTGGGCAGTTAAAAATGGTAGCCACTAGCCATATAGCTATTTAGATTTAAATTTAAATAGAATTTCAAATTTAGTTCCCTGGTCTCACTAGCCACATCTCAAGTGTTTGATAGCCACCATATTGAATAGCTTCCATCACTACCGACAGTTTTATTTTGCTGTTGTTTGTTTGTTTTTTGGTTTTGAGACAGAGTTTTTCACTCTTGTTGCTCAGGCTGGAGTGCAATGGCACGATCTTGGCTCACCGCAACCTCTGCTGCCCGGGTTCAAGTGATTCTCCTGCCCCAGCCTCCCGAGTAGCTGGGATTATAGGCATGCACCACCACGCCCAGCTAATTTTGTATTTTTAGTAGGGACGGGGTTTCTCCATGTTGGTCAGTCTGGTCTCGAACTCCTGACCTCAGGTGTTCCACCCGCCTAGGCCTCCGAAAGTGCTGGGATTACAGGCATGAGCCACTGCGCCCAGCCTACCACCAACAGTTTTATTGGAGGGCCCTGGTAGACTGTGATTGTGAGGTGAGCCCGGAACTACACCAAGAGGACATCCTTGCTCCAGACTTCACTGAGTCCACAGAGGGAATACTTGAGAATGTCCAAGCCCACATCATGGGATGAGAACTATATGCAGCTATTCCGTAGCTCTAAAAATAAATAATTATAATATTAAAGACATCAACTTAAACATAGATATGAACACTAAATAGATAAACACTAAAGTCAGTTGGTATTAACTTCCCATCCTGCAGCATGCTGTGGGGCAAAGAGTGGTGCTGGTCTGGGTACATCCGTGTCTCCCTTGTCCTGCTCCCAGATCCAACTGCTCCTTTCATTTCTCTCCATCTACATTGAAATGTTTTCTATACACAGTGTAGGGAGTTTTCAGGCTCTCCTTTTGCAATGCTCAAAGTGATTTTTTTTTTTGTCTCCTTAGCTTGCTAAGGAAATCTGGCAAATGTTGGGTAGAAGCACGTACATTCTAGCTCTTCGGAAAAAGTTTTACATATTTTTTCCAATTTTGTTATTGTGGTGAAATATGCATAACATGAAAGTTACCATTTTAACCATTTTCAAGTGTACAGTTCAGTGGTATTCAATACCATCATAAGCTCAGGCAGCCATCATCATAGTCCTTCTCCAGAACTTTCTCACACTCCTGCTCTGAAATTCTGTGCCCATTAAACACTAACTCCCCATTCCCTGCCTCCCAGTCCCTGGCAACCACCGTTCTATTCTCTGTATATGAATCTGACAGCTCTAGGTTCCTTGTACAAATGGAATCATGGGATATTTGTATTTTTGTGACTGGCGTCTTTCACTTAGCATAATGTCCTCAGGGTTCATTCATGTTCTAATCGGTGGCAAAATTTCCTTCCCTTTTAAAGCTGAATAATACTCCATTGCGTGTACATTTTTAATTTATTTTTTAAATTTAACATTAATGGATTAGTAGACGATATGGGCATAAGAACATGTCAGAGGTCTCTCCCTACTTCTTCATGCATCCATCCAACCTGCCGGGCACGGGCAGGGCATGGTCCAGACAAGGAGACAAGTCAACCAAAGGCTGCGGCAGACTCTGGGGCCATCTGGGCGAGGCTGTGACTACATTTAAGATGAGCCGGGGGCTTTCTGCCACCCAGGACACTCATGAATCTACACCTTTTGTCCATCCTTGGATGGCTCTCAATTACTCAAAGTTTAAAGATTCCTAGTTTGCCAAAACTTGAGAACATCTGTTTGGACCCATTATGACCTGGAACGCTAGCAGTCACTGCCTGTAGGCCGGGAATGCTACCTCTGCATGTGCCTTTCCTGACCTGTGCTACCAGCTGCCTCTGAGTCTCATCTTGCAGTGTGAGACGCATGTGGTCCTGGCATTATAACAGGAAGAGATCTACTTGAGGGCAGTGGCTCCTCTCATGCCCCAAGGAAAAAAGTCATTTCCCCCACTGTGCAGAAATTGAGGGTTCTGTGTATTTTTGGCTGATATGCCCAAATCAATAATCTGTTGCCATTCTTATCTTCCCTGTTTGAATGACATCACTCTCCCCTGGCTATGAGCCAGACAACAGAGGGTGGCCTCCACTGTCACTCACGCCCTCCCCCAGCCGGTCACCACGCACCGTTCATCCTCCTTCCCCACGTCTCTTGCTGCAGCCCTCTTCCCCAGCCCCAGCACCGTTATCTTTAACTCAGGTCATGCCCACATCTGAGCCATTCTTTCAATAAATAATAACCGAGTGCACTGAACAGCTGATACTGGGCTACATCCCCAGGATTACACTGGAACAAGGCAGGACATTCTCTGAGAACTGACTTCAAAAGAGGACACTTCAATACCCTGTGACAACTGCCCTGACAGCCTCACTGGCTTGGGCGGTGGAGGAGGACTTCCTGGAGGAGGTGACAGCCAAGCTGAGACCAGAGGGATCATTCATTCTCTGGCAGAGCGAGGTTTTGGGGAGGGCAGGTTGGGAGCCAGGTGGGGAAGAATGTTCCGGGCTGATGAAACTGCCGAGGCAAAGGCCCAGGGGCAACACAGAGTCTGACAGAGCCACCAGGGCTGGAGCCAGAGCTCGGAGCACGGTGTGAGAGGAGCCAGGGCTCGGAGCACGGTGTGAGAGGAGCCAGAGCTCGGAGCACGGTGTGAGAGGAGCCAGGGCTCGGAGCACGGTGTGAGAGGAGCCAGGGCTCGGAGCACGGTGTGAGAGGAGCCAGGGCTCGGAGCACGGTGTGAGAGGAGCCAGGGCTCGGAGCACGGTGTGAGAGGAGCCAGGGCTCGGAGCACGGTGTGAGAGGAGCCAGGGCTCGGAGCACGGTGTGAGAGGAGCCAGGGGAGGGCAGGACAGGAAGGGCCATGTAGGTCCAGGCACATGATTTGATTTCGCACAAACGGAGAACGCCTGAGCCCTGTGAGACCGCAGAGGAGTGGCGCCTGTCGATTTTTATTTTGGAAAGATCATCGTGCTCATTTTCTAGGACTGCAGTAACAAAGTACCACAAACGAAGTGACTTTAAAACAACAGAAATTTATTCTCTAACAAGTCTGGAGGCCAAAAGACCAAAACCAAGGTGTTTGCAGGGCCATACTTCCTCTGAAGGCTCCGAGTGGTGGCCAAGAGGGGAGACAACCCTTCCTTTCCGATTCTGGTTTCTGGTGGCTCCAGGCGTCCCTTGGCTTGTGGTTGCACAGCTCCATCTTGGCCTCCAACTTCACATGGCCTCCGCCCCCTATGTCTCTTCTCCCATTCTCTTTTTATTGGGGGGCGGGGAGTGAGGGGGACAGAGTCTCGCTCTGTCACCCAGGCTGGAGTGCAGTGGTATGATCTGGGTTCACTGCAACCTCTGCCTCCTGAGTTCAACGAATTTTCATGCCTCAGCCTCCCAAGTAGCTGGGATGACAGGCACCCGCCACCACACCCGGCTAATTTTTGTATTTTTAGTAGAGATGAGGTTTCACCACGTTAGCCAGGCTGGACTCGAACTCCTGACGTCAAGTGATCCACCCGCCTTGGCCTCCCAAAGTGCTGGGATTACAGGCGTGAGCCACTATGCCTAGCCTCCTCTCCCCTTCTCTTATTAGGACACTTGTCATTGGATTTAGGGGCCACCATAACCCAGGACAATCTCGTCTCACTATCCCTAATTTCATCACACCTGCAAAGACCCTTTTCCCCAAATAAGCTAGCACAGGTTCTGGGGCATGGACGCCTTGCTTGGGGAGGCCACCCTTCAACCCCCTACAACTGCTCCAGCAGCAACATTGAGAAATAAACTGCAAACGGGACCACGGCCCTCCGCACCTGGGCTTATCCAGGGCCTCCTGATGACTGTCAGGATAGAGCTCACCTCAGCACCAGGTCCTCGGGATCTGGCTCCACACCAGCTCTCTGCTTCAACCTGGCAAGCCCCATACAGTGCAGAGCGCTCCGGCTCTCACAGGCTCTGTGCCTTCTCCAGCATTCCCCTCCCACATCCTTAAACATGATGCCTCCTGGGGGAGTCTGGGGACTCCCCACAGCCTCCTGCCTGGGTGAGGTGCACCTCCCTGAGTGCCCCGAGCGCCAGCGACTACAGCTGTCCATCAGCTGCCTACTCATCTGTCTCCATGTCTTCTTTACACCAGTCCCAGAGTAAATGCAACAAACGGTACTTTGTTGAACTAACAATTGAAGTACCCACTGTCCCAGTGACTGGGGCAGGTTTCTGTCCACTGCTGGGGCCTGTCTGTAAACACAGTCTCCACTGGAGGTTTTGCTCATCCATCCTCCCCACCGTGGGCTGTCTCCTTTCTGTTGACCTCCCCAGCCCCATCCTTACAAATCCATCTGACACCACAACACCCTCCCTGATTTCTCTGTACTCAAGAGGAGAGAAGAACTTAGTAAGATCAGGTAACCATGAGGGGAAAAAAGTGAAAACAACAAAAAAATCAATGTCAATCATCCATTCCAAAATGGTTCCGTGCTACCTCCGAGGAGATGACATGAACAGAATACACAGAGACCCAGCTCTCATGAAGCTTAAGGTTCTGTGGGAGAAACCATGATTAAATAGGAGCCAGTAGGAGCCACAGCTGTGTCCGGTGTGAGGAGCCTGCTGGAGCGGCTGGGAAAGGCTGCTCTCCGGAAGCGAGGCCTGAGTTCCGAGGGCTGGTTACCCAGGCAGAGTCGGTGGGAACAGGCTTCTGGAAGGGAGGAACAGCATATGCAAACACTTTGAGCCCAGAGGACCACCATGAGCTAAGGGAAGGGCCGTGTGGCTGAGCGTCCTGGACCTGCTGGAAGAGGAGCAGAGAGGCAGGTGGGCAGCCAGGGGCGATCCCCCCACAAAGGGGTTAAACCTGTATCCTGAGCAATTTTGGAGTCTGAAGGGGTGAACACAGGCAAGGATTTTCAGCAGGGAATGAACGATCAGGTGTGTGTTTTTAACAGCTCACTCTGGCTGCAGTGGGAGAAAGAAACCAGAGAGGCCAAGGCTAGACCCAAGTTAGCAATGACAACGGAGGCTATCGCTGTTGCCCTGGTAAAAGACTGCAGTGGTGACAGCAGAGCGGGAGAGAAACGGGCAGGTGAGAGGGGTATTTAGGTGGTAAAATCAAGAGAAACTGGAGAGGGATTCCATGCAGTGGGAGCTCACTGGCCATATGTTTCAAATCCTAACCTCCAGCCCCATGTCCCCATTACAGACAGAGTGTAGCGTGCTCTCTGCATTTAATTGCTTCATAGTGGTGACCCCATAATTCTGATCTAGTGAACAACCAACATATTCCACCCTCACCATCTCTCTCTACTAAGAGAGATGATAGCACAGTAATATAAAAGGCAGGGAGGAGTCTATACATCATGGCATTTTTTTCTTCAGAGAAGCCCGCTATGGGAACCACCGTGCAGACTATCTCTCATGTGTTGTGCTGGTTAGGATGCTCACGCATAGGCGTTTGTTATCTCACTTAACGAGGAGGTCCCAGACAGGAGGTGGCTTGGTTTGGCAGCTCAACTCATCTTCAAACACGCAGGCCCCCTCTGTCTCCTGGCCCTGCCACTCTCTGAACACTGACTTGGATTTCAGGCCTGTCACCTCACGGACCCAAGATAGCTGCCATGGTTCCAGGCAACACATGTAATCTCAACAACATTCAGCCAAAGAAGAGGCTCCAGAACTCGTCCTGTTCTAGCCGGACCAATCTTCTAAATCTGCGTCCCTGCCTTCACAACTGTTCCATCGCTATTGCTGTTGTGAATAACCAACATTCGCTGGACAGCTCCTGTGCCTGGGACACTGGACTAGTCACTTTATATGAAGTCGCATGGTCTGTGTCAGTTCATAGCTTCTTACCATTTTGCAGGTGGGGAAATGAACATCAACTAACTTCAAAAAATTGCCCAAGGTCGCCAACATAGCAGAGCTGGGATTGGAACACGGATCTGATTCTAGAGCCCAGGCTCTTAAAACCATAAAGCTGTGCTACTCAAATTTCTTTCAAGACTGACAAGATGCCTTTCTCTCACTGGTTTCCAGCATGCCACCCACCACTATCACCCCAAGATGTGCAATTCATGCCTCCCGGGGTAGCCATGCCTGAGGCACCAACTGCAGCTCCAGCTCCACTCTTGCAGAACTTTAGGATACTGAGTACCTTCTGCTCTGCCGGCTGTGTCCTCCCTGCCCTTCCTGCAGCATCCATCCTCAAGCCCCTGTGCTTCACTGGAGCTGTGTCCGGTCTTGGACTTGGACAACCTTAGCTAGGTCATCCTACCACTGACCAAAGTCCAGCTCAGACACTAACCTTTACGCTGATCCATCATCTCATTCATCTCCTCCAGCCCTCCTTGCCCCACTGTCCTTATCTCTTTGAGCTGCTATAATAAATTACCATAGACTGGGCAACTTATAAGCAACAGAAATCTATTCTAGCCTGATCTCAGGCTGAAAATCTGAGATCAAGGTGCTGGCATACTTAGGGTCTGGTGAGGGCCCTCCTGCAGGTGGCAAACAGCCAACTTCTTGCTGTGTCCTCGAGTGGCAGAAGAAGCTACCTAGCTCTATGGTCTCTTCTTACAAAAGCACAAATCCCATTCATGAGGGCTCCACCCTTATGATATAATCTCCTCCCAAAGGGCCCATCTCCTAGTACTATCACACTGGGTTTCAACATTGGAATTCTGAGGGGACACATACATTCAGACCATTGTACTCACTAACTCTTAAAGGTGGACAATTTCCAGTGTATATCTATGCTCAACCAACTTCTCTTCTGTGTATAGTCTCTATCAAACATTGCATCAGCTCCCATGATTTCAACTGTTATTTCCCATAGATGCCTCCTGCACTGGTACCCTCACCCTGACCTCACTGCTAAATCTCAGTTTTGCATTTCCACCCCCCAGTGTCATCTTTCTAGAGACTCGAGATCGTTATCTACAAAATAAAGCTCACGTCTTCTGTTCCACTCCTGCTCCAGTCCGTGCCTTCTGTCTTCTTCATTTCAGACAGTGGCACCTACTTTCTGTCTGCTGCGGTTCATTTATTCATCAAATTATCAATGGAGTGCCGCATTCCATGAGCCCAAAGAATCGCCCCACCTTGTCCCCTCTCCCATCCTTATGGCTGGTCTGTTGCAAGTCCTGCTGAATCTAGCCATTGTTTTCAGAATACGCCTTCTAGTCTTTGGCAGTTCTGGTCTTTTAAAAGGAATGTTGTCCACTTGTGCAAACAGAATAATTTAGACTCCCTCCTTCAAAAAAAGAAAATCTGAAATCAGAAATATGAGTCTCCATTAAACAAGGGAATTAACTTTAAATTAAAGGGAAATTATGAAATTGCTGAAACTGAAAAACACTGTGTATTTGGATGCTGTGCTGTACAGTTTCTTTATCTTACTTTTAAGGCTGCTGAATATAAAACCTAATGCATTAAAGAGCTTTTCTTAGCCAAGTAAGCAGTTAGAAACACAGGACTTTTAAATCAGATTAAGTGCTCTATTCACTATCATCAGTGACAGGTTTTTCTCTGTTGTTTTTTCTTTTCCATTCAATGTCAAATGATAAGGACTTTCTCGTGAGGAGATTATTTTTTAAAAATACTATGTTTACCTCCAATCACCCCTGAATGAATACTCCTATTGCTGGCTGGACGTGGTGGCTCACGCAGTAATCCCAGCACTTTGGGATGCCGAGGCGGGTTGGTCGCGCGAGGTCAGGAGTTCAAGTCCAGCCTGGCCAACATGGTGAAACCCTGTCTTTACTAAAAATACAAAAATTAGCCAGGCGTGGTGGTGGGCGCCTGTAATCCCAGTGACTCGGGAGGCTGAGGCAGGAGAATCATCTGAACCGGTAGGCGATAACCTCTGGTACCGGTGAATATGACTTTATTTAGAAATAGGGTCTTTGCAAATACACTCAAATTAAGATAAAGCCCTCCTGGATGAGAGCGGGCCTTGACTAATATGGCTGGCGTCCTTATGAAAAAAAAGGAGAGGGAGATTTGGACACAGAGCCAAACACAGAGCACGCTGTGCAACAAGAGAGGCAGAGATCAGAGATGCTTCAACAAGCCCCAAACTTCAAGGATTGCCTGCAATCACCAGCCGCGAGGAAGAGGCAAGGAAAGCTCCTCGCCTGGAGCCTTCACAGGGAGCTTGGCCCTGCCCACAGTGTAGCTTTAGGTTTCTAGCCCCCAGAGCTGTGAGAAAATCGATTTCTGTTGTTTTAAGACACTCAGTTTTTAGTAATTACTTCAGCAGCCCTAGAAAACTAATAGAATTAACGCTGTTTTCTGATAGTCTCTAAACCTGTAATACAACATGAAGAGTTTCAAAAACACTTGGACATTTCCCACCACACCTCTCCAAATCCCCCCGGACTTTCCAGGCTCAGCACGGTGTCTGCCCTTTCTCTGACAATTGATGAGTTTTGCCTTGGGTCCCGGAGCATCGGGGACTTGTGATATCCGTAATTCCTGGAATACCTAAAGCCTGGATGAGAGCAATGATCTCGACGTTGGGGCCACCTTTTCTTGGTGTGTGTACAGGAGCATGGAGCGGGGATCAGGACCACGTTCAGGGGCCAGGAAACAGTGTGTTACACAGAGTGTGGGACTGTCGGGTGGCTGATCTTCCGACCTGTTTTCCAATTGCACTGGGAGCCGGTGGGCAAGTGGTCTGTCACCCGCCACGGCACGGTCAGGTGGCCTCCTCACAAGGCACTACGGTAGCAGAAAGCCAGTGGAGACTCTGCACGGGCAGGTGGGGAGGACGTAACACAGGAAGCCACCTGCTGATGGGCAGAAGACTTGAGAGAGCCAACAGGCTTCCCATGAGTTGGGTCAGGAAGATGTGCTGTGCGCTGTGTCTGGTTGCAGGAGGGTGAGGGAGTGAGCTCTTGGGTCTGGATGGTGGGGCTGGGGGATGGGGAACTCTGTACCTCCCCCGCCCTGTTTTCACTGTTTTCCGTCCCTTTGCATTAATATAATGTGCCTCTGGCTCAAAACCATTGGCGTTATGGAAATAAAGAGTGCTGGGTGGGGGGCAGAGCAGGAAGGTTGAGTCTCACTTCTCTGAGCCTTAGACATTCTCACTAAAAAGCCAGCAGCAGCTTGATCTTTCTGCCTCCAGAAACTGTCATGCAGACCAAATGAGGTCCCGCAGTTGCATGTGCTCTGTAGGTGGCAGAATAAGATAAAGCCCTCTTGGTTGAGAGCGGGCCTTGGCTAATATGACTCTCCACGTGTTAGGTGTTATTATCATTGTCATAGTCCATATCATAATTAGTAGAACCCTCTCAAAAGCAAGAGTCCTTTGGTAAAGGGCAGCTCAGTGTCCCCAGTGTCATGTGCACTCTGTAGGGAAGGATGCTACATGGATGAGTGAACTTGGCACCGTCTCTGCTTCCCTATTTCCCCCTCCACGGCTTCTCGCCATGCCTGCCAGGCTCCCTTCTGACTCTCGGCCCTTTTCCTCGGGGACTAGCCCTTCTCAGGAACCTCTGCCCCTGGCCGAACGGTCCTTCCTTCCAGGGAGTAACACAGGTATGGTGCTACCTGTGCCCACAGGGTTCGTCCAGAGACAGTCACCTTACCTACCAGGTCCCTCAGGCTACTCACTCGCTAAAGGACCTTGGTTAAGACCCACAGTCCCCTTCATCATTTAATTCACTAGTGACACGAGATGACAAATGGAAATGCCAGTGCAGGGTGAGGGTTAGCAGGCAAAGTCAGGCAATATTCATTCTTCCAGACAGATGCTTCATAGCCTCTGACCTCATCATGTACTGATCAGTGTTTTCTAGCTCCCTGGAGCATCAGCTCTCTGCAGGCCTCTTGCCAGTGGGTCCCATGTGGCACATAAAAAGCAGGTGTACAGTCCTGGCCTGACTCCTGCCACCACCCTTGCTTTGTTAAGGTAGAGCAACGGAATAATGACAGATAACTTGCCGCGGTGTAAGATCTCAATTGAAAATGCAACGTCCTACCTGCCGTGCACTGTGGTTGGATTAATATACAGTCTGTACATGTAGGTAATATTCATAAAAATCTGCACGAACCCTTCACACAGACATACAAACACTCTCACACACATCCCTCACCAATAGCAAGCCTCCCATTTGCTTCTATTGTTCATATCTTTCCATCAAGAGAGTGAGGTATTTGAGGAAAGAACCTCCTACGTGAGCGTCACGAGACAGTGATTGGACTGGAGCTGCTGTGTTACTTTATACAAGTCACTTAACCTTTCTGAATGTCAGTTTCCTCATCTATAAGTTGAAGATGGTTGAACCTAGCCCACAAGATGGTTGTATAGGCAGATGCAAAAGCGTAGTAAAAATACAATGAGGCCATTGTTATTACTGCCTCTTTCAAATATATCCACAATTCCCTGGTGATTTTTATGAAAGCCAACTAAAAAGAGACAAGCAAACATAAAAGGAATAGCTGTACTGTCACGAGACGGCTTTCTCAAGCTACACATGGAAATAAACGCCTGATCTTGCACATTCCACTTCAGATAATGAGGAGGCACAAACTGGGCCCCAGCTTGGAGGAGAAGCACCTGCCACCTTCCAAGAGCCAGGGCCACCCAGGAGAAGACCCGGACACAGGGGAGGACTGGGTGAGGCAGGGATGGGGGACTCCAGAGGCCTCTGGATGCCTGATAGGGAGAGAAGAGGCCATGAGCCCTCCCCAGACAGGAGACCCAACTGGTAATGACATTCTCTGACCCGCCTGCAGTGTACCTTGTAAGGTGGACCTGAAGGGGCACCAGCAGACCCGTTAGGCACTGTGCTGGTTAAACTTCTCCAGGATACTCTGATCACTGACCAATCCTAGCCTCTCCACTAACTGGTTCAAACTGTATTCTCCGGGGGCTAAACCTTGTCCAAAGCAGCTGAAAGGTGGGTTTCATTTGCCCAGCCTGTGTTGTCTGTTCCTTCCCCATCTCTCCCAGCCACCCTCCCCACCATGTGCCACTCTGTTTCTGTTTCACATGTGGTAGCTACTTTGAGTTGACTTTTTCAACCTCCATTCCTCTCCCACTCTAATGCACTTTCCTGCACAGAAGGAGCTGGAAAGCTCAAGTTTACATTTTCCAGATTTCTTGGCAACTAGGGATCAGGGTGAGACTTAGGAACTGCAGATCATATGCAAGCACAGGCAACTTGGATTCTGAAATGATTTGCATGGAGAGAGGGCAGATTCACTTGCAAGTACCAGTCCAGGCCCAGGCAGCTCGGTCCTGGGCTGCTGTGACAGCAGCCTCCTTGGTACCCAGCTCTGTGGGGGTGATTTTGGACATTGTTCCTGTGATTTTATCGTAGAGCCTTTTTGCATCCTTGCCAACAATTCTGAAGGCTGGTTCCATCCCTCATAACTCTCTGCTTAAACAGAGACGGTTCTTTTACCTACAAATAAGAACCCAGACCCATATAGTGTGTCACATTTTACAGATCCCTGAGATAAAATGTACCAGGGAAGCCCTTCCCCAGAGAACCATTCTAGGAATGCTTTTGTGAAGTGATTTGCTTAAAGTTATAACCTGGCATCAGCAGGTTGGTATGTTATGGCATGCCTAGTGTCCGGCATAAATAAATATAAACAAGATTTTTAAAAGCATCCCTTTGCCTCAGTCCTTGAGCTGAAAATGGCTTAATTTACAGAGGCACAGAAGAAAGAAAAAAGTCACAAAAGTGAAGGGTTGTGCCGAAGTTGCATCTGAAAAGGCTGGTTTTCATTTATCGTTTACATTAAGTGGGTCATTCAGGCTTGACATGTATGAATTTCCTGCCTTTTACAAATGAAAATCACAATTCTAATGGGAGGGTTGTAAATCAATTCAAAAGTTCTAGAAATCTCAGGCTGAAGATAGGCTTTCATATCAGACATCACCCATATTTGGGTTATTTCCAGAGCTAATACCATTCTTAAGATCATCTTCATTATCTCTATTAAGTGCATAAATGTAATTTCTTCTACTACGAATACCACCCGTAAGAGAGAAAAACAAGCAATACTAAACAATTTTTGTAAGAGTCTTCTTGGATATTTTTAGGAAAAGGCATTTTGAATCTTTCAGTTGTGTGAGACAGCCTGTTGCTGGGCAGGGAAGCCGGCCTGCTTGCATGAGAGTCATCTCTGCCTGGAAAAAAAGGTTTCTATCCTGGGCCTGGCTGCATCTGCCCTGGCAACGCTGACGCACAGAATGTTATTGGAATTGGAAAAGGTAGCGTGGGGAAATGTGATGCCGGAGACTGTGAACCATGAGAACCACAGGCCTCTGAGGGTGCCTTTGAGTCCGTCCCCCAGGGCTTTCATGAGCCTGGAGCCACATCTGAGAAGATGGGATAGCTGTGGGATTGGGGACTGTCTTAGTCTGTTCAGACTACTATAACAAAATGCCATAGACTGATGGCTTATAAACAACAGAAATTAATTAGCCAGGCATGGTGGCACGCACCTGTATTCCCAGCTGCTTGGGAGGCTGACGTGGGAAGACCACTTGAGCCTAGGAATTCGAGATCAGCCTGGACAACATAGCAAGACCTCATTTCCACCAAAAAACAAAAAAATTAGCCTGGTGCGATGGTGCACCTGTAGTCCCAGCTACTTGAGGAGGGGGGACAAGGGGATGGGGGGATGGCAGTTGCCGAGGTGAAAGGATCACTTGAGCCCAGGAGGTCGAGGCTGCAGTGAGCCATGATCATGCTACTGCACTCCAGAGTAAGACCCGTCTCTTAGAAGAAAAAAAACCCAAACCAGAAATGTTTGTTTCTCACAGTTCTGGAGGCTAGAATTCCAAGATCAGGCTGCCAGTAGGGTTTTCTGATGAGGACCCACTTCCTGGCTCATAGACCTTCTCACTGCGTCCTTATAGGATTGAAGGGGCCAGGAGTCTCTCTCAGGCCTCTTTTGTAAGAGCATGAATTTAATTCATGCAGACTCCACTCCCATGACTGAATCACCTTCCAAAGGCTCCACCTCCTAACACCACCACCTTGGGGGTAAAGATTTCAAACTATGAATTTTGGAAGCAGAGGGGACACATCATTTGGACCATAGCAGTGACAGAGAGATACTTTTTCAACATGAACAAACACAAAAGTAATGACTTCTCTACAAATATAACTGGTCTTATGGATTTAAAACTGGATGGAATTCTGCTTACCGTTCGGAATTTAATATTCAAAATTGCCAAGCCACTAGCAGTCACAGCAGAAAACTACCATATGGAAAAGTTATCAACATGTCCTTTTTGGAAACAGAAAATCACTGCAATGTTTCTAAGTATCAAATAAAACCCATTAAACATGTTTCTGGGCATCTTCCCTCCCATTGGGGTGAGAACAGCATTCCCATTTATGACAGAGTGAACTATTCGTGTTCTCAGAAGGAGCGACGGGCTAATTGCAGACAAAGGATGTAAATTCGGCCCAAGAGCCCAGCTATGACTCCCACACCCACGCAGGGGCTTGTTCCCGTTGGTTCCGGCACTCAGATGGAAACACCACTTCTTTATTACAGAAGCCCTACTGGGTAGCTCAGGCCCTGCACATGAAGGAGCTGGAGAACTATTATTTCCCAGCGGTCCTTGTAACCTTCTCCTGGATCCGACTGTTAGGAAGTGGGAAGTGCAGGCAGTTGTGGAGGTGTATGTCAGGATTTAAATCAAAATTCATTTTTAAAAATTGCCTGCTGCTATCTTCTCTCTATGGCTATCACACATTCTCGATTGCTTTGATCTATCTTTTTAACTAACGTGGGTGAAAAGTCAAGGTGTGATCCTTAATAATTGCTGAATGACACAGCAACCAGAAGAAGGATGCTTACTGTAGCGGGCATGCGGTGAAGGTGCACATCCCAAATCCTCCATCTATGGACAGTGGAGGGAAGGGTGGGGTTCCAGAGCTTTCAGGGTGACTCAGGCCAGGAAAGCCAGGGGTTACTGAGTGAACAGTCTTCTCTCATCCTCTTGTTTCCTGCATTATTCTTCACGTCATTTCTAGTCCAATGGAAATGTGCAGAATTCTCCTGTTCTTTGTCCTGAGGGCTACCAGTGCGGCTGGGAGAGAGGGCTGTTTGAAAAGTCTGGGAAACTGTATTAGTCTGTTTTCACACTGCTATAAAGAAATACCCAAGACTGGGTAATTTATAAAGGAAAGAGGTTTCATTGACTCACAGTTCCACAGGCTTCAGGAAACTTACACTCACGGCAGAAAGGGAAGCAAATATGTCCTTCTTCACAAGGCAGCAGGAGAGAGAACTGCCAGGTGAAGGGGCAAGAGCCCCTTATATAACCATCAGATCTCACGAGGACTCACTCACTATCGTGAGAACAGCATGGGGAACTACCCCCATGATCCAATCACCTCCCACCAGGTCCCTCCCCAACATATGGGAATTACAATTCAGATTACAAGTCAAGATGAGATTTGGGTGGGGACACAGAGCCAGATGGTATCAGGAGCAGAGGCAGGAAAGGCCACATTGGGGTTCCAAGTGGCAGAGTTCTTCAGCAGGTAGCTCAGGACAGATTGCAGATGATTGCTGTCAGATGGCCCAGTCCTGCCACAAGAGTCAGTTCTAGGCACCGTCTCAGGGGATGCTGTGCTTGGAGCCTGGACCACACTCATCTGAGAAGGCAACTTCCCCAGGCCGCATGGCCCACATAAACCTCTGGTGTTTGGTATGGCGATTCCGTAACGGCAGTGTGTCAGGATTCTTCAAGCTGGGGACAGGCTGCTCTTGGCCTCTTTATTTCTTTATGGTGATAATTCAGCATCCATTTTATGAAAAAAAAAAATAAAAGGAGGGTGGGAAGGGGAGGGGAGAGGAGAGAGAAAAGAAGAAAAGACCAGCACTAGATTGCCAATGATTGCTTTGAATGAAAGAGCAATTCTATTACTTGGAGGTAGTGGAGTGCCAAAATTGTGCCCAAATAAAAAAATGTGCAAACATACATTGCTTTCATGGGGATACTAAAGACACGTCTGCAAGACAAAATCATTGTCTTCTGGGGCTATCCCCTTCAGAGCTCTTCCTGGAGCCTCACTCAGGAGGAACAACTGAACCTAGTTTGTGCTTCCTCTCACCCCACTGTCCCCCTGTCTTCAGGACAGACTGAGTCAGGTGTGCACTTCTGGGGACTCCTCTGTCCCACCACTTCTGAGAAGATGGAGGAATTTCCATCTCTCCGCCCTCAGCAATCTAAGGAGGTGACCATGAAGAAATCAAGAAAACTACAAGAAGGCATGCATTATTCATTTCTAAAATATATTTATAATACCCATTAGGATAGCTACTATTTAAGAAAAACAGAAAAATACCAAATGTTGGAGAGGATGGAAAACAATTGGACCTTTCATACCCTGTTGTGGGAATATAAAATGGTGCAGTCCCTATGAAAAACAGTATGGCAGGTCCTCAAAAATTTAAAAATAGAATTATGTGATCAAGCCATTGCTCTTTGGGTATATACTCAAAAGACTTGAAAGCAAGGACTTGAACAGATCTCTCTGTACACCCATGACCATAGCAGCACTACTCACAGTAGCCAAGAGAGGAAAGCAACGTAAGCATCTATCAATGGATGAGTGGATAAGCAGAGTGTGGTCTATACGTTCAATAAGATAGTAGTCAGCCTTATAAAGGAAGGGAATTCTGACACGTGCTACAACATAGATGAACCTTGACAACATCCTAGTGAAGTCAATCAATCACAAAAGAACAAACACTGTATGATTCCACTTACATGAGGCCCCTAGAGTAGTCAGATTCATAGAGACAGAAAGTAGAACGGGGGTTGCCAGGGGCTGGGGGTTGCGGGAGGGGGAGTGAGGAGTTAGTGCTAATGAGTACAGAATTCAAGTTTTGCAAGATGAAAAGACTTCTGGAGATGGATGGGGTGATGGTTGCACAATGTGATGTACTTAATCTGCTGAATTGTACACAAAAATATGATTTAAATGGTAAATTTTTATTATGCCTATTTTATCACAATAAAGGGGTGTGTGTGTGTGTGTGTGTGTGCACATGCACAACTGCCCGAAGCTCTCTGTATCTGGATTCAGGTGATGACGAATCCTTCAGATGGGTCTCTTTCCCAGCAGAGGAAGGACTGAAATAATTTTTTCCCTTTCCCAACAGAGGAAGGACTGAAATAATGCAGGAAGCAGAGGCCTGATGACCAGAGCCAAAGGGGCCGCCCCAGCACCGAGAATGAAGGAAGAGCTTGCCCGCACGATAGGACAGGAAGTGCTGCCAAAAGTCCGTCTTTAAAAAGAGAGTTACATGTGTCAGTGTCCTCTTTGCAGGGTGCCTCACTCATATCATCTCACTTAGCTCTCACCACCCCTACTCCAAACTTGAAAACTCTTCCCCATCCTCCCTTTTACAGAGTCAGAGAAGTTGAGTAAACTGCCTGGGTGATCCAGGCACTCAGTGGTGATATGGTGACAATGAAATCCAAGACCAGGTGGGCCTATTTCTAAAGCTCTTGATCCTGCCATAGGTTATGCTTGTCTCCTCCTGCAAAATATATCATCCCTTCCAGAGTCCTCATGCAAAGGTACCAACCTCCCACCCTTTGCATCATCACCCTAAGGGCTTCCTGAGTTCTAGGGTATTTTGAGTGGTTCATGAGTCTATGCGACGAATCCCCTGAGTTGTGCAGTGTACTACCTGCACAGCTGAATGCTAGAGCCCTGGTTAACCCATTATGTACTTAACAGAGGTCATACACAAGTTCACCAACATGTGAACAGGATTCCTTTACCATGGATAACTTTCCACAACACATTCTCCTCTGGTAGGAAACAAAGACTGCCTTAAAGGCCCAGGACACAGGACAGGCAAGCCTGGATGACAAGGATCAGGAGGAGGCATAAGGTGACATTAAAAAAAAAAAAGCAATGCCACCATGGACATCTGCACAGACTCGCTGCACAGCAACGGGACACTCCGAGGCATCCGCAGCTGCTTTTAGATCTGACATGGAGGCCCTGAGTGGCCTCTCATCCCTCTTTGCCGCACCCCCAGCCAACTTGCTGTCCTTTCACTCAGTGATTAAGGCGGGATTTAAGTGCTGCTTCCGGGACTTTTCAATTCATTCATTTGAACTCAACAGGAATTCTAACCATTTGCAATCTGCCTCTGCTAGAATCTTGGCATGAGTGTATCTGAACCTGGACATCCCACATGGCCCCAGGTGATTGTGGTGCTGAACGGTGTGGAACTGAACATGAAGGTGGCATGGCTGGACCACAGTTCCCTGGAGACTAATGAGGGAAACGGGCCTCCCTGGAGAACAATGAGGGGATAGATGCCGTGAGGAGGGGAGAAGGTAGTCAGGTGGCTGGATGCGTCGAGACCCTGCACTCCCAGGGGCTCAGGAGGGAGGGAGGAAGGCGGTCAATGGGGAGCCAGGGGGTGGGAAACTTCTCCAAGGGAATCAGGGACAGGACCTCAACAGGAGGCTGCATGCATAATCACCATGCACAACTCTCCATCCATTCCAGGCCTACTGCGTACATGGGGGATGGCATCTGGAACCTCACTGAATCTCTATGAGCCGCAGTTTCCTCATCAGCTAAAGTGGGAAGTACTGGCCTGAACAGGTGGTTGTGAGCATTAAGTGTCAACATGTACAGCACCCGGCACATAGCAAGAACTCAAATCTTCCTAAAACTGCCTCCACGTCTCCATCATGCAACCAAATATCCCTGTGTGCAGGACTTAAGGCCATGAGGCTGTGCTGCAGAGGGGAGGAAGGGCAGCCAGGAACACTCTCTGAACCAGAGAATGCCAGGAGATGTCATTGGAATGGAACCAACTCTGAAGCTCTTGACTGGGATCTAGGCTATAAAATGAGAGCTCTTGTCCACTTGGAAGCCCCTGATAGGGCACTGCAATTTTATTCTCTCTTATTTCAACTAGACATTGACTTTGTACGTGAAATGTCCTTTCTGCTCACCAGTTCAGGAAAGCTAGAACTGTCACTACTTTTTTTTAACCAAAAAACAGATTTCACCACTACGCAATAAATGCTTGTAAGGAATCTGTACTTGTACTCCCTGAATTTATAAAAATTTTAAAAATGAATAAATAAAATAAAAATTAAAAATGGAAGCTGTTAAAATATTTTGCTCACAGACACACTAGAGCTTACAACTCAAAGCACATGAGGTTTAATTTAAGAGAGACATTTAAGTATGAAGTGTAGCAGGGAAAAGCTGTGAATTCTGCATATGTTGGACGCCATTCTCCCACTGCCTAAGTTAGGACTTAGGAAGTTTACTTTGCCAAGTAGGCAATGGGGTATTTAAGGCTGGAGCTACTCATCTGGGAGCCAATGGCCCATGGATTGGACAGAACTTCCAGCCACGAGGCTGGATGAACTGACCAGATTCATAAGTATGGTAGGCAGAGAGGGCATCTGAGGCCCATGTCCTGGAAGCAGAGTTCTTTTTCTGTATGGAAAACAATCTTAACTGATAGAACCATTTTTATGCACTTGACCATATACATGGACATAAAAATACAAGAATATGTACATATGTATATATGTGTACATACGTGTGCCATGAGGAAGAAACGCGACTTCTGACAGGACTCAGCAACATCTTCTTGGAAGTGGTAGCACATGATCAAGACCTCAAGGGGCAGGAGGAGTTTCAGCAGACTGAGAAGGGAAGAAAGGCAAACGCAAAGATGTGGTGTTGGGAGAGCAAAAGTCCATACTGTCCAGGGACCTCACTGTAGGGAGGAGAGGAAGATAGACCAGAAAGCTGGGTTATGGCTGGATTAAGATGGACCTCCAGGGCCAGGCGCAGTGGCTCATGCGTGTAATCCCAGCACTTTGGGAGGCTGAGGCGGGCAGATCACTTGAGGTCAGGAGTTCGAGACCAGCCTGGCCAACATGGTGAAACCCCATCTCTACTCAAAATACAAAGAAATATTAGCCAGGCATAGTGGTGCATGCCTGTAGTCCCAGCTATTAGGGAGGCTAAGGCAGGAGAATCACTTGAACCCAGGAGGTGGAGGTTGCAGTGATGAGTGGAGATGGCACCACAGTACTCCAACCTGGACGACAGAGTGAGACTCTATCTCAAAAAAAAAAAAAAAAAAAAAGACAGACCCCAAGAATGCCAGGGAGTGTGGACTTGATTTGACAGCCACTGGAGAAGCCAGAAGTTCTAGAGTCAGAGCCATACCACTGCACAGCCGTCCACAGGGCCCTGGGCCTCTGATTGCCATGTGGTGGGGAGTTTCAGGGAGTCCTACAGGATCAGCAGGAAGGTGGGAGACCATCAGGGGCTCAGGACGGTGGCTGTTTAGCAACCGGTACGAAATAGTTTAGCATGTTAACCACCAGTATGGCGGTGCCAGTGTCCACTGGCTCAATATCAGGCCTATTAATGGGGCTCTCTGAACCCACTCCCTTGGGTGTCTTTCCATTTTCCCAAGACAACCTCCTTCTTGAACAGGCTTCTCTCCAGGCCCTTGGGTTTTATCTTCTTTTGTGCAACTCTCTTGCAAAACCTCCAGCATGGAGGTCACAGCAGGAACTTTGAAACCCTCCCTTCAGCTGCATATCTACATCCTTTTTCTTCTACAATTCATATTCTGCAGCTACTATGACCAGTAAGAAGGTTAGTGAATATTCCTTATTAGGGCTAAACTGCAGAAGGCAGAGACAGTGGGAATGGGAAGGAAGAGTTGAGTGAAAGCAGGAGGTGGAAGCAAGACTCTACTGGGATTCAGTGACTGAACAACGGGGAAGACAAGGGAGAGAGAGTTTAAAGCAGAGTTCAGCTTCAAGTTCAGATAACTGGGAGAAAAGTAACCTCATGAATAGGACTACTGAGGTTGGGAGAAAGAGCTGGGGTCGGGAGAAGGGGGACAAAGGAACCGATGTAGTGTTAGACAAGATAAGTTGGAGACGTCCAAATGGAAATATCAGCAGGCAGTTGGGAGTGTGGGAGTAGAGCTGAGGGAAGCTGTCAGGATCAGAGGTACAGATGAGAGAGACTTTGGAAAAGAACCACAGGGCTGGGCTCTCCCCAGAGAGAAAGAGAAGAGCAAGAGACTAAAGATAGAACCTTGGAGACGTGCTCACTTATGGGGCAGCAGGAAGAAGCAAAAGAAGAAGGGGAGAGGCATGAGGAGGAGGAGAAGGATAGGTCAGGCCTGGGCGTGAAGGAAGCATGACGTTGGAAGGATGAACAAAGCTTCAAGAAGGAAGAGTTGGTTATATTTTTCATTTGTCTGTTAATAACCTTATTCAGACATAACTCACATACCACACAATGAACCCATGTAAAGTGTACAACCCAATGGTTTTCAGCGTGTTCCCAGTCATGCAACCTTCACTGCAATCAATTTTGGGACATTTTCATTACCCCCTAAAGCCCCATACCCTTTACCCATCACATTCCAAGTCCCCATGTCCCCAGAAATAGGCAACAAAAATCTACTTTCTGTTTTATAGATTCGCCTACTCGACTTTCATATAAAAGGAATCCTCAGTTATTGAATTTGTCTTCTTTTGTGACTGCCTTCTTTCACTTAATGTTTTCAAAACCCATTTGTGTGGTGACATGTATCAGTACTTCATTCCTTTTCATGGCCGAATAATATTCTAATGTATAGATATACCACATTTTGTTTATCTGTTCATCAACTGACAGACATTTGGGCTGTTTCCAGTTTTTGGCTATTACAAATAATGCTGCTATGAACACTTGTACAAGTTTTTGTGTGAACATTTGTTTTCATTTCTTTTGGGTACAGATCTAGGACTGGAATTGCCTAATCATACAGTAACTCTATGTTTAACTTTTTGAAGAGGTGTCCTATGGTTTTCCAAGTGACTGCACCATTTTTCACTCCTACCAGCAGTGTATGAGGGTTTTAATTTCTCAACATCCTCGTCAACACTTGTCATTTTCAATTTTCTTTTATTTATTAACCTAATGAATGTGAAGTGGTATCTCACCTTGGTTTTAATTCCCATTTCCTTAATGACTCATAATGTTGAACACCTTTCCATGTCCTTTTTGTCCAAGCGTACACTTTCTATACACGATAGATACGTCTATTCAGATCTTTTGCCTATTTTAAAATGAGATTATTTGTCTTTCATTACTGAGTTATAAGAGTGTTTTTTTTTTTATAATTGCAGATACAAGTCCCTTATCAGATATATGCTTTGCAAATATTTTCTCCCACTTCATGGGCTGTCTTTTCACTTTCTAGAGAGTATCATCACAAGTTGTCACTTCTGATGAAGTCTAATGTATCTTTTTCTTTGGTTGCTTGTGCTTTTGGTGTTATACAAGAGTCCTTTGCCAATTTTAGAATCCTTTGCCAAATTCAAGGTCATGATGCTTTACTGCCTACATTTTCTTTCTAACGATTTTATCATTTTAACTCTTATATTTACGCAGTTGATCCATTTGAGTTAATTTTTGAACATGATGCAAGGTAGAGATCCAACTTCATTTGTGTCTTGATATCCAGTCCCAGTACTATTGTTTGCTAGAAAGACTACTCTTGGCTGGGGGTGGAGGCTCACGCCTGTAATCCCAGTATTCTGGGAGGCTGAGGCAGGCGGATCAGCTGAGGTCAGGAGTTTGAAACCAGCCTGGACAACTTGGTGAAACCCCATCTCTACTAAAAATACAAAAATTAGCCCGGCATGGTGTTGTGTGCCTATAATTCCAGCTATTAGGGAGGCTGAGGCAGGAGAATTGCTTGAACCCAGGAGGTGGAGGTCGCAGTGAGCTGAGATCATGCCATTGCACTCCAGCCTGGACAATACAGCAAGACTCTGTCTAAAAAAGAAAAAAAGAAAAGAAAAGACAAGACAAGACTACTCTTTGCCCCGTTGAATTGTCTTGGTACTCTTGTCAAAATCAATTGATCATAAATGTAAGGGTGTATTTCTGTGCTCTCATTCTATTTCCTCCATGTTTTACACTTGTCATCCATGTCCTATACCAATATTTTTGTTTTTATGTTAGAGTACAGACATCTACTTCTTGACTTGGTGACCCAAGTTAGTGTCATTTCCCTTAGACTACCAGCTCCAGTGAGTTCAAACAATGCCCACAGAACTTGCTTTGCAAGTTCAGAACTGTGGCAGGCACAGCTCACTGTGGTTCATAAATCCCCTGTAATTTCAGGGGGAGTTACATTACAGGGGCAGTAACAGGGAGTTATACGATGCCTGTAACTCAATGTCCCACCCTGCCAGCTTCCCCTTATCTCACAGCCATATCAAGCCAACTGGTTTGTCACACACCCTGAAGTCAGAAGGTCGTGGCTCAACACTGTTCTAGACTCTGGACTATGTCTATGTTTAGACTTTGGTCTAAAACATAGTGTTTTAGACCAAACTGGACTGTGATGAGAAGCTAATGAGAAAGAGATCAATGATAGGATGATCATATGTTAAAGTACTTATGTCAATGGATCAGGGAGGGAGGGGGAAAGAGTGAGAGCAAGAGAGAGAAGAAATGACCAACAGATACTGAGAGAAAGGGAAGGGACCAGAGAATTGAGAAATGGGGAGAAAATTGAGGAAGGCTTATTTAAAATTCTTATCAATCACTTAACTAAGTATCCCCTCAAGCTAGCATAACTGTAGACTGCTCAAAGCACAGGTGTGGGTGGCAGAGAGGCCCAGGTGTCCAACCTGGCTCTGCTCCCTACCAGCCATGTTGCCTTATGCAAGTAACTCCACACCTCTAGGCCTCCATGCCATCATCTGTCAAATGGGATGATAAGAAAATTGCCCTCAGCGGGTAGGTGTGAAGATTAAATAAGTTAATGCTCTTAGCCTAGGGCCTGGCACAGGAAGATCAATACAATTAGTGCAAACCATGAGAGAGTTGTTGAATAACCCCCACTAGCCTCATCACCAACTCTATAAACCAGTGGATCTAGAATGAACTTCCTAGGCATTAGACTCTCCGGAAAGGTTGTTTGACAGAGATTGCTGGGCTGGTTCCCCAGGGTTTCAGGTTCCACAGGTCTAGGGTGGTGCTTCTAAATTTGTTTTTTCTAACAAGTTCACAGGTGATCCCGATGCTGTTCTTCCAAAGAACATACTTTGAAAACCACTACTCTGAATTATGAAGAGTCAAGAAAACAAAATGTCACTTATTGGCATTTTAAATTCTCAAGTGACAAGTCTTTAAATAAAAGCCCTAATAACTGATCCCAGATACAGGCACCCTGAACCATCGGGAACTCAAGAAGAGAAAGGAAAGGTGACTTTAATTACCAATGTCTGGAATGTAAAAATACAATCAAGCCTAGTTGCCATGATAAAAGTGTCTTTTAAAGCCTTTATTTGACTGGAAAGGAAGAAATCTGAAGCAACATGTAATAGCACATGTGATTAACAACATCAAATGAGGTTGTCTTTATCATGGAATTGTGTTCACTGTCCACACAAGTGCTCAACTGGGGCCACTGAGAAAAGCTTTTTTCTCACCAAAATCTTTCAACAAAACATACTAATAAAACAACCCTTACCCATACAGGAAATGCGTTGTCTGCTGTCTACTTGGGAGGGGCTATAAATAGCTCCTTGGAGAACATTGTTCTATAATTAGCTTTCACTTCAAGTGAACTAGTGTAATGAATTTCATGTCACTAGATGTTCTTCCTGGGCAAAGTATAATGGCAGATTATGCATTTGTGAATGTAGAAACTGAACAAACAGCATTGCATGGAAGTCAGAGAATTTTTAAACGAGACAGAGAAGAAAACCATACTGTGAAACTGACTGGAAGTGCCCACTTAGGGTGTATGTGTTCTTACAGACAGATATGTGCAAACACATTAAATTGCTTCTTCATAGTTGAGTTAAACGGGCAGGTGCTGAGAGCAACTAAAGACAATGGCTGCTTCAGCCTCCACACAGCTGTTTCTCGGCCCTGTTCTTAAAGGGTGTTCCTTGCACTTGTTAGAAAAGTGCAAATCTCAAGTTTGTTTGAACCTCCACCAAGGGGGGCCGGGGGCAAACACCTGAAAGAGCTGAAATGGATTTTTCTACATTCAATGCACTTTAGCTCCAACTCCACAGTGACTTCTGAAATCCTCTCAGCTAATTGCAGGAGCTAAACACCACCTCCCATTCTTCTGGTACATTTACAGTTCCCCCACATTTGCTGCCCTCGCACCTTCCTCTCCCCACAACTCCCAGCACCCTGGTACACAAAAGACTTTTCTTCATTCTATTTTCCGCATGCTCGGAAATCAGTGTCCCTTCTGCTTTCCGTAGGTTCCCTCGTGATGGCTGTTTGGCTGGGATGGGGTCATTTAAATACCTCCTTGGAGCACTCACAATTTGAGCTGAGCACTGGAACTCACTGGAACTCCTGTTCCAGTGAGAAAGGCTACATCCCCAGCCACTACCTTAACCAGTAGGATGACCAGAGGTAACAGCTGAGCAAAGCCCCTGCCTTGGGCTGACCTGCACTGGTCCCATACTTTTGGGCCAGGAGGGAGGCTGTGCATGGGGGGCGGGGGGGTGTATGGGACCTTTCTGTATTTCCTTTCAGTTTTTTAGAGTCAAAAGCGGCTCAAAACAATAATGTCTATTTATGAAAATCCTCTTAGAAGTAGATAAGATCTAAAATCACACTTTATTGTTAGAGAAAATGGACATGAAAGAACTTCCTCATGGGGGCTTAAGCATAAGGAAATATTATTCTTAAGTGCCCGTATTGGCAATAATCTCACCTCTTTTTCAGATTTGTGCGTGTGTGTATGTTTGTGCTAAGGCTTTAGGGCATGCTTGACCTGCACCCAAACTTTCCATTTAATGAGAGGAACTTGCATCCTTTCCCAACCCGAAGCCCAGAGCTGGTTTGAAGATTGCGTATGTTTACGAAAGAACACTCCTATCCAGTGTGTTGCCAAAGTCCAAACAGTGCCCTTGGTGAGATGCCAGTGTGCCAATAACCCATGTATCGACCCACTGACTTCATTTCCTTATACGAATCAGGACCTAGTATTGCTCTTTTACCAATCCCATCCTTTATCCTGGAATTCTATTTCAAGCACTTGGAAGCCAGCCGCTTTAAGAATGGAGTAAAGATATTAATAACTGATGCATTGAGGGGAGGATGAAAGAAAACAGAGACAAGAAGTGTGTAACGCTGCTTTGGTATCAGTTCGTTACCCAGCAAGATCTCACGGGGAGTGAATGACGCCGTGAATATCTTTGTGTTGGCATTGGATGTGGCGATGTGCTGGGCTGGGTGGGAGAAAGTCCAGGCTTGGCAGTCATCAGAGTCAGGTTCAAGTCCTGCTCTGCCTCGCATTTGCCAAGGGACTGAGGGCACCTTGAGCCTCTAAGTCAGATTCCTTATCTGCCAACTGGAAATAAACACTTTTTTATATAGGACCTTATGAAGATGAAATGAGGTAATGTAAACACCTGGCATATAAGTATTAGATAAATGTCACCTTTTATTCCTGAAAACATTATTAAGTAAAATATCATTTAAAAATTCTCTTATCCAGATGATGGAATAGTATTCAATGCTTTTTTTAAAAAGTGCTATCAAGCCACAAAAGACATGAAGGAACCTTAAATGCATACTACTAACTGAAAGGAGCCAATTTGAAAGGGCTACACACCATGTGATTCCAACTCTATGACATTCCAGAGAAGGTAAAACTATGGAGACAATAAAAAGATCAGTGGGTGCCAGGAGTTAGTGGGGAGGAAGGGATGAATAGGCAGAGAATAGAGGATTTTTAGGGCAGTGGAACTACTCTGTATTACACTATTACACTATAATGGTGGATTTGTGTCATTACACATTTGGCCAAACACACCAAGAGTGAACCCTCGTGTCAACTATGGACTCTAGCTGGTTATGATGTGTCAATGTATATAACAAACTTAGCGCTGAGGGAGGGGATGCTGAAAGTCGGGGAGGCTGTACATAGAGCGGGGGGTGTATGGGACCTTTCTGTATTTCCTTTCAGTTTTTTAGAGTCAAAAGCGGCTCAAAACAATAATGTCTATTTATGAAAATCCTCTTAGAAGTAGACAGGATCTAAAATCACACTTTATTGTTAGAGAAAATGGACACGAAAGAACTTCCTCAGGGGGGGCCTAAGCATAAGGAAATATTATTCTTAAGTGCCCGTATTGGCAATAATCTCACCTCTTTTTCAGATTCGTGTGTGTGTATATGTTTGTGCTAAGGCTTTAGGGCTTTGTCACCTCCAGACTCCTCCAGCCCAGTTTTCCTCCCTGGCTCCTCCACACGGTCTTTGTAAGGAAATCTTACTTCATTCTTTAGTTTGCCAACCACATGATCTAATAGGCACAAAAGCCAAGTCAAGTCTTAACCCCACCAGGCAGGCTGTACAAGGCCTTGATTGTCTCCTGGTAGCATCCTCTGGCCCAGATGGGAGGGTGAGAGCCTGCTGCCTCCTGCACTGTTCTATTCTATGAAGCTTATGCAGAACCAGCACATCAAGGTGCTAACCTTGACACTGGTTCTTTTTTAAAATTTATTTATTTATTTTTGAGAGACGGGGCTTCATCACGTTGCCCAGGCTGGTCTCGAACTCCTGAGCTCAAGCAATTTGCCTACCTCAGCCTCCCAAGGTGCTGGGAATTAGACATGAGCCACTGTAACTGGCCTAATCTTGATATTTGAAACACAGGATAGGCGTTCCTCAGTCTTGCTTTCAAAGGTACTCTTCATAAGCCCTGGCCTCTGAGTCACTCTCCAATTAGTGGGTTCTAAGTCCTCTTCTTCATGTTTATACTGACCCAACTTCCCTTTGCCTTGGTTGCTACAATTTTCTTCTCTAGCATAATGTTATTCTATCCAACGGTGCGTGGCATTGTGTTTTTTCTTTTGAGTTTTGAAGTGAAAACTGATCATCAGAGGTAAGAACCCACAAATGGGCTTCTGGACATTCACATGAAGAAAGAGGGCCTTCCCACCTTGTGATTAACTAGAAAAACCGTGCTAACATCTGGCATGGAACCCTGTTCTTATTGTCTGTTCCAAAGCTTGTGCTGAAGTCATTGAACATATACACCCAACAAGAGTCCCAAGCCCTGGGCTAGTGCCATAATTCGTATAGCAGCCCACACATTCTTGCCCTTATGTAATACCACAAGTAAACACCCATAGTCACCCAATACATATTTTGAAAATTTAATGTATCCATATTTAAAATTAGGATGTGCCACAGATTCAACTTCTATGATGGAAAAGAATATCCAATTTGACTGTGAGAACTTTGAATTATTTCACTGATATCTCTAAAGACTGATATAACTGACTGCAAAAAACTTTTGATCCTCCCTTCCATACATTTGGATTCTTTGAAAAATATCTGGGGTTCCTGAATACATCAAGGCAACATTCAATCAGTAAAGCCATGTTATTTTAAAGGCCCAATGACTGGAACCGAGTGAGAATGTCCTAAAACTGGCAATGCAGTTTTGAAATGGCTCTTTTGCTCCATGCTGCACATTTTGAACAATGCATGGATTATGATCTATTGTAGCTTGGCTTTGTTATTTGGTTAACGAAAAGTCCAAGCACCAATGCTACCTCTTCCAGGAAGCTCATCCTGAGTCCTTCCTCAGCACCCATGGGGCATCTGCTTCTGACTTGGAGGGCTTCTCTGGTTCTAGCCCTATTTGGCTCCTGTTTACGCCTGCCTCAACATTGTAAACCCTTTGTGTATAGAAACTACCTTAATGTTCCCTTGATCCTTCACAGACCAAGCCCAGCCTGACTCATGGGAAGCCTTCAACAGATGTCAGTAAAAGGAACTGAACTGTCAAATGCATAGAATGAACATGGGGTCAACTCTCCTCTGCAGCTCTCTTCTGTATGTCGGGGAAAGGGCCTAGTCTAACTGGCTTCTGTGATGCAGAATCCACTCTGCCTTATGGTCAGATAGGATATGTGGCCTATCTTAGAGGTATCCTTCACGTCTGGGTGGGATTAACATTAGGACACGGGATGGAGTTTGGAATAAATACGACAACCACATACATATCATCTCCAAGACTAAAAAGGCAGAAACCACATTTAGTAGGGGCATCTACTGGACAACAGAGAAAAAGAGACCACAGCAAAAATACTTCTTGCACTGCAGAATTATTTGATGAGTTATTACTACAGGACATTCCAGGTTTCCTAAAAGATCATTTAATGCTTGTTCAACATGTTCCCAAAAGGGAGTAGGAAAAGGGAGTTGGAATCTCTTTCAAAGCAAAAAAGGAAGGGAGGTGACTTTAAATTCTGCTTTAAACCCGGTTAGAAGTATGCAATTTCATCCTTTAGTAATATTAGTCATGGCCACGCTCTAAAGGCGGCGTGAAACCTACTTGCCTGGAGGAAAAGGATGGGGTAGAAAAACAAAACAAAATAAAATACATCAAAAAAAAAAAAAGTTTCTTCTTTTGGAAACGGAGGGACTTCAAAACCATGACGGGCCAAATGCCTCCTCCTCTTTCTTGAAAAGCCCTCCAAGTCAGAAGCAAGCCTGAGAATAACAGCTGCTCTTAGGATGCTCAAAGCTCCTTGCAGCTGATTATTTTTCAGGAGGAGAATTAGACACAAATAATTTACAAGTAGGAAATAAAGAGAATGACCTACTTTACGGGGGGGAGAAAGGAGCTCTGTGTGAGCGTTTTGATCTAATTGACGGTGTGGGGTTGCATGCCCAAATAAGGCGCTGTTGGTCGGATCTGCGCGGGAGAGGGCACATCTCAAACTCGAGGGAGAGGACTAGACAGCGAGAGGAACCGCGTCGGGGGCGACCCCCAGTCCACCGCAGGGGCCTGGCGCGCTTAGGAGACCCCTTTTGGCCACAAAATCGAGTATGACAGAAAAGGGCCAGCGGGGGCGCTTTCCCTCCAGGGCCACTTGCCGGAATGTACCAGGGACTGAGAGACGTCCGGAAAAGGCTGCCTCGCTCAGAGCGCTGCGCCAGGCCAGGCACCTAAGGCTAGGGAAGCGGTGACCTCGTGGGGGCGTGCAGGGGACCTTTCCCTCTCTGGGGCTTCCACCCTGGCGCCCCCCCGCTGTGAACGCCGCCGCCCGGGTGAAGGGGAAACTGGCCACGTTTCCGGACCTCGGCGGGGCTCACGGTCTCCGGTTTTCACCCGGCTCTGTCTTGGAGCCCCGAAGAGTATCAGACAGCAGCCCCGGCACCCGGGGACTATTCCTGCACCTCTGCCTCCCCTCCGCTTGGCGTTTGCGGGAGCCTTGGTAAAATCCTCCCTGTTTCTCTCGCGCGCCACTCTCTCCAGCTTCTTTTTCTTGGATTCTCGCCTGTCTCCTCCCACAGAGGAAAAAAAAAAAAAAAAAAGGTCACGTATGTTTGGAAAAATATGTAGGTCAGTGGAACATTTCCTGCACTGGTGCAAAAGGAGAGGAGGGCAGCGGAGGAGGGGAGGGAGAGGCAGAGTGGAGCTCCGAGTGCCCGCTCCTGGCCGCAGCCCCACACCCCACGTGCCCCTGCTGGGGAGGGGGGCAATTAGCCGGTTCCTTTCCATCCTTGACCCATTTTCCGGACCAGCTACGTTCGCCTTAGGACAGGCACCGGTTATTCCTCCCCAGCAGTCGCTGCTGTCCTCCACCAAGCACCGCTCGCCCGCATCTCCCCCGACCGCCAAGCACCGCTCGCCCGCATCTCCCCCGACCCCCCGCCTCCTACCTGCCCCCGCAGCTCACTGAGAAATCGCAGTGGTCCCTGCAGAGACGCGCTTTGTGCCCTGGGTCGAGACCCGCGCGCAGCCCTGCCTTTGGAGGACAGTGTGTGTGTGTGTTGGGGGGGGGTGACAGTCGCGTGCTCGTCCCCCCTCACCCCCGGCGCGGGACAGCAGGGTGGCAGCCCGCACTGCGAGGGTCTACACTAGGCGGGGGCGGAAGATTCCTTGTTCCCCCCGAGTGACAACTTTAATGGGACCTCGGCTGGCAGCCTCTACTCCACTTGCCTCTCCTCCCGGCCGGCTCACCTGGAAGCACAACCCCTCACTCCCCCAGCCCCGGCGCCCAACCCCGACCCTGCGCCCCAGGCCCGACCCCGCTGCGCGTCCCTTGCAGCCCAGCAGAGGCGGCGGCGGCGGCCTGGGGACTCGCGGGTGTCTGCACCGCCCAGGGAAGCCAGGGGTCTAGGGGTCCAGGGATCCGTCTGCCTGCGGCGCGCGCAGGGTATTTGTTCCAGGCTGGGTCGGGGCCAGGAGAGACCCCGCAGGCGGAGGCAGGCGAGGGAAGGAGGGGAAGGAGGGGAAGGAGGAGGAGGAGGGGGGGAGGAGGGGGAGGTGGAGAGGGAGGAGGGTGGAGGGAGGAGGCAGGGGAGGAGGCAGAGGCGGAGGCGGCTCTCCCCGCCGGCTCTGCGTGCGGAAGAGTTTGCCGCGCGAGCAGCCGGCCTCTCGCAGGAGCCGAGGGACCCGCGCGGCTGCGGCCCAGGAGCGGCGGCCGCGGAGCTAGGAGACCCGCAGCCGCGGCGGCGGCGGCGGCGGCGGCAGCAGCGAGAGCAGCGCCTCCCGCCGCCGCCCGGGAGGAGCTCGCCGCGCCCGCTCGCCGCCTCGTCTCCCAGCGGCGGCGGGAGGCGCGTCTCCCCGGCCCAGTCCGCGCCCGGCCCCGCGGGGCCGCTCCGGCCCGCTCCGAGGTAAGGGGCCGCGCCTAGGGGCGCGGGGGACCCAGGGTGGGGAGTACGTGCGCGCGGGGTCGCAGGACTCGGTCACCTGCTTGCCAGCGTGGAGGACGCGCGGGGGCGGAGGGGCGCTCAGGCGCGAGGCTGCGCGGCGCCGGGGACCCCGGACGCGGGGGCGCGGAGAGGTGGGTCCCCCCCATCACCGTCAGGCCGCTAGAGGCTTCGCGTCCTGCAGGAGGTAGCAACCGCTGGGCCGGTGGGCTCCGGGCGCGTCTCGACGCAGAAGACAGAGGACTGGGCACCCGAGCCTCGGAATTTAGGGGTCCTCGGGGTGTCCGACAGGGTGGACAGGGATCGTGCCCCAGGGCCACAGCTTTGGGGATTTCCCGCTGTTCTCTTCGAGCCCCATCGCGCGACCCTCCGAAACGTCAAGCGTCCTGGACCCCGGGAGAGTGTGGCATGCGCGCCCTGGGCCCGCGGTCTCTCGGAGTCCCTGGGTCGGAATTGGTTCCGGGCCGGATTGGGTGTGGAGTCGGTGCCCCAAACCCCCGTGCGCGCAGAGAGGGTGCAGCCTGGCTCCTCGCATCGCTGCCCCCCACCCCCTCCCCGGAGCTCCCCAGGTTGGATGTCTGCGTGTGGTTTTGTTGGGAGATGTGCCCCTTTCCCAGCCAAGGAGGGACGCACCTTTGACCTTTCTAAAGAGCTGGGCAGGTCGGTAACCAGGGAAGGGACAGGCACCACGGGGCTAAATTCAAAACCAGTCCCGTTCCTCTGCTTGCCACTCCTTAATTGCTCAAGGTAAGAAAGTTTGTTTCAGCCCTGTGATTCATAAATAATTAGTAACTAGTTTTGTTGATTAAGCAAGATGGAAACCTTGAATATACACATGCACGTCCACGAAGGCTAAGCACTCCCGAGGTTGTATCCGGGAGGCGTTCGTAGGAAAGTTAGAAGCCCTGGAGTTCAACAGGTGTTCAGGAGGGTCCCGGAGAGGAGTTTCGTCTTTATCCGTTGCTTTGGCATCCACCCCAACTTCATTAAAGTGGTTAGCCTGTTTTCTCACAGGTAAAACATTGAGCACTTATTAAATTAACTTAGTCAGCAGAGGCGAGGTAAACCGTGTTGATCGTTTAGAACCCAAACCTTATTTTCCTTAATAGAAAGGTTTTTCCTGTTTGGACTTCCCAGGTAATTAGTTCTAAAGTAGTTCCCAGCAAGAATCTCTGCCAGCACCTCCGTGTCTCTCACTGTAGCTTGGTCCCCATCAGTCAATTGACCAACTAATTATGGCTTGCATTAAACACAGAGCTGCCCTCCTTGGGAGGCACTGTTCACATCAAGCGCACACACTAGCTCCATCTTTCTGCCACTAAGATGTCCTTAAAGGAAAAAGTTTGCCAAAAATAACCCCCAAATAAATAGTGTAATGTTTGAAAGAGTTATCCTGACCTGCGCCCCTATTTTACAAAAGCAAAAATTCAGTGTTTCATTACAGCGCTAAACCAGGACCAGTAGAAGTATTGGTATCTCTCAGCAGTCTCCTTAAAGATTTAGTTAAAAATAAAGTGTGCAACATAAAGACATTCAGTAATTATCTTCCATCTCACAGGGAGATGTGGAGTGTGGCTTAGAAGAATTGTAAATGCGCTGCTTTTAGCCGTTTGCTTCTTGGAAATCGATGCCTCTATTTATTTGCCGGTCTGCCCCACTGTGCGTAAATGTAGAATCGGTTTTATTCTCACTGCTTCCCAGAGGGGCTCCTGTGGAGGTGAAAGAAGGAAATACATTCTAGAGGAAATATGTTATTAATAAAACGTTACCTCCCAAAGAGTTAAACACGCCAAAAAGAACCAAGTGAAGCTTTACTAATTAGTGGTCTGATAAGAGAGTGGTCAGATGGTGACTGAAGAATTGATCTTTATCTAGAAAACAACAATTGTTTTTAAGCTCATTTGGTTCTCTTAGAACAGTTCGGACCCTTTTAAAAATTTCTGGCTGTTTAATAATGCAAATGATGAAAATTGTCAAAGATAACACATATCACCTGACGTGTGCCATGTTTAAGTTGAATTCACCTTATTTTTTTTGAACAATCTTTCTTAACTCTTGGTAGTCTTTATAGCTCACTCAACACTGCAACTTACTAGGTTAAAGACTGAAAGTTAATATCTTCAAATTAAAATAATAAGACATGCATATACTTTTTAATATAACCATCTTTACATGTTCATTTTTTCAGAATCTTGCTTTTGAACCTTAAGAACCCAAAGGGCTAAGTCTTCTTTCTTAATTTTTAAAACAAGCATGTGTTTTGTTCTTTACATGAACCGTCGGTTCTCCCAATGTGATCACGACACTGTCCCATGCTGATTCCATGCACGGTGCAACTCTTTCCCAAGAGAGGTCAGATTTCGAGGTGTTGAAAATAGCCCAGTGACTCAGTATTCTTGGCTGCTTTATGCCAACGGTTTAATTGGCTGCATCATAGCAAGCATCTAATTGAGTTTCACATTTAAATAGTGGATGTGGTACTTGGTGCATTATTTGCTTACAGAAATGTCTGATTAGCATGTTCCTGATCCTTGTTCTATTTGTAGCAAAGATGTGAGGTCAGGGACTGTCACATTTCATATTCCCCACAGCATCTCATCCCGATGGGGCCTTGTTCAGAATAGATGCTCAGTAAATAGGTGTGAGAAATGAGCTGAATTGTTGGTGATCACTATCCAAAGGTTAGAAATTTCTGAATGCTAATGGAGTACTTAACCATGAGTAATTCTATTTTAAATCTCAAGGTGTTGATGATTAATAGTATCTCAGGGCACTAAATAAACATGTATTAAATATGAGCGTATGTTTAAAGGGGGAATTTTTAATGCAGTCTTTAAGGCACTACTGCTTCTCACTTGAATTAACTGAGAGTGAGGACCCCTTGGCATTTTAAGCAAAGTCATTTCTTAGGTAAAGTTCCCCCAGAGACCACTTGAACTTTTGTAAGTCTTAAAACAATGGGTGGTTCCATTTGATGGTTCAGAATAGAAAGGAGAGTGTTGATCCTCTACACTGGTATGAAAAAAATCTGTGTATAAGGAGATGGAGGATCCTGGATATCACAGTGCCCTGGAATCACCTGGGGCCCTTGGCAAGTGCAGATTCTAACTCAGGATGCCTGGGAGAGGACCTGAGCTGCATTTCTCACAGCTGCCGGATGCTGCACGCGGCAAGGTTCTGAGATGCATTGAATCCATCCAGTTCAGCATGTTTACTGAGCATATACCACATGGAGAGCCCAGATGATACAAAAATAAGAAGATGGGGTGTACCTGCCCTTGAGGAGCTAACAAGATGAGGTGCAGGGGAGAGAGAGAGGGATTGTAAACTGAAAATGAGGTTCTGGGATGCCATTCTCCGGGGTGGTGGCCAGAAAGGGGCCCAGGAAAGGAGAGTTGCTGGTAGGGCTCCCACATCGCTGACCTTGACCTGTAGTCATATTTGAATGGAGAGCCTTGTGACTTGGCAAGAAATAAAATGCAGATTTTGAAGTCAGACGGACCTGGGGTAGCCTCCCAGCTCAGCTATGGCAATTTTTAACCACCCTGAGACTCAGAGTCCTTGTCAGAAAAACAGTGCGAATGATGCTAACCTTGCCGAGTTTGTAGGATTACCAGTCAAGGACGTGTGTTAGGCCTAACAAAAGTGATTGCTTTTATTACCGTTGACAGGAGAGAGGAGGCTGGAAAGCAAGGAGGACGAGGAGGTTACTCAAATATGTTCCATGTAGTTCACCAATCAGAGATTCAGTTTGGTTAACCAGCAAACCCAAGGCCGGCCGTGGAGAACCGGGCCAGGGCCGGAGGGCAGGCAGCTGTGGAAGCTAATCAGAGGCAAAATGGAATTATTGGGAGCATGCTTATCTCCACCCTCTCCTGCAGTCCCTGGCTTCTGGTTTGCTTTGTTGATAGCCCTTCCTAGGATATTTTCATCTGAAGCTGTTCCTGGTACTTAAGCTGTAGGTTCTGTTGATCAAGACTGCTAGCGGCAATCTAGCGCTCTTTAAAAATGTAGTGGAGAGGACAAACAGCTCTCCCCTTTGAGGGGCATTGGTCTATTCCATGGTGGGTCACTTTCTAGGATCAAAGCCATCGGTCCATCTTTTGACCACAGTACGAGTTACTTGAAACTAGTGCCGGGTGTGTTGGAATTCACCTGGGGTGCCTTTTATGCTTCGCACTCTGAGATAATTGCTTCCTCCTGCCGTCTAGGAGAGATGGATATTTCATTGCAATGGTGTCCTTCACCCTGATATTAGGAGGGGTCACCTGGGTGGCCCTGAAAACACTTCAACCAACGTCACTCTGATTTTTTAAAATATATTTTGGGATTCCATGTATTATTTGCAAAGACGATTTCTCTGCTACCATTTGCCTTCTACGCTCCCTAAAAGTAAATCTTGAAAACCAAGTTCTAAGAGAATGGCAATGGCAGTTTGATGTTTCGGGGGAAGGAAAAGTAGAGGAACCGCTGGAGCCAAGGCAGGCCTGGGTGAGGATGGAGAGGAGAGAGGGAGAGGAAGGCATCAGGCGTGGGAGTACCAGGATGGGGTAGTGATGGAGGCTGAAGCTGACAGGTTGGGCCCCAGGACCCAATTTGTGGACTTTGCTGCTTTGCTGAAGGCCATGGCAGATAATGTTTCCAGACCACTGAAAATCATCCAGGCGTCCAGAAAACACAGGCCCATCTAAAGGCAGACAGGTGACAAGGTGACAGAACCTAGTGGTGTGATTCTTCTAGCCTCTTTTGAGCCAAAAATGACATGCACAGTTTTATGAAGGATATTTGAGTTCCTTGGTGGTAAAATATTCAGAGCTCGAGGTCATCTGAAAAACTTATTGTTTTTCTGTTTGTGAAAGTACATAGTTTTTGGAAAAGATGAAAAAGAAGGAAAAAACCCCCCACAATTTCAAGATATATTTTCTGTTCAGTGTTTTTTCGATGTATTAAAATATTTTTATAATAGTTTATCTTAAAAAGCACATGGATATAATCTTGTAAAAGTTTTCAAATATTACAGAACCATTTCTAATAGAAAGAAAAAAATCCCCTTTGTCCTATGGCCTACCCAGTAATCATTCCGTCAGCTTTTATTTGCCTAGCAGAAAGTGGATTTTGTACAGTAGACTGCAAACCCACACCTGCCTCAGGAGGTTTATCTCATTGGCCATGCAAGTGAGGGTGGGGCTGCTGTCCTTGCCAGTGACTGGCTCAGGGTGAGCATGTGCACCCTGTTCTAGCCAATAAAATGTGAGGGTGGGCTACTGGGAGGCTTCTGGGAAAGTTTCCCTGGTCTTAAAAGAGGCAAGGAAGGAAACAGCTCTTTCCTTCCACTGGTTACTGTGATATGAGGCCGTAATGCCTGCAAACTGGGCAGCCATCAGCCATCAGAGGGGCTGGGCCAGGTCTCAGCTGACCTGTGGAAGAATGCAAAGGTGAAGAAGAGCAGGGAGCAGGGGGGTCTCTGTGGTGCCCTTGACCTTCTGAATTACACAAAGAAGAGTCTGTTTTCAAACACTTGTGAGATCATGAAACCATTACCAGATGAAGCAAGGTGAATTAGATTTTCTGTTGTAGCCAAAAGCATCCCATAACTCTCCACCCTTCTCAGGAGGTAATGACTGATAACCATGGGGCATGTTCTGCTAGTCATTTTTGGTGCATTTATGTATACACACACATACACTTTTAAAAACTAAGGCTGGGTGTGGTGACTCATGCCTGTAATCCCGGAACTTTGGGAGGCCGAGCGGGCGGATCATGAGGTCAGGAGTTCGAGACCATCCTGGACAACACGGTGAAACTCTGTCTCTACTAAAAATACAAAAATTAGCTGGGTGTGGTGGCACATGCCTGTAATCCTAGCTACTAAGGAGTCTGAGGCAGGAGAATCACTTGAACCAGGGAGTCGGAGGTTGCAGTGGGCCGAGATCCTGCCACTGCATTCCAGCCTGGCAACAGAGCGAGACTGTGTCTCAAAAAAATAAAATAAAAAAATAAAAACAACTCATTGTATGTATATTATTTAGCAACTTAATGTGGCATGGATTTTTTATGACATACCTTCTTTATTTTTAAAGGCTACAGAGTATTATTCAGAAGTACAAATAGGACATTATTTAACCCATCCCTATTAATAAACAATCTATTGAGTTTTGTTCCCACTTTTTCACTATTACAGTTTTTGTATTAACTTCCTTATTTGTATATCTTTGTGTACATTTCAAGATTTTCTAGGTCAAGGATTATTAGAATTCCTGGGTAAAGGTACATCTGTTTGAAATATTGATAGATGCTGCCAAATTGGGGACTAAAAAAGCTATGCCTGTTAACCGCCCCATCTACAGTGTGTAAGGGTGCCTTGTCTGCATTTCTTAACTAACACAAGATATTTTCCAGCTTTTAAATCTTTTTTTAATGCATTTTTACATGTTTAAGGTAATACCGTTTATAGTTTTCTATTCTGGTTGTTTGTCTTAACCTGAACGTAAGCATTTTTCCATGACATTAAAAATTTAAATTAAATTTTGTTGGCTACATAATAATTATACTTGTTTTTGGAGTGTTTCGATGGTACATGAAGACGCAAAGGAAATATTTGAAATAGAGGTTGTCTATGAAAATTAAGTGGATATGATCGACCTTGCAGTAAACCTGAAAGATTTTCTGGAAATGGTGTTGGGAGACACACCCCTCCAGTGATATGTTTCCGAGAAATCCCTGAGGAGATGGCCTTCCAGGTCTTTCTCAATCCAGTCAGATGGTAGGCTGCCTCCAGCAGTTCTAAGAAGCTTTGTTGCTTTTAAAATCCATCAGATTTACAGTCAGATAGGTTCTAAATTCAGTTCTCTGAACGTACAGTAGTTACGTAAACACTTCATACATTGCATGAGACATAGCTGAGAAGTGCATTTGCTGTATTCTTCAAATTTTTTTTCAACTTTTATTTTAGATTCAGGGGATACATGTGCAGGTTTGTTACCTGAGTATATTGCATGATACTGAGGTGTGGGGTATGAATGATCCTATCACCCAGGTACTGAGTGTAGTACCCAACAGTTAGTTTTTCAGTCCTTATCTCCTGGCTCCCTGCTCCCTCTAGCAGTCTTCAGTATCTATTGTTGCCATCTTTATGTCCACAAGTATCCAATGTTTAGCTACCACTTATAAGCAAGAACATGCAGTATTTGGTTTTCTATTTCTGTGTTAATTCACTTAGAATAATGGCATCCATGTTGCTGTAAAGGTCATGGCTTTATTCTTTTTATGGCTGCATAGTATTCCGTAGTATATATGTAACACATTTTCTTTATCCAGTTTACTATTGATGGGCATCTAGCTTGATTCCATGTCCAGTAGACATGGACATGGAATCACAATTGCTATTGCGAATAGTGCTGTGATGAACATGTGAATGCATATATATTTTTGGTAAAATGATTTGTTTTCTTTTGGATAGATACTACTATCAGTAGTGGAATGGCTGGGTCAAATTAGTAGCTCTGTATTAAGTTCTTTGAGAAATCGCCAAACTGCATTCCATAGTGGCTGAACTAATTTACATTCCAACCAACAGTGCATAAGTTTTCTCTTGTCTCCACAGCCTCTCCAGCATGTGTTTTTTTTGACTTTTTAGTAATAGCCATTTTGGCTGGTGTGAGATGGTACCTCATTGTGGTTTTGATTTGCATTTATCTAATGATTACTGATATGGAGCATTTTTTCATGTTTGTATGTCTTCTTTTGAGAAGTGTCTGTTCATGTCTTTTGCCTATTTTTTAATACGGTTTTTGTTTTTTTGCTTGTTCAGTTGTTTAAGTTCCTTATAGATTCTGGATATTAGACCTTTGTTGACTGAATAGTTTGCAAATATGTTCTCCCACTAATGTAGATTGTCTGTTTACTTTGTTGATAGGTTCTTTTTCTGTGTAGAAGCTCTTTAGTTTAATTAGGTCCCACTTGTTAATTTTTGTTTTAGTTGCAATTGCTTTTGAGGACTTTCTTTTCCAAGGTCAGTGTCCAGAGTGATGTTTCCTAGGCTTTTCTCTAGGATTCTTATGATTGAAGCCTTATATTTAAATCCTTAATTCATCTTGAGTTAATTTTTGTATATGGTGAAAGGTAGGGGTCCAGTTTCATTCTTCTGCGTATGGCTAGCTAACCTAGCCCCATTTACTAAAGACAGAGTCCGTTCCCCATTGCTTATTTTTGTCAACTTTGTTTATGCTCAGATGGCTGTAGGTGTGTGGCTTTATTTCTGAGTTCTCTATTCTGTTCTATTGGTCTATGTGCCTGTTTTTGTACCAGTACCATGCTGTTTTGGTTACTGTAGCCTTATAGTATAGTTGGGTAACACGATGTCTCCAACTTTGTTCTTTCTGCTTAGCATTGCTTTGGTATTCAAGCTCTTTTTTGGTTCCCTGTGAATTTTAGAAGAGGTTTTTCTAGTTCTGTGAAAAATGACATTGGTTGTTTGATAGGAATAGCATTGAATCTGTAGATTGCTTTGGGCAGTATGGGCATTTTAATAATATTGATTCTTCCAATCCATGAGCATGGAATGTTTCTGCATTTGTTTCTGTCATCTATGATTTCTTTCAGCAGTGTTTTATAGTTCTCATTGTAGAGATCTTTCACCTCTTTAGTTAACTGTATTCCTATGTATTTTATATTTTAATGGCTACTGCAACTGGCTGCAAATGGAACTGATTTTTTTGTTTTTTGTGAGACAGAGTCTTATTCTGTTGCCCAGGCTGGATTGCAGTGGCATAATCTCAGCTCACTGTAACCTTCGCCTCCCAGGTTCAAATGATTCTCCTTGTCTCAGCCTCCCAAGTAGCTGGGGACTACAGGCATGCACCACCATGCCTGGCTAATTTTTGTATTTTTAATAGAGACGAGGTTTTGCCATGTTGACCAGGCTGGTCTTGAGCTCCTGACCTCAAGTGGTCCATTCGCCTGATCCGAGAGCTTCTGAACAGTGTTCTTGATTTGGCTCTCAGCGTGGACATTATTGGTGTGAAATAACATAGAAATGCTACTAATTTTTGCACATTGATTTTGTATCCTGAAACTTCATTGAAGTCATTTGTCAGTTCTGGGAGACTTTTGGTGAAGTTTTTTGGGGTTTCCTAGCTATAGAATCACATCAACAGCAAAGAGAGTCTGACTTCTTCATTTCCTATTTGGATGCCTTTACTTTCTTTCTGTTGCCTGATTGCTGTGACTAGCACTTCCAGTACTGTGTTGAATAGAAGTGGTGAGAGTGGGCATCCTCATCTTGTTCCAGTTCTCCAGGGGAATGCACTTAAATTTTTTTCATTTCTGCTAGAGAACAGAGGAAAGCAAATGAAATGGATAAAACTCATAAGAAGTGTTAATCACCCTTCAGGCAAGGGCACATTTGAAAAGCACCACTCTTGGTCATGGACCTCTGATCATCCTTCTACTTTCTCACTCCTAAGTGATAGTGCATAGCCCAGGAACACCCACCACCTGCTGTCCTCCAATAGGAAAGGAAAAGGCAAGATGACAAAAGAAAAAACCTTCTCAGAGTCAATAGAGACCACACACAAAAAAATACCTTGAAAGCAAAAAAAAAACCAAAACCAAACAAACAAAAAAAAACCTATCAGTAGACTTCCCAGGGACATCATGAGGCAGCCAGCATAGCTCTTTGGTCTTTGTTGCATATATTGAGGCATCCCAAATATCCTAACGTGAATAGAATTATTAGTCATCAAACTACATGCAGTAACATGACAGATGGTAGAAGAAACTTCGATATCACCAAGAAATGAGAATGCCTCCATTTTTTATTAATTTTTATGAATGTCTATATTTTTGGCATACAAATGCAAACATTTGTTTTCTCCTTAATTCAGACAGGTTAACTCCATTTCTTTTTATTTTATTTTATTATTATACTGTAAGTTCTAGGGTACATGTGCACAACATGCAGGTTTGTTACATATGTATGTGTATGCCATGTTGGTGTGCTGCACCCATTAACTCGTCATTTACATTAGGTATATCTCGTAATGCTAACTCTCCCTCCTCCCCCCACCCCATGACAGGCCCGGGTGTGTGATGTTCCCTGCCCCGTGTCCAAGTGTTCTCATTGTTCAGTTCCCGCCTATGAGTGAGAACGTGCAGTGTTTGGTTTTCTGTCCTTGCGATAGTTTGCTCAGAATGATGGTTTCTAGCTTCATCCAACCCAGCGGCTAGTCATGATTCTCCGACATGGACTGGAGTCCTTTTGGAGTATTTTCACAAACAGTCCCCATCAGTAGAAGTCAGATCTGTCTTTAGTGTTACATAGAAACATCCGTCCATTATTTTTTCAATCTCAGAACCTGATGGCTTCAATTTTCCATTATTCTATCATGGAGGGTAAAGACCTTTTAGAAGCAGACAGCATCATAGGTCCACATAGGTCACGGGGCAAACAGGGCTGATCACTGCCTGTTGACAGAGTGTTGACAGTAAGGGAGGGGTGGAAACATTATCTTGTAGGTAGAGAGGATTTTTGAGGAGGTGGGTTGGAGTGACGACAAGGGGAAACCAGTCTGTCTGCTACATTGATCTACCAAATATTATGTTTGGGCCAGGCACTGTGGCTCATGCCTGTAATCCTAGCACTTTGGGAGGCTGAGGCAGGTGGATCACCTGAGATCAGGAGTTCAAGACCAGCCTGGGCAACATGGTGAAATCTCTTCTCTACTAAAAACACAAAAATTAGCCAGGTGAGGTGACAGCTGTAATCCAAGCCACTTGGGAGGCTGAGGCAGGAGGATCACTTGAACCCAGGAGGGAGAGGTTGTGGTGGGCTGAGATTGCGCCACTGCACTCCAGCCTGGGTGACAAAGCGAGACTCTGTCTCAAAATAAATAAATAAATAAATAAATAAATAAATAAATAAATAAATAAATAAAATATAAAAATAGATCGTAGTTTGCCACGTCAACAATTCCGTTTGTGTTGTCTACGAAAGACATGGCATATGGTATCATCAGTTGCTGCAAAAGATGCCTAATTCCCTGGAGATCAAGATCTAATAACAAATATGAGGAAAACATTAAACCCCAAGTTGTGGGGTGTGTGGTAGGGTGGGGGCGGATGTGTCAACTGGAACCTTGCTGAGAACGATTGCTATGCAGCTCTGTCATCTCAGCTCATCTAATGACCAAAAACAGATGGAAGTTTTTATGTGACCTCTCCAAGGCCTCCTTAATGGTCAGAGAGAATTTTCCTTTTATGGCCTCCCCCCTTTCCCCTTCGTAGCATTGTGGAAGAGAGAAATTCATTCACAGCCAATTTGCATGGCAGTTTTGTTGAGGTTTTATGATCTCTCAAGCAAAATACAATCTTTTTTCATTTGATCTGAAAAGGCACCACTTTTGGAGACTCTGTCCAGGGGAAGCACAGGAGCCCTAGATTTGGAGTTCAAGGTGGCCTTGATGAAAATAGGCCCCTATCCTGCATTTTGTCTTCTTCCTGGCTTTTCCATTCTCTCAAACCTGCAAACCCATGCTCTTCTTGCCTTCGTTTGCTGTCATTTACCCCCTAGCATGCTGATTCTCAGCTCACAGGGCCCCAAGTCCTTAACTTGCTCTCCAGTTATTCCTGGGGTGCTTCCTGGCAAGGCTCCAGCTGCTGGCATCGTTGCTCTTGTCCCCGTGTGTGTGTGTGATTCTCATGACCAAGCTGGGCTCTGCCTGGGCCTGTGATCCCCGCTGAAACCCCTGCATCTCTCCATTCCATGGAGAGAACGAGAGAAGAACTGCTGGCTCCTGACGGCCAGACAACAGATATGAGCCCCTCAAAGAGAGTCTCAAGAAACTCACCGCACCCTGAGCCACCTGTATCTCCCTTCCCGCCCTGGGCAGGTCATTCATCATCCTTGTCCCCTGATTTCTGTAGAAACCTGCTCTAAGCACTTACCTGGCAGTTGCCATGCTGCACCTGCCCTGGCAATTGTTGGCTCCTCCTCAGCCAGGGCCTGCTGCTATTGCTGTACCAGTTCAGGGAGTCATGTTCCTGGTGCTCTGCGAAAAATGGGGATTTCTTGGGCAGCAAGGTGGTGCACTCCAGTGTGCTCCACATCTGTTTGGCTTTGTGCTGTTTGGTATATACACAGTCCCTCAGTGGGGGTTGTTGGTTAGTCTTCCAACTGCACAATAGGTTTCTCTCCTCTCGCCGTGCCTGGTCTAGTAGCATTCTCACCACGAGAACGTTGCTGCTGGCCCGCTTAAGAGACCTGGGTTGGCCCCTGCCTGGCAAAGACCCAGGCAACAGTGGAGGTTCCTAGTGCAGGAGACACCATACTTAAATTTTAAAAGGAATAGTTAATTCTTGGGCTCCCAGTTTCTGGGAAGCTGTACTGTGTTTGCATAAGTTAGCTGTCCAAAGTGGTCAGCTCTCTAACCTCTTCGTACAAAATCTCCTTGTGTTTCCCTCGTGCCATGTGTCTAAGCACATATCTCTATGAAGCAACGGCATTTCGTTGCCCATTTGGTACTTCTTTGGGTGGTATCATTCGGATGTGCTTCCCTGAGGCGATGTCTGTTCTCTAACAGCTCAGACTTTGGCAGCTCTTGCATCTATTGCAGCCTGTTTATATGAGACACCTATAAAAACATTCAGCTTGCGCCATGGGTGTGCCAGCAGCACCCTATGACCAGATTTTAAATCACAGCGTGTGAGTGACCATCGCCGTATGGGCCAGGGCACTTTGAAATGGTGTAACGAGGACAGCACGTGACCCATAGCAGAAAGCTTTGACACCCTGATATGGTCACTGTGACTAAGTGACCTTGGCAAGTTGCATAAACGCCATGACTCAGTTTCTTCATCTGTGAAAGGGAGATACTGATACTCAGGATGAGAATCAAGAGGAGAGAATGCTTGTTAGAGTTTCATAAAAATGAAAAGTACTGCTATTGATTTATTTTGTGCTGTGCAGTTCACTCAAGCTCTTGCACACCCAGCTGGGTAAATGCCAGCCTCAAGGTGTTTTCTTCTTGAATGAAGTACTTGGTTTTTTCAGACAAGGTACATTCTAGCAATTAAAACCCCAACATATCCCAGTGTTCTCTTGAGAGCTGACATAAAGTGGAGGAAGTGAAATACTTCAACTCTAGAAGCCAAACACTCAGAATGTCTTGGCAGTTGCTTGGGGCTGCACAGCGTGCTTTTGAAAGCTTTTGCCATTTCTAAGAGCAAAGTACCCTGATAACCTTTTGTGTCTGATATTTCAATCCAAATCAAATAGCCTCTGTGTAGCCCATGGATTCTGAGATTTTTATGGGATGTGTGGGGCTGTTTTGTCGTGATGAATGTGACGTGTGCTACTTCGTGTGGCCTTTTGTTTTTTTTCTAAAGAGGCTTGGCTTGCAGAATGGAGGCTCAGCTCCCGCAGTTCTTAAAGGATCCTGTTGTTTGTCTCCTATGTCAGGATCCTCTAAAGAGTAGGGATCGCCTGGTTTTCAGTGGAACCAGGAGTTTATTCTTCAGATTGGAGACACACTCCCAATTCTGGTTAATACGTTGGTTTGAGATGGAGGGAGAGAACCCCAGTGATCATCTGGTACAACATGGTGTACCTTCTCCAGATAAAAACCAGAGGCTCCGAAAGCAAAGAGGCCTTTGCTGAGTCCTGGAGCTTGCCTGGCACCGAACAGACCTGCTGACCCCTTCCTGGTGGCTCAGTGCTTCTCTTTCTCTGATGAGCCCTGGAGAGGCTTCCTCACCTGGAGAATCAGGGGTTTCTCAGGCCCTGCTTCCAGAGAGTCTGTAAGAACCAGGCTTTCTGGGCTCAGCCGGCGCACTCTCCAGCCAGAGGTTTTACGAGGGTCACGCCACAGCCGACTGCCCGCTCTGCCTGAATCGCCTTATCTCTCTGTGCGCTCTCCACAATCTGCTCTCTGCCATGAGTGGCATAAGATAAGGAAGGCTGGTTGCTAGAGGCAGCTGGGTATAGGGAGAAACAAGGACAAGGATGGACACGGACCGTCCACTTAAGTTCTGGGAACCAGCTGACTCTCTTAGGCACGGACATCTGACTTTTTTCAGATAAACAGACTGAACACACAGAGCTCATTCATGCCTATGAAGGAGAATAAACTGCTTACTTACTTGACCAACTTTTAATAGTGCTTCTTGTGTATGCCAGGCGGGGTCAGGGTCAACTGCAGGATTTTCTCACCCACACTTTTCAATCCCATAACATTGCCATCCTTGGCTATCCCTTTATCATTTTTCTTTTCCTTCTTTCCTTCTTTCCTTCTTTCCTTCTTTCCTTCTTTCCTTCTTTCCTTCTTTCCTTCTTTCCTTCTTTCCTTCTTTCCTTCTTTCCTTCTTTCCTTCTTTCCTTCCTTCCTTCCTTCCTTCCTTCCTTCCTTCCTTCCTTCCTTCCTTCCTTCCTTCCTTCCTTCCTTCCTTTCTTTCTTTCTTTCTGATGGAGTCTCACTCTGTCGCCCAGCCTAGAGTGCAGTGATATGATATTGGCTCATTGTAACCTCTGCCTCCCAGGTTTGAGCAATTCTCCTGCCTCAGCCTCCCAAGTAACTGGGATTACAGGCATGCGCCACCATGCCCAGCTAATATATATATATATTTTTTGTATTTTTAGTAGAGACAGGATTTCACTATGTTGGCCAGGCTGGCCTCAAACTCCTGACCTCAAGTGATCTGCCTGCCTTGGCCTCCCAAAGTGCTGGGATTACAGGCGTGAACCACCACGCCCGGCCACTTTATCATTTTTCCATAACGATTGAGGCAAAGTAAAAATATCGTCAGGTCCAAGGATCATTTGGGAATGGGGAACCCTGTGTTCGACAGTCATCGTTACAGACACGAGTTTGCTCATCTGCTTTGACAGCAGTCACTGGAGGGAAGCACTGTGCTATTCCCATTTTCCATACAGGCCACCGAGGCGCAGGTGAGTTAAATGACTGGCATGAGGACAGTCAGAGCAGGAACTTGAATTTCACTGTTTAGAGAAGAACCTGAAATAGAACAGCTCGTTTTTATTTACTTTTTCTGAAATGTTGCTTTGAAGAAAATGGGATGTGTGTAAACCAAATCCAGCATCTGAGCCTGCCTTCTTGAGCTTCAGCAGTTTTTTCTTGAGCAGGAGGTGACCGTGCGGCGGCTGGGTGCATGCCGGGGTAGGAAACCACTCCTGTTTGGTGTCCATGCTCGACTCCACCCTTTGGAGGAGGAGGCTGTGTGTGAAAGGGTACAAAAGAGGAACGCTTGCAGGAAAATCTTTTTTAGGACAAAATCATTATTCTGTTCCTTGCTGTCTTTTAGTAGCGAACCAGCTTTCCAAAATTGTTTCTCTGGCTGTAATAAGGATTGTTAAATCAGGACACTCATTATGTCTCTCCTCATTTTGGAGTCAGGTACATCTTTCTTCAGCTGAGCTCAACCTAGAAGCCAGCAGGGAAAGGTAGGGGCCAGCCTCCTGGACCACATTTGTAAAACACCTTTTCACCTTGGTCTCATCATTCTGCGCCTGGAAAACCCAAGATGGACTGAATTTATGGGGAAGCCTCCTAGAAGTCATTCAGGATCACCCCAAAACATATCCTCCTGCCCCTTTTCCCATCCATACCTAAGCACAGACCTCAGCACTCAACGTAATATAAAGGAAATACATGCAAGCAAGATATTACAGACTTTTGAATAACAGGGTTTTGTAAGTCATTGTTGCTCAGTTTGACTGCTGGGGAGTATCTCCAAAGTGATCCACTTAACTAATTGAGGGCAGTTCAGAGCATCCCAGCCCCACTCCCGCCACCAGCCTTGGTTGTAAGCAGGGATGCCAGGCGCTGTTTGCGAGATGGTAGTGAGGAGCCGGGTTAGGTTACTTTCGCTTTGTCTACCTTCCTGCTGCCACCGTTTATGAAAACAGAAGCAAAATCTGAACATAAACATCAGTAAAGTAATTGGATCGACATACATATAGACACACAAAATCAAATTTGCCCTAGCGACCTTACTTCGATGTGTACCACCCCCTACCAGAGCGGTGGGAACAGCCACCTAGTGCCTTCTCAGAATAAGCATATTACCCTGACCCGAGTCATTTCTGTTTTGTTTTCTTCTCCCCACCTGGAATCCTTGAATAACACCTGTCTGAATTATTCTGGGCTGTATATCGTTTCAGAGAGTTCTAGGAAACAATACTGAAACTGATTTCGGAAGGCTTTTCAGCTGGAAGACATGGCCACTCACGCCTGCGCCTGGGGACAGTGATGGTAGGGGAGGGTGAGGTTGGGATGACCTGTTGTCGGACCAGCCGTGGAGTAACAGGGTCAGGAGTTAGCGATTCAAGGGGTACCTCCGAGTTCCCATTATGCAGGTCAGAGGTGGTTCTACCGTTGAATGCCCTTCTTCTTTTTTCCGTACACACGGAATTTTTTTGCATCTTGGTTCCAATGCCTCCCTGGGTTCTATGGCATTGCAGCTTTGCCCCGTCATGAAGGCAAGTCCCCAGGCCACATGTATAGTGTTGGAGGAAAGAGGTATATAGGGTTTGGGAGGAATGGGGTTTTCCTCCATTTTCCCAGATGGGGAAATGTTTGGTCAGAAATATGAAAGAACTTTGAAAAGAACATGAGATGAGGTCTGTGAATTGTGAAACAAGGTGCTCCTCTTAGTTCTGGGGCAGATTTTTCAGGATCAAGAACTAAAACCAAGAATACCTTTGAACACTTCAGTGTGGCTCATCTGGTGGCCACACTCACATTGCTATTTCCAGTAAATTACATCGCTTACAGACACTAGAGCCATACAGCAGCGGGTCCCCATCCTTCCAGAGTTATTAATGTTCTAGGACAGATCTAGCATCCCAAGGAGATTTTATTTCAGCTAAAGCAGAAGCCTGAATTCACTTGAGTTCAGGCAGATTAGATAATTCATCCAGATTACTTGAGGCCCCAAATGAATCTGACAGTCTAAAAGTTAGATTGTAAAAGGCTATATTGATCCTAATATCTTTTTTTTTTTTTTTTTTTTTTGAGGCGGAGTCTCGCTTTGTCGCCCAGGCTGGAGTGCAGTGGCCGGATCTCAGCTCACTGCAAGCTCCGCCTCCCGGGTTTACGCCATTCTCCTGCCTCAGCCTCCCGAGTAGCTGGGACTACAGGCGCCCACCACCTCGCCCGGCTAGTTTTTTGTATTTTTAGTAGAGACGGGGTTTCACCATATTAGCCAGGATGGTCTCGATCTCCTGACCTCGTGATCCGCCCGTCTCGGCCTCCCAAAGTGCTGGGATTACAGGCTTGAGCCACCGCGCCCGGCGATCCTAATATCTTATTCTCTGTTATACCTAACTATAGATTTCCATTTTTCTTTTGTTTTTTTGAGGTGAATTTTCGCTCTTGTCATCCAGGCTGGAGTACAATGGTGCGATCTCAGCTCACTGCAACCTCCGCCTCCCGGGTTCCAGCTATTCTCCTGGGATTACAGGCATGCACCACCACATCCAGCTAATTTTTTTGTATTTTTAGTAGAGATGAGGTTTCTCCATGTTGGCCAGGCTGGTCTGGAACTCCTGACCTCAGGTGATCCACCCTCCTGTGCTTCACTTTTGAAGTCCATCTTCTTCTATAGACACTCTTAGAACCGTAAACAGCTACTCTATGTTTAAATAACATTTTTTTCTTTTTGATGGAATTTAGGATTGACTTGAAAATTGCTCATGGTTAGTAGATGCAGAGTGTGTGAAGGCAGATTTTTCTCATCTGTATTCAGGGAATTTTATGCTTTACATGAACAGCAGATGTTAGTGGCATTACTCCGTTCACCTCTCCGGGCCCCGGGACCTTTGCCCGTACTGTTACTGCTGCCCTGGAACACCCTTCCTTCCATCATTGCTTGCCAATCCTTGTTCACCCTTTCGGACAGCTCTGGCTTCTAAGAGCCTGCCCACAGGGGTCGGATGTCTGTCCTCTGGGCTCCGACAGAGCCTCCTGCGTGTCTGTTACATGGCAGTATCTAGATTTTACAGTTCCAGGGTTACCAGTGTGGCTCTCTCCTTCAGTTAACTGCAGTGAAGACTGCCGGTTCCCAGGAGCGGGGACCACCTGTTTTTTCTCCCGTCTTTCAGGAGCTGCTGTGGAGTAGACTTGCTCCATCCGTGTTTATTGAACTGCACTGAAGGACAGGAAGCCTCTGTTCATTTGAACGGAGACCAACCTTTTAAAATTATTCATTTGTAAGTCCTTGAGATGCACCATTTTATTAAATCCACTTGTATTCACAGACCCGGGTTCCTCACAGCCCTCTAATGCACCCTTCTGGTAGCCACTTTATACCCCAGACAGTCTTCTCTCCACAGCCCCCACTTTTTTTTTTAAATCTTAATCCACAACAACCTCATGTTCCTGAGGCTTTGGGGTTTCGAATCTGGAATTCCAGAGTCGATCTGTCAGAGAACATCAGATGCCTGTGAAGTCATCAGTTTCACGGTGGTGGGGCAGGGAACCTGAGAACCATCTCCATCGGAGAAGGTCACGTGTGCGAAGAGAAAGAGCAAGGGGCAAACAACAATTTGATTCCATTTTAGTTAAAAATAAAAAATGAAAAAGTGAAAAGAATGATCTGTCTAAATATAAGCATGAGGAAGTCTAGAACACGGTGCTTACCAGTCAAGTTTGGAGTCAGGCTGCCTGGGTTTACATCTCAGCTCCACTTCTCCTTCACTGTGCAACTTAGGAAAGTGGCTTCAATCCAGGCTCTCCATTCCTCCTCTGTACGATAGGGATAATTGTAGGATCTGCTTCAGGATGTTCTGAGGATTCACGGAGACAACATATGCAAAGCCCTGCAGTTGTGCCTGGCATGTAGTAAGCAAACAGTGCTTATTACTTGTTACTGTTCAATTTTGTAGACTGGGCACGATGACTCACACCTGTCATCCTAGCACTTTGGGAGGCCGAGGCAGGTGGATCACTTGAGGTCAGGAGTTCAAGAACAGGCTGGCCAACATAGCAGAACTCTGTCTCTACTAAAAATACAAAAAAATTAGCCAGGCATAGTGGTGGGAGCCTATAATCCCAGCTACTTTGGAGGCTGAAGCAGGAGAATTGCTTGACGAACCCAGGGGGCGGAGGTTGCAGTGAGCTGAGATTGCCCCTCTGCACTCCAGCCTGGATGAAAAAGTGAAACTCTGTCTCAAAAGAAAAAAAAGAGAATTTTCTACAGTGACTATGTATGCCCATGCCAAATATACCTATGAAAAATTTGGAGAAAGTGTTAAAAGAAGAAATCAAGCATAATCCCTATGCGTGTGCCTAAGATCTGGCCCTGTGTAGAGGGGCCAGAGGGGCTGGTGACTTGTTGATGTGACCAATGACCAAAGGTTAGAACATTCAATAACCAGACTGACCCTCCAGAATTCCATCTACACACACAAAAATACATTTACACATACACATATACAAACATGCATATACACGTACCACATGCATACATACCTGCATATGTGTATATACATTTGCACGCACATGCATACACACATGCACACATATACATATGCACACATGCATACACATGCACAAATACGTGTATACAGCCACAGAAAGACACATACATATGCACATACATGCACAGCATATACACATGCACATATATGCATGTATACAATATACATGTAAAGTGCACACATATAACTGCACATGTATGCATACTATATACGTAAGTGCATGTACACATACACATGCACACACATGCGTATGCACACATAAATACATGTAGACACAAATATACACATGCATGCATAGCATATTCACATGCACATATGCATTCACACAGTACACATATACACACATACGTGCATGTATGCACACCATACACGTACACATACATGTTCACACACATAGACACACACACAAGCCCCCAGGTGCCAGGAAGACTGGAGCATGTCGTCCTAGGTATTTACATGTCCAAAGGGTTCATGAAGCCCAGATCACAGAGACAACTCTAGGTCATAAAAGCCCAGACTCATGAGGCTTTCTGACCCCTGGAGATATTTTGTTTACACTTTAAAAGGTTGGGGTAAGAACCTAGGATCCTTTCCATCCCAGCTCCAAGGAGCTAAAGGTTTCTCTCCCTTCTTTATGTTTGGGGAGGGAGGCAGCTACTCCTGCACGTAGACAGAATGCATTGTGTGCCATCCCTTGTCAATGGGAACTTCGCCTGCGTCCACATAGAAAATTTCCTTCGACTGTCATCACCTTGCCTGTGGTCTGAGTGTGGGGGCTGGTGCTGCAGTTACTCTGGCCGTTAGTCACGGTGTGAGTGTCAGTAAAGAAAGGGCTCTTTTGCCTGACCCGGCTGCCTCCTCTTTCTGCAGTATTCACTTATATAAAGTCCTCAGTCGTGCAAGGTGAGCAGCATCTCAGACCCTGCACAGTTTCACAAAAGCAGGTCCGTGTAACTGAGCTCTTCACTGGTCTAGAGAAACCTATGTCCTGGTCTCTGGGATATGTTGATGTGTTTGAGGAATCGGACGACAGGTCAGCACAGCCCCACAGGTGCATGGTTGAGAGCAGCAGGCTCCATGTGGCCACACCAGTGTTCCTTCTTTTAGCAGAGACATTCAGTGCATCAACAGCCAGTTTTGTAGCTGGATTCTTTTTACAGAAAAGTACAGTTCTATTATAATGAAGCAACTCTGTCCTAAGCTATTCCTGAGAGGAGCAGAAAATCCTGGGATCGGCCAGGCGCGGTGGCTCACACCTGTAATCCCAGCACTTTGGGAGTCTGAGGCGTGCCGATCATGAGGTCGAGAGACTGAGACCATCCTGGCCAACATGGTGAAACCCCGTCTCTACTAAAAATACAAAAATTAGCTGGGCATGGTAGTGCATGCCTGTAGTCCCAGCTACTCAGGAGGCTGAGGCAGGAGGATCGCTTGAACCCGGGAGGCAGAGGTTGCAGTGAGCTGAGATTGCGCCACTGCACTCCAGCCTGGCGACAGAGCAAGACTATGTCTCAAAAAAAAAAAAAAAAATGCTAGTATCTGTTCCCTGGTGTCCCCACTTTTGATCAGCCTCACCTGGGAATTTCATATATTTTCTGATCAAGGTCCAGAGTCTCTACTTGAGCTTGAATCATTGGCTATAAAGCCTCCCCTGCCCCCAGCATTGCACACACATTAAAATCAGATTACAGCCAGACAGCAATACAGTTTTGGAGGCTGAGGGGGCAGGTAAAAAGCACATTTTTAGGTAAACAGGGAATCAGAGCCTCCGTTATGGGAAAATGTTTTGATAGTCTCAGGTAAAAGTCTGCTTAGAAAAATTTTCACTGTAAGTTTTCAGTATGTTTTGAGATAGTTTGTCCTATATACTGATATTTGCTCATTGTTGAAATGGCTCTGACCCTTGTTTTCTGTTATTTAACACTTATGTTAAGCAGAAGAAACATAAAATGCTTTCCAAACTTCAGTATTCACTTTAACGTTTTCTCGATTAAAAACAATTTCCATTTCTCTCAAGGAAGTAGATGATATTTATAAAGATATCTGAAGGATCTCTTTGTAAAGGAAAATGAATGAGGTTTAGAAAGGACTCTGGCAGGAAGGAATAATTCCTTTTCAGAATGTCCTTTATCTCACCGATCAATCAGTTGTTCAGATGGTTTGGAAAATGAGAAGATGGTATCCTGATAAGCCATTCCAGAACTAAGGAATTCCAGCTCGCATGTCTTCCATTTGCTCAGAAGGAGACAGAAATGGAAGATTAGGAGGATTAGATACTCCAAGAGGAGATGAGAAGAGAAATGGTGGTGAAGATGACTGCCCTGATAGGGCTGGGTCACCCGTAGTACACAGACTCCCAGGGCCATGTCAGCTCTTACTGTCTGCAGGCTCACAGCCTGGCCACCCGATTTCTCCTTCAATCCTGACCCAATGAAGAATAGGGTTTGTGTCATCAGCCCCATACTTAGTGAAGCGATTTATCTACCGAGCATTTGCCCAGCAAGTACCAGGCTCCCACCATGCTCAGCTCTGTGCTGGATATGGGTTACCACTGAAGGAGGACTCTATGGGGTTGGGGGGAGGCTCAGAGCTAGGAAGGACCCTAAGGACCCTTGCCCAGGATGTTAGGAGAGTCAGGGGTTCTGATCAGCAAGTGTTTTGATAAATCTCCTTAAGCATATATTTTATACTTGGAACACCAATTTTCAGAGGATTAGAAGAAATAAGTACACTCAAATGCTACAGAAAAGTTCACCTTTCTTTGCTCAGTTAGCCTCCAGTGGTACCGAGGAGGAGGTACCCATGATTCTGAACAGTTTTCTGCATGATTCCCCACCAACTCTGCAGCTATGAAAGGTGTAGGGTACCACACTGATACGCATCGACTGCAGAGTGCGTTTTGAAACAAACCCTTCATATTTTTCTTTTCCATTTAGCTCCTATGTCACCAGATGAATATAGGGGAACGTTCGGTTGTTTGAAATCTAGATCAGTGAGTATTTCATATTGATGCTGTCCAGATGAGTCATCCTTAGTACGAGAAAGTGAGACGAGAGTGTTTTGTGATCGTTCGTACTGGTCGTGTCTAGTTGCACCTCTTTCCAGAGGAACAGTTGACTCTTTCACTGAAATTAATTACTTTTCCTTGTGCTACTTTCGTTAGAGAAGGAGAGAGAGAGTCAAGGGTGAGGCAGGCATGAGAGACGTTGTACTGTGGGAATAAGCAAAGACCACCCAAATGAGAACAGAAGCCATTTATCCAGAGCTTGCACTGGTGAGGGTGTCGGCCACCAGCACTTGTGCTTGGCAGAGACTTAGAGGTGGGCAGGGGGTGGGAAAGCCTCACGGTGGAAAGAGGGAAGGCTCCAGGCATGCCCTGATTGGAGGCTATTGGCGTGGAGGAGCTGCAGGTGGCTAACTAGCAGTGGGGCCTCCTGTGCGGTCGGTTAGGGGAGCATGTTTGGCTCTCTCTGGTTGGTTCTAAGTTGGAAGCAGTGGATCGCGGTGGAATTAGGACAGTTGTCATTTATTAATCAAGTCCTGGCCGGTTGGGGCTGATTGTTACGGTTTGGCTTCCTGGATGGCGGCTGGAGATAGAGGTCTGACTTCTTCCAAGTCTGACTTAGAGCAGGCTGGCTCCATGCTGATTATTGTAGATGAGGGGCTAACTTCCTGTACAGGTTGCTGCAGGCCAGGGATCGGGTTCTATTTTTAACATACGGTCTGCCCATTGTCCATTTGCACGTTCAGTCTCTCAGTGCCAGTGTAGCGCTGGCTAAGAACAAACAACAGACCCAGCACACTGGTTGGCATAGGTTAGCATGGGAGCCACCCAGCCAGGTAGCTAACTAGATGCACTCAGGCACTCACACTGCTCCAGTGGACGCCAGCTGGGGCCACACTGCAGCCATCCAATGTCAGCCCCGGTGGGAAGTTGCATACTTGGGCAGGGGGCTTGTTGACAGTGCAGTGTCTGTGTGCTGTGAGCTCCTAACTGCCTTCCTTCAATTTGGGATTCACATCAGAGAACTGCTTCTCTGAGAGGCATGCTGTTGTTTTATTGGACCGGGAAGCTCTAGCCCAGATTTTAGCCCATTTTTGGTAGTGACCAGCTGTCTTTGTCATCTAGGGACTCCCCGACAGTAAAAGATTCTCCTGCATGTCATCATGCACCTGTTCTCAGCTCTGACCTGGTTCCTCACCATGGCAGAGGGTTTTCTGGCCAGGAATGGATTATTCCAAACCACTCTTGAATTTCTGTAGGGACCTACCCCTCCTCCGGTCAGTTTCTTGCCACTCCTGCAAGTTCAGTGCTGTGGCTTCCCCGCCCTGGGTGCTGTGTTGGGGCCCGAGGTGAATGGAGGCAGTGCCCAGATGACTTGGCCATATGGACCAGCCCTCGGTGCCCATGGTTTCAGCACCTGCAGGCCCACGTGTGGTTTTCTGAAGGTGGTGCCCCTCCCCCATGGTTTTCTGCTTATATGTTTCTTGTGTGTTTTCTCCAACATTTAGGGAAAATTCTAGGGTGGTAACATCATTGGTAGTCAAGGGAGACACTGGAATCTTTTACTTTGCTAGAATATACGAATAAAAAGTTTCCAGAGTTTAAGGCATTAAGTTTTACATAAAATGCGTTTAAAGTATTTAAGTTTTATAAATAAACTCTAAAAATGTGATGTGGGGTTTTGAAAGACATCTGTAATTTTTGAAGAAGGGATGGTTTTAAAAAAGCATTTCTTCTCTTGTCTTTGTGTATGTTTGTATGTTTAAATTAAATGACATCCGCTGTGTGTAGGAGTTAAGTCAAAGCTGTCAAGAGTATTTTTTTCTCCTAATAACAAGTCTTGTGCCATTGACTACCGAGAATAACAATAAGCCTTCTTTTTAAGTTAAAAAAAGAATATTTATTTTTGTCACGGAAAGAACAATTATTCATGTCGTTATTTAAAGTATTTTTATGAATTCTAAAACACTTTGATGTTTAACTGCACACAATAAAAATGCCATATTAGTTGGTCCTTCAACTAAAATATCCTGGTTGCAGGGTCTTGGCCTTTCAACAATACTAGGTATCATTTAATGAGGACTTATATGTGCCATAAAGTGTTGAAAATGCCTTACATATGTTAACTCATCTACTCATGCTGTTCTCAGTTTATAGCTTGTAAACTGAGGCCCAGAAAGGTTCAGCCATCTGCCTGAGGTCACACAGCCACAGTTTGGACCTGGGCCATCAATCATCCACCAAAAGCCTGCCTTAACCATAGAAGATTCCATTGCATGCTGTCAAGGCGCTTAGTTTCTCTCTTGTGTCTCCCCAAAACATAAACCTGGACTGGAAGAGAACCACTTACTATATATGCTTTTAGCTCAGAACCCTTCAAGCTTTTGGAGTATGAGAAATAACAACAATCATTCCATTCTTTCCTGGAGTTTCTTCTCAGCTGTTGGTGATAGTGTTGGGACTGATTTGCTATCTATAAAGCCAAATTTGAGAAAAGACAGGTTAAAAATAAACAAGGGGGATGATGGTAGTAAAAATAACTTATGACTATCTTCTTATCTTGGAATTCTTTTTTAGTTTTTAGCAGAGTTCCATTTCTGCATTGTGGTAAAATAATGCCACTGAACTGTCTCTTAAAATGGTTAAAATTATGCACTTTAGGTTATGTATACTTTACCACAATGAAAATAAATACTTTTTTTATAAAGCCAGTGAGCTGATGGGGAACTCGGCCAGGTGTGACGTCTGTAGGACTCAAAGGTTGTAGTGAGGTTTTTCTCCTAGCACGTTAATGTTCAGTGTTGATTACACTTGTAATCAAAATGCCTTCACAGTACATGAAGACCTTTAGGAAAAAGCCAAGAACAGTGTAGAAGGGCCGCCTTTTGGTACAAGAAGTGGCTAATTTAGTGGCCTCGAGAACCACTTTGGTTTCTACCATGTTTGGGGAAGCTACAAGTACAGATAAAGATGCTGTGAAAATATGTCCTCCTGTGTTTAAAGGAAGAGGAAAGAAAAGAGTTAATGCAGAGGGGGACCCCTGGACCTTATTTTTAGTGTTGACAAATCTGGCGTCATTTAGAAGTGGATGTTTTCAAGGACTTTCCCTTTAAAGGAGGAAGCAGAGGCCCAGGGAAGGAGCCTGCACTGGGTGGGCCATCATGATGCCATGGCTGGGCCTGGGAGATTCGACTGGACTCATGTTTTTAGTGGGATTGTTTTCAGTTTTGCAAAGACCCTGGTTACAAAGTCCCATGGGTCCTCAGTCGTCTGCCCAGCCCTGCTTTTCCCATAGGCCCGGGTTTTCTTAGGGCGTGATCTTCCAGGATCATACAGTATTCTAGAAGAAATTCCTGTATCATACTTGAGAGGTAATGTCAGTGGGAAGTTCTTATAGACACAAATCTTACAGGCAAGATCTGGATGAAGCCTTGAGTGTTTGCCTTTCTGGGATCCAAGGAAACTCATAAAACAAGGAGGATTTAAAGGAGGAGGAAAGGGAAGTGAAAAGAGAATTTAATTTCCAGAGCCTTGAATTGAACCACACAGTTTGGCATGGAATGATCACTTCCGCATCTAGAGCACACATTATTTTTCTGAAGCACCCCATTGAATGAGAGGAATACACACGTGCCCTCATAGGTTGAAAAAGTAATCTTTTCAGCATACATTTGTGGGTGCTTGAGAGCATTACTTGCACAATTCAACAATAAGGAGCTAGAGATGCTTAAAGAGGACATTACCCCCTAGTCAACGAATACATGGATCTGCAGCTGGAAATTACTTTAGTTTTAACTTTCAAGTAGACAAGAAACTTTTCATTATGTCCAGTAAAACTCTCTCTACTTAATTTTAGGCTGTACGGTGGTTAAAATAATTCTATTTGGGGAAAATATTGTGGTGGTTTGTCCCAAATCGCCCTGACATGTTCTCTGCCTTGAGTCCCCAAATCCCTGCCGTGGGGCTCAGCCTGTCATGCGTGGGCCAGGAGGACAGCCAGCGCACAGGGCAGATTGCCGCAGGTCATCCAGCCACCTTTTCTGTGCATTCATGTCAGGAATACAGGTTTCCCTGCACACTTAAATCTAGGTGTAACCCAAGTTTATAGAACTGCTGGGAAGTGGAAGGCAATCGGTTGCCTTTCTCAAAGGTTGCTCCACAAGCAAGATGCCTTTTATCTAGATCATTCTGCTGGAAGCATCTCTCTGACCAGAGTGGTGCATCGGTCTAAAGTCAGCTCTCTCTTCTCTGGTTTAGGGTGATAGTTGTGTGCTTTAGTTTTGTGTAGCTGAGTGTGTGAATGGAAGTAATGAAGATACCCTAAATAGAGTCTTTAGCTAAATGGTCATCTCCCTGCCTATTTGTTGCACCAATAAATCCAAGAAAGGGGAGGACAGTGGCAGCAGGTCACCGTGGGAGGATCATGGCTTGGAGCAAAGACGAGGGCTGTGAGTTCCAGCCCTGCCACCATTAGCTGCAGCGTTTGCACAGCTGGTTTCACCTCCCGGGTCTTCAGGTTCTTCATAGGGTCAGAACTCCAGGTAGATCATCCTGGGCTTCCTTCAGCTTGAAAAATCTCTGCCTCAACCATATTCTAATCACAACATTATTATGAAACAATAGGCTTGACTTTTCTATATTTACAAAAAGCCATAATGCATTTCCTCACTCTCTGTAGTTAAAGCAAGGTTGTGGAAGTTTTCAGGTACCAGCAGATTTCTCAGGGCTAGAGTCTGTAACAAAGAGATCCTGAAAAAGTGGAGAGAGGTTGGGGGGGAGAGGAATGGACACAGCGTGGTTCTGGTCCCACAGAGGTCCTATTGTCTGTAAGAATTTGATGTTGGCTAAAAGAGGCATCAGGAGTCACTGGCGAGGGAGAAATTATGCTGTAATGGTCAGGGAAAGTGGTTAGACTTTTTCAAAAACAAAATATAAAATTTTACATCTCACTTTACCCTATATAGCCAACTTAAACTCCAGATAGATCTAACAGTAACTCTTTTTTTTTTTAAGCAAGAGAAAATAGAAAAAGAAACATTTGTGAAATTCAGAGTGTATAGAATTTTGATTCAATGAAATAACTAAAGAACATACTGACAGATTTGAGTTAAACTCATATACTTCATAAAAAGGTAATCAAAATGTAAAGATCATTAACCTTTAGAGGAATTTGCAGAAAAGAATTAACATCTTCAGTATAAGGAAAATAAACAAATTTTAAAACTAATACTGTAATCAAGTTCTCAAATTCTGGCCAAGAATAGGTTGCATCAAATTTAGTTTCAAGTGTAGATTCCTGTCCTCTGCCAAACTCTTCTGCCAAGTCTTCAGCCTCTAAAAGTTGAGATCCTTTCTCTTCTCTGGCAGAGGGCATTCATTCATGTGAGGGTACAAAAGAGGAAGGAATGATATATGGTTAACAGGAAAATGGAAGTCAAGAATGTGCAAAGAAAAAGGGTGAGATCATTTTGTATCAATCAAGGTATCCAAAAAAATGTTACAGGGCTGTACATCCATGTTCATATCAACATTATTCACAGTCACCAAAAGATGCAAGCAACCAGTGTGTCTATCACTGGATGAATGGATAAACAAAATATGGTTTATAGATACAGTGGAATATCCTTCAGCCTTAAAAAGGAAAGACAGGCCAGGTGCAGTGGCTCATACCTATAATCCCAGCACTTTGGGAGACTGAGGTGGGAGGATCACTTGAGGTCAGGCATTCGAGACCAGCCTGGCCAACATGGTGAAACCCCATCTCTACAAAAAATACAAAAGTTAGCCAGGCGTGGTGGCGGGTGCCTGTAATCCCAGCTACTCGGGAGGCTGAGGCAGGAGAATCAGTTGAACCTAGGGAGTGGAGGTTGCAGTGAGCCAAGATCGTACCATTGTACTCCAGCCTGGGCAACAAGAGTGAAACTCTGTCTCAAAAAAAAAAAAAAAAAAAGGACATTCTGACCCATGCTACCACGTGAATGAATGCTGAAGACACTATGCTAAGTGAAATAAGCCAGTCCCAAAGGACAAACACTGTGTGATTCCACCTAGATGAGGTACTCAGAATAGTCAAATCCAGAGACGGGAAGTAGAGTGGGAGTTGTGGAGGCTGGAGAGAGGGAGGAATGGAGCGATATCATTTAATAGGAATGAAGTTTAAGTTTTGCAAGATTAAGAAGTTCTGGACATAGCTTACACAACAGTGTGAACAATACTGAGCTGTACACTTAAAAATGGTTAACATGGTAAATTCTGCGTTGTATGTCTTTTAACCACAATTTTAAAAAATCAAAAATCCTGAAAGGTACTTTCTAGGGATATGCAATGGGCTTTCCGCAGCATTACGTATGGTATGAGCACAGGGAAAGCCTTCTGCAGCGTACATCAAGGCCCTTGACGTGTTCACTCCTGAACGCCATCATTCTGCTTTGGGGACTGCTCCCAAGGGAATAAACCCAACTCAAGGAAAGGCTTTACTAACCAGCATTGTTCATGTTAGCAAAACGTTGGAAGCCAAGACTCCTGAAAAGCTTGGTGTGGTTAAATAAACCCTGAGCACCCACTGACTGGAATCACATGCAGCTATGGAAAGTGTAGTTTCTGGAGACTACAGAGTGACATGCGGAAATGCATAGAATGTTCCGTGAAAAGGAGAATATGCCAGATTATATCTACAGCATGATCTCAACTATGTCAAATGCTCCCATGCCCAGGAATGAAAACACAAAATATTAATAGTGGTTGTCTGGGGTCATGAGTCCATGGAAGATTTAACATTTTTAGTTTTTACTTGTCTGGGTCTTCTGGGTTTTTGAATGAGTGAGTGGTCTTGTTTATATCGGGAAGGTGTGTGGTAGATGGGAACACAGTCAAAAATTATCTTTAGTGAAGGAAAAGAAAGGAAAGCAATTGGCTGCTACAGGTAGACCCTGGTGGAGGAGGCTGTTCAGGGAGTCTCACGTTAGCTACATGGTTCTTGCAATAACCAAATCAGGCCGCTGGGGTTGTGCTCCCATTTTGAACAGAAGAAAGTGAGATTCCAGCAGGTTAGATAATTTGCCTTGGGTTTAGCAAATAAAAGTTTTTGGCCGGGCGCGGTGGCTCAAGCCTGCAATCCCAGCACTTTGGGAGGCTGAGGCGGGCGGATCACAAGGTCAGGAGATCAAGACCATCCTGGCTCACACGGTGAAACCCCGTCTCTACTAAAAAATACAAAAAATTAGCCGGGCGTGGTAGCAGGCTCCTGTAGTCCCAGCTACTCCGGAGGCTGAGGCAGGAGAATGGCGTGAACCCGGGAGGCGGAGCTTGCAGTGAGCCGAGATCATGCCACTGCACTCCAGCCTGGGCAACAGAGCGAGACTCCATCTCAAAAAAAAAAATAAAAAATAAAAAAGTTTTTGAAAGCCTCCAGGAATGGGTGTCCGGCCATTTTGAGGCAAGAATTTTCCCCCATGGAACTCTGCTCACTGGCATAAGAACAGGACCTCGTTTTACGTTTTACAGATATCTGCGTCTGTCAATGCAGGGACCCCTGGCTAGCACAGCATATCCCTTTTGGCCCCATGAACGTGTCCTTGTCTAGCTAGAGTGGAGAAGAAGGGAGACAATGAGACCGCTTGTGATGGAGCACTGCAGGAGGGGATTCCTGCACTCACAGCGGAGTCCCTGCGTCTGCATTTCAAGAGAGAGATGGCAGGCACTGCTCCCTGCCCTGGTGTCCTGCACTGTCCAGAGCTACAGGAGGAAAATAAGCAAAATAGCAACTATGGACCCCTTCTGCCTGCCCCCTGCACAGGCACTAGACTGGGTAGGTTAGCACTAGTTTCTGCAGGGGTGTTCAGTGGTTTCTTAAAAAAAAAAAAGACAAAAAAACCCGCTAATGGCTCAATATGAATTTCACTATTATCTTCCCATAGCCCTGAAAAAATTAAGCATTAAATTAGCATGCTGAACTTCCTAAGAGGAGCAAGAATAATTTGAACGGTGGATTTTAATTCCCTATCTTATAAACTTCTATCACGTGAGGTAGAGTGAAGAGCCCGGTCTACACCCCTGTGGACTTTCAAGGCAGCTATTTAAGATTTCATAAGACTATCCATTGTAACTACAGTGAATAAACCGTTGTCAAGGGAATGTATCGATCAAACACCAGAAGGCACCTCTCAGCTTCTGTCGGAATCTTGCATAGGAGAGAACGAGACCTAAACAGGAGGAAGAGTTGATAAGTATTAGGCTAATGAATCTTGGTTCTGAAAAGAACAGCATTGTGTGTAAATTTAAATTTACATTTATTAGAATTCGCTCAGTAAATCGTGCTCTACGATGGAGTCAAGGCCAGATTGGGCTTTATTTCCACAACCCCCTAAGGAGTAGCTCACCAGTGTCCTAAGTGGCTCTTTCCTGGGTGAACGTAGTACATATTTGCTGTCATGCTGGGAATACCAGTGAGAATCTCATGCATGGACAGAGGACATGATCATCTTTATGTTTGTAACCTCCAGCCTGGAACAGTCTCTTTTTGTGTTCACTTGATTCTAAAAGGTCAGTGTTTCAGAATAGGCTTTTCACATGGTTCACAAGGAGGCCAGTTAGATCCTGTAGTGAAAAGGCAAACTCATGGCACCCTTCTGCTTCTCAAGGCAGGATGCTGGAGGGGCAAGTGAGGTAAGATAGTGGACACATGGAGGAGAACAAAGGGGAGCCCCAGGGGCGTCTGCAGCCAGGTGGAGCCGTTCAGCCTTCTGGCTCACATCTGTTGGCTGGGTGGAGGTGTGAGGGCGCAGATCTGAAAAACCAAGCGGTAACCCAGGGAGGGAACAAGCGCTGCGCAGCATTGATGAAACTTAAAACATGAAGTCCTGGGCCTGGCGCGGTGGCTCACGCCTGTAATTCCAACACTTTGGGAGGCCGAGGTGGGCAGATGGCTTCAGCCCACTACAAAAAAAAAAAAAACACACAAAATTAGCAGGGTGTGGTGGCATGTGCCTCTAGTCTCAGCTACTCGGGAGGCTGAGGTTGGGAGATCAACTGAGCCTGGGAGGTCAAGGCTGCAGTGAGCAGAGATTGCACCACCGCACTCCAGCCTGGACAACAGCCTGGACAACAGGCTTTTGGACACAGCCTGTTGCAAAAAAATAAAATGAAGTCCTGCCTTTAAGTCTGGCTGGTGACCTCTCTGTGGCCTGGCATGTAGCCTTAGAGCTAGGCTCCTAGGTGTGGAGTGGGAGGGCATGGCCATGGGCTGGAATTGTGGGAGTGGCTGAAACCCAACCCTAAGTGGCTTAAGGAATTGAGAGCAACTACTGGGAAGGAAGTGGAGTAGGTGGCTGAATCCAAGCAAGAGAGAGAGAGACCTGAACCAGGGCCTCTTTGCCTTTTCGTGACCCCATCCTGAGACAGACTATGATTCTAGGTCTCTATGATAGGGAGAGACCTAGAATCTATCCTAGCAACACCAGGGGACAGAGAAAGCGTTTTCCCCCCACTGCTTTCATATGTCAGTCCTCGGGAAAGATTCGAATTGACCTTGCCTGGTCACAAGGCCCTTCTCTTAGACTCCAGCATAAGCCTGAATTATGAGTAGGAGGCCAGGGTCAGGTGCTCACCCTGGGAGTGAGGTGACAAGTACTATGAGTGACAGCCTTGTTAAAACTGGATGGCAGGAATCCACAGGAAATAAACGCAGACCAAAATAAGTGAAGCCCCACAAAGGGGGTACACTCCAAACCTGCTGCTTCGTTTGATGACACCCAGTGTTGGTGCAGGCATTCACCTGTCTCTACAGCTGCGCACAGTGTGACTGTCGAGACCCTGAAATGTTGACTGCTGGACCCGGAAACGTGGCGCGAGATGGGCTGTCAGTGTAAAGTGCATACTGGATTTAAAAGATTTAGTAGGAAAAAAGAATGCAAGCTCTGCTATTATTTTTTAATGTTGATTATATGTTGAAATAACATTTTGTGTATATTAGGTGAAATAAAATGTATTTTCAAAATCATACTCACCCATATAGCTTTACTTTTTAAAATGCGGCTCATAGGCATTTGAAATTACATATGTGGCTCGTATTTCTCTTGACAATGCTGTGTCCATATTTCTGCCTTGGGGGTATTAATCCTTAAGTTCACTATCCACTGGGTCCCTACTTTTGTTTGCCCTGACATTATCTCCTCAGACTTCAATGCGCGCCCCGTTTGAGTGTTGGGGGTTTCAGTGAGTCATTGTTTGCCCTTTGTGATTGCCCTCCTAACTTGATTAGCCTGTCTTATGAAGGCCTCGACTGTGGGTAAAGCTGGAACCACCTGAGATTCAGGGGGAAAAGAGTGAGTGACAGATGTCACAACTTTTGGAATCTCATTCTTGGATCCTATTTGTGAAGGTTTGCATGTCTCCATGAAAAGCACTAGCATTCCAACTGGCTTGTGTTAGTTCTTACAGATTCTGTTTTTACCTCCTTGTTGACCCATCATGCATTTATTCCACAATCCAGATGTGAGAAAGCACTTCAGAGCCTAATCAAAATGGAAAGTCTTTGCCCTCTTGTTAGTCTCATGCTTATCTCCCTCCATTCAGCCTTCTATCTGTCCTTTCATCCATTCTTTTATCAAGTTGTGACAGCTCCTAGTATGTGCCAGGCACGGGGCTGAATTCAGCAGTGAGGCAACCAGGCCCATTCCCCAAATTCACAGGGCTGGCAGATGGTAGCACCAGCTTCAACTTTCCTGCATGTCTGATGAATCACTGGCTCTTAACCAACTTTCCCCAAAACTCTTGGAGGAAAAGTATACAATGCCTAGTATAGAGGGTCTCAGCCCACTCAGCTTGTAAGGTGAAGGTTAGGGTAAGGGTTGGAGTCCATGCTGCTTTCTCCCGAGGACTCCTCTGAGAACCCCTGCTCAAAATAACCCGCCTCCCTCCAAACACATTCCGCTTATCACGTCTTCCAGTAATAAATTTTTATTAGAGGGATTGGAGCTAAGAGCCCTACTTAAGCAAAATTAAGGAGCTTTGTCTAAAATTGACATATTGAGAGAAACCCATCCAAAACCAAAACAGAAAAATGGATCCAGCTCTGTCTGGCAATTACAGGTAACTCTCCCTGTGGCATGTAACTGCCCAGTAAAAATCAGACAAGACCATCCATTAGGATTTAAGTGTCACATGTTTAATTCTGCTTGCTAATTAGTCACCTTTCTTTTCCTGAGTTAAACGTGTAGTTAATTTTGGTTGAGAACTGTCTTTCATTACATCTCTGTCCGCGTTCGTGAGCACAAGCTCCCAATGCTGTCTGCTTTCTCACAAGCCCCCGGTCCTCTGTGCACCTCCAGTTAGAGGGCACCTGTGTTACCTGTTGGTTGGGTGTGGAAGAAGTGTTCTTTGATGAGCATTTAAATGTTCATTTAGATCTAATTGGAAGTAAATTAGTAAAGACTCAGGGTAAAAAACAAATATTTTTCATTCAGACTTTGAAATTGATTTTTCAAAATTTGATGTGTATAAAGAAAAGAAATGGAAATAATGCTCACAGAATTCAAGCCATGTGGCACACTGCAAGTGCACTGCATCTGCTTTAGCAGCTCGGACATCGGAAGCGATGTAGAGAGAATGTGTGTGGGGGGGGTGGGGCAGGGGCATGTGTTTAGCAGAATCATAACCCATGTGAATCAAAATGAAGCACCTGTGGTGCCAGGGAAGGACCCCAACATGAGAAGAGAGAGAGAGATGTCCACTCTGCTTGCACCCTGACCTTTTCAGATAAGTTATGAGTCATTTAAAAATTTCAGAGCAGGCAGTAAGATAGCACCTGGCTGAGGAAGCGGGGCAGGTGATGGAGAGTGGTAGGGGGTGCATGTTTGCCAGAATTGAGAGCGGCTGGTGCAGCACAGATAGGACAGGCTGTCCAAGCACAAGCTTAAGATGTCGTCATTTCTGGCCGGACATGGTGGCTCACGCCTGTAATCTCAGCACTTGGGAGGCCGAGGCGGGCGGATCACCTGACAGCAGGAGTTGGAGACCAGCCTGGCCAATATGGTGAAACCCCATCTCTGCTAAAAATACAAAAATGAGCCAGGCGTGGTGGCGGGCACCTGTAATCCCAGCTACTCGTGATGCTGAGGCAGGAGAATCACTTGAATCCAGGAGGCAGAGGTTGAGGTGAGCCGAGATCACGCCATCGCACTCCAGCGTGGATGACAAGAGTGAAACTCCTTTAAAAAAAAAAAAAATTATCATTCCCTGAGATCGCCCCTGAGCTTTCATTTGTTGAAAACATTTGCTGGGCCCTTCTATGTAGTAGATGGCAGGGACATGGACATAGAAAGCCCAGTCCTTGCTGTCAAGGAGCTGGCTAATGAGAGAGGAGCCCAGTGGATTGTCATTCAGTGTGATGGCTGCCCTTGGATGTCACCATGGGGCTTCCTGGGTCCGTATTCAGGAACAGGCCAGAGCAGGCCACTGCAGTGACTTGGTAACCATTGGACAGGTCACTAGACATGTGTTTCAAGGAGGGTTCTAATTGTGAAAGGCCGCTGCCTCCAAGAGTGGGAGCCTAGCCAAGGCTTTGCAAATGGGTGGCGTGAAAACACGCTCCTGTTAACCCGGGCTGCGTGGCCACAGCAAGTGTTTCTGTGCACCCAGCGTCTGCTACAGGCAGGCCACACTTGACTCTGGAACTTCGCTTTCCTTCAGTTCTCACCAAGTGACTCTTTGTCCCGCTGAAGCAACCACGTATGTATTTTGTGATCTGTAACACTTGGTCTCTCTTACATCTGCTTCGGAGAGCTCAAGCTGCCTCCTTGCTTTGAAGAACAAGCACATTGCCTTAATTTTATGTATTTGGCCATCATCAGCTATAGGCAAGTTGGAAAACTGGTTGTAAAACATCCTTTTCTTTAGGAATCTGGAAGAAAAAGTCAGTACTCAAGAGAAAGAAATGATGCAGCTCTTTATAAAACATGATTCAGTGTTAAGCAGTTTGTTTGCATGATAGGCCTAGACAAAGAGGTCAGGGGTTAAGCCATGGAAAAGAGGTCTTACTGCCTCTCTTTTGCATCATATCAGGGACTTTGCTGTAATTTGTAGTTCCTTCTCACTGTGAAAGCTACAGACCATCTGACTCAGCCTCTGCCTTCAGGGATGAGGATGCTATCCATATTTTAAAACCATGACCAGTGAGACGTAGAGAAAGAAAGTGATTTGCCAGGCTGGTAGACGGTGGTAATGGTTAGACTGAAATTCGAGTCTCTTGCCCTTGTCTCTCCCTTTGTCCTCTGCTTTAATGCTTAAAAAACTGCAGAGAAAAACGTACTTCTTCCTGCATGCACTTTCACTTGTTTTAGTTACTTTAATTTCCTCGCTGAGCAGAGAAAACATTGTCACACTAAAGTTTCTGCTGCGAGGGTCTCTGTTTCCAGTGGTCTCTGTGTTCCCTTTCCTTATGGGGAAGGCTGGCCTGACCTGGTGGGGCTGGAAGAGTTAGGGGTGCTGAGCAAGGAGCAATTCAGAAGGTGGCGGGGAGCTCCCAGGACTGCACATAAAAATTAATTACAGAAAAGAAATACATCATTAACGTCAGATTTCACAAAAGGTCCCAGTGTGACTATTATGTGAAATTAATTACTCCCTACTTTATTTTTTTAATCACCTTCTCTGTACTCTGAAAATAGTCCTAATTACCGACATCAGTTGTTTAAGTCATTAAGGGTGATCATGTTACACGTCAGTGTGCACACCCTGTCCTGTTTATTTGGATTTAAACATAGCAGCCCTTGCCTTCATGGGGTAATTTTCCTGTTCAATAAGATGTTTAATAAAATTAAGTAAGGTTGCATAATCAAGGCCTCAAGAATATAAGTTGTTGGAGTAAAATAATAAAAATGCATGCGTTTGTCCGGGCACAGTGGCTCACGGCTGTAATCCCAGCACTTTGGGAGGCCAAGGTGGGTGGATCACTTGAGGTCAGGAGTTCAAGACCAGCCTGGCCAACGTGGCGAAACTCTGTCTCTACAAAAAATACAAAATTAGCCAGGTATGCATGGTAACACGCACCTGTGATCCCAGCTCAGGTGGCTGAAAGGCATGAGAATTGCTTGAACTGGGGCGGTGGAGGTTGTAGTGAGCCAAGATCAGGCAACTGCGCTCCAGCCTGGGTGATAGGGCGAAACTTCATCTAAAAAAAAAAAAAAAAAAAAAAAAAAGCATGCGTTTGTGATGGAAAGGCCACTGCCTCTAACAGTGGAAGCCAGGTCAAGTCTCTGTGGTCGAGATCCTTTGTTCAGTCGTTTATTCCAGAAACTATGCTTCAGCCCTGGGAATTGAAAGTGAGGAAAACAAGTCAAACTCAGAGCTCATAGAGGAGTGGGGTATATGGGCGTTAAATGGATAATCACCTAAACCAGTGTAGACTATCACCTTGCGATGGGGAGTTTGGTCCTTTCTGGGGACAGGGGTGGCCCTTCCGAGGAAGTGGATGGATTTGAACTTAGACCTGAATGGTGGGAAGGGAGCAGGAACCAGTGATGCCAGGGGAGCAAGGAGAGCTTTTCAGGTAGAGGGAACAGCATAGAAGGACACCTTGGGTGGAGAGGATGGGAAATGTTCCTTGAGGGGTGGTTAGAGGTATAGGTGCAGATCACCAAGGCCCTGGTAATTTTGCCAAAAGTGCAGCGGGAAAGTGGTAAGGGTGAGTGGGTTGGTTGGTTGGTGTTTACTTTTTATTTAGAATCGTTTCAAACTTAAGAGAAAAGTTGCAAGAATAGGGCCACTAGCTTCCTTATAGTCTTTGCTAAGAATGTTAACATTTGATGACAGTTGCCTATCATGTTCTGTATTTATAAACATATTACTGTTTTTTACTAAACCGTTTGAAGGTAAATTGCAGATATGAGACTTAAGGATACCTTCCTGTGTATGTATTCATGGTTCAGTCATCAAAAGAAGGCAATTAACACTGATACAGTATTTCTTTCTAATGCTGGGACCCCTTTGGAATTCCACAGATTGTCCCAATAATGTCCTCTACAGATTCAGGATCCAATACAGGGTCACACATTGCATTTTGTTGTCTTCTGGTACTTAGTCTCTTCCATCTGGGATGGTTCTCTAAGTCTTCACTTGTTTTTCGTGACCTAGACGTTTTGGAAGATTACAGGTCATTGACTTCATAGAATGACCCTCAGTTGGGGTTTGTCTGATGTGTTCTAATGATTAGATTCAGATTTGGTACTTTTGGCAGGAATATCGGAGTGAGGAATGTATCAGACGACCATGCCGTTGATTAGTCCCATGACTGGTGATGTTAACTTTGATCGCTTGATTAAGGCAGTATCTGCCAGGTTTCTCCACTGAACTATTTTTCCTTTTAATTATTATGTTGTGGGAGATATTCGGAGACTATGTAAATATACTGTTTCTCCTCAAGCCTCACCCACTATTTTTGTATCCATTGATGTTTCTTGCTTGAAACATTACTATGGGGGTTGCCAAATGGTAAGTTTCTAATTCCATCCTCCCTTCTACGTGTGTTAGTTGGCAGTCTCCTTGAAGGAGGAGCTTTCCTTCTCCTCCATCCATTCATTCTTTCTTTATTCTCTGCATCAGTATGGGTTTGTAGATTTCTTTTATTCAGTGGATTGTAGTTACAGTTTGGGTTCTCAGATTGTTCCAGATTTGGGCGGGGAGAGCTCTTTCCGGCTGGCTTCTGATGTGTCCCCATCATTCTTTGAGCTCTTCTGACTTTCCAGGCTTGTCCTTTACTTTCCTTCCTCCCCCTTGGACTTAGCATGGTTCTTTTGTTGTTTGTTGTTGTTGTTTGTTTGTTTTGTTTTGTGTTTTGAGACAGGGTCTCGCTCTGTTGCCCAAGCTGGAGTACGGTGGCTCATTGCAGCCTGGAACTCCAGGGCTCAAGTGATCCTCTCACCTCAGCTTCCCTACAGGTACACACCACCAACCCCAGCTAATTTTTTTATTTTGTTTTTGAAGACGAGGTCTCACTTTGTTGCCCAGGCTGGTCTGGAGCACCTGGCCTCAAGAGATCCTCCCATCTCAGCCTCCCAAAACACTGGGATTACAGCTGTGAGCCACCATGCCTGGCCCAGCCTGACTCTTTTCGTGAAGAGTGAGGCACTGAAGGGTTTGGAGCTGCTCAGCGGCCTGATCTGATTGGCATTTCTAAAATATAACTGTGTCTACCCTTGAGGAACACATTGAAGAGAGAAGCAGGAGACAAATCAGGGAGAACACTTGGAAAACTTTGGGGTGTAGCTCAGTCTGCTGGCTTGGGCTTGATACTCACAGTACAGACAGAGAATGGGATGGATTTAAGGTAGATTCTGAGGCTGGAACTGACAGAATTGTGATGGGTGGGATGTCGGGGAGAACAGAGGTTTCCTTTTCTGACATAAGAAACACAAGGGGAGGAGAGGAGCTGCCTTGGACAGGGAAGATGGAAGGTTCCGGTTCGGGCCTGTGCAGCTTGAGAGTTCTTTGTCAGCCAGGCAGTCATGTGAGGGGCAGGTGGGCTCAGGGCTCTGGAACACAGGAGGGAGGCCTGGGCTGGAGACGCATGTCTGAGAAGGGCGAGATTTGATCACACGCCTGGGGGCCTCTTCTATAGGTATTGAATAAGGCTGCCCTGGGTAGAAGAGTGTGTCCTGCAATTCATACTCTGCCTTGTTTTCACTTTGCAATGCTTGGCATTTTCACAACAGATATGAAAGCTTTTTAGCATGTTTTCTGGGTCTGGCTGTTGGTATGTGTATCAAGAAAAAGAAGTGTAAACAGATTACCTCTCTGCACCATCCTATGACTACCAACCCAGTGGACTGGGGAAGATGTCAACAGAGATTGTCACTTTTTTTGTATTAAGGGATCTGTGTTAAAAGAATGTGTGTATATGTGTGTATACACATACATGTACCTATGTATGTATATATGTAGTACTTTAAATGCTGTCAAAAACTACATTATGTCAAAATTAAAATTGATAACGGGTAATTAAAAATAGATTGTGGATAAATAATTTATGATAAGGAAACTATCATCATAGCATTCTCACAACCTATTGGATGGGTAAAAGGAAAAAAATTAAAAGAATACATCTCAACCAAGGAAAGCTAGAGTCAGAGCTGCTGCTAAGTAGGTGCGTAGTTCACAAACACATAGTGGTTTTGTTGTCCAAAACTTCCTCCTCAGACAGACCTCAGAAAGGGATCTGGCTTCTATGCAGTAAGTTCAGTCATTTCTGTAGATGTAAATGTTGTTTGTTTTGGCATTTTTGGTAATGTTTACTGAGGGTTGGTTGCTGTTTTTTTTTTTTTTTTTTTTTTTTTTTTGCCTCTAAATCAGAAACAGCTGATGTTCATCGGGCTATTTTTCTGCTTTTGTCTGAAAAGCAAAGTTGGAAGATTTCATTGCCTCGTAGTTTAATTTTTATTTCAAATCAAGGGCTGGTGTTAACCATAGCTTGGCAGTGCAGGAAGCTGTGGTCAGCTCTGGAGGTGCAGGGCATGGTGATCCAGCGGCTGCCTGATGGTCACTGCCCAGAGCTTCCCTTACCATAACCTTCCTGAGCTCTCAGTAGACTGACTAGAAGAGGTTTTCAGGTTTGCCCAGGTTATCCACACGTACCATGGTATAGTTTCTCCAGCAAGTCAGCACACTGCTGTTCCTTTTTCGCACCTGAAACACACATTGGGCCTGGCTTTTGCACATAGTTTGGCTTTAGATTCTGTGTGGAAAGGGACAGACAGTGCTCCACTTCCTCTTAATGAGCTCTTCCTTTTCCGGAAGTTGCTTGTGTACACCTCCCATTTTGTGTCCTCCCCAGACTAGACATGGCAGTGAGTGGGACGTATGTGAGCGACCCTCTTCTTACCCTGCCTTTTGGCAGCATTAGTAACAGCTGTGTGCGGAGCTGTTCGTGAAATGGTGGTGTCAGGTCAGGAAGGAGTAAGCTCCTCCTTGCTATAAGGTTGTGTTCTCTCTAATGAGATGTATTAGAGAGGAAGGACGTATCTTCACTTCCGTGTCAAGAGCTTTAGCCCGTGCACAGCAGTGCCACCATGGCAGTCACCTGTCCTCTTGGTTAATCTGACGCCTCTGAAAGCCTACTTTGAAACAACAGCCCCACCTTCTCGCTTCCTAAAATAAGAGCGAGAGCAGAAGGGGCTAGTCTACAGCTAGTAGCACTTAGCATAATGACCCTTTATCCCGAGTGCTGGAGCATCTCACACGGGTGTAGGAGATGGGTGGTCAGTCACCCTGGTTCCATTCAAGCAAAAGAGGGCCACGGCTGCCAGACTCTGCTTCCTCTTCGCCACTCTGATGGTGGGTTGCTTGGTGGATTAGCTGGTTGGTTGGTTTGATGGGAGCCACAGGCAGTTACCTGTGAGCCCTTTCCTGAGTTGCTGTTTGTGTCTTAGAGAAAGAGATCCTGACAGATAGAAAGATGTGCATATCAGTGGCCACACAGCCCGTGGGCCCACAGATCTGTACCCCATGTTTGGAGGAGTGGTTGCTTTTTTCAACATACTAGAGGGATGTGAAGCCCAGCTAGAGCTGCTCATGGGGAATTATATCTAATGGGTCAGAATGGCATGAGAATGACTCTAAATAGCTTTTCTATCTTTCTACAAGTGTAAGCACAGGAATGGGAAATAAATGCTAAGGAGTTGCATCCTTAAATACAGTTGGACCATTTTCACACAATGGTGAAGACATGTTTTTTTGTGCAAATATTTTACATCTTTGCCATTTTGACCATTCTTATTTTAGTTTCTTCCATCTGTGAGCGCTAATGTATATATGTATATAATTTATATAGCCTTCCTTGCATTCCACTTTGTCGTGTGAGGATTGCTGCAGATCTCCTTTTCTCTCTCTCACGGACGGTGTCCTCCATGAATGTAAGCTTTGGACCTAAAGCACACCTTAATTTGTCACACTGCCAAATCCAAGCCGAACACGACTCAGCTCTTGGAAATTGCCTGAAATGTGAATGAAAATATTTCTGTCATATTGAGACTGGTCTAATTGTGAAAGCATTATGCCGAGACGTCATGAAGATGGGATATGCAGTGAGCTATCAGTAGCTAGATGCTTGGTGGGAATTTGGTTGACTTACATTATTATGAATTAGCATCCTCTTTCTTTGGGAGTTATACATAATTCAGAGCCCATGTGGGATATCTTTTATCTTTTCGGCTTGTTGTTTTGTGTGTTGGTTGTGTAGAGGAAGAGGGCTCATCTGAATGTCAGAAAAACATTTTGTGGTTATTGTTTTAGTTGTTTACCAAATTACCTTAAGTTCTAGACTGAGTAGTCCATCAGGATAAAATATTAGTATATTTAAATTGCTCACAAATTTCCCTGATCTCTTCCAAAACTGTGTGATATAATAATATTTGGATATAAATAAAGCCTCTCCCACATTTAATGGTGCTGGATTCAGCATTAAGTTTCCATTCGATCAGCCAACAACTCCTTGGAATAAAAAATCCATGAGAACCGTGCCTTGGGACACGTGGGAAGTGTCTGCCTTGAAACTGTGGAGCCATTTCTGAGGCACCAATGAGCATGGCATTGAAAAATGGTTGCCAAGTCTTTCATATTGCTTGTATATCTACATAACAAAGAAAAAATAGGGCACAACACTCCATTCGTCTTTAAAGTGACTGTTAAGTGTTTCTGGTAAGCGTCAACATTTGAAACCAAGGATTTATGTTGAAAATTTAGAGCAGCATTTCCCAAACTTGTTGATTTCAGGATTCCTTTACATTCTTCAAAATTATTGAGATTCCCAAAGAGGTTTTGTTCATGTGGGTTTATCTATGAGTATTTATCAACTTATAAATGAAAACTGAGAACATTTAAAAATGTTTATTAATTCATTTAAAAATAATAAGTGCATTGCATTTTAACACAAAAATAGTAACTATGTTTCCCCAAACAGTATAATTTAGTGAGAAGAGTAGCACTGTTTTAATTTTTGCAAATCTCTTCAATGTCCAGCTTCACAGAAGGCAAATATCATGTGCCAGTGTCCTCTGGGAACCTTCACCGTACATTTGTGAGAAAATGAGATTGAGAAAGACAGATAATATCTTGGCATTATTATGAAAATAGTTTAGACTTTGTGGATCCCCTTAAAACATCATGAGCTCCCAAGGGGTCACCAGACCACACTTTGAGAACTGCTAATACAGAGTAATTAGTTGAACTGGAATATTCTTGAACATAAGAACCCTGAACTCAACTATGAATCTGTTCTCTCTCCACGATGTTGGGAGTCCTTGGGAGGAAGCAGGTCGTGCTGCCGCCTGAGCCAGCGTGCTCCTCTGGATGCGTGTCCAACCTTCCCTCTGTACTGGGAATGTAACCTGGACTCCTGTCTGCATGTGTGGAACTGAGGCCCCGCTTACCTGCTATGTGTTCTTAGACTACTGCTCCCTGCACTGTTGACCTTTTGGAAGCTCACACGATTCACCTGGTTCCATGGCCAGTGACTGCTGACATATTCTACTTTGTAGGACACCTTTGCTTAAGTCGGGTAACCTGGCCACACCAATCACCATCCTGACTTCTAGTTAAAATAAGAAGGTAAGCTCTTAAACACTCAGAACCCTCGTCGAAAATCCACCCTCTGACCCCATTTCAGAGAAGAATTTGGAAAGGGGGCAATTCCAAGTGCTTGGTGTTACTGACTGGATCTTCAACACACATGCAGGAAGTCATGCTTCCATTTGACTTGGAAACTCAGGGAGCTCTGTCCAGGATGGACAACTGCTGACTTTGGGAACAAGCAGACTCCTGTTTGGACCAAACTTTCTAAGTTCTAGAAGGTCACACCTGAAGCAGTACTGCAGATGGAAACCTTGAACTACCTCCAGCTAACATTGTTACCAATCCCAAGTGCTTGCCGAGACCCTGGCCCTGATATCTCTTTATTCCCGTCTCTTCAATGACTTTGACGCCAGCCAGGACCCAACCCTCAGCCTGACAGCCCAGGGTGACCCGCCCCCCTTCAGTCAATGTTCATGCTCAGCTCTTCCGTTTATGAATGGACGGTTGCTCTGCCCATCACTTGGTGCTGGTCCCTGCAGCCGTCTGGCCACGCGCTCTGCGGGGCCTCAGCTGTGCCATCAGTGAGGCCTGAAAGATTGGAAGTGGAGTGAGCACTGTGACAGAGGAGTTGAGGCCGGGGGGTGATGGGGAGAGAACAGTTGATCAGGGTAAAGCATTCTTATTCACCTTCTGCTTTTCTCCTCGGATACTCCTGACACAGTTTGTCAAGAGCAGGCTACTCATGAGTCATTTGTTGACTGTGTGATTTTATTCCCCTCCCTGTAAGAAAAATACTAGAGAAGTAGAGCTCAGTTCATTTTTGTTTTATCTACCCTCTTTCGGCTTTTCCCAGCAGGTTTTGCTGCCGTGAGCAAGCCTAGATATGTCCATCATGGCATCTTTTTCTTTGTCCAGCAGTCTCAGAGTTAACCTGGCATCAGGAACCCAAAAAAACGCAGATGTTGGGTGCTTTCTTTCCGAAATACTGTGTCTGAACCTGAATGTGGGATGATTAGATCACTCACTTGCCAAATAGCGTATACATCACAAAATATTCAGAATTATTACAGTGCCACAGGGAAAGGCAAAGAACATCTAGTAGTAGTGTAGGATCTTCATTCATTTATTCAACCAATCATTCAGAAGTATTTATAAAATGCTGTTACGTACTAGATGATACATCTGTGAACAAAACAAAGATTCCTGCTCTTACTTTACTGACATTCTAGCAAGTAACAAATCATCATTCTCCAAGATTTGGGGTGAAGTGAATCTTTTATCTAGGTTCCCAATGGTCATTTTAGGGGTTGTAGCTTCTATTCTGTTTCTGATTTGCTGTTTATTTGCTCAGTCCAGTGAGGTGTGTGACTGGGGAAAACAATTCTTGTTCTTTGGGGTGACATAAAGCACACCATTTTAAAGCAGTCATTTACAGGTTAATTTATTTTGTAGCCAATGTAATATTTGATCACCTGACAAATAGCTGAATTTGAAGTGGATGGTCCAAATCCCCTGTTAGGAGGACTGAAACATAGTCTACTGTGACCTAAAAAAGCCTCTTCCTAAATGGTCAATATTTGTGTGTTGTGTGCTTGAAAAGAATGTTTATTCTCCCATTATTGGGTAAAATATTCCATATTTGTCCATTAGATCTGTGCTGCTCCATTTTATTTATCCTAATTGTTGTGTTGCCTGATGTATCACTTATGAGATATGTCAGACATTTATGACTCTGATAGAGTTGTCAGTTTCTCTTTGAGGTGTGGTACTTTTTGCTTTATGTATTTTGAGGCTATATTATTAGGTGCATGTACGTTTAGGATTATCATTTCTTCCAAGTAAATGGAAACTTTTTATCTTTATTTTGTGACCCTCTCCGATGTCAAAGTTATGCTTATAAGCTAGTAAGTTATGTTTATTGCCTTAAAGTCTGTCTGATATTAACAGATGTATGGGAGATTCCTTTTGTTAGTATTTACCTGGTATTTGTTTTTTGTTCTTTGACTCTTAGGTTTTCTGTTTTTAGATTTCAGATATGTTTCTTGAGAACAATGTTTGCTGGGTTTTAAAAAATCCTATGTGATGACCCTTTAATGTTTTTAACTGGAGAGATTGTATGTTTATTATGATTGCTAAAGTACTTTTGGTTTTGTTTTGTTTTTGTTTTGTAGACAAGGTCTCACTTTGTTGCCCAGGCCAGTCCCACAAACTCCTGGGCTCAAATGATCCTCCCACCTAGGTCTCCCAAAGTGCTGGGATTACAGACATGAGCCACTGTGCTCAGCTAAAGTACTTGTTTATTTTTAACTATTTTATATTATACTTGGTATTTGTCCCATTTTTTCTGCCTTTGCTTTTTTCCCTTTATCACATTTTTCCTGTACTAATTTGAACTTTCTTTCAAATTAAAATTTCAATTTAATTAATGAAAAATTGTGATTATTTTTTCTCCTCCCAAATATGAAGACCTTAGAATGATTTATTACTTACATGTTATTGTTACCCAGTATTATTTTCTATAAAGCGCACTGTATTTCCACACCTTTTTGTCTTGCCTCTCAAAATTCCCATCTGGGACAATTTCCTTTTGCCTCAAGGGTATTATTTAGATTTACTTTAGTGAGATTTCGTTAATAGCAAACTTTTTTCATCAGCTAAAATATCTCTGTTTTATCTTAATTCTTGAAAGATAGTTTTGCAGGGTATACAAATCTAGGGTGGTGGTGATGTTCTCTCAGCACATTGAAGGGATTCTTTTCTTGTTGTCTGGTTTCCATGGTTGGTCTTGAAAGTCCTGCTGCCTATCCAGTTATTGTTCCTTATTGGATGATCAGCGTTTTCTCTGGCTGCATTTAAGATCATTTCCTTGACTTTGGTAATCTGCAGTGTCATGATGATTGTCTCCAGGAATAGATACATTTTAAATTCTTCTGCTTGGGGTTGTTAGGCTTTCTGAATCCAAGAATTGGTGGTTTTCATTAATTTTGGAAAATTTTCTTTTGAATATTTCCTAGACCCCATTCCCTTGAATATCTCTTGCTAGAACTTGAGTTTTGCATATGTTAGATCACTGTCTGTTGATTTTACTCTCCCTTTTATATTTTCTGTCTTTTGTCTCTGCATTCTGCAATCTGGATAATTCCTTCAGATCTGTGTTAAACTTTAGTAATTCTCACTCTACTTGTGTCTCAGCTTCTTTTTAACCAGTCTATTGGGTTTTTTAAAAAATTAATAAATTCTTATTCCAGAAATTATCTTTTCTTCTTTTCTCAAATTTCTTTTTTTTTTTTTAGACAGACTCTCGCTCTGTCACCCAGACTGGAGTGCAGTGGCGCAATCTCGGCTCACTGCAAGCTCCGCCCCCTCAGGTTCACGCCATTCTCCTGCCTCAGCCTCCCGAGTAGCTGGGACTACACGTGCCCGCCACCACGCCCGGCTAATTGTTTTTGTATTTTTAGTAGAGACGGGGTTTCACCGTGTTGATCAGGATGGTCTCCATCTCCTGACCACGTGATCCGCCCATCTCGGCCTCCCAAAGTGCTGGGATTACAGGCATCAGCCACCGCGCCCGGGCTCTTTTCTCAAATTTCAAGTTTGCTTGGTCTTGATTTTCTAAAATTAATCCCTTCTTCCTTGCTTTTATTTTCAAGCCTCATGTTTATGTCGTTAAACGTATTAAACATGCTTATTTTATTTTTTATTTTTGAGACAGAATCTCACTCTGCACCCAGGCTGGAGTGCAGTGGTGCAATCTCAGCTCATTGCAACCTTCTCCCAGGTTCAAGCGATTCTTGTGCCTCAGCCTCCTGAGTAGCTAGGATTATAGGCATGCACCATCACACGCGGCTATTTTTTGTATTTTTTGTAGAGACAGGGTTTCACCATGTTGGCCAGGCTGGTCTCAAACTCCTGACCTCAAGTGATCCACCTGCCTCAGCCTCCCAAAGTGTTGGGATTACAGGTGTGAGCCTCCATGCTTGGTCTAAACATGCTTATTTTATAACTGACATATGATCCTCCAGTATTTGAAGTCATTGTGAATCTGATTTTGTTCTTTGTTGTTTCTACTGGATCCCATCCAGGGTGACCATTTTCCTTGTACATTTGGTGAATTTTGACTGGGCTCTAATCCTTGGAACTTGATCTGTGAGAATTTTTTGAAGCCTGGGTTAAAGTTACTTTCCTCTGTAGAGGATTTGTGTTTGTTCTATGACACACCTGCGGGCTGTCAACCTGAAACCACTCGAAGTGATCTCTTAAGGATTTTCAAACCACACGGTGGGAATTTGGGCCTGAACCTTATGTGAAGGTCAGTTTGGGCGAGGACTGTTTGGGAGAGGCTATCTTTCTCCTTGGCATTGAAAAAGGCACTTTCCCTTCCTGTCCTTTCCGCGTGGGTGGGGTTATTCCTCATGCCCATTAATACTGAGCACAGCCTTCCTTTGAGGTCGAGCTTTATGCAAGGGTCTCTTCTTAGGCACACCCCTCCCCTCCAAGGATGGGCTTCATCTCTGGCCTCCTGCCTCATCCACACAACATCAAAGGCTTGAGCCAGGGCTCACCTCCTATGAGCATGCTAGTTCAACCCTGTTACTCTCGGGACCCCACTTCCTCTCTGTGTTTGGCCCCCGCAGAGTCCTGACTTTCGTATCAGCTCAACAGTTATTCAGAAGTTTCCTATTCTCTTATCCTTTTTAGCTGACTTCAGCAGGAGGCTGTCCAGTGTATACGCTGGAATCACATGCAGTTTATAAGTGTTCTGTGTTGTTAAGGCCAAGGGGCCCCATCTTTTTTCTTACAGGGACCAACTTCTCTGCTTACTTCCCACCCCACGCCCCATTTTCTTTGAGACAGGGTCTTGCTCTGTTGCCCAGGGTGGAGTGCAGTGGCACAATCTTGGCTCTCTGCAACCTCTGCTTCCCAGGCTCAAGTGATCCTCCTACCTCCACCTCCTGAGTAGCTGGGACTATAGGTGCCCACCACCATGCCTGGTGAATTTTTGTGTTTTTGTAGAGATGGGGTTTTGCCATGTTGCCCAGGCTGGTCTTGAACTCCTGAGCTCAAGCAATCCTCCTACCTTGGCCTCCAAAGTACTGGGATTACAGGTGTGAGTCACCACACCCGGCCTTCCCTGCTTAGTTCCTCTACTAAGGGTGGCATAGGCAGGTCCCTTCTTCCATGTTGTCTGTAGTTGAGCACACACCCCCAGCCAGCACTACGGTGTGAGGAGCTATGCATGTACCAACAGATATGCTTGTGGCAACTGCTGATGCTTCAGTCCCATCCAGATGAAGATTCCTGTGGGGAGTCAATGCTTCCACTTCCTCACCTCTGAATTCAGCTGTGTGGCCTCTAGTGGCACCTTGGACTTTGGACCAGTCAAGTTCTTTATCATTCAGAAGATCAGTGACTTTTGGCTTTCCTGTTAATGCTGTTCTGACAGCCTTCTCCCATCTGGGCCTGGGTGTCCCATCACACTGCCCTGGGCAACCTGTTGCCTTCTCTTCAATGCCATGCTCTAAGGCAGGGGTTGGCCAACCATTGCCTGTGGGCCACATCTCACCCATAGCTTATTTTTGTAAATAAAGTTTTATTGGAACACAGCCACACCCATTCACATTACCTTTGGCTAATTTCCCACTGTGGTAGCCCATCAAACTGAAAATATTTACCATATCTGACTTTGCAAAGAGTTTTTCAGCCTAGCTTTAAGATCCTGAGCTAGGATGCTTGCTGCCCACCTCTTCTTCCTTTTTTTTTTTTTTTTTTTTTGACAGAGTCTTGCTCCGTCACCCAGGCTGAAGTGCAGTGATGCAATCTCTGCTCACTGCAACCTCTGCCTCCCAGGTTCAAGTGATTCCCCAGCCTTCTGAGTAGCTGGAATCACAGGCACGTGCTGCTATGCCTGGCTAATTTTTGTATTTTCAGTAGAGACAAGGTTTCTCCATGTTGGCCAGGTTGTTCTTGAACTCGTGGCCTCAAGTGATCTGCCCACCTCAGCCTCCCAAAGTGCTGGGATTACAGGCATGAGCCACCACACCCGGCCTGCCTACCTCTTCTTAACTCTTCTCTAGAGCATCCTGTATCCAGGCCTTCCCCTCCTCACCTTTCCAGCTCCAGCCTTGCTCCACTGAACTTTACCTGCTGTCTTCAGCCTGCTCATGATTTGCCCTTTGAAACACTAGAAATTCAGCTCTGCATGCTGAAAGACAATGCAGTAGCTTACCCTTGGAAACACTCACTTAATTTAGTTAGACACTTAAAGTCTCTCCACTCCACATCGGGACCTCACTCCACTCTTCATAGATCTTCTGCTGCAGACCCTTTGGGGGAAGGCAGATATCTTGACTCCATCCATTTACACATTCAGTCCAAATGCACATTTCAAGCAGCAGGTAGTCTTGGAAATGCAACAGCAACAACAAACATGAAACACAGCAAGTTAAATAGCGTTTAATGGCACTAGAGGAGTTCTCCTTTTACATCAGCAGCTTGAGCAGTGAAGAATTAATTTGTACTGGAAGCCATCACCAGCAAGTGTGTTTTGTATAAGTGTTCACCAGTACGCTTTCTGTGGCTGTAAGAGCACGGGCTGTTGATGACCTTGTGGTCAGAAGTGTGAAACTTGGTGTCAGACTGCTTAGTTGGGAATCCTTGCTCTTCACAGACTAACCAATGGGCATTGGCAAGTCACTTAATTTCACTGTGCCTCAGTTTCCTCATCTGGACAAAGGGGTTATGGGGTTACTAACATGACAAATTGAGATAATATATTTTAAACGACTTAGAACCATGCCTGCAACCTAGGAAGTCTTCAAATGTAATTCATTATCATAATATATTATTTAATCTTTCTGACTTTGTGTTTCCTGCTGTAAAATGGGAATCATAATAACAAACTTTTATTTTGTTTAAGGAGTAACCATGATGGATCTAAAACACCAAAACAGGGGACACTGTAGGAGCCAAATACATGGTAGATAGATACCATTTTCTGGGGTTTCATTTGTATTTGTTCGCTGTCTCCCTTTTCCTACTAAGGCTATTTATAAATTCCTTTTTCAAAGGAAATGGTTTCTAGAAACGTCTAGAACCTAGTGGCCATCCTCAGCATGGTGGGTCTTTGGTAACTTCTTACTGCCTTACTCTAGAGCTGAACACTAGATGAGAAGCCCAGAAAGGTTTTGTCTCTTGTCTGCTAACTCTGTTTACCAAGACTGAGCCTCCACCTCCAGGAAGTCCTCCCTGATTCTCTAACCCCCTACCACCTTGGTGCTTCTGTGGCATCCTGAGATCCTATTTGTCTACTGGAGCAGAGACTGGTGTCATTCATCTGCATATCTATTGCGACTAACAGACTTAAGTTCTAGTAAGTACCAAAGACTTCCTGGTTCAATGAATGAATAAATGAATGCCAGGTAAAATCTGTTTGAAAACTGGCTGGGTGCAGTGGCTCATGCCTGTAACCCTAGCACTTTGGGAGGCTGAGGTGGGCAGATCACTTGAGGTCAGAAGTTTGACACCAGCCTGGCCAATATGGTGAAACCTCATCTCTACTAAAAATACAAAAATTAGCCAGAAATTGCTTGAACCCGGGAAGAAAAGGTTGTAGTGAGCCGAGACTGTGCCACTGGCACTCCAGCCTGGGCAACAGAGCGAGACTCCATCTCAAAAAAAAAAAAAAAAAATATATATATATATATATATATATATATATATCTCCACACATGTATACACATATACATATATTTATATACATTTTTTCAAATATATATCAAATATATATATGAAAACACACAAGCTACCTTTCTTAAGAAGTTTGCAGTATGATTCATTTACTCAACACAACAATACTGAATCTCACAAGAGCACTATATATTGTATCCCTTTTTTTAACCTGTCTCCAAATTTCACAGTTAATGGAAATATGCCCAGAAAGTAAACCCCCAAATATATGCCAACTCGGCTACATATATAGTCCTTTAAGCCTCTGTATTTTCTCCTTTACATTTTGTTCAAACGCCATTTCATTTTATCTTCTCTGTAAAAAGATTTTATAACTAGAATATTATAAAGTGTTTACTATCATAATAATGGAGCAGGGGATTCATTTATGAGTGGATTAGGATTGCAGGTTGCGCAGGGCTGCTGCACTGGTTTAATGGATGCGCAAGTAAGCTCGGAAATCCCAGCCACAATCATACCTGAGCGTCATACCTGCCCTGCTCCTCCCCATCATAACTGTCTATAGCTTTAAAGGCTTAAAGACAGAAATATCTTTCCATTTTGGTCAACCTGAAAAATAAGAGGGGCTTCTAGAAGCCCTTCTTCAGCTGGCAGTTTTATATATAACCAACTTTTTTTTTTTTTTTTTTTTTTGAGATGGAGTCTTGCTCTTGTTGCCCAGGTTGGAATGCAGTGGCGTGATCTCGGCTCACTGCAACCTTCACCACTTGGGTTCAAGCGATTCTCCTGCCTTAGCCTCCTCAGTAGCGGGGACTACAGGTGCATGCTAACACACCCGGCTAATTTTTTTATCTTTAGTGGAGACAGGATTTTGCCATGTTGGCCAGGCTGGTCTCGAACTCGTGACCTCAAGCAATCCGCCTGCCTTGGCCTTCCAAAGTGTATATAACCAACTCTTAATTGTTGAGCAAGTAGAGGAAAGTAATGGAGTATAACCCACATGATGGAGTGGAATGATTGGTCATGTTTGATTTTGCCATATGCTGAGCACCCCACATTGCCTTGTACAAGGTGAAGGCATAGTCTCTGCTTCACCTAAGAAGCTGAGAATTCTCATATAGCAATTACCACTTAAAAAGATAAAAATGGGCTGGGTGCAGTGGCTCACGCCTGTAATCCTAGCACTTTGGGAGGCTGAGGGCGACAGAGCATTTGAGGTCAGGAGTTTGAGACCAGCCTGACCAACATGGTGAAACTCTGTCTCTACTAAAAATACAAAAATTAGCCAGGTGTGGTAGTGCATACCTGTAATCCCAGCTACTCAGGAGGCTGGGGCAGGAGAACCACTTGAACCCAGGAGGCAGAGGTTGCTGTGAGCTGAGATCCACACCATTGCACTTGCACTCCAGCCTGGGGGACAAGAGTGAAACTCCATCTCAAAAAAAAAAAAAAAAAAAAAAAAAAAGATAAAATGAAGTAAACATCAGTTTTCTCACAGCCCTGCAAAGTGTGGCCAAGGCAGAGAATACCCAGAACCCGGGGCCGTTTCCTCCAGGCTGTCTCCTATCCTGGAATTCCAGGGCCTCTCATGCCAGGCCCCACACCAAGGACCCAAGGAGGCGGATGTGCTCCGATGACTCTGGTGGGCCTCATGCTGGATCTATTAAGTTTCTATTTATTGAAAATGAGTGTGGAATCCAAGACATATGACAGGTTGATATTTTATCATTTTTAGGATGAAAAGCTTAAGCGCATGTGCTCTATCCATACAATACAGTAGAATATTACTTAGCCTTAAAAAGGAAGGAAATTCTGACGCATGCTACAACATGGATGAACCTTAAGGGTGTTATGCTAAGTGACATAAGCCAGTCACAGAAGGACAAATGCTGCATGATTCCACCTACCTGAGTCGCTTAGAGTTGTCAGATTCCTGGAGATAAAAAGCAGAATGGTGGTTACCAAACACTGGGGAAAGCAGGCAATGGGGAGTTAGCGTTTAGTGGGTGCAGTTTCTGTCTGATGGTTGCACAACAGTGCAGATGGACCTAATGCCATGGAACTGTGCATTTAAAGACAGTTAAAATGGCAAATTTTTAATTATGTGTATTTTACCACAATCTTAAAAATAAAATTTTTAAAAATTAAAAGCTCACACACACACACACACACACACACACACACACACACACACACATACACAGAGCATGTAGGGATCACACGGATGTGAGCATGACGCCCCAGCGTTGGCCTCTCGGAGGGATGAGACAGTCGCTTTCCTTAGCTGCTTCCTACACAGCGCGGCTCCTGGACGCGCAGCTTGTCCAGGCTTGAAAGGCGCGGGCAGGGCTGCCTTCCCTTAGCTTTGTAGACCGAAGGTCGTTTACTTTGGCATTTTTAACAAAGATTTAAAGTTTCTGGAATTTGCCAGCCTGCTTGGTCCCGAGGCCCAGATTAAGCAGCATGCACTTTTTTCCTTAAACGCAGAACAATGGCAGACGGCATGAAAGCTTCCCCAGGGTTATTTTTCCCTTGAAGTAACAAAAGGGGAGACGGATGAGGAAAAAACACCCACATGGAATCAAATACCGCAGAAAGCAAACTTCAAGCCACGTGATATTAGCACAGAAGGGAAATGGGAGGATGGGTTAAAACCGTGTGAAGTGCTCAGAGTTCTGAAGTGAGGGCTCTTAAGCTATTTTTAGCCTCAAAAACGCTATAAATCCTGTTATCCCATTACACTCCAGCGGATGGAATTATTTGCTTTTCTGTACCTTTGCCACTCTAATTTCTTGTTGTTTGAGTAAATGAGAGCAGACCTGCTCAGAGACAGCTGACATCAGACAGAGACCTGCTTTGGGACCTCCCTGGTGCTGTTTCTCTCCTCCCCTTATCTGGTATTTGTAGTGGCACCTGGGAGTCACAGATTCACTTAGCAACCTTTCTCCAGGGTAAACAGAGTATTCACAGCTCCTGAACCAAGGTGTGTGGCTGGTGTCATTTTGTGGGGCCAGAACACATTGCGTGGAGAAATGCAGTGATGACCTGGTCCCCACGCCTGCCACTCAGGGCCCCGTCACCCTCGTGACTGTCGGTGCTGCTGCTTCCCACATCTTCTAAGAGGGCTTCAGGAGAACGCAGAATCAGGTATCTGCATTCCTTTTGGACCTGGCCTTTCCATGTGGCTGTATGTCAGAGTTTCCAGCTGCCCTAGGGGCCCAGGAGCCTGTATTTTAGTTGTTCTCCAAGTAATTCGGCTACCCAGCTGTATTTAGAGACTATAGCCTTGAAATCAGTGATTCCCCATCAGCGGTAACTCATGAAGAGCTTAGATGTGGGCCTGGTGTGTGGCTGGTGGCAAAGGGAGTCTTTCAGGTCCCTTGTGCTTGTTGCTGTTGATGTCAGGGGCGTGCATGTTATGGTGGCTCAGGCCTAATCCCATGTCTTTGGCCATCTCACCTGTCTGGAAAACAGGTCCCAGAGCCATCCACACCAAGCTCCTAAGGAAGGCAGAGAGCACTCCCCGACTCTTAACTCAGACATGCAGAGGTGGACGTCTGCCCTTCAGTGCTCAGGGTTCAAGAAATGCTGCAAAGAACAAGAGCTGCAGCCACCAGGAGATGCAGGTGACTCCCATGGACCAGAGAAAGGACAGAAACATGATAGAAAGCTGGTAGAAGAACCAAAGAGGTTTGGTATTTCACAGGGCACCTGACTCTGGAGCCCACAGTCACCCTCCTTGGGGCCCTCTCCATCAACGTCATGGATCAAGTTCCTCCTGATGACCGAGCCACCTGGGAGAGCTTATGGTTATGTTCAGTTAACTCTGCTGAGGCAGTCAGGGCAGTGTGAGATCCTCATGGGAATTGCTATACTTGAAATGGTTGAAATAGGCTGGGCGTGGTGGTTCACACCTGTAATCCCAGAACTTTGGGAGGCTGAGGCAGGTGGATCATGAGGTCAGGAGATCGAGACCATCCTGGCTAACACGGTGAAACCCTGTCTCTACTAAAAATACAAAAAACTAGCCAGGCGAGGTGGCGGGTGCCTGTAGTCCCAGCTACTCAGGAGGCTGAGGCAGGAGAATGGCGTGAACCTGGTAGGTGGAGCTTGCAGTGAGCCGAGATCGCGCCACCGCACTCCATCCTGGGCAACAGAGCGAGATTCCATCTCAAAAGAAAAAGAAAAGGAAAAAAGAAATGGTTGAAATAAGAGAGCTTTCTAGAGGAGTTGGTTCTAAAGATTGTTTTTCTTTACAGTGGAGCCATGCAAGCATTGGCCAAGCAGCCTTCAGCTTCCCCTCCCCTCAGGTGGGCTCACAGCCCCAAGGGTTTTCACAGGGGACCTTCTCACTTTCGAGTATCCTGTGAGTGTCACAGTACCCATTTTACACAGCCCCATGTGCCTTTTCTGATATGTTTGCACCCTGTGACTTACTGTTCCAACCTTCATTGGCCAATTGAATATGGCGTGACTCATCACCCAAGCAGCTCGTCTTGGCATCCCCCTTAGGGAATCCCATCGTTTGGCTCAAGTGCAGCTGTGTCTTCAGCCAATGCATCCTTTTTATTTCATTTCATGTACTGCCTTGTAAGAATACCAAGAACCTTCCCTTGTACAATACCAGGGACCAAGGAAAATGAAATTATCAAACAGTAAACATGGCTGAAACACATGGAAAGTGCTGGAAACTTACAGTCTGGGGCCTGCAGAATTGATCAGTTACATGTGGTATAGCTAAGACCAGAGTGCGGTTCTTTGTAGGCCCCATGGACTCCTGCCTTGATTGCACAAAGTGGTGACGAGTCAGAGTTGCCCAATGTCCATGGAAGGTGCTTTGGCAGCAGCTGAGACAGGCTGCCTGTCACAGAGGACAGCCTCCAGGGACCAGGTCCGTGAGTGTGGCCGTGCAAGGATCGGTGGCCCTGGCTCCAGACACTAGGGAGAGCTGGGCAGAAGGCAAAAAAATATGGAGGACTCTCCGAGGAACTCGGGAAGGAGCCAGGAGTGAGGCAAGCAGCGTTCCCTGATATTTCTGCCTAAGCAAGGGCTCTGCAGGCCAGGAGGAGACTGTCACCCACAATGGAATGGCCTGCTTTGGAAACAGCTGAGGACCTGGAAAACCAGCAGTTCCTCTTTCCAGTGTTGGACAAGGACATGAGAAAGACCCACAGCAACAAGCTGGAGAAGAATCGCTCCCTCTGTGACATTGAAGCAAGAAGAAAAGGCGCCCAGAGATTTGGCTACTTTGTTTGTTCTTCCAAAGGATCACCTGGTTCCTTTTGCTGAACCATCAGCTGAAATGGCCCTGTGTGGTACATTAGGTTCAGTAAGAATATACACCTTCAGTTATCTGCTAACAGAATCAACGTAACTTCACGGTTTTGTGTGCAAAAAAAGTTTTCTACTTTTGGTAGCATTGATTTTGTAGATTCTCACTGATACCCAACTATAAGGGGGAGATGTTTACTTGTTTGAAATTCATCTGAGTCCAAATAATATAACCTGGGTTTTAAATGTTCACCACTAATTTTTTTAAGGCATCGTAAATTATTTAAAAGAAAATGCCTTCTGGCCAGACGCAGTGGTTCATGCCAGTAACCCCAGCACTTTGGGAGGCCGAGGTGGGTGGATCACTTGAGGTCAGGAGTTCAAGATTAGCCTGGCCAACATGGTGAAACCCCGTCTCTACTAAAAATACAAAAATTAGCCAGGCATGGTGGCACACAGTGTAATCCCAGCTACTTGGTAGGCTGAAGCAGGAGAATCGCTTGAACCTGGGAGGCGGAGGTTGCAGTGAGCCAAGATCACCCCACTGTGCTCTCCAGCCTGGGCGACAGAGCAAGACTCTGTCTCAAAAAAAAAAAAAAAAAAAAAAAAAAAAGCCTTCTAAATATTTTCATGAAGGTGCAATAGATCTCCAGGGCACATGTTGCTAAACATGAATCATTTGCTTCATTGATAATTATATTTTAAGATAAATTTTATTGTATTTAGGGTTTACAACATATTATGGGATACGTATAGACAGGAAAAGGGTTACTATAGTGAAGAAAATTAACATGTCCATCATGTTACAGTTACTTTTGTGTGTGACAAGAGGAGGTTAAAATGTACTCATTTAACAACAGCTCCTAATGCCCTACAATGTTATTAACTACAATTCTCATGGTCCTCTAGCCTTGCTTAGCCCACTCATCTGCTACTTTGTATCTTTTGAACTCTACTTCCTCCTTTTCTCTCTTCTTCCACCCATCCCAAACCCCTGGTAACCATTATTTTCTTCTCTTATCTCTATTTTTTTTTTTTTATTATTCCACATGTAAGTGAGATCATGCAGTATTTTTCTTTCTGTGTCTGACTTATTTTGCTTAGCGTAATGTCCTCCAGGCCCAATCATGTTGTGGGAAATGGCAGAGCCTCCTGATTCCCTCTTTAGACACAGTGCTCACTGTGGCTGGGCCTTACTTAATATCGTGCTTCACGCTGGATATGGTGCTGTGTGTTCTTTGCAAAACGGTTTCCCTTTTTTAGGTTAAAAAACAACCGTCAACAGGGAACAAGGTGTGTCCTAGCAGTCACTCAAGGAGAGAGACCCCGAATCAGTGGCCAGGAGAGTCAGCTCTGGGGTTGGCCACTGGTGGCCTGTATGGCTGAGGACTGGTCCCTCCACATAGGGACACCGGGCCCACTTCTGAAGACCACATTTCAGGGTGTCTTTGACAGTCAAGAAGCGGGGAGCAACTGAAGATATTTGGTCTGAAAATGGGGGACGTCTGGGGGAACAACGTCACTCTGCTCCAGTATCTGAGGGCCAACTGCATCCCTCGGATGGCTTTAATTTAAAAAAATTTTTTTGAAATAGAAAATAACAAGTGTTGGTGAGCATATGGAGAAATTGGAACACTCGTACATGGCTGGTAGGGATGTAAACTGGTGCAGCCGCTGTGGAAAACAGTTTGGTGGCTCCTCAAACCGTTAAAACATAGAATTACCATATGACCCAGCACTTCCACTCCTTGGTCTATACCCAAGAGAAATGAAAACATATGTCCCCACAGAAACTTATGTTAACTTATGAACAATGTTCACAGCAGCGTTATTCATAATAGCCAAAATATGGAAGCAGCCCAAGCACCCATCAGTGGATGAATGAAGAAAATGTGCTACCATATGTATATATAGGAATATTATTCAGTCTTAAAGAGCAAGCAAATTCTGAAACATGCCCGAATGTGGAGGGACCTCGAAAGCATGATGCTAAATGAGAGAAGCCGTGGCAAAAGGTCATATAGTCCCTCCTCTCTCTGAATATCCAGAAACAGAAAATCCTTCGAGACAGGGAATTAGGGGAGGTGGGAGTGAGAGCATGGCTCCGTGGGTACGGGCTATTTCTCCGGGGAAATAAGAAGGTTTTGAATCCGGAGAAAGGTGGTAGTTGCACAATATTATGAATGCAGTGAATACCACTGAATTGTACATTTTAAAATGGTTAATTCTATGTTATGTGAATTTTACCTCAATTTAAACAATAATCTGAGGGCTGTCATTCTGTGTGACCCCTGGACATATGGCAAGAGGAAATGACTAGAAGCTCCAGGAGCACAGCAGGGAGGAGGGAGAGCAGTATTTTTGGTCAGCAGGAAAAACTGACTAATAAATACAATTAGTAGGAGGTTGAAGAGGCCGCCCAAGAAAACAGCAAGTGCAGGAGACTGTAGAGCGCCTGTCAGGTACCGCACTCAAGCCTGAGAGCGGCAGTTCTCACCCCGGGGACATGTGGGGTTCACTTGGTGGCACAAGAAAGCCACGCTTGGGCCCCACCCCAGGGATGCTGATGCTGTTGGCCTAAGGTGTGGACTGGGCATCTGGACAAAGGCCCCTGGTGGCTCAGCTTTAGGTGGAAACAGATGACCTTTTGTGTCCCTCCAACCCAACCTCGGCCCCAACAGGGATTTCTGTTTTAATGACTGGTGCCTGCGAGCCTAGGATCCTCACCATTCAGTGTGAGTGGTGTACCCACAGCATCTGTCTCACCTGGAAGCTGGCTGGGAATGCAGCGTCTCCCCTCCCCACCCCCGCCTGGTCAGAATCCATAGTTTAGCAAGATCCCAGGGGACCTGTGTGCCCATCTGAGTTTCAGAAGTGCTGATGGGCCAGGGCGTGGGGGCTCAGGCCTGTAATCCCAGCACTTTGGGAGGCCAAGGCAGGTGGATCACTTGAGGCCAGGAGTTTGAGACCAGCCTGGCCAACGTGGCGAAAACCCATCTCTACTAAAAATACACAAATTAGTCAGGCATGGTGGCAGGTTCTGGTAGTGCCAGCTACTCAGGAGGCTGAGGCAGGAGAATCGCTTGAACCTGGGAGGTGGAGGTTGCAGTGAACTGAGATCGCACCACTGCACCCCAGCCTGGGCCACAGAGTGAAACTTCATCTCAAAAAAAAAAAAAAAAGGTGCTGCTGTTGATCTTTATTTGCAAGACACTTCAAGCTGCTTTTCCTCATTTTATCTTCAGAACAATCACCGGTTTGTTCAGCCATTTGATAGGGGAGGAAGTCCAGGCGCAGAGGGCTTCACTCACTCCACACGCCACGGACAGTGCCGGTCCCCCATGTGCCCCATTCAGGGCCTTCTCCTCCAGGCCCAGGGCCTGCTTCAGCTCTCTGTGACATCCACCACCTCCCTCATGTGCCCACAGTGCCCTGCCCAGAGCCCAGGCTGAGTAAACATTGGATGTGCTGAAACTGCTGGGGTTGGGGAGACCCCGTGCCTCAGCTTGAAGCCTGATGCCGTGGGAATCCTCACTGCATGGCTCAGCCTGTCATTCACTTTTCCCTTTCTTTTTTTATTCTTTGTTTTGAAATAATTATAGATTCAAAGGAAGTCACCAAGAGGTTCAAGTTCGGTGTACCCACCACCTGGTTTCCCCCAGTGGCAACATCTTACATCACTATAGCACAATATCACCCCCAGGAAGGCGGCACTGCTACAAGGACATGTAGAATTCTGTGTCATTTGCCACATGTGTGGATTTGCGTAACCACCACCATTTCTTTCCTTGACTTAAAAAAAAGGTGGGGTCCCTGCAAACACACTTTATAAAGACTGATTTCCTGCTGGCAAGAGAGCGAGCCGCTATGCATCACAAAGCGAGGTGGCCTGCTAGAGTTGTATGGTCAACGACCTCTGCCTTGCCTGGGTGAAGTGTCTCTCTCTCTCTCTCTCTCTCTCTCTCTCTCTCTCTCTCTCTCTCTCTCTCTCTCACACACACACACACACACACACACACACACACACACACACACATGCATGCACACACACGCCATGCACTTTCTCTGTGGAAGACTTCAAACTGTTTGGTGGCTGTTCTCAGACCTGTTCCTCCTCGGCTGGGCTAGGGGAGGGGCCCACTCCTTTCACCTGAATTTCTTTTTAGAGGAGAAACTGACACAGTCAGATGGTCTTCGGGGCCGAAGTTGCTTTCATCTGTAAGAAAAGGAAACTGACCTAACCAGCAGGCAATCACTTGAAATCACTTCTCTCCCATGCTGGAAACATAGCTCCACGCCATTGTCTACCATGGACTGGAATCTACAGAGCGAGAGGAAGAATTTGCATCCAGAAACCACAGGAGCAGATGACCCACAAGTGTAGCTATTTTACTTCTTTCGTGTTAAATTCTAAATAAAAGGATGATTATCTTTGAACTGACCCTAGTCCAAAGTACAGATGTCTGGCTGAGATCCACCAAGGCCAGATGTTGTCATCAGTGACTGGGTTTATGCCAGGCTATCGGTGAACTGGGTCGGAGATGGTGCAAGCAAAGCTGCTGGTTCAGGGCGGGTTCACAGCCCAGAGATTCCTAACTGAGGACATCAGCATCTGACTGGAGTGGGACAATGAGGTTCCCGACCTGCTGACTCATTTGCAGAGCTGTATATCGGAGCCACACATGGTAGCAGCATAAACCTGAACTTCAGGTAGCCACATGCTGTGGGATGCTTCAGATTTATGTGCCCGCTGCTTGCAGCCGAGAGGACCGGCATGAATGGCTGTGATCTGTCACCATGGCACAGTCACAGATGGAGAATGCTCTGTTGTAACCAGCGCTCCCATTCTCCATGGGTTCTTAGCACCCTTCCCCATCCATGTTTACCTGTACAGCCACCTGTGCAGGCCATTCTTTCCCAGAATAGTACATGAGCCATCTTCAGGCAGTTATAAAACATCATATTTATATGAGGTTTCATAGTTTACAAAAGTTCCTTCTTATTCCACCTAATGAAGAAAACACAGTCCAAAAAAGTTTGGTGCCTCCCCCGAGGCCACCTACCTGGTCAGTGATGGATCAGCACCACAGTTCCCGTCTTCTCATTACACCTTCCTGTTGGTTAGGCCCCAGCCCACACAGAGAAGTGTTTCTGTTTCACCCCTGGAGAGGGCCCTGAAGCATCTGGTGAGTTTGTGGGAAGAAAGAGGAGAGGAGCAGCTCCTGCTTCCGTGGGGAGCACAGCCAGACTCCTCTCTTCACGTCCTGTCCCTTAAATGCTCTCCAAAACTGGGGGCAGGTGCTCGAGAGAACTTGACCCTGATTCTGGATTATGGGGTTTTCCAAACTCAGTGCTGTGGCTGCGATCCGTGGGGCATTTTGCAAGCTGCTTGCTTTTGTGTGAAACCCCTATATTTGTCAGTATTTTAAGTTTCTGTGAGGCTGTTCTTGAATTCAATTCCTTTCTCTTTGCCTAAATGCAAGTCACACCCTCATCTCCTCCCATTGACCACATAGGAGGTCTCAAGGGCACTGAGGAACTTAGCAGAAAGCAGACCTTCAGAAAGTACCTTCAGAAGATTAAAACAAAATTATTGCATTTGTTTTTCTACAACCAAGATAAGAGACAGTGTATGCCTTGTACAGTTCACTAGCCCCACCGTCTCTGATACGGACCAGTTCTTCCTGCCCCTTGGATAAGTATCCCTTGTCTTACCATAACATCCTGCTGTGATGCCATGTGACATACATGCTCACATACACACATTATTAAGACTTCACTCCTTGTGATCAAGGCTGAGAAAGATTGTGGTGGTGTTATCGTTAATAGAAGTTTTTATGACCTCAAAATGTTCGCAAGCTTGGGGTCAGAGATGGAGCATTCCTCAGAGGGAGTTGCCTGGGGTCCTTCTTACATAGACATGAACATAGTTTCTCCAGAGCAAGGCAGAATACACCGTTTAAACCATGTGAAGGAGGAAAGGCTCAAAGGAGTGATTTAGTGAGAGTATAGGTAAAGACAAGAGAAAATATTAATATTTCTAGGAGAGTTAGAAGGACTTAGTACTTCTGCCATTTTGTTTTAAAATATTTTTTTTAATATATAAAGAGACATTTTGACTCTCCTTAATGAAAATGGCCTAAGATCCTTTATATATATATATATATTTGTTGTTGTTGTTGTTGTTGTTGTTTTGAGATGGAGTCTCGCTCTGTCACCCAGGCTGGAGTGCAGTGATGCGATCTCGGCTCACTGCAAGCTCAGCCTCCCAGGTTCCCGCCATTCTCCTGCCTCAGCCTCCTGAGTAGCTGGGACTACAGGTGCCTGCCACCATACCTAGCTAATTTTTTTTGTATTTTTAGTAGAGACGGGGTTTCACCGTGTTAGCCAGGATGGTCTCGATCTCCTGACCTCCTGCTCCACCTGCCTCGACCTCCCAAAGTGCTGGGATTACAGGCGTGATTCACCACGCCCAGCTGATCCTTTATATTCTTAATGAAAGAGGGAATGAATTACAATGAATATGTATTGCTTCTCCAAAAGCAGAAAAATTGTTAATGTTTTTATTTAAATCAGACATATACTTTTTAATTTATTTCCTTGTTTTTTTCTTCCAAATAGGTTGCAAAAATGAAATTTCTGTTTAAATTTATAACATGCAAGAGTATATATGTGGCCTTGGAATGATTATTTAGTTCTGTTCTAAAGAATCTGATAGTTTTTAAATGAACTCCATAATTTAGCGTACTCTGGGAATTGAAAACTTCGTGCTTTATTTAGGTAAAGATAGGAATATAACACTATTAAATATACTGAGTTGCTTACTTAAGTAAATCAAGTGAATGGAACGTTCTTTGAGATAATGCTGTTGCATTCCAAGAAATGCTTTGAATAGTACGTAGGACTAATGTATAGCCTATTTATTTATTTATTTATTTATTTATTTATTTATTTATTTGATGGAGTCTCGCTCTGTCACCCAGACTGGCATGCAATGGTGTGATCTCAGCTCACTGTAACCTCCGCCTCCGACGTTCGAGTGATTCTCCTGCCTGAGTAGCTGGGATTACAGGCATCTGGCTAATTTTCGTATTTTTAGTAGAGACAGGGTTTCCTCATGTTGGCCAGGCTGGCCTCGAACTCCCGACCTCGGGTGATCCGCCTGCCTCAGCCTCCCAAAGTGCTGGGATTACAGGCATGCCCGGCTAGCCAATTTATTTTAACAGCATTTCACTTTCAACTTTGTTAAATTTGGCTCGACATGTAAAATCATTTATTTAAAATTTAAAAATCCAAACTTCTCCCTATTTTATCCCGAATTTCAAAATTAAAGTGAGTTGTGGTCGCCTGGAAACCAGGTGTATGATACTTTGTTAAGCACACTAATTGGCAGCATGGAGTTTTGCATTGCAGAAGGCTCGTTAGTGAGGGTAGGTGGGAATCCACACTCCTCCAATTAGTGGGCCCTGAGCCGCTCGCACATTTAAAGTATGATTCAGTTTACCCAAGTTTGTTCGTCGTCAGCTCTTCAGGAAAATATTGTTACACAAGCCGAGGTCCCCTATCTGGCAACCTTTTGGATCGCGAGGTCCACACATAACAGGACTGGCTCTGCAGGCTCCCTGGTAGCTGGTGAATATCTTGGGAATTTAAATATGAAGATAGTTGGTGTCCGTGGTTCGGATCTGTTATTTAAACATAGAAGCATTTAAATATGCCTTTGGAGTTGTTTTTTGCATTGTGAGAATAGCCACCACCTGAGCTAACAATTCAATGAGTTTTTATACTGTCCCACATTCTAGCTGCTTTAAGGGATTGTGTTCTCAGGTCTCACAGATGGCCTGAGAAGGGGAGAAACTGAGGCAGAGAGAGGGTTAGGAACTTACCTAAGCTAGTTAAGCAACAGTCATGATGAGAAGCCAAGATCTTTCAGGACTGTTATGCGCAAGTCCTCGCCTCTCTTCATGAATGGTAGATTTCCCATCTCCTTTAATATCTGCTGGATGAATTCATGAACAAAGGCCAAGGAACAGGAGAAAGAAAGAAGGAAGGAAGGATTGTCGGCTCTGTCCTTCGGTTCTTAAAAATGCCAAAGAGAAAACTTTCGGACAAGGTCATTTCCTGGAAGAGGTGGGGTAAACATTCCCAGCGTCATGAGTTTTTAGATTTGAATGTTTCTAAAATGTTGATTGACAGAACCTTCTAATACATTTGTTATAAAATGACATAAAGAGGAAGAATGTCCAGCGTTTTGGAAGAAAGGGCTGTAAATATTATGCATAACTGCATTTGAACAGAGTCCTTCGCTTCCTCCTTGGCCTGGGCTGCAAGGCTACTACTCCATTGGGAAACTACCCTGGGACCCCTAGACTAACTCCCAGTTGCTCCTGAGCTGTTTGGGGAGTGAGCAAAGGGTCCTGTCCTCATATGAGCTCTAGGGAGCAGGACCTGGCCTCCTGAGGACCCCAGCATTAGCCTCCAGGTTTGGGCTGGGCCCTCCCGAGACAACCCCAATCCAGACACTAGCTCCTATAAGTAGATCACCCAAGACTCAGGGAAATTCCCTCCAAGTGTTCCATATTTTATCCAGCTTCTCAGCCAGAGAGGCCAGAAGTGGAAGTCTTTCTATCTGGACAGCTGCAGCCCAGGAACAGCAGGAACAGAGCAGGGGCCTCCTCCGTAGCATGGGGCCTTGTACCCAGCAGTCCCAGCACCACTCAACCACTGACTCAAATCCGTCCTCGGCCCCAGTGAGCCTCTAGGTATTGCCAGTGGCTGACAGAGAGGTGAAGGAAGAGGACGTCATGCAGGCAAGCTGGGAGGTAGCACCACAGTTTCTCAGCAGTGTTCGTGCAAATTATCACCAGAACGCCCCCGTGCAGGCCCAGCAGCCTGTGCAAGTATTACAGTACCATACAGACATGAATTGATGCTTCTTCAATAACAGGGAAATGGCAGTGTGTCAATTTACACTGTTGTTTTTCTGCAGTTTTTTTCTTTTTTTTTTTTTTTAAGCCATCTTACCAAGTGTTCTCTGGATTTTCCTCTTACCCAGGTCCTCTGTCTGCCATCCACAGGCTGGCATGATCCACCCAGGCTGGGTCTGGGATCGGCCGAGGGCCTGGGCTGGTGCTGGCACCGCCCCTCTCCACGGACGGGCCCTGCATTCACATCATTAGTTCATCACCGTGGAAGAACTGGGCTGTCAAGCTGACCTACTTTTCTTGTTTGCCCACAGCAGGCTAAGCCTGTTTAGCCTTGTCCAGAGGGGCTGGGCAGAACAAGTTGCTTTCCGAGTCATACAGATGGCAGTCTTCTGAGTGAGTGTGGTTGAATCTGTTTGCCCTTTTCGCCATTAGTTTGCAGAGTTGGGGCCCAGCACCCAGGATGGCTTGAGCCCAGGTCCAAGCACAGGGGCATCCTGCAGCCCATATTCAGCCTCTCCTGAAGAGATCCTGCATTAAGATGAATTATTGCGGGAACCAATGCCAAGCTTCTTTCCAAACTTTAAACAGATTCCTAAATGGAAGCTCTTCATGTTCTATACTAAGCCCGAAGAACATCAGCCACTTGCAGAGATGCCAGGAAGGTGGGACCCATGCCTGTGCTTGAGGGGTTTACCATCCAGTGGGGGAGGGTTGAAAACAGCAAAAGCCAAGGTGAGGCAGAAACAGAAGAGGATGGGAATGAGCCATGGGGGCGGAGGAAGATACACTAGTAGGGTAGAAGGTGTTGGAGGGGGGATGACATGATAAGGATGGGGCTAAAGTCACAGACTGGCAGCTTGTCATCTGAGGGTTTGAATGCTAGGACTTGGAACCATGTGAAGTGCTAGTAGATGTACATGTTATCCCCCCACCCCATATTTACTGCTTTTATTCTTTGCTGAAATATTACTATATTGCTGCCTGTGGGCATAAGATAGTGTCTGTTAGAGTTGTTCAGAGGAAAATAGTTAAGATCAGACTCTGTCATGATTAAATAAGCTAATGTACAAGAAAACCACCAGCCGGAGCTTCATGCATAGTTTATTTCTCCAGCTCATGGATTTTGTGCGTAGCAACATGCCTTGTATCCTGGGCCTGGGCCTTCTAATTCTGATGCCATGACTTCTGACTCAGGGGGACGTGTCTTGGACTCTCCTTGACACCCTGGCCACCACCCAGAGCTTTGGAGGAGGAGTCGGGCCAGTGGGTGAATTGTGCCTTAACTGGGGCCACTTTAGACATTTGCAAAAGGAGGAACTCAGTCTCTTTAAAAAGAAAAATATGTACTTCTCATTTCTCTTGCAGTTTCTTCAGCATTATTCAGAGGCAGAGTGACAGGTGTAAGGAGAGAGATCTAAAACATCCTTAATTTACAACGTGAATATCTGAATGGACATTGAGAAACTGGAGATTTCTAGTCCTGCTGAGGCAACACCCAAATGACCTAGAGATGACATAAAAGTTGGTCATTTCTACATGTCCCGTTACCAGTGATGGTAACGTTGATCACTCAATTAAGGCAGTAGATCTTCTTTAGACACTCAGCAAACATTTATTGAATACCTGTATGGGACTCTGAGTCTTGGTGTTTGAAGAGGGAAAATGGAAATATTCAACCCTACATTGCCTAAGCTCCTCACTAGGGAAAGCTGTAAGCTCTTGGTGAAGGGCTTGCCATGGGGCTCTCTGTTTGTCGAGGTTCACCCTGTATCCAGTGGCTCTTCTAGCACAGGCAGAGACATGCCCTTCGCCGTGTGACATTCGAGGAGACCAGTTGTCCTGACCAGTTTTTTTTTCCCTACTGACCTGTGATCCCCACATCCCAGCTTCTCTGCCTACTGGTTGGTCTTCCTGACATTGGTTTTGTTCCTGTGTATTTGATCCACGCACACATTTTTACCAGACCGGATATCCTGAAGTTGGGCTGGTTGGGGTTTTGGGAGAGGCATGTCCAGGATTGGTTCACTCTGTGGATTAGGGTCTAGTTGTATCAAGGTGGTGAGAGAAAGGCCTTGCCGGGCGGCAATTACCAATAGATCCCAAATTCCCAGCTGGACCTGCATCAAACCCAACCAACCAGGGGTTTTCAGACAACTCAGATTTTAAAAAGAGAAGCCACAGCCTGTCAGTTTGGTGACCTAGCAGATACATCTCAATGCTTTTCACTTTTTAATTGACTTTTTAAAAATGGTGAATTAGTGCCATTTTCCGTATTAATGCATCATTGTGTAGATTTGTGTAGCTGCTATGGAGACGTCCCCTGAGGTTGAGAACCTGGGGTGGGCATGTTCAGGGGCGGGGAGGGATATGTAGAACAACTAGAAGGATCGAGGTTTATCGAGGTTTTCCTCGCCTGCACACCGTCCTCCTGGCAGTGTGCAGTGGTGAGTTCCTGGTTCATCAGGAGTGAGATGGGCACCCTCCTGCTTCTGTGCACATACTGATGAGGTGTGCAGCTTTGCCAGGTCTTAGCGTGACACACCGGGATGACAGCTAACAAGGTCACGTCTCTGAGGGTTGTTAGGCCCCAGCCCTGGTATAGCGCCTCTGCAAGGCATGTCGGGCCCCTACAGTGGGCTGCCTGTGTCCAGGGAGCAGTCCGGGCTCCGAGGTAGTGCGAGCTCTCAGCTGGCCTCAGGGCCCAGCCCAGGCCCCTCATCATCTCTGACTATAGGGACAGGTGGGTGCAGAGAAGGGGTGGCAAAGTTAGTAACATTGATCTCCTTGATAGTTTCTACCCCTGAATGCACCTCCACACAAAATTGTGCAGGCCTTCCCAGGGACCCTAGCCTATGGGGAATCTCGGGGCAGGGAGAGGTGTAGGTGCTGTGGGCAGTACCACAGGTGTCCCTGTACCCTCAGATTATCAGGCCCAAATATAGTGAGGAGCCAGCCACTCAGAGCCACTTGAGGGGCTCCAAACGCCCCAGTTTCTCATGCCCCGGGGCCTTTGAACAAACCATTCCTTCTGCCTGCATGCCTCTTCCAGGTTCGGCTGAACTGCATGATAGTGACAGTGGAAAGAATGGAGGAGGATCTAACATCACAGATACTTTAGCAGTGAATATGTTAAATCTGTGACATCATGAGAGAGTCTTGGGCATGAAGGAAGAGCGCTCCTAGCTGCTGGTGCTGTGCTGGCTGCTCCCTGCGGGGCCCCTTGTAGTCCATGAGCTTGGCTTGGCCCTGGCTGAGTCAGCAGGGGTGGTGGGCAGGAGGTCCCTGGCTGCACAGGGAGGGCCGGCAGTGCACTGTCTGCTTAAACTGTAAGTAAAAGAAGTGAGGATGAGCTGGGGGCGGTGGCTCAACGCCTGTAATCCCAGCACTTTGGGAGGCTGAGGAGGGTGGATCACGAGGTCAGGAGATCGAGACCATCCTGGCTAACACGGTGAAACCCCCGTCTCTACTAAAAAATACAAAAAATTAGCCAGGCGTGGTGGCGAGCGCCTGTAGTCCCAGCTACTCAGGAGGCTGAGGCAGGAGAATGGCGTGAACCCGGGAGGCGGAGCTTGCAGTGAGCCAAGACCACATCACTGCACTCCAGCCTGGGCGACAAAGCGAGACTCCTCAAAAAAAAAGTGAGGATGACAGGAGAAGGAAGATGGTGCGACATGAGGGTGCTTCCTACCAACCAGGTGTGCAGCACTGGACACGCATGAGCATATGACCTGCGGCTCTGAAGGTCCCGCCTATTCTCGTTCTAAAGTCACCATTTCTGACCACTGTGCTGTGGAAGGGGAGGCAATTAACCAGTTGAAGCGTCCCAATAGATTCTCCTATCGATTGTGAAAAGTGGATCTCTCCACTTCAGGTTACAGATGAGGTCATCCTGCCTAGGCTCCGAGGCCACCATACCAGTGAAGGCAAGAGCACTGAGGACATTTCAACCTAGATCTGGCTAGTTCCCAAACTCATTCTGCTGCCTCCTATGGTTAGCAATTCACATGAAACCTCCTACGTTTTGATGAAATGTTATTTGAAACTCTTGATGTTAAACCCAAGATTCCACAGTCTAGGTGTCCAAAACTAATTTGACTTCTTGTTTCAAGCGCACCTACTTTTGCTGTCCTTGCAAACTTGAGCACAGTGAAGAGGAGCGTTTCTGAACCTAAAGGAGCACTTGGGGAACCTAAAGGAGCACTTGGGGAACCTAAAGGAGCACTTGGGGAACAGTTCCGTGGAGGGAGATGCCGGTTGGAGCAGTATTTTGTGGATTCATTTCAGTTTGTCTGTGGCAGCTGAACAGCGGTTTCCAACAAAGGCTTTCACTGACTCAGCTCCAAGCATGACTCATAAATCTCCTTTTCCCCTCTTGCTGATTTTTCTAGGCATCTATCGTCCACACCCTGACCACACACTGTCACCCATCAGAGTCTCCAGTTGACTCAGGTTTACACTGTGCCATCTGAACTCTTGATAGAGAGGCGCCCTAAAAGGAACCTGAAGCGATTGCAACATAAATGTCAAAGGTTGCAAGAATAATATGTCATGTTAGGAGGGCCCTTCCATCCAGATATCATGCTCGTTTCTATCTTGAGAATTCGTTGCTGACCAAACAATGTTATTGTATGTTTACTTAATAACAAATTTTCCAACTTTCTTCATTCCTTCATTGCATATGTCACCCTCTCTCTGAATAATGAATCATCAGATTCTTGGAAAAAGAAAAGCATGAAGGAGGAACCATGGTTGTAACAAGCAGATAAAGCTTCAGCTTGGCTTTTTAGACGCTCGTGGTGGTGTTTGCCTATGGTCATGATGCTCGTGAGAGTCTTGTCTTGGTTTCTTCTAGCAATCTGGCTCTACGAGGCTCCAGCAAGCACCATGAGACCCGGCTCCTTGGGACAAGGCTGGAGAGGGCTAGTGTTAGGATTGGATCTGTCCGCCTTGCCATTTCCAGGTCAAAGAATGTGCCAGAATGCAATGAGAACTACTTAGTTGGAGGGGAATTGGGATTGCAGGAGCTGCTGGCTGTCAGGCTTTCACTGTCCATCTCCTTTAGAAATTTATTTTTTATTTTATTTATTTATTTTTGAGATGGAGTCTCGCTCTGTCGCCCAGGTTGGAGTGCAGTGGCCTGATCTCGGCTCACTGTGGCCTCCAGCTCCCAGGTTCAAGCAATTCTCCTGCCTCAGCTTCTTGAGTAGCTGGGATTACAGGCGTGTGCCAACACACCCGGCTAATTTTTTGTATTTTCAGTAGAGACAGGGTTTCACCATGTTGGCCAGCTGGTCTAGAACTCTTGACCTCAAGTGATCCGCCCACCTCAGCCTCCCAAAGTCCTGGGATTAGAGGCGTGAGCCACACTGCGCTTGGCCTTAGAAATGTATCTTTTCCCACTGAATGAATCATTGCAACACCAAAAACTATTCCCTGGAGAGGAAGAATCAAAATATGGAAGTTATTTCCTAGCTTCCCCAAATGACAAAGGAAGATAAGTGAGCGTCGCAGTTCATCAGCAACTGTTTCTCAAAGGCTTTTTATTCCTTAACATAATGAGGAAAAATCATTACCAAGCTCCCATGTGTGCGATACAGACGATAATCCAAAAACGACATGAGGTCCCCTCACCAGGGACTGGCTGGGAGGACAGAAGGTGCACACTCTGTCGGCAATAAATAAACCCCCATCAATTGGGGAGATGTGTGTGCTTGGTTTTGCCTCTTATGATTTTAACTTGTTCTTGTTTTCAGTATTTTTTTCTTTTGATTAAATTCTACCAGGCTTGGTTGGTATAGTGGGGAGGAGCGTTAGGATTTTCCAGCTAACTTGGGACCTGTTATTCAAACCACTTCTCAGCCAATTTCAAAACATCATGATTTTATGTTTGTAAAAACACAGGCCTTGCAACCCAACAGGCTCGGGGTAGTCATTTCAGGGAAAATTCATGATGATACAGAGTGACCCAGTGGGCCTATAAAGACTTTACAAAAATTCTAAATTAAAAGACATTGAAGAGGAAAGTTTAGTAGTGATTCCAGTGATTCTTTAACATGGTTTGGCAAACTGCTATCTGGGGACCAAATCTGGCCCACAACCTGTTTTTGTAAATAAAGTTTTATTGAAACACAGCCATGCCCACTCATTTACATATTGTCTATGGCTGCATTGCACTGTAAAGGCAGAGTTGAGTGGTTGCAACAAAGAGCGGATGCTCTACATCTCAAATAGTTACCAGGTGGCCCTTTAGCGAAAAGGGTCGCCACCTCCTGCATGAGTGGAGTAACATGTTTTTCCATGCATGCTGCATGAGGCCCTCCTCTCTGGAACCGGGGTGAGCTACTAGTCCCTGGGGGAGCCTGTCACTTGTATGACTCATTAGTCTTCTGTCTCACTGCTGACGCACTTGGGACCCAGGGCAGATATGGTGTGACAAAATAATCCTGCTGCCATTTCCAGGTCCCCCATTCGCCAGGGGCCAGAATTCTAATCAGTTTTGTGGTAGATGGCTGTGAGAAAGAATGTTCTAAAGCCTTTGGGGCAGAAATTTCACCCGGATGCATAGATGTCATTTGCAGGCTTCACTTTTGTCCTTTGCTTCAATTAGAGTCAACAGATTTTTTTGAGGGTCTGCTGTGTGAAGGAAAACCCCAGTCATTTCACCTGATAGTCATTCCATTCCCTTCTCTCCTACCTCACAACCTCACAATGGTCAGTTGCTTTGCTGTTTAGTTATGAGCGGCTCAGGGTCAGTGATAACCAGGTCCATGCACGTTTGTGTCTTTCCACAAGGTCAGACTTTTACTGATGTGATTTCAATCACAAAAGCTGGAAGCTCCATTGAGTTCCCAAGGAGGAACTTCCCCTTACTACTTCCCATTCACTCAGGAGTTCAGAGCCGCCGGCACACAGGCTCAAGCCACTCCACAGGTCAGTCAATATTGCTAAACCATGCATAATAGTACACTTAATCAATATATAAATGTTATAGATTAAACATTGCACAATAAATGAAGTAACATTTAACATTGAAAGAAAAGGGATAGGAAAAGGGGTTAATGAACCAGTCCAGGAAAAGGAACGTGGGAAAAAAAAAAGAATGTCCTGGCCTGTTCTGGGCAGTCCATTGGTCTCACAGGGAAGAGTCTTTGACGTGGGCAGAGCGTTGGGCAGTGGATGCTGGGTGCTGATCACAGGCGACAGCAAGATAGGGTCTGTGGGGACAGCCGTTTCTAGCTGGTAAAGTCCTGCTCTTATGGCCGTCGAGTCCTCTGGTGAGGACTGAGTGGAGGAGTGTGCTTGGTTATGTCCTTGTTGGAAGCAGTCTTCATTGATTAGGCCAAACATCCAGTCTTGTTGGCAAGGTACCTTTTAAAATGTAAGCTGGAGTCTTTCTCTAAGATGGAGTTACTGGGTCAAGGGTGCTGTATACAGGTCATCGCTAGCTAGTCCAGTATTCTAGATAGCGTGTGTGTGTCTGTCTTTCCACCATGCGTACACACATATACACACACATGTTTTCAACACTGGTAGAAGGGAATGATTATCCTGTTTCTCCCAAAGACATTTGTTGGGCTTAAGCACCAATTTCTACTGTGAGCCCTTTAATTCATGATCATTATTGATAGTGTAATTAGAATTCTGCAGCTACAATTTTGTGATGATTTCTTTGTGCCGGGGACTGTGCTGGGGGCTTCTTTTGGATTCTCTCATGCCTTCTCACAGCCACACAGTAAGAAAAGCCCTTCTGTTCTCTCACTTTGCTGTTGGGGAGCTAGGGCTGGGAGCATCACACTTATCCAAGGTTATACAGAGATATTGAAGGGCAAAGCCTGGGTCGGTCTCAGTTTGGGTCACCTGACCCCAGGCCACCACTGCTGTTCTCCCCTTCACAGATGTGGATGCTGGACCCAGGAACTCTGACACCCACTGTGCCCCACTAGCTCTGCCTGCCAGCAGCAGGGGTGGCTGTCTGCCAATTCCCGTGGGAGTTCCAGCCCTCCTCCCTGCGACCCCCTGCCCCCACACTCAGTGCTCCACTGGCCTTGCTTGATTAGATTCCCAGCTGGTCTGTTTACTGGGCCTGGCAGAGCTCCTTACCCCCATGCTCCCGCTCAGTGGTCCTCACAGTCCTGTTTGCAGCGGCCACAGGTAGTCCCTAGGGGTGGGGCAGGTTCAGGCTTCGGCTGGAGCCCCCGCCTGCAGGTGTCTCTTGGCTGTAAGGCACTCTTCCTACCAATATGGCCTTTTCTGTCTCTGTTCAGGAGCCTCTCTCTGAAACCTTAGGTGTGTGTGACCCCAGAGTCCATGTCTGTTTCACCCCTGGTGACCTCCTTACTGTGCAGAGAATGTGTTCATTGACATTCAAAGTAGATAAGAAAGGCTGAAGCTCAGTGTCACCTCCCTTGGCAGGGGCTCAGTGGCCACAGTGTGAACATAAGGGGTAGGACAGTTAGGTGAGGCAGGTGTGCGATGAATGGAACTCACCTAGAGCTTTCTGTGCCCCAGGCATCATGCTGGGCCCTTTATTGCACACAGACCTGCGACCTGCCTCCCGTTTGCACCTTGTACAATCGCTGCCTGGTGGGTGTTAGCTGCATTGTGTTAGGAATGAGGGGAACAGGGGCTCATGAGGTTTAAGGGGCCTGCTCAAGGTCATAGAGCAAGTAGGTTGGAATGGAGATTTAAATCAGACTGACTCTGAAGTCGGAAACCCCCTATTCTGAGCAGCAGTGGGTGGAGAAAGGCTTCCTGAGTCAGTGCCAGGAGGCAGAGCCCGGGGTCTGCTCTGTCCCGAAGCCTGTGTCTGTGGGCAGGCCACTTAGCCTTGCTGGGGAGTGGTGCTGCCTGATTTATGAGTGGAGGATAACTATAGCCAGCCCATTCCACCCACAGAACTGACGGAGACAAAATGAGATTATGTTTTTTCAGAACTTGGCAGCTGCCAAGGGTTGGTGAGGGACCCATTGGGCCTTCCCAAAGAGCCCTGGCTGTCAGTGCTGTCTGAGCGGATTTTCCCTTTAGTCAGTGGCTCCTGCACATGCAGAAGTTTTATTTTTAATTTTAGTCACTGGGATATAATTGTACCTTCACATGTATTTTGTAAGCACTATTACTGTGGAGCCACTGTGATCGTGGAGAGGTTTGTGGGAGTGAATGTCAGGTAGTGGCACAGGAATTCAGATAGGGGTTTGGCCCTGGCTGTGTCCTTCCTTTCCTTCCTCCCTCCCTTCCTCCCTTCCTTTTCTTCATTCCTCATGCATTTATTGAGCACCTAATATGGGTAAGGAGCTTGTATTAGTCCATTCTCATGCTGCTATAAAGGACTGCCTGAGACTGGTACTTTATAAAGAAAAGAGGTTTAATTGACCCGCAGTTCGCATGGCTGGGGAGGCCACAGGAAACTTACAATCATGGTGGAAGGGGAAGCAAACACGTTCTTCTTCACATGATGGCAGGAAGGAGAAGTGCTGAGCAAAAGGGGTAAAAGCCCCTTATAAAACCATCAGATCTTATGAGCACTCACTGCTATCATGAGAATAGCATGAGGGTAACCACCCCCATGATTCAGTGACCTCCCAGGACACGTGGGGATTATGGGAACTACAATTCAAGATGAGATTTTGCTGAGGACACAGCCAAACCATACCAGGGCTGGGCGAACCATCATGAAATGGGGGAAGATGCAGTTTGCCTAATCCTTGCCATCAAAGTAGAGAACCTGTTTTTGACTGTCTGCTGCAGGCCAGACTTTGCAAACTTAACTTCATTTAAGTTTCAGCGCTGTCCTCTGAGATAGGTGTCTGTCACTCATGTCCTCTGAGATAGGTGTCTGTCACTCATGTTCAAAACCTCCACTGCCTTCCCATCTCACATAGAGCAAAAGCCACAATGCCCCTCAACCCCTGGCTCCACCTCCCCTCACCAACGCCATCCCTGGGCTGGTCTCTGGCTGCTCCTCGCTTTCCTTGCTGTCTGGGGGAGGCACCTTCACTGCTGACTCCCACATTCCCTTCAGGTCACAGTTCACATAGCATCTCATCAAGAAGGTCTTCCAAGACTCCTTAAAACATCAGAGCAAGACTCCCCGAACCCCGTCCCACCCAGGTTTCACCTTTTCCTGCACTGCAGTGATAACCAAAGAACAGGCTCCGTGTTTACTTATTTGCTTGCTTGCAGTTTTCCCCAACTCCCCTGACCATGCATCCCCCACCTCGTGTAAGCACCATGAGAGTACCAGCTTTGCTCACAGTGTGTTCCCCCTTGCACAGGCACTCAGGGAGTATCTGTTGAATCACCATATATCATATGCACATGGCACATTTGTGCCTTGGCAAATACATTCTCCTGCCTCATCACAGAGTCCAAGAGGAGAGGCAAACAGAAGGAGATGGTACACATGGTGCATGGATCAGAGACCTGCACATTGTTGTCAGTTTTCCCAAAATTGATCTCCAAATTCAATTCATTCTCAATCAAAATCTCATCAAGCTATCAAACTTTTTTCTTTTTTTTTCTTTTTTTTCTTTTTTTTTTTTTTGAGGGACAGGGTTTCATGCTGTTGTTTAGGCTGGTGCTCACTGTAACCTTGAACTCCAGGCTCAAGCAGTGTTCTTGCCTCATCCTCCCAAGTAGGTAGGGATGTTAAAAAGGCATTTAACATGCACCACCATGACCAGCTAATTTTTACTTTTTGTAGAGACGGGATCTTGCTATGTTGCCCAGGCAACTCCTGGCCTCAAGCAATCCTCCTGCCCCCAAGCAATCCTCCTGCCCCAACCTCCCAAAGCAATGATATTACAGGCATGAGCCACTGCACCCAGCTGCATCAGGTATTTCTATAGAAATTGACAAGCTAATTCTAAAATTTATGTGGCTGTGCAAAGACCTAGAATGGCCAAGGCAAACTTGAATAAGAACAAAGTTGGAAGGCCGACCCTACATTTATGTCAGTAATGACTGCACAACTTTAGGAGTTAAGATAATGTGGTACTGCCATAACAATAGACAAAGGGTGTGGTGGAATTGGGAAACATAGAATTAAGTTTGTTTAAACAACAGAGCAGTTATATTTTCAAATGAAATGCTCGATATGTTTCCAGATGAAGGGCCTCTAAATGTAAAGCAATGACTCCAATTGTTAATCTGATAAAAGGTTCAGTCATTATATATCTAAGTCCAAAAGTACAGGGAAAATCATGTAAATTTTTCAGCTTAATAACGGAATCTACCACTTTAAATTTAGACATTCTTCACCTAAAAAATAAAAAAGATCTGAAAGTTGAAGGAAAACACCTTGTACATATTACATGTAAATATAACTAACATACGTCTTATGAGTGAGTTTATCGCCACCTCAGCCAGGTGGCCAAGGCTGGCATCCACAGTGACAAGCCATGTTGACGGCATGATGTGATAAGGAGGATACTTTACTTCCTGGGCCTACTTCTCAGAAACCTGTATTCTGAGCCTGACTTTGAGAAAAACATCAGACAAACCCGAACTGAAGAACATTCTACAGATACTCCTCAAAATTGTCAAGTCTTCAAAAACAAGGAAAGCCTGAGAAACTCGCAGAGCCAAGGGGAGTCCGAGGAGATATGCTGACAAAGCGTGCTGTGGTGTCCTGGATGGAGTGCTAGAGTGGAAAAAAGACGTTACGTAAAAACTGAGGAAATCTGAGCGCAAGTTTGTCTAAAACTTATGGACTTTTTTTTTTGAGACGGAGTCTGGCTCTGCCGCCCAGGCTGGAGTGCAGTGGCGTGATCACAGTTCACTGCAACCTCTGCGTCTCAGGCTCAAGCGATTCTCCTGCCTCAGCCTCCCGAGCAGCTGGGATTACAGGCATGTACCATCACATGGGCTGATTTTTGTACTTTTAGTAGAGAGAGGGTTTCACCATGTTTCCCAGGCTGGTTTCAAACTCCTGACCTCAGATGATCCACCCGCCTTGGCTTCCCAAAGTGCTGGGATTACAGGTGTGAGCCACTGGCACCCAGCCTGGACTTTTCTTAATAATGTATCAGTATTGGTTCATTAATTGTGACAAATGTGCCATACCAATGTCAAATGTTAGTAACAGGAAGCTGGGTGTGGGGATAAGGGGACTTTCTCTACTCTGTTTGCATTTTCTGTAAATCTAAAGTTGTTCTTAAAAATGAAGTTTATTTTTTAATAAGTTTATCTTATGTGTCTTCACTCCGCAGACATCCTGACTCTGTGTCCTGCAGAGTTGAGACACATAGGATAAATGAAGCTAAATATAGTCCATAAATAATGCATATAAGACCACACACTATTTGATGAAAGTGCTAATGCAATTCAACAGGGGAATAAATGCCTTTTTAACAAACTATTCTGGAGGAACAGGGATGTCCATATTGGGGTCGTGGTGGGGGTGGGAGGTGGTGAATAATGTCTGAGCCCTGTCCAACACACACATAAAATTTAATTTGCAAAGGACTGTGGATCAAAATGTGAAAGCTATGTGATGAAGTTTCTAGAGGAAAACATAGGATAATTCTTCACAACATTGAGGTGGCAAATGTATTTTAGAATACAAAAATCATTAACCATAAAATAAAAAGTTGATAAATTAGACTTTACCAAAATTTAAAACTGCTCATCACAAGACACCATCCAAAAAGCAACCAAGGCCACCCACAGCCTGGGAGAAAATGTTCACAATACATATTTTCTGACAAAGTACTTGTACCCAGAAGAGATAAACATCTATGATCAGTATGATGAAGACTAACAGTCCAATTTTTTTAAGTAGGCAAAAGAATCAGACATCTTACAAAAGAAGATATCTAAATAGCCAGTGAAAAGTGCTCTGCATCATTAGTCTTCAGGGAAATGCAAATCCCAATGAGATCTCATAACACACCCACGTAAATTACTAAAATTAAGACAAATGTTAGAATGGAGCCACTGGAATTCCTTGTACACTACTAGTGCAAATATAAAATTGTACACTCACTTTGGAAAACAGCTTGGCAGTTTTTTTTTTTGTTGTTTTTTTTTTTTTTTTTTTTTTTTTGAGATGGAGTCTGGCTCTGTCGCCCAGGCTGGAGTGCAGTGGCGCGATCTCAGCTCACTGCAAGCTCCGCCTCCCGGGTTCACGCCATTCTCCTGCCTCAGCCTCCCGAGTAGCTGGGACTACAGGCGCCCGCCACCACGCCCGGCTAGTTTTTTTGTATTTTTTAGTAGAGACGGGGTTTCACCGTGTTCGCCAGGATGGTCTCGATCTCCTGACCTCGTGATCCGCCCGTCTCGGCCTCCCAAAGTGCTGGGATTACAGGCTTGAGCCACCGCGCCTGGCCGGCAGTTTTTAATAAAGTAAGCACACAGCTACCGTGTGTTCTAAGAATGACACTCCTAGATATACACACCCAAGAGGAATGAGTGCTTATTTCCACAGAGACTTCTATGTGGCTTAACACTGGTGATGTTAATGCTGACCAGTAGGTGAAAGTGGTGTCTGCCAGCCTTCTTCCCTGTAAATTGTTTTTGTTTTGTAATTAATAAATATCTTGAGAGCAATACTTTGAAACTCTGCAAATATCCTGTTTCTCCCCAAGCTTTTTCCCATTAATTTTAGCATCCATCGGTGGATCTTGCCTGCAACAATGATTACTATGGTATGCTGATGGTGATTTTCTTTCCTTTCTTTTCTTTTCCTTTCTTTCCTCTTCTCTTCTGTTCTCTTCTCTTCTCTTCTCTTCTCTTCTCTTCTCTTCTCTTCTCTTCTCTTCTCTTCTCTTCTCTTCTCTTCCCTCTCCCCTCCCCTCCCCTCCCCTCCCCTCCCATTCCCTCCCCTTCTCTTCTTTTTCCTTTTTGTGGAGAACAGTGTCTCACTATATTGCCCAGACAGGTCTCAGACTCCTGGGCTCAGGCTATCCTCCCCACTCTCCCTCCCTAAGGGGTGGGATTACAGGCATGGGGCATGATGGCGATTTTCTATTGCCATTGTTCTTCTGCATTTATTAATTGGAATCTTCTGTAAGAGGAAGCTGTCTCCCTCCCTCCTCCTACCTCCCCATTTATTTATTTGGGGGCTCTTTGTAAAGGTGTGGGTGGAGAGTAGGGAACCAAGAGGGACAGAGTGGTTACCTGAGGTGGGGAATGATAAAACAAATAAGACTCATGAGTAGTTTGTTGCACAGGCTATGATCAATATGGTTGTCACCTATTTTGTTGCTCAGGTTGTCCTGGGAACCCCTCTCAGCCTCTCTTTTCATCAGGCTCCCGTAATTATTGTTATTGTTGATTATTATTTCTTGTGTGGTCAGTTGCTAGGTGCAGATGCCTGGATTGCAAATTTGAGGGGATGTTACAAAGCTTAAAAAGACTCCTGAGAGTTTGTGTTCTAGGAGAACCCAAGAAACCCAGAACTGGAAGAGCCCCGAGAGATGAATATTACCGGGCGTGTTCCCTTCTCACTTCCCTGAGGCTCCCCTGTGCGGAGGATCCTGTGGACATGGCTAAAGGAGATGCAGCAGGAGATCAGAGGGTGGGTGGAGAATGAGAGTGAGGTGTTTATTCCCTTGGCTCCCTTCTTGTCCCTTCACTGAAGGCCACCTCCTATGGGACACACTCCTTCCAAGTTTGGGAAATGATTTCCCTCTTGTCCCTTCCCCTCAGAGGTATTCACAGCTCTGCCGTTCCCCACCTCAGGTAACCACACTGTCCCTCTTGGTTCCCTACTCCCCACCCACACCTTTACAAAGAGCACCCCCTGTAAATCAACGCTCCTCAGAGGCTCCCACCTGCCGTCTGCTTTCCTACTGGGACCCTGATTCACACACCTCGTGACTGTCTACGCCACGTAGGACACATGGTTATCTGGGGTAAAGGCTGTACGGCATCCCTCCATTGTTCACTCTGGGGGTTAATCACCTCAACCATTATGTCTCAGCTCCAAACAAAATCTCCTCTGCTTTCATTTAAGCTCCTTTTCTGTTTTCTGGCACTCTGTGATCAAAAGGAAAAATAATAGCTGCTCAAAATCCTTCTCACTGAAAACTACACGGCTGATAAGAGTCATTGTCACCCCCAGACTTCTCTGTGATTCCTTTAACCTGATCTCAGAGGACTTCTTTTCTTCCCTTCCATCCTGTTCCTTGTTTGCCTTCAAGCTGTTTCCAGATCCTATTATTAAGTAAAAGGATGACTCTAAAACGCAAGGGAGGATGGACACCCACGCTCACAGCAGCCGAGGTGGAGGTAGCCCATGTCCATGGACACATGAATGGGCAAGCAAAACACTGCATTTCCATATGCAATGGGATATCACTCGGCCTTAAAAAGGAAGGAGATTCTGACCCATGCAGTGACATGGATGAACCCTGAGGGCATTATGCTGTGTGAAATAAGCCAAATACTGTCTGGTTCCACCTTCATGACAGACCTGGAATAGTCAAATTTATAGAGACAGAAAGTAGAAGGGCAGTTGCCAAGCCTGGAGTGAGAGGGGAATGGGGACTTCTTGTTTCATGGATAGCTTATGCTTTGCAAGGTCAAAGAGATCTGGAATGGATGGTGGTGATGGTTGCAAAACAGTATGAGTGTGCTTAATGCCACTGAGCTGTGCACTCAGCAGGGGTTAAGACGGTAAATTTGTGAGGTGGATTTCATCGCAATTTTTTAAGTTAAAAAATAACATGGTAGACAGCAGAGGTGACAAAATAGTAAAAATATCAGCACGGAGCCTTTGTGGCAGGTGCAGTGAGAACTCAGCTTAGGGGCCCTCTCACACTGGGTGCAGCTCAGCTGAATGGCTTAGCCAGGGGTCAAGTGAGAGGAACGGGACAGGGAAATGAGAGGGATGCTGAAGAACAGGAAGTGGGTGTAGAGCATCCAGGTTTTGTAGATTCAGGAAATGTCTGCAGGATAAACATACAAATCACAGAAGATGTGGTTGATAAAGAATAGCCGTTAGTCATTTTTAGATGTTTAGTTTATGACTCAGCAACCCTGGTCATCCAAACAGGATTCCAGGAGCTCAGGAGAGTGGACTGAGGAGCAGCAGCTAGCCCTCCTGTGGACAAGCTCTGTCCAGGGGACCCTGGTAAAGAACACAGCGCGGCCGGGGCTTTGGTCAGCCACCATTCTCCTTGGAAGCACAGGCTTGGGGTAGGGCATCATTCGATGAATTGACATAAAATTTTGAACAGATTCCATCTGGAAAACATTAAGCACAGGCCTGTTTGCAGATGTGTTAACGCTGACTGAACTGTGATGCAGGCTTTAACTTCTAAGCAGCATTTCTTGCTAGTCCATGGTGGAATACGCCTGCTGTTGAGTGCATGGGCATTTTGTAAACAGGGGCTGTGGCTGCAGAATTCATCTTTGCTTTGGCTCAGACCCATGTTTGTGTACGTAGGTGACCAAAATCACAAAGCTAAATGAGCTCAGAGAAAGATTGATTGACTCCATTGAAAACTTTTATCTGAAACTTCACATTTTAAGAGTACTTGGTGGTGCATTTGCGAAGTGTGGGTTTGGGAGTTCCGACTGAGGACCCTGTGTGTTGAGCAGAGAAGCGTGTGGGCAATGGTGATTCAGCTTCTCCATGGTCCCCACCTTTACCTCGACCACACTTTGCCCTCCCAGCCACCGCAGCCTTCAGCCCCCCACAGCTGGCATCGACCTCACGAGCTCCCTGAGAATGGTTCTGCTTGGGGGCGCACCCCAGACAGGTGGGGCTCTGGGAAATGTGTGAATGAAGAAAGGAACCAGGGCTGTGCAGCTCTGAGGGGTGGAGGGAACCCAGGCCTGTGTGTGGTAGGAGGGGAAGCTGGGTCTGTGGGCCTGAGAAGCATCAAGCCAGTGGCCTGGGAGAATAGAGGCTCAGGCGGTGAGGAAGAACATTCCCGGATTGTTACTTAATCTTTCACCTTTGTGCACCTTCGCTGTCTCAAGGAGAGTAAATGCCCTAAGGGAGGAACTGCGGATGACACTCCTTTGGGGCTGATTCTTCCAGGCCGCCTGTCAGAGGAGCTTGTGTGGTTTGAATGGACAGACAAACAAACCCTCTCCTTCAGGATGTCATAGGCTACTGGGGTCCTGCAAGCAGGAGTGAACAATGCCTGCTGTGGCGTCACTAACGGATCCCAGGCGGCCGCTGGGAGGTGCGTGTGACCTAAGGCTTGAGAGGAACAGATGCTGCTTCACTGAGCAAGTCTGGACAGCAGTTCTGAAAGTGTGGTCTGGAGACCCTTGGGGTCCTTGAGGTCAAGACATTTTTTCAAAATATAATTAACTCGTTATTTCTCCTTTTAAAAGAGCTCTCCTTGTCTCATGAGTGTACACAACATGAGTGTTCTGACTCTTCCAGAAGTTGCTTGACATCTGATGACTTCATTGCTCCGATGCCCGATGAAATGAGTGCCTGTGCATTTAAACATTTCTCAGCCTTAACCCACATACACAGGAGTGCTTTGGAGACCTCAGTCCATTTTGAGAGTGTAAAGGGGTGCCAGGACCAACAAGTTTGAGAACCGCTGGGCTAAGACCGAAATGATGACAACCTGAAAGACTTTTAAGAAAGATCTAGAAGCAGACGGTAATTATCCATTCTTTTTAATTAATTTTTTTTTTTTTTACAGGAAAAACTGCATAGAAAATCTCATGGATGAAGATGAGAAAGACAGAGCCAAGAGGTAAGATGCAGCCGTCCCCCTCCTCAGTAGAGCCCTCTGACCCCCAAGGGTCTGCCTGGCAGAATCTCGCCGGCTTTCACTCTGTGCAGGTGAGGCCACCAGCAAGACAGGCAGCTACAGGACACACTGTCTCCATGACATATTGCAGTGCTCCGTGAGAAGCCTTCTAGACTGCTCGCTCAGCCCTGCCCCTCAGTGTGAAATGACACATTGTCTAGGACTTGCTGAGTGGTCTGGGTTTTTGTCATGCTCCCTTGTACCCCTGTTGACACTGGTCATCTTTCAGGGCTTCTGGTTACTGCTTTTCCAGGACAGACACTGCTGGACAAGGCAGGCTGACTGGAGTCCAGCGGGCCTGGATTCAAGTCCTAACTCGGTCGCCGGAGCTCTGTCTGGCTTTGGATAATAATCATGATCATTGCCACACAGTGAGCACGCAGTCCTCACCCAGCACTGTGCTAAGCACTATTGTGTACGTAGATTAGCTCAGTTTCCTCAGCTGTAGATTGGAGATGTCATAGACACCTTGCACTGTGGTTGGGTCAACTAGAAATATGAATTTGGCAGCTGGCACGTGAGAGCCACTGATAACCTGTCTATGTTGATTCCTTCATTGGACATGTATTGAATGCCTAAACGGTGAAATCCTAACGGTGACGTGGAGCGGGTCAGGAACAGTCGAATGTCATCAGTTTCACACGATTCACCTGAGTCAGCAGTCCCTGTGCCATGCTCTGGGGAAAAAACCGTGAGCAGGAAGCTCCTCAGTGGCTCACTGCAGGTCATTCGGGTGGAGGCCCAGCCACAGAGCCTCGGCAGCAGGGGACACCCTCTCTGGAGACACCCTTCATTGCAGCCCCACTGGACCAGCCTCCTCACTGTGATCTCACCCCTTTCTGCCTCTGCCACCACGTGTGTGCGGCAGGGCTCTCCGTTCTCTGTGACAGCCTCATGAGCCTGCAGAGCTAAAGGGTTTGCCCACTTCCCTTCACAGAACCCACTACTTGCTTGTCACCTGCAAATGGTAGTGCCCCCAGGTACCACCCAGCTCTGTGGCTGCAGGGTAGCTGTCCTTCCATGTCACCTAGGGAGGCAGCCATGAGAACCACAAATCCCCGGCCACCCCCAGACCTGCCAGACCTGAGCCTGCAAGGCATAGGGGGAGTCTGGATTGTTTTAAACTCCCCCAATATTCCCTTTAAATCAGGGAGCAGAGGAGATGGCCACAGGTATAGGCAGAACAGCCTTCATCTCAGGAATCTGGGAGATCGGCACTGGGAACTCATAGTACTCTTATCTCTACTTTCGCATATGTTTGAAAATTTCTGCAATAAAAATTCACACCAGCATCAGTACAAAGAACTCCCCCGCTGAAGTGACGGGCCCTTCACTTGGCATTTGGACCCAGGTGCTTTGCAAACTGTAGGTCACAACCTACAAGGGTTGCAAAATCCACTTGGGTCCCAAGCAACAGATGAATAGACTAGATCAGACCAGAGTAGAATTCCTCCCTCTGGGGTGTTTTGGTTTCCTCCAGCGTAGCTATGGATGCAGCACTGGAAACAGATGTGAGCTGCATTCCTGGCCTGCCCTGTGCTAGCTGATGAATTCCAACTGACCCCTCATCCCTCAAAGCCTCTGTTTTCTCACCTGCAAACACAAGGGTCATAATGTCTGTCCTGCTTTCCTCACTGGTTATTTTGGAAATTAGCCACAAAATACACTGAGTAGCACTTTTTAAGTATTCATCGTTACATGTGTGTGAATATGCAGCACACTTTTCAATAGCACATTTACAGGGCAATGTTTTTTGTGCGTGATGGAGTCTCACTCTGTTGCCCAGGCTGGAGTGTAGTGGCACGATCTTGGCTCACTGCAACCTCCCCCTCCTGGGTTCAAGCGCAGGGCATTCTTACTAGAAATGATGGAGAGAACAGCAGTGGTAGCCAGCATTCTCTGGGTGCCCACAGTACTGAGCTAAGTCCTCTTATGTGCATCATCTCATTTTATCTTCTCAACATTCCTTTGAAGTGTGTGTCATTCTTATTCCCATTTTACAGGTGAGAAGACTAAAATTCAACAAGGTTGAGTGCGTTGTCAGAGATCAGAAAGTTCCAGGAAGTGGCAGAATGAGAACTTCAATACAGACTTCTTTGAGCTTAGACTCTATTCTTATCCCCAGACCACAAGAGGCTCTTCATATAAGACCAAACCCAATCTACCTGGCTGACTAGACAGAGTTGTATTCTAGCGTGACTAAGGAGTCCACAGGAGTTTTACTTTTGCTGTCGTCATCTTTAATATCACCCTCCAAACCCCTTCTAGTCTTATCCCTGCTTCTCTCCTGCACTGCTTACCTCTAAATCAGGAAGAGATAAAAATGCATGTTTAGGCTCTACCATACGCAGAAATCAGCAAATATAGACATGCCAAAAAAATCTGGGCTAAAAGTTCCTAGAAATAAATCAGTTTGTATGCAGTTTCTTTTCATTCATTCCCCTCCCCATTTGCTTTGGGCCATTAGCATACCTCCCCCACCCCAAAACTTCTCTGCTTGGAAATCTTTGCACAGAGACCTGTGTAGTGAGGCTGGGGCCCACACTCCTCCCTTGTCCTCAGATGGAAAAAGGGGTTTAGAGCGTTTGGTGGTACCCAGAAATAGCAAGGATGCAGTACCCCTCCTAACACTTGGGAACACACACACACACACACACACACACACACACACCCCCCCTAAGATTGTGTTCTTTTCAAAGTAGTTTTTATAGCAGTAACATGGGAGGCCCTTCCCCTAATCCCACCTGGAGGCCTGGCATGAATTGTTTTCACTCACCCACTATTTTTGATGAGATTAGAAATGTTTAGCTTGAGATCAAAACTCTCATTGTCTCCAGAAAACATGCTTTGTGTTAGGCAAGGCTTTCGATGCTTTAGGGAATTCATGGTATATTTGGGTTGTTTGATCAAGTATTCCAAACAAGGGCACAGTTCCACTTTCTTCCGTGAATTTCCGTGTAAATCCAGAGAGTATTAATGGAGTGTCTATTGTGTGTTCAGAACTGAGTGCTCTATTCTTTAGGGAAGATGCAAAAATATAGTCCTTGTACTCAAGAAGAAAACAGCTTGATTGAGAGATATTTGTAATCCCTAGATAATGAAGTTCACAGCTTTTTCTGTGTGTTCCAGTTACAAGCATGTCTTTCTAATTCTGCTGTGAAAGAGTATTGTAGGGTGTGTGTGTGTATGTGTGCACGTGCATGTATGGTCACCCAGGAAGCAGTGTGGGGTAGCAGGAAGTGCATATGGTTAGAATCAGACAGGCCTGGCTTTGACTCTTGCCACTGTTTACTGTCTGTCCTTGGGCAAGTCACTAAATCTCTCTTAGCCTCAGTTTCTTCTGTCAAGTGGGGTGATAATAGTAGCTACTCATTGCAGAAATTAAATGCAGCTGCGTCTAACCTGCTGGCACAGTGCAGTACCCAGTGCTGATAGGGAAAGCTAAAATTTGCAAAGCACTCACAGCCTGCCTGGAGCATTTTACATGCAGTCATTCTGCAAGCCTTACAACACCTCCTCATAAACTAGGTTATTCTTAGCCCCATTTTACAGTTGAGAAACCTGAGGCTCAGGGATCGCACAGCCAGTCGGCGGCAGGCAGGGATTCAAATGCGCGCATCTGTTTCTAAAGTCTGGGCTCCTAACAGCGTCTATGACATTCTGTGGAATGTCACTCCTTTTGAAGCCACTCCTTTTGAGTCACCACCTTCCCAAGGGGTAAAGACAGTAAGTTCTGATAGGAATTCTTGCTTTCCAAAGAGAGCAGTTGTCTAACTTTGCAGTATTGCAAAGTTACTCCATTTCTTGACGGAAATGAGCACCTGTTGGCTAAGAAGAAACTGCTTCATATTCACCTCTTCCTTTAATCCAGTGTTAAATGAGTCCATGACCTCCTCTCTCCAGTCAGCTGTGAGGTGGTTTCCGTAGTCCTATACCTTTGGTTGAGAGAGGGAGAGTAGAAGGTGAGTTTATGGCTCTGCTGCCTTTGTTTGTGAGAATCGAGAGTGTCAGGCCAGATTCACTGATTCTTGGGGCTCTTAATAAAGTAGATGCTGGTTCTGAAGCATCAACTGAACAATTTTATGATTCTTTGACTCTAATTCTTAGTCTGAATGTCAACAAAGTGGTTCAGATGAGAGGAAAGAGTTCAAACACAGCAAACAAGCCTGCGCATGCCATTTTGCAGAAGCAGATATTTCAGAACGTTTGGTTATTTCTTCTGGTCCCCCAGGGTAGAGGAAAAGGATAGGGTCGTTTAATGACATGGACCAATGAATGGCTGAGACCATCCCATCTGTGTCTGTTAACTAAGTGATGTGGTGAGCAAGTGGATGCTACAGATGAGGATACATAGCATTATCCCGCCCTCAGAGCGCTGTTGGGTGAGTTAGAGATGCATTCATTAAAATAAGCGTAAAGAAGAAAAAGAAAACACTTGCTGCAGAGTCTGTTTTAGGCCAAGACAGGATGGTGATCGAAATTTGTAAGCTCAACCCTTTCAGCCAGTTGCTCTTTCAGGGAGAGGAATATGGCAAAGAAGAGAGACTGTTCTCATTTCATTTGTACCATTTCTTTGGACATAAATTCTGTGGGTCTGAAAGCAAAGCTCTGCCCAGAAAGGCTGTAGCCCCTGTGGAGGACTCCAGCCCCGTGCACGCTCGGAGAGTGCCCCTGCATGCAGGCACAGTGCAGTGAGAACCCCGGGCCCTCAGCATTGGACAGTGGGCTGATGCTCCCCCAGCTGGAGCCTGTCGTGCTAATTTTGCTGTGATTTCCTTTCATAGGCTTTGGATAGGGTTTTACTTACATCATCATAAGCTCCCACACGGGGGAAAAAAATGGCAGTAACACATCTCTGAGGCTTCCTCTTTGTTTTGTTTGATGGTTAAGGCAGCAACAGGCATCGCGAGAATGGCATCTTGAGAATGCAGGAGGTAATAGGACATGCGATTCGTGTATATTACCTTGTAATTTCCAGATGAGTGATTCTGTTCTCAAAACAAAGGGGAAAGTAGAACTGTGCTTGCAGGCAGAATGCTAATTCTTCCTGTGGCCCAGTAAACGGTGGAATGGAAAAGGGGCCTCCCTCTGCTGGGGGCTTTTGGCTTTTACCCTGCTAGCGTTCTTTGATTGGCTCAGAGGAGTTGTCAGAGAAGCGTGGTGCCTGGCAGGATTAGAAACTTGGAAATGTCAGCCGGGCGCGGTGGCTCAAGCCTGTAATCCCAGCACTTTGGGAGGCCGAGACGGGCGGATCACGAGGTCAGGAGATCGAGACCATCCTGGCTAACACAATGAAACCCCGTCTCCACTAAAAATACAAAAAAATTAGCCGGGCGTGGTGGCGGCGCCTGTAGTCCCAGCTACTCGGGAGGCTGAGGCAGGAGAATGGCGGGAACCCGGGAGGCGGAGCTTGCAGTGAGCCGAGATCGCGCCACTGCACTCCAGCCTGGGCGACAGAGGGAGACTCCGCCTCAAAAAAAAAATAAAATAAAATAAAAAAATAATTAAAAAAAAATAAAAGAAACTTGGAAATGTCTTTGCTCAAGGAGATCCAGAACCTCTCTGGGGGCATCTGAGGCAAAAGGCAGTTTACTGAAGCCTTTTCAATAATTTCAGTAAATTTTAAATTGAAAAGAGATGATCAGGAATGCACCACTTGAAAATGCTGCCTTTCTTTAGAAAAGGCTAAACGTTTCTTTTTAGAATTTTGGTGACAAGTTCCTAACTATCATGTTCCAATTAAACGGTGCCTGTGTTACCATTAACTAAGAGTCACTATGAAATTAGGCCAGCTTCCCATTTGGGCCCAGACACTTTCTGCTAACTGTGGTTAAGAGTAAAGCTGTTCCGTTGCTTCTCGGGAGAATAGACAGCCTCAGCTGCTCTCAGTCACCCCCAGACGCTTTGCTAAGTCTCTGCAATAGTTCCCCAAGTTCTCCATGAGATGAGGATAGCATCAGCCCGCCCTGCTGGGGTGACTTTTCTCCCCACATAGCCAGATGACATCTTTTTTTTTTTTTTTTTTCTTTTGAGACAGAGACTCTCACTCCGTTGCCCAGGCTGGAGTGCAATGGTGTGATCTCGGCTCACTGCAACCTCTGCCTCCTGGGTTCAAGTGATTCTCCTGCCACAGCCTCCCAAGTAGCTGGGATTACAGGCACCCGCCACCATGTCTGGCTAATTTTGTATTTGTAGTAGAGTTGGGTTTCACCATGTTGGCCAGGCTGGTCTTGAACTCCTGACCTCAAGTGTTCCACCTGCCTCAGCCTCCCAAAATGTTGGGATTACAGGCGTGAGCCACCATGCCCAGCCTCATGTCTTCTTCTTACACCAAACTTCTTGAGATTCTGAGCCCAGTGATGCCTCCAAACCCCGTGGCCTCAGTGTGCAGGGATGCTGCCTGGGTTATGGAAGTGAGGAATTATGCACCTGTCTCCAGGCTCTAAGCCTGGGCACAGGAGGGGGACTGCACTGACCTTAGATGGACCTTGTTTTATGCCAACATTACCCAAAATATATTCTGGAGAATATTAATCCCAGGAAATGCCCCCAAAGTAATCGTGGAGTGTATGTTTACTGTTTCTCCCTCGTGGAGAATGTCAGGGCTTCTCAGCATATTAAAGGTGCTAAGACTGCAATGAGCAAATAACCAAAAATCATACAATCCTGCATTTAAAAAATTATCTTGAAAAATAAAAACATAGCAGCAAGGAAATAACCTCCTCTGGCATGGTCCTTCCCCTTTCTTCGAGTAATTCTTCATGATTTTCCACAGAAGACCCATTGACCAACACTATCTCAGGCAATAGATATGTCAGCTGTATTCCCATTATAATTTTACATTTTCTTATACATAAAAAGTTCCAAAACAACATTTGAAAAATTCTGAAATGTTTAAAGATGCAAGCAAAGATTATTTATTTATTTATGTATTTATTTATTTATTTATTTATTTATCGAGATGGAGTTTTGTTCTTGTTGTCCAGGCTAGAGTGCAGTGGCGCAATCATGGCTCACTGCAACTTCCGTTGCCCGGGTTCAAGCGATTCTCCTGCCCAGCCACAGAGATCATTTATAATCAGAGCACCTGGAGATAGCCACTGTTAATATTATAGCATATTCCCTATCAGCCTTTTCCATACTTTTCCATTCAATTTCTTTTTTTTTTTTTTCTTTTTTTTTGAGGCAGAGTCTAGCTCTGCTGCCCAGGCTGTAGTGCGGTGCAGTGGCACGATGTCGGCTCACTGCAACCTCCACCTCCCGGGTTCAAGCCATCCTCCTGCCTCAGCCTTCCGAGTAGCTGGGATTATAGGCATGCACCACCATGCCTGGCTAATTTTTGTATTTTTAGTAGAGATGGGGTTTCACCATGTTGGCCAGGCTGGTCTCAAACTCCTGGCCTCAAGTGATCCACCAGCCTTGGCCTCCCAGAGTGCTGGAATTACAGGCGTGAGCCACAGCGCCCGGCTTCCATTCTGTTTTAATAGGAATGTTCACAGATGTTCTGTGTTAATGTGGATGACCAGCTCTAATGTATTCTTTAGAAAAGTTCACCTTTTATGGACAGCACTGTCTTCACTGAGCATCACATGCTGCAGTTGCCTCTTAAAACTGTGAGCACCTATTTGGTATATTTCAGTTCTACCAGAAATTTGTGTTCCTTCTACAATCTCAGTCTTAGGCACTGTGGAGACTACAAAAGAAGGATAAGGCCTAGTCCTGATATGCCTTCTAGAAAGGTTCAGTTTGCTCCGTTTATAAAACTCAGATTTGAGAAGCCTAGCCCTGCACCCTTTTCAGTTCCTGTCCCATCCTATAATGCAGAGCTAGTGACCCCAGGTAAGATACGCCAGATTTCCCCATCTAGAAGAAACCTGGGTATCAGTGAGTCTTTGGTTTAGGCATGAACTATTCTGGGTTTCTGTTGCTATGTAACAACCACCCCAAAGTGTGAGGGATTAAAGCAATGGCATTCATTTTGCTTATGGATCTTTAACTAGGGTAGGGCTTGGCGAGGAGTGCCTGTTTTGTTCCAGGTGGTATCAGCCAGAGTAGCTCAAAGATGGTGGGTAGAACCCTCTGAAGATGCGCTCACTCCTACACCTTTGGTTGATGTTGGCTTTCAACCAGCACGTCCACTAGAAGTAGCTTTCCCTATGGAGATATGGCTTCCTCACAACACGTGGTTGCATTCAAGGGTGAGTGTCATAGGGAAGCTCCATCTCCTCTTAGTCCCTGGCTTTGGAAGTCAAACATTGTCACTGCTGCTGCTATCTATTCATTAAGAGCCAATAGCCAAAGCCAGCCTATATTCAAGGGAAGGAGAATTAGAACCCATCTTTTGATAAGAGAGCTTCCGAGAATTTAAAATGCTGTATGTCAGAATCACCATATCAATGTCCTCACTATTTTTTAAGAGGAAACTGAGGTCTGTGGGGTTGGGAGTGCCTTGCTTACTCTCTCCTGGCTTAGATGCAGAACGAGGATGAGAACTCACATCTTCTGAAGCCTGTCTAATGCTCATCTCAGCCAAGCCAAATCGTCTGGATTCTCCTGTTCCCTCCACCACTCTTCATCTCCCGGTCGGAACTGGGAACATGAAAATAGGATGCCTCATAGAATGCTTTTAGCTCCTCACCATAGAGACCCTCCAAGGACAAGAAATCACTCTTCAGAGAACTGCACATCTGTTTGCATAGCTACTACTGTACCTCTTATTCAAACACCAGCTCTTTTTGGCAGCAAGGCAGCCTGCTGGTGCTTCCTTCAGCAGTTCTGAACATAGCTTTCCAACTCGATTGGAAAGCATTTAATTTAGGAACTTTCACTCCATTTGATCAACTGTGTTTGATTCAGAGAGCATCTTCTGTATTCCCCCATCAGGATGTCTCTGCTAACTCAGTTAACAGAACTAGACTTAGTGGAGCCAGTTTAAAAGATGGCACCCTTGGGAAGAGGCACCAGGAAAAGCATCCTAGTAGCAGGGAAGCCTCATAGATGTTATGGATAGTTTCCCAATGGATGCCAGAGATGCATAAGCTGAAGATATTGCCAGCCAGAGCAGTCCACACTTGAAATGGATTAAAAGGAAGAGCCTGCCAGGAATGGTAGTTTTTGTCCCCCTCTTTTCTCTTTTTACTGCTTTTTATCCTCATTCCTGATCCAGCTCAAAGATGAGGAATTCCAATTCAATGGTTTTTTATTTTTTCCCAAGGGAAACATAGGACTTTTGGTGATGTATAAAATGCACCTGGACCACTATGCATGTTCTTGTGAGTTTAAGGAAGAGAGAGGGCCAAGGACACAAACTTGGGGGTGCATGTTGACATTCACCTGCATGCTCAAACTATTCTTGGCACAGGGCCTCGCCCAGCAGGATGGGAAATGAGCATCTTCCTTGCTCCTCTATGCCACAGGCCCCTCAGAAGGACCTGATCCCCATCCCAGCCACAGTCATGCCTCTTGGGCAGCTGGGTGTGAAGTCCAGTCTTGCACACTTAGTGTGCACACCTGTGTCATCTCTTCACCAAGAAGGAGGGGAGAGAAGCGTTGAGTATGGTGTATATAATATGCATCTGTCTTACGAAATCCTCTCAGAGAAGGGATCCTTGGAATCCTCCAAGGTTCCACCTGTGGGAGAAACCTGAGGGGTGTGGGTGTGGGTGTGGGTGTGGGTGTGTGCGTGGTGCTTTGCCTTGGAACCATGGCCCTCTCCTGCCTTGCACTATGTGGTGACTCTTCTTCCTTCGGCCCTCCTGAAATACCATAGACACAGCCCCTTTGTAAGAGTGTGGGGCTGCTGTGCTAGGACTCACTTGGATCCTGAGCTGCAAGTACAACCCTCCTCTGGAATTCCAGAGTTCTGGAGAGCTACGCCTGAGGCGCACATCTCCTCTCAGAGGGTAGGGAAGCATAGGACAGTAGTTTTATTGGGTTAGTAAAACTCCATGTTGATGTGCAATGGCGGATTCCTTTTGATGCTTTTTTAATGTTAGCTCATTCCAGAGTGATACACTAATACCAAGGGAAGAAGGGCCTGCCCAGTTCATCTGTCATTCTCTTTGTTCTGCAAGAACTACCCAGAAATATGTTTCTTCAAGAGTCTCTTATAATTATAGTCCAGCTCACCCCATATGCTTTTCTGCAAAAGGATCTTATTAACAGCCCCTGCCACCAGGCTTTTATATTCTGTGTTCCCACCCTTTGATTCCTATGGGTCTTTTACAAACTCACTAAAAAATATATGAAAAGATACATGGGAGTTTTGGATCTTGGTAAGATGGAGTTAGCCTACTCCGTCCTGTCCATTACAATGAATGCAGCTGTAAAGCCTGAGCACAATTCATGAAACAGCTATTTGAGGACCCTGAAGAGTAAATAGTAGGGTGCAGATTGGGGAAGCACTACCAAACCAGCAGCGAGTTCACTATTTTTTCCCCTGTAATATCTCCTAGCATAGACTCAATGCCCCACACCCAGAAGTGGGCCTCTGCTGACAGAGAGAGGACCAGGAGCTCTAATACTGGCTTAAGGAGCAGGAACAAGGTCTCCTAATGCTCAGATTGTGCAAGGTTAAATCTGTCCTTTTTTTGTTTTTTCTCTATTTCCTTATATCCTGGAAGCAATCCTCCAACAGCAGCACAGCAGGAGCAGCAATGACAATCAGAATCCACATGAAAACTTTTATGCAGAGGGCGGGGAACCTCTCTCCAGACAGAGCAGCTACACTTCCAAGAGGGTGGGATGAAACCCTGCTGCTTTCTTCCCCCTTGCTGTCTATCTTCCTACTGCTTGGCCCCAGATGAAAGCGCAGATGTAGGTAGTATGAGGCAGGGCAGGATAAATAGAGCCAGCTTTCTGGCCAATGGAACAGAAAGGGAGCCTGGGAACCAGAAGGTACTGGGCAGATTTCAGAGAGGGAGGTGCTCAGGAAAGTGACTCTATAAAGTTGGTTGTGAGTTTCTGCGCTGACCCCTGAGCTGAATCTGCACGGATCTGATCTTAAGCAGCATACCGTAGACCCTCAGGTCTGAACTTCAGAATAGACCACCACCCAAGGTCTAAGACTGGCCATGTGGAACATATTTTAGTAGCACTATGGATTTCTCATCAGAAACCAGGGAAGCCTTCTGATAGGAGTACAATATTTTTTAAATGTTGAAAGAAAAGAGCTATTAATCCAGAATTCTACATGTAGTAAAAATATCCTTCATGAATGAAGGCAAAATGAAGATATCCTCAAATGAATGAAAACTTCCTGTCCAGAGACCTGCTCTGAGAGAGTTACTAAAGGTTTTTTCAGCAGAAAGGAAATGACACTAAATAGAAACTTGGAATAGGAAGAATAAAGGAAGAATAACAGAAGTGGTAAATATTTGACAAAAACAGCATAATCTGATAGGGTATTCAGTGTATGTATAGATAGCACATAAGACAATTGCTGCATAGAAAAGGGGGGAAGGTAGAGGGGGCTGTATAGTGAAAAGTTTCTAGATTCCATTTGAAATAATAAAATATTCTACGTGGACTTTGAAAAGACAAGTTTATATATTACACTCCCTAAAATTATTACTAGAAGTCATACAAAGAAATGTAGAGGGCAAAGAAATAGATAAATTAAAGTGGAATACTAAAAAATGTTTAAATAATCCAAAAGAAATCAGGAAAGGGGAAATAACCCAAACAAAGAATGAACAAACAGAAAACATGTTAAAACAGAAGATATAAATCCAAGCATATCAGTGATTACATTAAATACAAATTGTCTAAATATGCCAACTAAAAAACAGATTTTGTTGCCAAGATTTTTTTTTCAATAACCTAAACACCTAAATATATGCTGTCCGCAAGACAGTTAACTCAAATATGATGGTATAGATAGAGGGTAAAAGTAAAACTATGGAAAATGACATACCACATAAACACTAATTAAAGAAAGCCAGAATGGTTCTATTAATATTAAATGAAATAGATTTCAGAGCAATGAAATTTACTAGGAATAAAGAGTGACATTACATAATGATAAAGGATCAATTCACCAAGAACAGATAACAATTCTAATATGTATACACCTAAAAACAAAGCTTCAAAGTACATGAAGCACAACCTGAAGAAGTTAGATGAGTCTTTAATATGCTCCTCTTAGGAATAGAACTAGTAGAGTAAACTTCAGCAAGGATATAGAAGAATTGAAAAATACCATCAGCCAACAGAATCTGATTAGTATTTGTACAACATTCCACTCAACAATAGCAGAATACACATATTTTCAAGTACATATTGAACATTTACCAAGGTAGACCAAACCTTGCTTCATAAAACAAATGTAAATAAATTCAGATGAAAAAGTAGAAACAGAAAGATAGCAGGAAAAATATCTCCACATCTTGGAAATTAAACAACGAACTTTGTAGTAATCCATGGGTCAAAGAGAAAGTCTCAACGATATTAGAAAATATTTTAGTTGAATAGAAATGAACATATAACATTTCAAAATTAGTGGGTTGCCGCTAAAGCAATGCTTAGAGGGAAACTTGCAACATTAAATGCTCATATTAGAAAAAAAGGAAAGGTCTCAAATCAACAAGTAACCTTCTACCCTAAGAAACTAGAAACAGAAAAGTAAGATAAACTCACAGCAAGAAAGATGGAAATTAGATATAAACACAGAAAGTAGTAAAATTAAAAACAGAAAAACAATACAGAAAAATCAACTAAACTAAAAGGTGGCTTTTTAAAAGATTGGCCGGACACAGTGGCTCATGCCTGTAATCCCAGCAGTTTGGGAGGCCGAGGTGGGGGGATCAGGAGTTCAAGACCAGCCTGACCACCATGCTGAAACCCCGTCTCTACTAAAAATACAAAAATTAGGCGTGGTGGCAGGTGCCTGTAATTCCGACTACTTGGTAGGCTGAGGCAGGAGAATCGCTTGAACCTGGGAGGTTGAGGTTGCAGTGAGCCGAGATCATGCCATTGCACTTCATCCTGGGTGACAAGAGCGAAACTCCATCTAAAAAAAAAAATAAAAATAATATAAAGTCAATAAAATTGGTAAGTCTGTCAAGGGATTGAAAAAGGCGCAATTTATCAATAGCAGGAATAAGAAGGGGTATCATTAGATATTCTGAGAAATTCAAAGGGCCATAAGGAAATACTATGAACAATTAGATCCACATAAAATCCAACCACTTAGATGAGATGGGCCAATTACTTAAAAACCACAACTACCAAACTCACAAAAGATGAAAGAGAAAACCTAGAGTCCTATAACTAAGAAATTGAACTTGTATTTGAAAACCTGAACAGGAAATCTCCAGACCCAGATGATTTCACTGGTGAATTCTGCCAAACATTAAAAGAAGAAATGTCACCAGTTCTGTTCACAGTCTTCCAGAAAGTTGAAGATGAGGAAGTACTTTCCAATTTATTTTATGATACCAGCATTACCCAAAGACAGTATGAGAAAGGAAATCTGCAGAACAGCATTTTTCATAAGTGTAGATACAAAATTTCTCAACAAAACATTAGCAAACTATATCCAACTATATATACATATATTTTTAAAATTATGATCAAGTGGAGCTTATCTAGGAAATGCAAGGCTATTCAGAATTCAAAAATCAATGTAATCCACTATGTTATGAAGTTATAAAAGAAAAATCACATGATTATATCAATTGATGAGGAAAAAGACTTTGGCAAAATGCAACATCTATTCATGAAATAAAAATCAATACTTAAAATAGATTATAAATCTAAATGTAAAATACATAAAACTATAAAATCATAAGAAACAAAGATAGGAGATAGTCTTTGTAGTCTATAAGATTAGACAAAGAGTTCCTAGACCTAACACCAAAAGTACAACTCATAAGAGAAAAAATTGTTAACCTGGACCTCATCAAAATTAAAAACTCACTCTGTAAGTTACTATTAAGAGAATGAAAAAGCAAGCAATAGTTGGGTAGAAAATACTGACAAATCACATATCTGACAAAAGACTTGTGTCCAGAAAATACAAGCAACTCTCAAAACTCAATAGTAAGGAAGTAGACAACCCAATTTTAAAATGGGCAAAAGATATGAACAGATGCTTCCTCAAAGAGGGTCTACAGATGTCAAAAAAAGTGAAAAGATGTCCACTGCCATTAGCCATTAGAGACATGCAAATTAAGCCGCTAATAATGTACCACCTCAACTTTCTTAGATTAGCTAAAATATAAAGTACTGATAGTATTAATTCCCTTTAAGGTTGTAGAACACTGGATCATTCCTACATTGCTGGTAGAGAGGTAGAATGGCATGGCCACTCTGGAAAACAGTTTGGTCGTTTCTTATATAGTTTCCATATGACCCAGATGTTCTAGTCCTGGGTTCTTCAGAAAAATACAAACACATTCACTGAAAAACCTGTACACCAATGGGCATAGCAGCTCTATTCATAATTACCCAAACTGGAAACAATCCAAATTTCTTCAATGGGTGAATGCATAAACTGGCTGTGGAACACCCACACAGTAGAAAACTACTCACCAACGAGAAGGCACACGGTATTGACAGACCCAAGTTGGATAAATCTCAAAGGCATTATGCTGGGTAGAAGCAGCCAGGCTCAGAAGGTTACATGCTCTAGGATTATACTTTTATGACATTCTCGAAAAGAGAGCATAGGGATGGAGAACAGAGGAGAGCTGGCCAGGGTTTTTGGGGAGTGGAGGGCTGAGAGAGTTTTGTAGAGAGCTGTCTCGTGTCTTGATGGTGATGACTGTTCCACACATTTATACATGTGCTAAAACGCATAGAACCGTGCCCCTGAAGAAAAAGGCTCGCTGTGTGTTAATTTTAAGGAAAAACAAAAAACAAACGTTTTAAAGCATCCAGCGTCAGCGTCACTTTTTCGAGACTAATGAAATTTGACTGAACCTCACTTGGCTCTTTCCCTGCATCCCCTGCTGTGGTCGCCGGGGAGCAGCAGTGCAGTGCTGTGCTTTGGGGTGGAGGAACCTGCTGGACCCTTCCTGTCTCTACTCACTTCCCATTAAGTTGGGTTCCTCATCCTTTTCTGAGGACTCATTTCATTTCCTTTCCCTGTCCCCACTCATCCAAAAGCTCAGACCAGGTTTGCTTGGTCTGCCATTCACAGCTGTGCCATCAGCCTCCCCCTGCCTCCCCACCCTATCCTTTCCTTCTCCAATTGAGCCCGACTCTGCTGCCAAACTTGACCACCTGGCTTTCCCCTGGGCTGTCCTCTCCACTCCTGACCATGCACCCCTCGAAGCTATCTCATATGCTTGCCTCTGGGGACTCTCTGGCTGGGCTCCCTCCTTGGTGAACACCCTTGACAATTCGTTGGAACTTCTCACCGGGCGGTAGTGTATTGCACACCCTGTACCAGCTTCTGAGGAGTGAGTTCAGTCTCTTCCTCTAGACACTGAGCTGCTTTTAGCTGAGGGCCAAGACCTCTTTCCTGGTGCCTCCTCTATATTGCTTGATGGAGCGCCTTGTGCACAGAAGGTGCAAATCAGAGAATATAGAACAAAGGATATTCTTCCTGTCTCTCATTGCCCTGGTCCAGAGAACCCTCAAGTCAGAAGTGGAAGAGGCCCTGTCAAAGGGGGAGGGAGTGGGGAGATGTTAGTCAAAGGGTAAAAAGCTTCGGTTAGACAGGAGGAATCAGGTTTTGAAGTCTGTTGCACAGCAGGGTGACTATAGTTAATAACAACATACAGTGTTGTATATTTCAAAATTGCAAGGAGAGTAAATGTCAGATGTCTCACCACAAATAAGTGAAGTGACAGATATGGTAATTAGCTTAATTCAATCATTCCATGTTGTGTATATATACATCTAAACATTGCATTGTACCCTATAAACATGTACCGTTATTACGGGTCCTGGAAGGTAGCCTGTCCCCCACTTCCCTGGAGGTCTGTCTGTATTGCATTTAATAAATGGATGTTTGAGTTCCACCCATGGGTGCCCTTCTGCCTCAATCCCCTACTATGTGTATCCAGATAGGCTAGTTGTGCTGTGTGGCACACAATCCCCAAATCTCATTAAAGCCGATGTGCTCATCACACAGCTGCTGGGCCCTTGTTGAAAAGTGTCCTCACCCAAGGACCCAGGCTGAGAGAGGCTTCACCTCCCATCACCAAGGGAGGTGAATGGAAAAAGGAATGAGGCAGATTTTGCACTGACTCTTCATGCTTCTCCCTGGGAACCAACACATGGCACTTGTGCCTACATGTTCTTGGCCGAGCGAAGGGGCAGGGAAGCGCAATCCTACTGTGTCTAGAAGACAAACTGGAAATATTTGGTGAACAGAAATCCTAACACCACAGGTGACCACCGCAGTGGGAAGGGCCGCTCCTCCTAGGAGCGGAAGTGAGGGTCACAGTCTTCCCTTGATTTCCTGCAGTATCTTCCCCAAGAGGGAACGCAAACACCAGCCTCCTGTTAGTGTGTGGCACTGTTTCTCTGCATGGTGTGCTTAGTTTTTGTGCTATAAACTCAAGCAGCCAGAATTAGTCACTCTCAGTTCTGTGTTCCCAGAACACTGGGTCCATAGGTCCATAACAGATCATGCCACAGTGATTTGGAGGGAGCTGTAGGAAGTGGCAGGAGGGTGCACAGCCTCACAGTGTGGGCCCTGGGCAGCCTGTGCCACCACTTCCCAGACCTGTGATGTTGGTGAGTTACACAGCCTCTCAGTGCCGTGCTCCTTCCCCTTGGCATGGAAATGCAATAGTACCTGCCTTAAAGGGTTGCCATGAGGATTGAAGGAATGAATGGATGTAAAGCTCTTAACATGGTGCCCGTTACATACATAGTAAGTGCCCAGCAAATGTTACCTGTGTAACCCGACCCAAACTCCCAAGATGCCCGATGATGGACGCTTCAGAACAGATAACAGAAGGCCCTGCATTCAAAAGTCAATATCCATGTATATTTAAAACACACACATACCTTACCTTCCTCCCTCCCTTGGTCTCTCTCTTGCTCTCTCTTATTCTCTCTCTTTCTCTTATTCTCTCTCTCTCTCCCTCTTGTTGTCTCTTTCTCTCTCTCTTATTCTCTCTCTCTCATCTTTTATTATTTCTCTCTCTCTCTTAATAAGAAGATAACAAACAACCCAATTGGAAAATAGGCAGAAGGTTTGAACAAATGCTTCACAAAATAAGATACATAAATGGCCATTAAGCATGTAAAAAGATGTCCAACATCACTCGTCACCAGAAAAATGCAGATCCAAGCCATAACATTTCAATGGCTAAAGTTAAAAAAAAAAAACAAACAAACCACTCATAACACCAAATGTTGACAGGGATTGCAGCAACCGGGACTTTCATACATTGCTGGTGGAAAAGCAGAGACAGTGTAGCCAGCTTTGTGCAGCCTTGTCTTATCAGGTTAAACATACGCTTACCAGATGACCCAGCAATTCCATGCCTCTGTATTCACCCAAGAGAAATGAATGCCTCTATCTATACAAAGATCTGTATCAGAGTATTCAGAATGGCATTATTCTTATTACCTCCAAGCTGGAAATGAACCAGATGTTGTGGCATATTCATACACAGGAATACTAGTCAGCAGGAAAAAGGAATGGGATGTTAATATGTGTAGCAACACGATGCATCTCAAAAACGTCATGCTAAATCAAAGTAAAAGACTGTATACTCTGATTCCAGGGCTGTTAAATTCTAGACCAGGTGAAACTACCCGCAGATCAGTGGTTGCCTGTGGCTGTGGCTGGGGGTGGGCGGGTCAATCACAAAGACACAGGAGAAACCTCTTTAGGAAGAGGGAAGTGTTGTTTATCTTGATTTTGGTGGTAGTTACCCAATTAATACACCAAACTATGCACTTAAAATGGATGAATTTTATGGAATTTAAAAAATGCCTTAAATCCCCAAAGCCTGGCCAGGCATGGTGCCTCATGCCTGTAATCCCAGCACATTTGGAGACCGAGGCTGGTGGATCACCTGAGGTCAGGAGTTTGAGACCAGCCTGGTCAACATGGTGAAACCCCATCTCTCCTAAAAAATACAAAATTAGCCAGGTGTGGTGGCACGTGCCTGTAATCCCAGCTACTCGGGAGGTTGAGGCAGGAGAATCGCTTGAACTGGGAGGCGGAAGTTGTAGTGAGCTGAGATCTCAGTACTACACTCCAGCCTGGGCAGCAAGAGTGAGACTCTCTCTCAAAAACCAAAAACCAAAGCTTGGTTGTTGGGGTGTCTTTCAAAACTTTCGTCCCAGTGTCTGTGTGTGGTGGTCTCAGGGCCTGCCGAGAGGACCCTCTTTTTGGGAATAAGGTCATTCCAGGCTCATTTTCTTTCTCTTGCCTGAGAGCAGCGGAACCAGCTGACAGCGACCGGTTTCCAGTGGGCACCACAGTGTGTCCCAGCCGGAGGTGGATGGAAACAAGCTTGTGTCTCTGTCACTAACAATGGGAGCTTTCGTCAGAGTTGCTGTCAGGCCGTGTTGGTCGTCATTACACCCGTTGAAGAAGAGAACAGAGCAGTAATGAGCTGGATGTTATCGGCTCACAAATAATTTATAATGGGCAAACTAGGACAGGAACAGAGCTTTTTTTGGCTAAGGAGGTTGCATGTCACTCTTTAAAATCTAGGCCAAAAAATTATTTATAATGCATAGACACTCACTTGGAAAGTTAAAGGGTTCCTTTCTTCTCTCCCGTGTGTTTGAACATGGTCTTTTAGCCTGGACTGGCAACAAGACGCCGCAACATCTTGCCGCCACGCCTGCAGTTAGTGTGTGATGTGAGAGAGCGCAGGTAAAGAGAATGGCTCGGCAAGGGACAGGGCCTTTGTAGAAGTCCCTTAATCTAGAATCCAAGAACAGACAGGGAGGAGGGGAGAGGCAGGAAAAGACCCCTAGGTAAAGGGTGGTGACCGCGCACATTAGCTGAGCTTTGAAGAATTGCCCACATGTTATCAGGAAACAGCCTAAACTGAGATGGGACAGGTAAAAGATGGGTTGTGAACGTGTGTGTTGAAATCAAGGCAGGTTGTGTGCAATTAGGCAGGGGCAAACTGAGTGGTTAGGGTCCCCGTGGTGTCTAGGGAAAGGGTTTTAGAAATACGTCCCTTTATGTCCAAGGGCTGTCCTGGGAAGCAGTCTTTATTGATACTGTTACCTATAGATACTTATACCTGCTCCAAGGGAGGTGCGTCCGAATCCAGCAGCACACTCTGTCCTGACCACACATTGGCCAGGAGCCTCCCGGTGAAGGATTTGCTCCCCTGGGAACCATGATCCCGGGCCCCAGGTGCCTGGAAAAGCAGCAGTGTTTTATGGGCCTGGCCTCTGGGGCCCCTGTTCTCTCTCTGAGAGCGGACTTCTGCAACAAGTCTGTCTTCAGTGAACTGGGGAGGAGTGAGCCAGCTTTCTCAGCCCTGCATCACCTTCAAATACATGGATTGTTGATGAAGGGCCTGTGGCATGTCATTGAAGATGGAGGCCCCTCAAGTAACGCTGCTTCTGGACTTCTCCGGAGGGCTTTCTGCGTCACGTGTTCCTTGCTGGTTGTTAATTAGAGCATCCCTGACAGCCATGACTCCCTACTCAAGTTCCTGAGGATCTCAGGGTCCTCAGAGGTGCTTGGGTGGCTTGGAGGAGGCCCCTCCCCTCAAACGAAGCAGCTTCACTTTGATCTCTCCTACAGGTGTGCAGCACAGGGTGTCACTTATTTAAAATAGACTTTATTTTTTGGAGCATTTTTAGGCTCACAGACCAATTGAGTGAAAGGCACAGAGAGTTCCCATGTCCCCCTGGACCCTCCCTAGACACACTCAGCCTCCCCCATTGTCAGCATCGCCCACCAGAGTGGTGCCTTAGTTATAGCTGATAAGCTCACACTGACACATTGTTACCACCCAGAATTAACATCAAGGTGCACTTTTGTGTTGTACATTCTCCCAAGTCTAGACAAATGTGTAATGATACATATCCACCAGTACGGTGTCATACAGAGTGGATTCACTGCCCTAAAACTCCTCTCTTCCTCCCTCTCTAGCCCCTAGCAACCACTGAGCTTTATGTTGTCTCTGTAGTTTTGCGTTTTCCAGAATGTCATATACTTGCTATCATACAGTGTGTAGCTTTTTCAGACCGGCTTCTCCAACTTAGTAATATGCATTTAACTTTCCTCCATGTCATTTTAAAAAGGGTTCATCTCCTCTTAGCAGCTTGACAGCCATGGGCAGTACCTGTCATGTGTCCGCCCTGGGTCTGCACAGCCCTGGCTGTTGTGGGCAGGGTGCGTCTTGCCTCCCTGAACAGGGCGATGAGCTCTTTGGAGCAGGGGCCAGGACATATGTGCTGGTGGCACACGGGACACCTGGCCACCCCTTGGGCCCCGGAACCGGGCTGGGTGGTCTGGATTGAAGGGGACATGGTTTGAGTCTTAGGAAGGGCTCTCCGAGCGCAGCCATCTCAGTCAGCAGTGTGTCCTTTGCTCTCTGAAAGCGAAAGTTCTATGAAGTCCGAGTGAGCAGCATCCGGCCTCAGAGCTAATCTGTGTAAGATTTTGCGTCTGAGTCAGAACTCACTGATTATTAATGCCGTCTGTCTTTGTGGCCAAGAGTCTAGCAAAACATTTTCTATCCTCCTGCCTCGGAAATGTGGCCAGTGTGACCTTCTTGAAAGAGGTTTTTGATAAGATAGATGATCACAATAGAATGTGCTCTAATAGAAAGTGCTTCTGTTTCATCACAAAGCCTTTGTGACGTGGAATGTTCCAGTAACCTGCTCGTTTTGTGTTTACAGAGCTTCTCGAAACAAGTCTGAGAAGAAGCGTCGGGACCAGTTCAATGTTCTCATCAAAGAGCTCAGTTCCATGCTGCCTGGTAACACGCGGAAAATGGACAAAACCACCGTGTTGGAAAAGGTCATCGGATTTTTGCAGAAACACAATGGTAAAGGTCACCCTTCTCTGTGTTTTTCTTCCTCCCTGCCCTGTCCATGTGGTGATGACTTCACCAATCTGGGCTGCCTGGTTGGTTTTGTCTCCCCAGCCAGGCCCAGCCTTACCAGTTGAGGGCTTCCCATTTCAAAGGCACTCCACCCTCTATCTCTGGCTAGGTGGGGAGAGGGCACACACCTCCCAATTGCATTATAAGCCAGACGAGAGAATCCAAAACAACCTCACAGGCAGCACCCAGCCGAAGCAGTGTGGCATTCATAGTGACAACATCTTGATCAAAACTCCCTGGCATAAGTGTCTTTTATTCAATGCTGAACAGACGCAGTGGCTGAGTACTCACTTCCTGTGGGATCAGACCATATGGGTCTTTTCGTCCCTCTCTGCCACTGCCCTCGAACTCTTTGGTCTTTGAAGCTACATCATGAAAAAATACAGTGAAAAGAATGTATTTTCTTAATGTCACATTCATTGTGTTTTTATTGAGATATAATTTCCATCCCATAAAATTCACCATTTTAAAGTGTAGAGTGCAGGCGTCTTTAGCTTATTCACAAGGTGATGTAACCGTCACCGCTATCTAATTTCATCACGCCGGAAAAGAAACCCTGTATCCATTAGCGATCATTTCCCGTTCTTCCCCCTCCCTCCAGATCCTGCCAACCACTAATCTATTTTCTGTCTCTATCAATTCCCCTATTCTAGGCATTTTATACAAATAGAATCATACGGTATGTGGTCTTTTGTATTTGGCTTCTTTCACTTAGCATCTGTGTTTTAGCACTCAGGAGTACTTCATTCCATTTTATGGACCAACAGTATTCCGTTGTATGGATATATTAATACCATATTTTGATTAACCATTCATCAGTTGATGGATATTTGGGTTGTTTACAATTTTTGGAAATTATGAATGATGCTGCTGTGAACATTCATGTACAAATCTGTAAGTTGATATATATTTTTCACTTCTCTTGTTTGTATTCCTAGGAGGGGAATTGCTGCATTAAATGGTAGTGTTTAACTTTTTGAGGAACTGCCAAACTGTTTTCCAAGGTGGCTTGTACCAATTTACATTCCCAGCAGCAATGTATGAGGGTTCTAATTTCTCCACATCCTTGCCAACACTTGTTACTGTCTTTTTTTATTATAACTATTATTAATACCATCTCCCTAGTGGGTGTGAAGTGGTATCTTATATGACTTTGATTCGAATTTCCCAATGACTAATGATGTTTTCCTTTTCATGATCTTTTCATGTGTTTATTGGCCATTTATATATCTTCTTTGGAGAAATGTCCAAATCCATGGCCCGTTTTTAAATCATTGATTTTTCTTTTTATGCCTGAATGGTAAGAGTTATTCATGTATTCTGGATACTAGACCCTTATCTGGTATAGAATTTGAAAGTATCTTGCCCCATTCTGTGGATTGTCTTTTTACTTTTCAAGTGATACTCTTTGACACACGAAGGTTTTAAATTTTAATTGTTAATGTCCAATTTATTTTTTTCTTTTGATTGCTTGTGCTTGAGGCATCCTATCTAAGAAACCGTTGCCTAATCTAAGGTAATAAGGATTTATATCTATGTTTTCTTCCAAGAGGTTTATAATTTTAAACTAGGTTAAGCATAGATATTTGATCCATTTTGTGTTTGTTTTTGTAGATGTTGTAAGGTAGGCTGTGAAAATTCATCCTTTTGCATGTGGATTTCCAGTTATCCTGCCACTCCATTCTTTTTCTAACTTTGTAATACTTTATAAAAGTAACACATACAGAGACTATACATATCATAACTATACAGTTGAATTAATTATCACAAAGCAGACACAGCCAGGGAACCAACGACTCAGATCAAGAAATAGAAGCCCCTTCCTGTCTTCCTCTGCTTTCCCAAAAGAAGGAACCTCTGTGCTGACTTCTAACCCCATAGGTTGGTTTTGCCTGTTGGGGCCTTATTCAGATGGAACCATGAATTATGCACATGATGTTTAGAGATTCCTCCCATTCTTCCAGTGCTGTTGCTGGTTCCTTTCATTAGTGTATAATATTCCATCACATGATTGCCTGCATATGCCGCTTGAACCCATCCTTGAACTCATGTCTTTCTCAAATCATTTTCTCTCCCTTTTCCTCTCCTTCAAACCCTTTTACCTGTTAGTGTGATCGCACCTACCCTGCCAGTCACCCAGGATGTTACAAAAAGTCACAGAATAGTGGAGAGGGCTCTGAACCTATTAGCAAGCAGGAAGAGCAGAATTCTTTTCTCTTTAATCATGACACCAAACATAATAAGTCAGAAATGCCAGACTTCGTGAGGAAATAATTACAGTTCTTCCACACAGGCAGTGATGTGTCTCTTCCACTGAACATTTTCCTAGACAAGATGATTTCATGAAAGAGGGTGCGGCTGGGACATCAGAAAGTTTAATTATACTTCTTATTCTTTTATTATTTCTTTGATGATCATATCTACCTATTAAAAATGTGACAGTAATGATACATCCTCATATTATTTTTTTCCAAAGCTGCCCAGGAGAGAGTAAAGAACATGTTAATTGCTTTTGTTAAAAGTCAGGGAAGACCAATCAAGCAGGATTGGAATGAAGTGTTACAGCAGTATTTGATCGCCCTGATAATTTAATCAAAATGGTTATATTTCCTAAATAATGATTTAGCCAAGTGAAATAGCAGGTTGGTTTGATTGCCAAGATATTTTGTGCAAATTACTCAAACTAGGTCAGTGCCACTGAGAAGCAGGACAGCTGTTAAATAGGACAGCTGGGATCAAGTTCGTCAGCCTGACATTTATGCCGCGCTCTGTCCACTGTGGAATGACAGAATTGTCAAATCTGGGTCCTGGAAAGGATCAGTCAGCAGAAATGCAGCCTCCAAACACCGGGAGAGCCTGCTTCAGCTCGCCTTTTTCATAAGACGAAGGTCTAGTCCTCACAACCCACTTAAACACAACCAGGATCATGCCAGGATCTCACCCGTCTCTGATTTCGTGTTCAAAAGAAAGCAGACAATTCATGGAACATTTTTTGGGGAAATAGAGTTGTTAGAGCAAAACTTGGACTAAAGCAAAAAAGCAAAGCAATCACTTTACTTGCAATCCAAATGGACATGAACTCTGCAGACATCTGCAACAGAGTAGAGAATACTGACCGTAAGCATCTATGCAGGGCTTGCTGTGAGCTGCGCAATATTCTACGAGCTCTACATACAGGAACTCCTCTACATAAAGCTCCTCTTCGTGGCAGCGCTTTTTTTTTTTTTTTTTTTTTTTTTTTTGAGACAGAGTCTTGGTCTGTCACCCAGGCTGGAGTGCAGTGGGGCAATTTTGGCTCACCGCAACCTCCGCCTCCCAGGTTCAAGCAATTCTCCTGCCTTAGCTTCCCAAGTAGCTGGGATTACAGACACGTGCCACCACATCTGGCTAATTTTTTGTATTTTTAGTGGAGATGGGGTTTTGCCACTTTGGCCAGACTGGTCTCAAATTCCTGGCCTCAAGTGATCTGCCCGCCTTGGCCTCCCAAAGTGCTGGGATCACAGGCGTGAGCCACCGCGCCCGGCCCATGGCAGCACTTCGAGTTAGTTCCATCACACAGATGAGGCACACAAGGTCAAGTCACTCATCCAACTCAGACAGCCAGGAAAACGTGGAATCTAAACCCAGCAGCCTGTCTCCAGACCCCAGCTTTTTAGCGCTACACTCTATGGCTCCTCCACGAGAGGTGATCTGCAGGGCTTCTTGTGGCTGTTTATACCACAGCTGCACTACAGCTGTTCCTGAGTGTGTCCATTTAGACTACTGGTTCTCAACCTTGTGTGCATATTTGAATCACCTGAAGAGCTTTTGAAAACTACATATTACCAGGTAACCCCACACAGACCAATATGTCACGATCTCTAGGGGTGGGACCATACTGGGATACCAGCTTGCAAGAGAAGATTGTTCAATTTTCAGGAGTTTTGCCAAAGTTGGTAGCTTGAAATCAGCCATGGTAGGCATATCTACACCACAGAAAGGGGCAAACACTGCAAATCAGGGCTGTTTGTTGTAGAGGGTGGAGAGCCTTTCACCAGCAGGTGGTCAGGTAAAGCCCAGGCATCAGCATTTTTAAAGCTCCCCAGGTGATTCCGGCGTGCAGTGAGGGTTAAGAACTATGAATTTCAACATGCTTCCTGCCTTCATGCTAAAGGCAGACCATATGATAAGTAAGGACAGATGATTAGGTCTAAGTAGTTGCTATAATTATTTAGCTCTTTCCCCAATAATCTTTCAGCATTGTTTGTTTTCTCAGCTTGGGAAATAAATTGTAATCCTGAACTGTACAAGTAATACAAATCAAAATGAGAATCTGATCACGATTCTTTGTAGCAAAATGTTGTAACAGTAGCTATTGTAAGATAGACATCCCTAAAGTCTGTAAATAGCAGGACATATCGGACATCCTTATCTACATCCATCTAAATGTTCTCCAGGGTCAGGCTGGCCTACGCGTTACCCTCTTCCTGAGTGAGTCTCAAGCTGACCTAATGAAATTTTCTCCTACTATTAAATCCCATTCCTCATTCACACCTCTTTAATGTGTCTGTCTTCATGGATGGAAGGTGAGGTGGGGAGAGCTGTAGAATAAGGAGAAATTTCCCTGTTGAACAGGGTAATATTTACCCAGGACAGCTGTGGAATTTCTGCCCAATTTTCCAGGATTTTATTTGAGCACATACATCTCAAACATATACTGCTTATTACTCAGATATACCAGGAGCCGTCGGGAGTTGAGCACGCTAGGAAATGGCTATAGGTGATACCGGAGTAGAATTCTGGGGGTTGGCTCTTAATCACAATGTTTTCCTACAAAAGTGGCTCTCAGGTGGTTTTGTTTCCCTGGAAATTTGGAAACCACTTTGACCGTAACACTGAATTTTATTTCCCAGTGTAACATTTTTTCCTCGATTTGAGACATCGTATCTAACATATTTTTTTTAATATGCTATGAACTGAACCTTCACTTCCAAGGAGACTAATTCAATTGTTGAAATACAAAGTGAATGAGATGGCTGCTTTCGGTATTACTATGCTAGCGTTGACAAAATACCCAGTCATACAGAATGATCTAAAAATTACTGAGGTTAAAGAAGTGGGTCTTTCCTTTTCCTTCACCGTTACGTTGAGTGGATCTCTATCTAAATGAAATTTGGGCTGCCACAAAGACTCCTCTACTAGACAGACAGGTAATCTGCAGTTTGATCCTCGTGGTCAAAAGAGTCTGACAGTTGAGTGTGCATATTGGGGAGAAGAGGAAAGGCATTTGTGAGGTTAATATTGTAGCACATCTTCCATCCCTCTCTTTTCTAAGTGGCCAAACTGTGGCAACCATTTGTTTGAAGAGGTGGGAGTTGCACCCTCTCTTCCTCGTCTCGGCCAGCACCACAGAACAGATTCTGGCCAAGATGTGCATGTAGCACCTGCCTCTACTTCCCGTGCTGCGTTCCACCATGTGCGTACGACACCTGGCACTGGGTGTGTCCCCACAGTGCGGCCCTTCCTCCAGGGGCCCTCTCAGTGTCGTTGGCTGCCTGACCACCAGCACAGCTTCCTCTCCGGGGTTTCTTCCAGTGTTCAGTTACCAAAGGCTCACAGCGGCTCTCTTGTGCCGCTTTAAAATCACAAAGACAAAAATCCAACGTTGTATAACAGCAGCAGCAACTTGTTCTTTCTGACATCTTGAAGGAAGGAACCTTCCTGGTGGAGCCGAGCACTGCTGGGAACGTTGGATTTCAGAACAAGTGGGGGTTTACAGGGTCACGTGCACAACTCAGCTCTTTTTTTTTTTTTTTTTTTTTTTTTTTTTTTTTTGAGACGGAGTCTGGCTCTGTCGCCCAGGCTGGAGTGCAGTGGCTCGATCTCGGCTCACTGCAAGCTCCGCCTCCTGGGTTCACGCCAGTCTCCTGCCTCATTCTCCCGAGGAGCTGGGACTACAGGCGCCCGCCACCACGCGTGGCTAATTTTTTTTGTATTTTTAGTAGAGACAGGATTTCACCATGTTAGCCAGGATGGTCTCGATCTCCTGACCTCGTGATCTGCCCTCCTCTGCCTCCCAAAGTGCTGGGATTACAGGCGTGAGCCACCGCGCCCGGCCATAACTCAGTTCTTTACATCCTTTGTTCATGAGTAGCTGCTGCATTCACTCAGATTCATTCATTCAAATGGCAGAGTGCATTCCTCATGCTCCATGTAAGAGATTATCAAAAACACAAGCCCAAAGGAGAGAGCCTTGAAATCTTTCTCCTGGCTTAAAGTTGATGGATTATCTGCCTGGACCATTTGCATTCTCCAGGAAGTTATTAAACAGGTTAGTTTTATTCTCTGAGATACGAGTCTTATGTTCTTTAGCACTGAGGAAATAGTCTCTGAAGAAACCTATTACTACATGAAATGGAGCAAAATGTTGGTTTAAGATGGAGGATAAACAGAAGGAAAAACAAACGTATTTGATATTGCATTTGAGCTACCTGTAATTATCTTATCAGAAATAATTTAATAATAGAACAAAACATTCTGTAAAAATGCAGAACTAAAATATTTAAGGAACCCCTTGTAGGCCAATGACTATTTGAATTTATAAATGCGCATAATGTCTTCAGTACAAGGCAGTTGCGTGAAATGGATGAACTGTAGATTAACCCCTAAAAGTTTTGAGGAGAGTACATTCTGTGTATGGGTATAGCGCACTGTATTTCAGTAACGGAAGTGCGGAAAAATATGGTACATTCTGTATAACACAGTGGGTTATTTTCCACATGCCTAAGATGTTTCTGGAATTTTTTAAATCCCAGGTCTGTGAAGTGTTTTGCTTCACCTGGACCATGAAGAAGCCACTTAGGAAGGTGTCACAACCATCCCAGTGTTTGTTCCTGTTGCCTTCATAGGTGGCAACTACCTAATTCCAACTGTTGGCGACGGAGTTCGTCATGTAGACATTCAGGGCTGTGGTACCACCTGTAAGGGCAGGCACCCCAGCCATAGAGAAGGTGGGGGATGATCCTCCCTAAAGCCTCATTAAGGGAGGTGAGAACATTCAAAGCTCCCAGTCCTTGGAAATCAGGGTAACATATTTCCTTATGCTGGCTTCTTAAATTAAACTACACAGAAGTTTACACAAAATTACACAGAAGTAACATGTGCTTCATCTGTTAATTCCAACTTCTAGGTGCCATTGACTATAAAGGCTTATTTGTGTCTCTTTTTTAGAAGTCTCAGCGCAAACGGAAATCTGTGACATTCAGCAGGACTGGAAGCCTTCATTCCTCAGTAATGAAGAATTCACCCAGCTGATGTTGGAGGTGAAACGCACTTTCAAAATCGCTTCAACAGTTGCCAGTGAAAATGTAGCTACTTGTTGCAGATAAGCCCCTGTGCCCAAAGGAAACTACCGTTCTTGATCCAGGGAAGACTTGGCTTTGAAACAGATGCCCTCCCTGAGGCTCTCTGCCTGCTGTTGCCTGTGGGCCATGTCAACAAGAATCCCAAAATTGAATGTGGTCACGTGCTTTCACTACAGTGACCACAGGATGAGCCCCTTGATGGTGTCACAACCAGAGGACACTTTGCTAGGGAGTCAGGAAGGGTGGGTTCGAGGTGGGTAGAGAGAGGGGAAGGACAGAGGGAAGATGAATCAGCTGGCACTGTCATTTGACTCAGAGTCTTCTCTTTAGACTGCTATGATGATACGTTTTCTCTTAGTAGAAACACGTCTTGAAATTAAAAGTTGTCTTTTAAAGATATGCTTTGAACTTGAACTCATATTACGTCCACATGGCGTACAGATGTTAGCCACAGGGACCCCGTGCCTCCCCATCCGGCTCACGCCCTTTCTGTGCTGAGTGAGATGCTCATGTTCCTCCTTCTGGGTCAGAGGCCCCATACTCATCTATAGGGCTGTATTTGTGAAAACCTGGCTGATCTCAACATCGTATCTTTGTATATGGGTGAAACTCCTCAGTACAGATGAGCATAAGCCTCTACAGAAACAGCTGCCAAGGTGCTGTGGCTTCTCACCTGGGATAAGTTTTGGAGTATATGGACATGGCAGTGGAGCAGAAAAAGCTCCAGGGAGGCATATCCAGGCCTGCAACCAAGAAGAGGTGAACTGGGACAGATGAGCTCAGCAAAGGGAAGTTAGATGCCGGCTGTGACCAGTGGTTCCTGGCAGGGTGTTTGGAGAGTGGCTTCTGGGGATAAATCTTTCTCTCTCATATCTTATGTGCCTATATAAGACTGATGTAAACTTCAATTTACATAGATTAACTTGCAGAAAACAAAGTACTGGAGTAAGAAAATGCCAGAATGAAGATGTCCAAATATTATGAAATGTAAACGCATTAATGAACATTTGCATAAGATGAAAGATACTTAAATCTACATGTGAACTATATTTAAAGAAAATACAGAACTTTCTGCAGAAGCAATGCATTTTTAAGTATGTTAAATTTAAAGCAGCTTGTGAAATGTTGAATTAATGTATCATTATGCTAATTTACATAAATCGATTTATCTTTTAATTCTTATGGAAAAGTAGTTAAAACACATAACCCTATAGCAGCAGCCTTTTTTTAAGAGCCTGTAGCACAACCTTTTTTTTTTTTTTTTTCCCAGTGAGTTTCAAACTATCAAAAGTATTTGAGGAAATAGGGCTTTTGTAAAGTTAAAAATGAATACATTTCGGGGCTAGAAGACAGGACTGAGATTCAGGAGACTGGAATTTCTAGACAAGGAAGATTGATATTTGTATAGTCTTTATACGCTTTTCCTTGCTCCCGGTGTGGACTCCTAGAAGCCGGTGGAAAGGAAATCATGCTAGATGAATGAATTGGATCTGAAATTAAGCTGCACAACCAGCAGGCCTTCTGGGTGAATGGCAGCTGTGAGTGGTCTGGGAAGTCCACCAACTAGTACTGCTGACCCTGACTGTGTCAGGCTTCTCTTCCAACCTGTGGCTCTTCAGTAGACACAGACCTAGTGCTGAGTGACTGGAGCCTTCTAGCATCTCCTTCCTGATGGCCTGAGCCCCAGCTGTGGTTGCGGGAGACGGAGAGCCTCCAGGGTGATGTCATCATTGTCCGGTGCAACCTTCCCATAGCATGGGTCTCTCTCCAGCTGCACCTCCCTCTGTTTTTTTCAGAGACTGTGAAGAATCCAGGTGCCATGCCTTAGTGGCCAGGATGTTCCCTTTTTAAAATGAGGACAGAGCCCAGGAGAGAACCCATCCATCATGTCTCTAGGGAACTGCTAATGCCCTCCAGATGTGACTCCCATCTTCTTCCATCTTCTCTCAAAGAGGCACAAAACCAGACTCCAGGGGGACTCACATAGCTGTGAAGTTTGAAAAAACAAAATTGACCTGGCTGCAGACCAGCTGAGCTGGGAAAGTATCAGCTGGCAAAGACTGTGGCTACCAGCATTGGAACAATTTCACTCAAGAGGAGACCAAGTGCCTGTGGCCCGGGGAATAGGGAGCTTGTGGAATTTCTGAATTTTAATCAGAAAAGCAATCTCTTAGCCCAGAGGTTGTCCCAGAGAACACAAGAAATGTTCCAGCTGATTCAGGAATTAGCAGAAAGGGAAGGTTTCATTTCCCTCTAGTGTGGGGCGGGTATCGAATTCTGAGCCATTATGGCTGCTTTGGAGACACCCCAGTGAAAATCACCCTTCCATGGAGAGAGGCACAGCACTTTGTAATCTCTTGCTGTTGAATCCCTTTCAGATGCTACTGATGGGACTTCCAGAACCATAGCAAGCTTTCTTAAAGCAGTGACTCAGTGCAGCTCTCATAGAGTTGATGGAAATGCCAATGAGCTGATGAAAGTTATCTTCCGTCTATAAATACCTTCAGCTTTTTAACACCCGCTTGCTTTAGACATTCAGGAGGGACATGGGCTCACTGTGCAAGACCATTTGCACTGCCCTGGCTTTACCCAGCTTTCCAATCTGCTTTTTCCAGAAAAGTCTCACTGATGTCATCAACAGTACCCTTACCCCTTAAAAAAATTCACCTCCTAGAGGGCTGCCAAGATGACTTCAAAACATTTTTAGAAAAATACTTGGGAAGGAAAAGTTCCTGGGATGTACTGCTTCGTTTACCGTAACTCACAAATCTAACCCAGCGTTTTTCAATCTTGCCCTATGGTGATTTTGGACCTGGTAGTTCTTCGTCATGGGGGCTGTCCTGCGTATTACAGGATATTTGGCAGCACTAGATGCCAACACCACCCACTCCAGTGGTGACAACCAAAAATGCCTCCAGACATTACCGAAATTGCTCCCAGTTGAGAACCACTGATGTCATCCAAGAGGATGAGGTCCATTTAAGAAACATACTTGAATCTGTTCTTCAGTCTAAATCCTGCCAGCTGTCAGTGTAAAATAATAAATGAGTCTAGTGTTAACTTTCCTGGTTGAAAGAACTCTTTCCCATTTCGGCATATGCTACAAAGGTACCCTTCACACACTGCTCCTGGCCTCTCCCGGGTTCCTGCTGCCACACACTTAACCACACCCTCCTCACGTGAAAGAATGAACGCCCTTTCGTCCATGCAGATTCTCAGACATCATGTGACCATCTAGTTGAGTGCATGCAACATGTTTCCAGAGCTTTCTAAGCACATATTTCACTTTTTTTCCTAAGCGGAAAAATTTCCAGATTCGGGAAAGATAGTCTTTCAAAGAAAAAGTCAGTGAATCGACAGTGACAGGTTTCCAGTGAAAGTCTCCCTGGGCCTATTATTCCCTTAAAGACTTGGAGAGGTAGGCTTCATTTCTAGTCTCCTCCCCTTCACTGGCACTCCTCCCCTTCACCTAGACAGCCAGTTGCTACTATGATCCTATTCTCTGCTGAATTATGTCGTCTTTGTTTTAGAAATCAACTTTCAGATACATCTTATGAAAGCATTACAAGCACCCACACCAAAATAAATCCCAGTAAATAATCTAAAACCAGCAAAAGTGGCCGGGCGCAGTGGCTCACACCTGTCATCCCAGCACTTTGGGAGGCTGAGGCAGGCGGATCTCTTGAGGACAGGAGTTCAAGACCAGCCTGGCCAACATGGTGAAACCCTCTCTACTAAAAATACAAAAATTAGCTGGGCATGGTGGCGTGTGCCTGTAGTCCCAGCTACTTGGGAGGCTGAGGCAGGAGAATCGCTTGAACCTGGGAAGCGGAGGTTGCAGTGAGCCGAGATCATGCCACTGTCCTCCAGCCTGGGCGACAGTGAGACTCCATCTCAAAAAAAAAAAAAAAAAAAAATGAGCAAAAGTGTCTGCTTTATGAGAAAGCATTGTCCCCCTTCAACCTGTTATATCACAAGCACCCAGGACAGTGTACCCAGCATAGAATAGGCACTCAGTAGAGACTTTCAAATGCATGAATTTTTCAGACATTCTGAAATGCTTATGGATCCAGTTGAGTTACGCAACCCCCACACCCACCCAGCCCTGTAGAATCATGTGAATGTTCTTTACAAGCAGTTCCTTCAGTGGGCATTTCTCTTGTGGCAATGAATGTGAGCAGAGGCCCACCTCGGCCAACAGGCACACTTTCTGTTTTTCATGCATCTGTTAGGTCTGATGTCTTTATCAGGGCAAATGTTTACCATTGAACTCAGTGATGGCAGGAGTAGGGAGATGGGAACCATCAGCTATGGCTGATGTTTTCTAATGGCAATGGTGGTATTTCTGAGTCAGGCTAATAATGTGCTTATCATTAAACCTACTTAGGGAATTTCCATGGCTAAATGTTATTTTATTATGCCACTAGGTCACATTTTTCACTGATCCTGTAGTGCTTTTGCAAATGCTTCTCCTGGGCCAGACACATTCTCTGTAAGAAGCTGTCCTCCGTGGAAGGCCAAGAAGTGCCGTGAGGTTATTCATGGAAATATTCTGAGGATTATAAAACAAAGCCAGTGTCCTGAAATAGTGTCCTCTGCTTCGGTGACATGCTGCTCCATAAAAGCATTGCTAAGGAGCTTTCAAATGTTGCATTTTCCACAGGCATTAGATGGCTTCATTATCGCGGTGACAACAGACGGCAGCATCATCTATGTCTCTGACAGTATCACGCCTCTCCTTGGGCATTTACCGGTGAGTTTCTGCTCCAGTGGCCTTTACTGGTTCACATTATCATGTTTCTGTTGAGAGTCATTAGATCTCAGATTGGAGGTGGTGCAGGTGTCAGGGGGCTGCAGGTGAGAAGGGGGTGGAGAGTAAAGGACTACTGAGTTTTGGGGACAGGACCAGGCCGAGGTCAAGGTCCCAGGAGCCTTCCAGGAAAAGGGCAGATGCAGACGTGTGCCATCCTGGAACAGGCAAGGCCTGGAGTGGGAGTTGTGGCTACAGATTCTTTTCCTGGGTCAGAAATGGGGACTGATGAGAGAGTCACAGCACTGTTAGTGGAGCTCAGAGCCATCATGGAGGCTGACAGACATCCAGGGTCACCTGACAGCTGATCCAGGGAGAGGACAACAGATAACTTGGGTTGAAACATGGTTTGGGGCTTACTTGGGACCTGTCTGAGGTTGCAGGTGGGTAGCAACACTTAGTGGTGGTCAGGGTTCGGCAGCACGGCTGGTTCCTGGCGGTTGAACTGCTCTGGGAAGACTGATGTCTTGGAAGGCCTTGGGGAGTGAGGAGTGTCTGGGTGGACCTGGAGAGGGTTGGCTTTGCATTCCAGGAGTGCACGATGGATGCTCCAGGATGGCAGAAGGGGTTGTGGTATGGTCACAGGCCTTGACAGATGTCCCTCCCCACTCTTTCCCTCCTTTCCTTCCCTTCTTCTTCCCTCCTCCCTCTGCCTTTGTCCTCCCTCCCTCCCTCCCTCCTCTCTGCATAAGCCTTGCTGGCTCTCTGGTAAGCCCTGACTCAGTGACTCATGGGTCTGTACCTGGCTGGTGGAGGAGCCACCTTTGAGGCTTCTTCATGGGCATCTGACCAGGCTCCCATCTCCTGCCACACCATTGCCTGTTCCTACAGAGCCTGAGTGAGAATGACAGCTGTACCAGGAACAGCAAGTGTGATGGACAAGAACGAAACGTCCTCTCTCTTCTGTCCTCTGTCCAGCCCAGACCTTCCCCAGCACCCCCCGCACCTGCTCATCCATGGATGGGCACTCAGTTTATGTGACGAAAAGGGGAAAGCGTGCCCCGGGATCCCACATAGGAAAGCTTGGGCCAGGATGATACTGGAGGACTGTGGCTCCCTCTCCTTAGCTGCACCTGCCCAGGGAGCAGTGTGGCCTTGTTCCATGGGCGGCTTCCATCTGCCTTGGGGTGATGAGCCCTGCCCTGCTGGTGGCCCAGGGCCCACATCATCCTGGGCCATACCTTTCCCTGGAAGCCACTCCCTCGTCCCACCGTTTCTGCAAACGATGCTGCGTGCGGATCAAAGCGCCGCCTACATTTTTCTTTGCATTCACTGAGCCGTGGCCCGCAAAAGCATTTTTTATGTTGCTAAGCAGATGCCTTCCCATTAGGCCCTCATCTAACCTAATCTGTCTCCCCTTTGTGTTCCAGCCCATTTCCTAAAACAAGGGTGCGTCAGGCTGGTGGCGGGGAGCAGGGGGGCTCTCTCTTCTCGATAGCCGTCAGAAGAGGCTCATCCTCGCTCAGCCTGAAGGAGGAAGCTGGGGGTGCAGCTGCACCTTGATTTTCATCTCTGGCCAGGAGGCCAGTGATAGGGCTGCCACCATTAATACAGAAATGACCCCCATCATCACCCCAGAGAAGCTGGGCTGATCTGAGCGTGTCTAAGGACAGAAGAGGAGCTGGGGTACTTCTTTGGAGGGCGCTTGTGTTTTGTATTGAATGGCAAGGGTTCGGCAGTGGTAGGCACTGACTGAAAGCAACCACACGTGGCCTGCTTATTGACCTGGGAATGAGAGACAGGAGCCAGAGCTGTTTGGGTAAACAGGATTTACACTGTTCTGCTTTACACTCTTGTAATTATCTGATGACCCAGTTGCTGTACGTGGCGGACAGGATTTAGAAAGTAAGAGGCAAATTCTTCCGACCTGAAATTACGGAGCAATTTAGGACCACTTTCATAAGTTATTTTCTAACTCTACAAGGGCCAAAAATGACCCGACTCTGATTTATCAATGCTGGACCCACTCGAATGCAAACTAAGAGTCTGTGTCTATACCCATGCCCAGACACGGAGTCAGCCCTCAATTCCCTGGTGCAGGTGAGCCTGGGCCGGGCAGCCCCCACATTTAACTGCAATTTACTTTTAGCTTTCATTGTCCAGTTTTCACCAGGATCCTCCTCTGCAAGTGGGTAGGCAAAGGCTGCTGAGGATGGACACTTCCCTGGTGCAGTCAGCATACAGCTGGTTGGGCAGAGGAGCGGATCTGGGAGTGAGACCTCCATGACTTCCACTATGGCGAGGAAGCCCCAGTGACCCAGGCAGTGAGGCGCAGAGCGGGGCTTACCCTGGGGGCAGCTGACTACAGAACCCAGCTTGGTCACCACTCTGCTCTGGTGTCTTTCTGGTGCCCAGGATTTGGGTCATCATTTAGGAATTCTGATTTTGGTTTGGTTTATTTAGATACATACTTAATGATTAAATATGACTCCTTGTGAGCACAGGTCCTTTCCACAGATGATGCAACATTTCAAAACTTGTGAGGTTGTCTTTCCTTTGGAGTTTGCAATTTTGTCGAGAGATTTCACCCATTAAACCTTGCGTGACTAACACTGAGCACTTACAGTGTAGCAGGCACCCATTAAGAGTCACTCACATGCGTTGGTATGTGTAGGCGCACAGAACCATGCCCGGCCCGGAGCGAGGCTGTATTATGTTTGCTCTCCTTATCCTTATGGATCCTATGAAGTACGTAGCTACCCAGTTCACAGATGATGAAACTGAGGCACAGAGCGGTTAAACAATGTACCCAAGGTTCCACAGCCAGCCAGGGAAGAGCTGGGATTTGAACTCAGGCACTTTGGTTCCAGAGCTTGGTCCTTAACCACTCCTCAGAATCCTGTACAGGACACAGTAAAGCTGGATGTTTTCAGGGTGTGGGGCTCCGAAAGGGAGAATGAGGAGCTGAGAGGTGGTGGTCAGTCCTCGAGGAAGAAGCGGCTCTTCTTCATGGAGATCGGGACACAGGGTAGCAGAGGGTAGGAGGCTGGGGACCCCGGCAGCAGTGCCCCTCTTGGTGTCACACCAAGCACAGGCTGGCCTGCCAGGGTCCCATCCCACGCCCCTTGTGTGGCTGGGGATTGGAGAGCCATTCTAAGGGGACAAGAGCAGCCAGAATTCCTTCCCACTTCTCAGGCTGTGGGGCTTCAAGTCGCTCTCTGTTTCCTTCACACTGCCAGCATCTCAGAGGTAACAGAAGCTCGTGTGATAGATTTTTGTACAGCAGTTTCTGATGACATAGCCTAGAACTTTCTTTACCAAATTGGCAGAGAAAAAACGAGAATAAAATAGCTCAAAGCAAAGTGATTTTAAGATGGGAACTGGCAGGCATAGCGGCTCACGTCTGTAATCTCAGCACTTTGGGAGGCTGAGGTGGGTGGATCACTTGAGGTCAGGAGTCCAAGACCAGCCTAGGTAACACAGCAACACCCTGTCTCTACAAAAAATCCAAAAATTGGTCAGGTATGGTGGCGTGTGCCTGTAGTCCCAGCTGCTTGAGAGGCTGACGTGGAAAAACTGCTTGAGCCTGGGAGGAGGGGGTTGCAGTGAGCCGAGATCACGCCACTGCACCTCAGCTGGGGTGACAGAGTGAGACCTGTCTCAAAAACAAAATAACAATAACAATGAGAATTTTTCAGTAGTGGCAACACCGGCACATTTTGGTGTCTAGAATTGACACAGGCAAGGAACATGAGCAAGACAGACGTGCATACAATGGAGGCCAAGGGCTCACGGGAGCTTCTGGAATGAAAACCTTGCAGGAGAGATGCCAGGGGCATGAGTCACGTGCCTTGGACAGAATGGGGAAAGAGTATGGCTGAGGGAACCAAATGAGAGACCAAAAGTAGGCATAATCCGTGTTTCCTGTTTGCGCTTTTTTTTTTTTTTTTTTTTTGACTTTTTGAAAGTTAGCTTCCTGGGTTACTTTCTGATTTGTTCATAAATGCGATGTTGTCTGATGAGCTGGACTGTGCTAAGCTCTTGAGGCAGACATCATATCCCCAGCCCTGAACATTTGCCATGTGCCTAAGTGTTCATTGAACGAGGGACTGAATTCATAACTGGGGTTATGAGCAACTGCAAGCAGCTTGCCACGGGTGGGGCGTGTCTTGGATGTGAGAACTATGTGCATGGATAACCCTACCTTCCCCAAGGAAAATAAGGCACAAGTGTTCCTAAAACTGGAGAAATCTGCAGGCCAGAAAATACCTCCATATCATGCTGGCTCGCCAGGTACAAGCCCCAGCGAGAAGAAAGTACAAAACCAGAATGGGATTTGGAGCCAAGTTCCTGTGGAAGGGGCACAGCAGGAGGAGGTCCCAGAAAAGGAAAGCCAAAGCCCCTGGCCTGTGTTACCGCAAAACACAGCAGCAAGGCCAAGACCATGAGACATGCTTTTCAGGAAGCCTCCCTCTGCCCTTCCCACCCCACCCTGCCCTCACCTGCTGGAAGCTCCCACCCGATCCACGTCATTTTGTCAGAGGTGTCTCTGGGTCGGAGCAGAGCCCTGACAGGTGTGGCTGCAGCTTAGAGTCGATCATGGATTAAAAGATTCCAGGCCTCTAGTTAACATTTTTTTTAATGCCTTTTGATTTTTATATACCATAAATACAGATGTGTGTATAAAACATACGTGCAGTATTAAATTGATCAAGTGAATATACATGCAGCTGTCACTGAGGTGAAGAAATAGAACACGGCTGAGACCACAGAAGCTCCTGTCTGCCCCTTTTTCATCACACCCCCACCTTCCACTTGGAGGCAACCATTTTCCTGACTTTTAAGATCGTTGTTTGCTTGCTTTCCTTTGTAGTTTCACCAACTTTGACTTCACTGCTAAACTCTTAAGTTAGTGTCGCCTTTTGTTTCGCTGTATGTAAATGGAATCATTGAAAATGGACTCCTGTGACTTCTCCTTTTGCTCAGCATCGTTTGTGCAATGCGCCTGCCTCATACTGGCAGATGTAGCTGCTATGGGCTCTTCTTATTGCTGCAATTCCTGCATTCATCCCAGTTAGGAATTCTTGGAAGGTGCTTCCGTGAACATCCTGTAGTGTTTCCTGATGAACGTTTGCAAGCATCCCTGGAGGACTGACTAGGCGGAGAATGGCTGGGTTGAGGGAAGCTCTGCCTCCACCTTGACTAAATAACGCCAGAATGATTCCTAGCGGTGGCACCAGTTCGCCCTGCACGAGCAAGGTGGAGACGTCGCAGTGCTGTGGCATCAGAACTTGGCATTGTCAGACTTCTTGTTTTTGCCAGTCTAGTACATGAAGGTGTCTCATGGAGTTTTACGTTGCTTTTCTCTCAGTTACCAATGAGACTGAGTGTCTGTATGTTTGTCAACTATTTAGATTCCATCTTTTCTGAATTACCTGCTCAGGTATTTGGACATCCTCTTCTTTGATTGGGTTTTTTCTTGCAATTATGAGTAGGCTTGCTTTCTGCGATCCGGACACAAGCTGTGGGCAGGTATTGTTTTAACTGCCTCTCATTCACCCCACTCTAGGGTAATGGGGATGTCTGAACACTCCACAGCTGACACTGGATGAGGCCAAGAGCAGTTAATTAGTCACAGGGACTCACAGCCCAGAGGAGGACCGCACAGGGCCACAGGGGGCTGCACGTGGGAAGAGAGTGAACCAGCAGAGGCTATGGGAGGCAGGCTCTGCAGTAACAAGAGGGTGAGGTGACCCCCGGTCCCCACAAGAGGATGTGATTCACTTGTTTGAATAATTCCACAACCTGCCACTCAGGGATGAGCAGAAACTGTACCTGCCGCCGTGATAAGAAAGGGGTTTGGCTGGGGGCCCTCATCTGTGTGGGGAGGGAGCCTGCAGTTAGGCCATTTGAGGCCCTTCCAATTTTACCAGATGCCAAGACAGCATATAATTTAGAACCTTAATTTTGGGCCATACCACAGACGTATGTGTTGCAAATATCCTGTCTCACTTTGTGGCTTACCTTTCCCCCCTTTTTAGGGCATTTTGATGAACAGAGATTCTTTCTGTATAATTCATACCTTTTATATCGCAATTAATTCTTACTATTACAAAGTCAAAGCCATTCTCTACAATGCCTTCTGAAAGCTTAGCTGTATGGCCATTAGTTTGACTTTGAATCTAAACTGAATCTAAGTGGATCAAATATGCCTCCAACTTCCCGGTCCTTTAGGGAGACCAGAGCCCCAAGTGACTTCCCTTAAGCCCTTCTTTTCTCAAGGTGAAGTTTCTCCAGGGCTGCTCACCATTCCCTCTTCTCGCTGCAGCCAGCACAGATCTCCAGCCAAAACCGCCAGAGTGCCTCAGGGACACTCTGGGAGGAAGTGTCCATCCAGCCCTCTTCCAGCCCAGCCTCAGTGTGCTTTTAGTACAGGCTCATTTAACACAGCTGGGTGTCACTGCACTGGTGCTGCTGGTTCAAGGCCCATCAGGCAGTTGGGAGAGGCGACCGCCCACCTCCACAGGCAGGTGACCTTCCCGATCGTGGGACTCAGCTGTGAAGACGGCTGTGGATGGCACATTCCCTCCCTTGTCTCCGTAACTGCTATTATTTTAATAGACAGAACTCAGCTCATTCAGGGGATCATTCAACTGTAGATGTCATCTTCTCTCCTGTAAGCACTAGGGTTAAAATTTCAAATGATCATTGTTTGTGTTGGTTTTCCGCATGTGGAAATAGCGTAATAGCAACGTACTAGCAAATACATACAAGAGCCAAGCACAGTCTGGAGCCCTTTCTGTGTGTTAATTCATCATCCTCGCAACCTCCCACATATCATACCTGCCCCTACTTGCATCCAGCATTCATCTTTATTCTGTGCAGAACCTGTGGCCTGATACTGGCCCTGGGACCTATATCAGTAAAGTTCTCTCACACAAGCGACCCGGCCAGGCAGCCACCCAGCCTTGCTCTCTGCCACACCCAGTGTCAGGGGAAGTGGCTTCAGATGGAGCCCTCCAAGAAGAGGCCATGGAGCCACTTAGTTTTCATTTTCAAGTAGTTGAAATATCTTTAAGAAGAAAGACTACTGTCATCTGTGAACATGAGTCATCTTCTAAAAAAACTAGAGAGAATGGGCTTAAAATAAAACCAGAACATCCGAAGAAACTTGGAGAAAGCCAGAATGAGAAATGGTAGCATAGATGAGAGACGATCCTGGTAGAGTTTAGTCCATAAAGATAAAGGCCGGTGGGTCCGAGCCAGAGCCTGGAAGCCACGCTGAGTCCTTCCTTTCCCTCCTCCCGTCCTCCGATCAGCCGCCAAGCCGTGTCCACTGTCCTCACACCCACCGGAACACTGACTGCAGGCAGCGAGGGGTTCTACCTGCTTCCCGACGCGTCTTCCCCGTGCCCAACGGCGGCTGGCACGTGGTGGCTCTCAGCAAGCATTGGTTAGACTACAATACTGATGAGTTGCCTGGGACTCTGTCTGCTCCTCTCCACTCCTTCCCCTGTCTCTATTGAGACCCTGGCCGTCTCCAGCCTGACTTCCAGTGCTCTCTCCCTCCAAACCACAAGCAGGATCTCCTTAAAATACGTGAGCAGTTTGGCCACCCTCTTCCTTCGGGTACTTCGTGGCTCCTCCTGGCACAGGGTCGAGCCCTGACTCCTTTGCGGCCTCTCTCATTTGGGCCCTGCTTCCCTGTGTGACCTCCTCTTTCGTGGCTTCTCACCCTCCCTGTTGTTCCCCACCTTCCTGCAGTACTGTCAGGGTGCCCACCTCACGCCTCTGTGCACGCTGAACCCCCTATCTGGCGCACCTTCCCACCGTGTCTGGCAGACCGTTTTGTCCCCCGGTTCCCACTCAAGGATTCCTCCTTTTGGGAATTGTTCCCCAGGAGTCTCCTCTACCCTGTCATTTTGGAGGCAGCACACCATCCGCAGTGTTCCCTGGGCACCTTGTTTTAATACCTGTCATAGTGCTGGCCACGCCATTTTTTCAGCTGGTCAGTGCAGTCTTATCGAAGACCAGGCACCGTCCTGGACATCGGGGATGTGGTGGTGAACAAGGCACTGGGCCCTGCTCTCCTGAAGCTCCCGGTGGAGGGAGGGAGGCAGAGCGCACCAGTCAGCACATAGCTGTACAGGAAAATGTCACCGTGGTGCAGGTGCCCCTGTCGTCATTCTGTAACTGGTCATTCAGTGCCTGATCACGCTTGGCATTTATTGAATGTCTGCCATGTACTGTTTTATCAGCAGTGGAGGCAAGTGAGCTCATGGAACCCTCATGGTTTCCTCATCTTGCAACTGAGGAAAATGCGGCATGGAGGGCCAGAACCTGCTTTCAAGCCTGAGCTCTGAGCTCTCACTTGCTTTGCCGTGATGCTAGTCACCTGATGTCCCATCAAGGCGGTCATTGTCCCCTCAGAGGCCCTGAAATCATCAGTGGGGGTGGAGGGTGTCACCTGGGTCTTTCTCAGAGGAAGTGACTTCAAAGCAGGGACCTAAAGATTGCACAGGGGTTTGTTAAACACAAGGGCAGGGTGTAGCATCTTCCTGCCTGAGGGAATAGCCCAGGTGAGGCTCAGAGGGAGAACAGAGAGCAAACTGGAGGAAAAAGGCTCGGAAGGGTTAGAGAAATGCTGGGAGCCGGAGCAGGCGGAGGCTAAGCTGTGAAGAGCCGTGAACGTGTGTTGAGCAGTTGAGGCTTTGTTCCTGGAGCAGTCGGAAGCCAAGGGACAGTTGGGACTTGATCTGATGTGAGCTTCTCTGACTGCTGATGGAGAACAAATTGGATAGGCACCAAAGTGGATGTGGTAAGACCAGTTTAGCCAAATCATTCCCAGGCAAGAGAGGATAGGGGTCTGGACTAGGGTGGAGGCTGGAGAAATAGAAGTGGATGGAGCAGAGAATTTGAGGGAGAAAAATGGTCAGCATTTGGACACTGTTTGGTTTGAGGGTAAGGACGAGAAGGAGAGGAGACAAAGATGCCACCAGAGTATCTGGGACAGGCAGGTGACCAACCGATGATACCATTGATGGAGATGCAAACACAAGGGTTGGAGATGGTATGGGTGGGAAAGAATGCTGATGTTCGGGACGTGTGTGCATCTGTGGTCCCCAGGGCGCATGTGAGTGACTGTTGGAAGGTTGAGGCTGGCTCATGAGAGAGTTGGCTGGATATTCAAATCTGAAAGTGTATGCAGATTGTGTTTGAAGCTCTGAGAGTGGATGAGTTTATTGAGGGAAACTGAGGAAGAGAGAGGTGCCTGTCTCCTCTGTCCACTGGGAGCTCTTACTTGCATATCTAATATGATAGCCACTAGCTACATGTGGCTATTTAAATTTCAATTCAAATTAAATGGGCCAGGCTTGATGGCTCACGCCTGTAATCCCAACACTTTGGGAGGCCGAGGCAGGTGGATCACCTGAGGTCAGGAGTTCAAGACCAGCCTGACCAACACGGTGAAACCAATCTCTACTAAAAATACAAAAAATTAGCTTTGCATGGTGGCAGACGCCTGTAATTTCAGCTGCTTGGGAGGCTGAGGCAGGAGAATCGCTTGAACCCGGAATGTGGAGGTTGCAGTGAGCCAAGATCGCACCATTGCACTCCAGCCTGCGCAACAAGGGCAACACTCCGTCCCAAAAAAAAAAAAGAAATTTGAAATTCAGTCCCTTGTTCACTAGCCGTGTTTCAAGTGCTCAGTAACTGTGTGGCTAGTGGCTGCTGTTACAGGCAGTGCAGATGACAGACCATTTCCATCATCACAGATAGTTCTATTGGACAGCACTCAATCTTTACCTTATCTTTATTTTGTAGCTACAGTGCCAAGGTACTCAGAAAAACACGCGCAGTTCCGTAACTTAAAGACGTTTAAGAAGTAGACAGGCAGCCCTTTGCTGCCCTGAGGGTCAGGAAGGGAATCCCATGGGCTCTTTGGAGCCATTTAAATAAATGATTGGCCTCGTACCGGGTGTGCACAGGGGCCATGGCACCCGAGCCAAAGCACAGGAGTGTCAGCAAACAGCACTTCTCAAGCGAGAGGAGGACTCAGTCCTTCCTACATTTGTCTGACTTCACTCTTAGTTCCCTCCTGGGCCCACAGAACACAGCACATACACATTTGAACACATACAACCTTTTAGGTAACTGTTTAAAACAAGGGAGTGATAAACTGAGAGTGTCCACAGAAAATCAGATATTGAACTTTCCATTTCAGAAACCAGTTCTGCGTTGTGAATGTTCAGTTTTTGTTTTTGCTTTTGTTTTTCATCTTTGTTGAGGGTGTACCTTTGTCCTTTATTTTCTTTTTCAGTCGGATGTCATGGATCAGAATTTGTTAAATTTCCTCCCAGAACAAGAACATTCAGAAGTTTATAAAATCCTTTCTTCCCATATGCTTGTGACGGATTCCCCCTCCCCAGAATACTTAAAATGTAAGTTTAATTTTTGTGGTTTTACAAGCTAGAAAGATGAGAATTTTGCTTTTGAAAGGAGGTTAGAATGAATTAAGAAGGGAGAACTAATTTTAAGAATAATTTTCCTCATGACTCAGAACATTTCCAAGATCCTTAGAGGTATATTTTAGGTTTAAAGCTAAAACTGGAATTTGGAATATGTAAGACATTTGGCTTTTATGTGGAAAATTTGAAAGCAGAGAACTCAAGAATAATAATTTATTTTGTGTATATGACAAGATTCCTCTTTTTTTTTACATGAGAGTCTTTTAGTAAGAAACAGTGCAAACATCGGTGAGGAATCAGCTCATCGTGGAGGATACTGTGATGCTAAATTCATAGAATATCAAGAAACCAACTGAAAACTGAATCATTAGGTCCAAAATGCAAATTCTGTCCTCCTGAGGCTCTCACCTGGTTATTTATATACATTTTTGTGTTCTGTGGAATTTGGAAGTTTTTATCAAAATATTTGGCAACCTAGGTAGAAGGCTAACCTCGATGCCTCATGAACCACGTGTCGCTTAATGAAGCATACACAATTGCATGAGGTAGCAAAGCTGCTTGCATCAGTGCAAGCCTGAGTCCATTTTCCATGAATAATCTGTCCTGTCGTACATCTGATTTTACTTCAAAGCAAAAAGATTAAATTAAAGGGAGCAGCTCTATATGAGCTGCTTTATTTTAATATACCGTATGAAAACAGCCGGAACTAATCAATGCTGACATCACCAACCACAGACATCTGGGAGCAAATTAAGACTAATTGGGTCCATGTATGGAATGCAAAATATCTATGAACGATGGAAGGAAACCCCTGGGCAGCAAGGGTTACAAACCAGGTCCAAAAGTCAGTTGTAATGAGAGAACTAGCCTGGCCATGTGTAGACTAAATCCCATAAGAGTTTTCACAGAGACGCTACTTGTTCAGAGTCTGTGCGATGCTCACGACCCCTTTTTCTCCTCTTCTTCCTTTAACGGCCCAGCTGACAGCGATTTAGAGTTTTATTGCCATCTTCTCAGAGGCAGCTTGAACCCAAAGGAATTTCCAACTTATGAATACATAAAATTTGTAGGAAATTTTCGCTCTTACAACAATGGTAAGCTTTAATTGTCATATAATTGTGACAGTGTCTTTTCTCATGCAAACGTGCACATGGGGGCATTAAGAATCGCCCAGGGAGGAGGAGGGAGAACGTGTGCTTTTCACATTTGCCTTTGAATTTTCAAGTTCCCAGGATGTGTTTTTGTGCTCATCGATGTTCTCTCCCATTCAAGAGGAACGCACTCCCACACCTGTTTGTGCCGGTGCACACGGTCCCACTGAAACACACGTTATTCGTTTATTTATCTTCAGGCTGATGCAATAATTTTGTACTGTGAGAAACAACGTACAGTGAATACAGAACAGGCTCAGCCTACATACTCTGCCGAACAGGCCTTCGTGGTGACCTGACGATCCATAACCTTGCCTTCTGCACTTTTTCCCTCCCCGGCGGTACTGCTGTGAGCGTGTTTTAGTAGACCTGGTCCGTAGCTCTTCTGCTCACTGTGGCCCTGATGCACGGCAAAGGGGTCATTTGACAATGAGCCAGCAATCTGCATTGGATGAATTATCAAACAGGATAAGCCAAGCGGCAAAGTCTTATTTTCTGAAATTACCCGGATACCTAATTGTCTCAACTCTGACTGCAGAGACAACAACTCTGAACTAGACTAGAACACTTATTTTCACTTTTGAGCCCTGCGAAATGGGAATGCAGGTCTGAGGCCAGGAATTCAGAAACCGAGTCCCGAGCTGACTTGGTTATGGGCTGAGCTCACGAAGGCCTGCGTTTTGTTTTCTGGGCTCCTCCAAACAATACAAAACAAGTCACTTTGAAACAGCTAACATTTCATAAAGCAGCAAAGATGGAAAAAAAAAAAAAAGTGTTGACAGGGAATGGGGGAAAAAAGAGGAAATGAGAAAAATACCAAAGGAATCAAAAGCAGAAAGATGAGCTGCAGAAATGAGGGGGAGATGCAGAGAACAGAAGATGACAGTATTAACTTCTGCTGCGTTCTTTACCGCTGTTTCACTCTGGACGTGGTGGGTCTGTCCCCTCAGTCAAATGAGTGCCAGGGTTTCTATTAGGAACAGCCAAAGTAATGGCACCAAGTCCTCACGTTGAGGCTAACCAGGATTTTTCCTTCCACCTCAAATGGTCCTCTGTTGTATGTTATTTGCATAAATATACATGCTTTGTTCAAAAGGCTCCAACTAGATGCTAAAACTTAGTGTAATCCTGCCAGCATGATTTTCAGGTCCAGGGTGCAGGACTTATGCCTGGATGGTGGGCTCCTTGGCCAACTGGGAGGCCCTTCTGGGAACAGACCCATCCAGGGCTTAAGGTGTTCGCAAGTGGCAGGAGGTCCATCCTCCTAAGTGATCCCCTACATCTGGGCAAAGTCAGATGAAGCCAAGGCCTAACCATGCCTCATCCTACACATCTGACGGGCTTGCCCAAACTTCATGAAATGAATTTTTTTTTTTTTTTTGAGACGGAGTCTCACCCTGTCGCCCAGGCTGGAGTGCAGTGGCCAGATCTCAGCTCACTGCAAGCTCCGCCTCCCGGGGGTCACGCCATTCTCCTGCCTCAGCCTCCTGAGTAGCTGGGACTACAGGCGCCCGCCACCTCGCCCGGCTAGTTTTTTGTATTTTTTTGTAGAGACGGGGTTTCACCGTGTTAGCCAGGATGGTCTCGATCTCCTGACCTCATGATCCGCCCGTCTCGGCCTCCCAAAGTGCTGGGATTACAGGCTTGAGCCACCGCGCCCGGCTGAAATGAGTGTTTAATGAACCACACAAAGGAGTCAATGGAAGCTCGCTGGGCTACTCAGGTAAAGAAACTGACCTAAGAGGCATCCTTGTAGAGAACCCAGCATCATACTAACCCTGGTGCAGTGGTTCTTTGGGTGAGGCAACTTGTTAAGAGGCAGATCCTCAGCCTTTGGCCTGAAGAGTCTAGCTCAGGAGATCGGAGGGTAGGGCCCAGGAATGTGCAGTTGGGGAGTGCCCTGGGGTTCTGCTTCCAGGGGCCATGGACTTTGAAAAGCACTGCCCTAGTGTGATACCAGTGCCATTCTGTAGAGAATGCAGTGGCCTTCCTCCCAGACAACTTTATCATTGAGTTAATGTAAACAGTGATTTGGAATTTGCTTTACATGTGTGTGCTGGTTCCTCAAAAGATTCAACATAGAACTAGCATATGATCCAGCAATTCTACATATGGGTATGTACGCAAAAGAAGGGAAGACAGAGACTTGAGGAGATATTTGCACACCTGTGTTCTTAGCAGCATTATTCACAATAGCCAAAAGGTGGAAGCAACGCACGTGTCCATCAGTGGACGAATGGATGAAGAAAGTGTGGTATATACATGCACTGGAATATTATTCAGCCTTAGAAAGAAAGGAAATTCTGACATTCTGCAACATGGAAGAACTTTGACATTACGCTGAGTGAAATAAGCCAACCACCAAAGGACAAATATTGTATGATTTTACTTATATGAGGAACCATAGCCAAATTCAGAGAGACAGAAATGGTGGGTGCCAGGGGCTGGAGGGAGGGGGAAATGGCAGTTGCTACATGGGGACAGAGTTTCAGTTTTGCAAGATGAAAGGAGTCCTTGAGGTGGATGGTGGGGATGGTTGCACAGCAATGCGAATGTACTTAGCCCTACTGAACTGTACACTTAAAAATGGTTACGATGGTAAACTTTATATGTGTTTTACCACAATTTTTACAAACTGATGTGCTTTGGCCATAATGGCAGCTACTGCGATGGCAACATACCCCAATGGCCACGTGCACAGAGGGCAAAGGGCAAAGGCACCCTGTCCCTCAGGGCACCAAGACTGTGGGAATCATAGGATGCTGCCCCTTCTTGCCCCATGGCAACAGTGCACACACTTCGGGCAGATCACCTGAGGTCAAGAGTTCGAGACCAGCCTGACCAACATGGAGAAACCCTGTCTCAACTAAAAATACAAAGTTAGCCAGGCATGGTGGCGGGTGCCTATAATCACAGCTACTCGGGAGGCTGAGGCAGGAGAATTGCTTGAACCTGGGAGGCAGAGGTGGCAGTGAGCCGAGATCGCGCCATTTGCACTCTGCCTGGGCAACAAGAGTAAAACTCTGTCTCAAAACAAAACAAAAAAACCCCCAGAAAACCAGCCTGTGATTGACTGGTGAGCAGCAGTTGTATCCTTTGTGAATTTACATTTCCACGATCTCATTAAGATGCTGCCAAATATCCCTTTGAAGCATCCCGTCATTTACCACATCTTGGAGGATTTCAAGGAAATAGGCAGGCTTCATTCTGAATACCTGGGGCTTTTTTTTTTTTTTAACTAGCAAGACTCTGCTTTCACTGTGGGTTGAGATAGTGTTTGTTTGCCTGAAAGAATGTGTGGAAATTATGTGTGAGGTTTTTTTTGTGTGTGTGTGGAAACTATTACTGCTATAAACACATAGCACTGAATGTGGAAAATTTGATAGCAAGAGTGCGGAGTGGCTTTTTAGAGCCTGTTCTACAAACTAGCGTTCAAGGGGCTTTCTTGAGACAAGAGTTCCCCGTGTAACTGTGGAGTACATGAAATATCATTCTAACTGGGATTAAAATAGATAGCAAAAATTGTCAGAGACAAATGAATTTCTCAGATTAAACCCTATAAAGACCAGATTGCAGTGGCTCACGCCTGTAATCCCAGCACTTTGGAAGGCCGAGGCGGGTGGATCACCTGAGGTCAGGAGTTCGAGACCAGCCTGGCCAACATGGCGAAACCCCGTCTCTACTGAAAATACAAAAATTAGCTGGGCATAGTGGCAGGCGCCTATAATCCCAGCTACTCAGGAGGCTGAGGCAGGAGAATGACTTGAACCCAGGAGGCGGAGGTTATAGTGAGCCGAGATCGTGCCACTGCACTCCAGCCTGGATGACAGAGTGAAACTCCATCTCAAAAAAAAAAAAACAAAAGCACCCTATAAAATTGCCAATATTTAACCACCATGACTTATGAGATATGCTTTACAATAAGAACTCAAATTTGACTTCATAGGTTTACTTCTAAATAAACATTGAACAACGAGGTAACAAAAACAGCTCGCCCTAGGAATGCTTTCTAAGCACCCGGCCCAGAGCTCAGGCTTTGCATTGATCATGTAATCCTCGCCACAGCCTTTTGAGGTAGTTTATGGCATCATCCCATCTTCACAGAGGAGGAAATGGATACGTAGAAGGGTTGCATCTATGATGTGTGGGTGGGAAGTCGGGGGCCCACATTCACACCCAGACCCTCTAACCCAGAGCCCAGTGCCTGCTCCCTTTCACACATCTGTGTTGGAATGAAACACACAGACACAGGCCTGCTCCAGCCTCCTGGCATTCTGCTGGTCCACGATGCCTATGATGCCTGTGCCTATGCATGTCAGATGCCCTGCACCTACATGCCAGGCTGTGTGAAGGCCACCTGAGATGTGTTTTAATGAAACACGAAGACACACAGTCATGGGAATGACTGTCGTGAAGGAAAAGGTTCACACTCTCGGGTCCCTGGGAACAGGAGGCACACACGGCCCACCATGCAGGGCCACACAGAGAAGCACCGGGGTTGGTCAGGAGGCCGAGGGAACCTTTACTGTAGCTTCCAAGAGGAAGAATGGGTGAGAGAGGGTGGGCAGGCTTAGCACTGGTGAGTTTGAATAAGTTTAGTGGGCTCTGGGAGGGAGGAGCTGTCCCTAATTATCTGATGCCTGTGGGGTTGGTTAAGGCAGGGGACAGGGCTCAGAACATGAGAGCCTGAAGGACCTGGTTGGGGTGTGGGTTCTAGGTGGGTTTTTTTTGCATATGAAAGGTACCTGGAAGGTGATTTTTGTCCTCCCTAGGAATTAGCTAACCCTGGGAGAGGTAGTCCCTCCAGCACCAGCAAGGCCCCAGATGTCAAAGCATCAAATACAGAAACCAGAAAGTGGGGGCCGGGTGCGGTGGTTCACACCTGTAATCTCGGCACTTTGGGAGGCAGAGGCGGGCACATTGCCTGAGGTCAGGAGTTTGAGACCAGACTGGCCAACATGGCAAAACCGTGTCTCTAGTAATAATCCAAAAATTAGCTGAGTGTGGTGGCACACACCTGTAATCCCAGCTACTCAGGAGGCTGAGGCATAAGAATTGCTTGAGCCTGGGAGGTGGAGGTGGCAGTGAGCAGAGATTGTGCCACTGCACTCCATCCTGGGTGACACAGTAAAACTCTGTCTCAAAAAAAAAAAAGAAAAAGAAACTAGAAAACATAGCTATTACACAAGCTTCCCCATACAACTTATCCAAGCTCCAAGTTCCCAGGTGTGGCAAAAGTTGAAAAAATAATATGTAATATTAATATGTAATATGTGTAGAAGAAAAATGACCACTAACATCGGTTTTTTTTTTTGTTTTGGTTTGGTTTGGTTTGGTTTGGTTTTTTTTGAGACGGAGTCTCACTGTGTCACCCAGGCTGGAGTGCAGTGGCGCGATCTCGGCTCACTGGAACCTCTGCCTCCAGGGTTCAAGCGATTCTCCTGCCTCAGCCTCCCAAGTAGCTGGAATCACAGGCATGTGCCACAATGCCTGGCTAATTTTTGTATTTTTAGTAGAGACGGGGTTTCGTCATGTGGGCCAGGCTGGTCTCAAACTCCTGAGCTCAGCTGATCCACCCGCCTCGGCCTAGCTGTTGTATTTTTTATAGGACACTTGCTCACACCTTAATGATTTAGGAAACCCTCCTTGGTCCATGACCATGAAAAGTCTCAGCATTTCTGCAGAGCAGTTTAGTTGGTGGAGTGTTACGTGGTACATTCTTATTTGATGCCTGTCCTTTTTATATCTATGCATCAATAATGGAATGGGAAGGACAGCAGCCCTTGCTCACTGTGCCCGCTTCCTGGGCCTAGCATAGTCCTTACCCAGCACCTAAGTAAGCAGCGGGTAAAAATAGATTGACCTGAAGTGAGGCTTGATCTTGGCCCCGGGACACAGCTGGTGGAGAGCAGAGCAGGGTTCAGACCAGACTGGAGACTTAGAGAGCTTCCCTAGGAGCTCACAGAGCTGTCTCCTCGACCAGCTCCACAGTGCGTTCTGGGCGTAGAGGGTACTCACAGGCAGAAGAGCTGCAGCCACTTCTTCGGCCTTAAATCCAAAGTGGAGACTGAACACAGGTGGGTGCGCGCCGGGTAAACTGGAGCGTGTCACTTCTGGTGCCTTGTGATTTGTCCACACTGAGGGCCTCTGAAGCAGCCGTGTGTGGCTGGGGACGTTCACCGGTGGGCTCTGTGCACTCCCCACTCTGTGCCTGCCACCACCTTCAAGCCCCCATCTCAACTCAGCTGCCTGGGTGTTTGGAGGCCAGTAGCCCCCTTACCTGATGTCCCAACCCAGGACTGCCCGCCACATGCTCTTGACATCCTGTCTCTCTTTTGAAAATATTTTCAGCCTTTTTTTTTTTTTTTTTTTTTTTTTTTGAGACAGGGTCTCACTCTGTCACACAGACTAGAGTGCAGTGACGCCATCATGGTTCGCTGCAGCCACCACCTCCTGGGCTCAAGAGATTCTCCCACCTCAGCCCCCCGAGTAGCCGGGACCATAGGCGCATGCTGTAACACCCGGCTAATTCTTTTATTTATTGTAGAGATGAGGTCTCACTGTGTTACTCAGGCTGGTCTCAAACTTCTAAGCCCAAGCAATCCTCCCGCCTTGGCCTCTAAAAGTGCTGGGATTACAGGCATGAGCCACGCACCCAGCTTCACTTTTATTTTAGATTCAGGGGGTACATGTGCAGGTCTGTCACATGGGAACCCTGCCTGACGCTGAGGTTTGCAGTACTGATAATCCTGTCACCTGAGCAGTGAGCACAGCACCTAGTAGGCAGCCCCTCAGCCTTCACCCCCTCCTTCCCTCCTCCCCTCCTCCCTCCAGCCTCCAGCAGCCCCCAGCGTCCACTGTTCCCATCTTTATGTCCACGTGTATTCAATATTTAGCTCCCACTTGTGAGTGCATGTGGTATTTTGTTTTCTGTTCCTGTGTTAATTCACTTAGGATAATGGCCTCTAGCTGTATCCATGTTGCCGCAAAGGACATATTTTCATTCTTTTCATGGCTGTATAGTATTCCGTGGCTAACACTCTCTTCTTGCTCCTCTGATCAACTGAGTTGGCCCAAGGCTGAGAGAGTCCCTGGGCCACCACTCAAAAATCACATCAACAGGAAGCCTCAGGCCCCAAACCAAAGAGAGATGTGTAGGTTCCAGGGCGAGGAGAGAGGGTGAGGCTGAGCCGGAGAGGGTTCTCGGTGAGCCTTGAAGCACACAGACGAGGATCCCATCTGGTTGTCTGCTCGCCCACATGGCTACCCGGGATTTGTCAGGCTCTGTACACAACGTTAAGGGGGTGAGTTCGTAGGAATTTGAGGGGAAGGGAGGAACAAAGCCCGTTTGCTCTGATGGACGAGGTGACATTACACTCTTCAACGGAACATGTCCAGATTCCCCAGTGGAGGATGCCCAACTCTCCTCTGCCCTCATTCACTTTGGCAGTGTAAACACACCAGCCATTGCTCGGGTCCTTCAGCCAAGTGGAATTTTCCCCTACTTCAATGTTTGCACATTTTGGTCACTCCTTAGGACTTCATCATTCGCCACAGATGTTCTGGGGGCAGGGGAGGGAAGACAGGACTTCACATCTTTAACCTAGATTTTTAATAAATGTGAAGAAATATGTGTCAGGAAACGGGACGAGAAAGTAGTCTTTTTTAGAAGAGTTTCACTTGAGGACAGTTTCGAACCCAGTCTGTGCAAAGCTTCTTGGAGGACTCTGAGCTGGGATGTGTAACCCCGTGTCCCATTCTCTTCCCATGAAAAGCCCACGCTGGACCTGGCCAGCCAGCAGCACTGGCATGGACCACTGGTAGGAGCAGCCCTTGTCTTCCTCTCATCGACTGTTTCCAGAATAGAGCTTAACGAGATGATTTTATTTAGGGCTATGTTTGCTTGTAACAGATATTTTAAACAATAACAACAACAACAAAAGAGAGATGCTTGCAGACAAATACACCATTCCGTCTCTTGCTTCGCCAGCAAAATAGTGTCTCCTTTCTCAAACCCTAGGCACCCAGGTCCTGTAGCCCCACCCGACCACTCTTAGTGGAAAGAAACTGGACGGGTGATTTTCAAAGACATGGGGAAAGGTCTTTGCTTTCCGGGTCCTAATGTGCAGGCTTCCAGATCCTGAAAGGTAACTTCATGCAAGAAGAAGGCAGTCCTTTCTCTGAGCCTTTTTGCTCCTCCTCCAGACTTGGATGTAGATGTGCGTCTGACAAATCCAGAAAGCAGTATTTCAAAAGTTGCTGGTGTGGTTCCAAATAGGTCACCCTCGGCAAACATTCCACTCTGGGCTTTCCAGAAACCACACACCAGAGTATAAAAGTTTTCCTGCCCTCGTTTTACCTACTCGCCTCTAACCGCACAACCAGATTTGAAATACTGGCAGAAGTGGAGGCTTTGCAGCTTACAACACTCGATTTTGTATGTTCCGTGGGATTTCTGGAGGTTGCCTCATTTTATGGCTTTGGGATGGTTTGAATTTTTTCCTTGCTGAGCTTAATTGAGATGCCTCAGGAAAGAGAACAAAGCGCAGGCACGCCAGACCTCACGGGGAGTGGAGACGCGAGTGTGGACGGCTTCGTGGAAGGAGTGTCTCATCTACTCAGGACCCGAAGAGTGGGAAGCAGAGTGTCCCCTCCACCCAGCAAAGAATCAGGCCGTCCTTCCCCTGCGGGGGTCAGTGATGCCAGAGAGATGGCAGAGGAGTTAAAATCACTATGAAAAAAATTGTGCCCCGAGGGCATCATCCCACACAGACACCTAGGCTTCATACTGAAATGGAACAGTGAGGAATGGGCAGGCTTTCTGCTCGTTTCAGTCTGGGAGTGGGGGCACCGTTCATACACGTTGTCCCATAATCATGATAAAAATGTGCGTGAGAGATCCACTCGGAAGACAGGGATGAGGAAAGTTCACTTTCCCGAACGTACAGATAATTTGGCCCATCCACACCAACCATCTAGTGGATATTTCTCAACACCATCACACCCTTCTGGCCCCTAAAAATACTCATTTTCATTAATAATTGCTGGGGGGAAGAAGAAATATTTGAGTAAGACATATAGTTTCCCTTTAGAGTCATTTTTTAATCCAGTAAATTGCAAAGCCAGGCCAGGCACGGTGGCTCACTCCTGTAATCCCAGCACTTTTGAGAGGCTAGGTGGGCAGATAATGGGAGCTCAGGAGTTTGAGACCAGCCTGGGCAACATGGTGAAACCCTGTCTCAAAAAAAAAAAAAGAAAAAAAACCAGGTGTGATGGCTCACACCTGTGGTCCCAGCTACTCAGGAGGCTGAGGTGGGAGGATCACGTGAGCCCAGGAGGTCCAGGTTGCAGTGAGCCTAGATTGCACCACTGCATTCCTGCCTGGGCAAAGGAGGTAGACCCTGTCTCAAAAAAAAAAAAAAAAAAAAAAAAAAATCACAAAGCCCCAGCTCTCTCTTGTGTTTCCTGCCTTTTCTCCAACATTGCTCTTCTCTATGCAAAACACAACTGAAAGAAAGGAAAGGATCAAATGTGCCCTGGGTAAGGTAGGCAGTGCCCCTGCCAAGAAGTAAGCAGGATTATCACGCTGCTCTCCTGAGAACCTAGTCACCTGGCTATTCAGAACACATTGGGTCAAGCACACTGAAGAGAAAAAAAATAAGAGTCTGGACATAGTGCTTAATTAGTGGGAGATGATTTCTCATGAATGTGCAGAAAGTTATTTTCCCCTCAGCGTTCCGAAGCCATAGCCTGAATGTTTTGGATGTTTATCACGATTGGGACGTAACAACTTTATTCTTCCTGGAGCGAAACCTCATCACTGATAGTTTCGTCTCTTCCCAGACACCTGTCAGCCTTGTTTTGCATTTGTTTCGAGAAGTGCCGAGAAAGCTATTTGTCACTTCCTTGTGGAAGATTAGTATGTTTTCCTCCAGCCATTGCAACTAATTTATCATAAGCAGGTCATCTCCGATGAGAATACTTAATTGTGCTGATGACTGAGCTGGTAACTCAGTGGAACAGAGCCAGACATCTCTCTCCAGCTCTTTCTATTTATATTCCCTTGCTGTTAACTAATGCTATTACCATTTCTGCATCTTCCTTGCTCCTTCCTGAGCCCTTCTGAAAAAAGTTCTCTGCCACCTGAGATCTTCCTGCCCTCGTAGTCATCTTTTTCTCCTCATCATGCTGATTTGGGAGCTCACCTTTGTCATCAGAGTTGGAAGCCAACTTTGGGTGCTTCCAAATGAGGCAGACATGACTCATTCTGAGTCCCTGGGACTCTCCTGGTTTTGGAATCCCAGGAATACCAGCCCAAGAGAAAACTTTTTCAGGGTCTCTGAAGTTAAGAGAGTGTAATGAAAGTTTCAGGACATGATAACCTGTGGACTGTTTTAATAGGAGGACCATCAAGAAAGCACGAGGCCAGGTGCGGTGGCTCACGCCTGTAATCCCAGCACTTGGGAGGCTAAGGCAGGTGGATCACCTGAGGTCAGGAGTTCGAGACCAGCCTGGCCAACATGGTGAAACCGCGTTTCTACTAAAAATACAAAAATTAGCCTGGCATGGTGGCACAGGCCTGGGGCACAGAGCAAGACTCTGTCTGAAAAAGCAAGCTAGCACTGCGTCTCCACAAGTAGAAGCCCACGCCATGCACCTGCTGTGTTTTCCATCACAGAGTGGTGATTGCCATGTGCTGATTTGCAGCAGTTTCCCTGACCTGGCCTCCTGCTGACCAGTGTTAATGTATCAGTCAGGCAGTGAGCTCACCTGCCTGCCAGTGGAACCCAGGCCACGTGCTACGGGCACCTCCTACACCTGGCAGAGTAGACAGGCCACCAGCAGCACCAAGGTGGGTCACACTGCAGAAGGGAAGCCACCTTGGGGTCCCAAGGCCTGTGTGCTAGTTGCTGGCAAGGATGAGATGGCGTCTTCCCGAACTGGACCTTAAGCTAGGGTTTGGAGATGAGCCAGGCCATCTCATGGGAGATTCATCTGATAAACACATGTTGAGCACTTGTGCGCAGGACACCTGCTCAGAGGTGGAGACAGGGAAAGAGCCCCAGTTCCTGCCATGGGGAAGGCTAGATATTTAGCTTTTGGCAAGAGTAAGGTCAGTTTTGAGTAAGACGACCCTAGCGGGGAAAATGTGGCAAGAATGAGTTGCTTTTCTGTGTATTGTGAGTGGTCAGAGAGCTGAGAAAACAGGGCCGCTCCTGCAGTTAGTGGTTAATCCTTCTGAGAGTCTCAGGAAGGCAGTTGTAATTAGATATATTCTTTCTGTTACTTAGATTGAAACAACTAATTGAATCATTAATTAATGTCTTTAAAGTACCTTGGGATTCAAAGCGCCAGAGAAGTTGCTCTAAGTGCTGAATATGACTATGAAGTCCCGGGCAGCAGTTTGCGCCTGTGTTGCCTCCAGAATACGCAGGAAGACTCGTACTGCGGGGAAAAGTTATTTCCAATGCAACTGGCAAAAAGTTCAAAGGATCTTCTTCGCCTTAGTTTTCCCCAAGGTTTCTTGCTTGGCCTATATTAAAACATTCATCCTGGATGTATTATCACTCTTGATCATGCCCTCAGTTTTTTAAGTTTTTTGGTGGAAAAGGCATCTTGAAGAGAGAAGTTGTTCCGTTCTGGACATCTGTAAACTATCTAGCTTATCCAATGCAGGCTACAAGCAATAATGAAATTTCCCTTTTGGGGGTGCATTTTTATCTTGAAAGACTTAGATGCTGTAAAAGAGCAGATAAAACTGCACTGGGGAGCAGCCAGGGCGACAGTAAGCTCTGTGATACATCCACCTGATGTCCATGGGCCAGGTCGCTGCTGCCCTTGAAGAAGGAACCAGGGCTAGGATGTCTTGGGGCAGGCGTTGCCCACTTCACAATATTTTTCTGTCCCCTTCTCTTCCTCACAGTGAGTCGGGGGAAGGCATTTCTGACAGAGCACAGAAATGTAACAGCTGAAAGGATCGTACAAAGAAGTTGCATGGTTTAGAGATAGATTAAGGGGGAGGCCTTCTCTGAAATTCCTGGGAGGTCCTCAGAAGTTTGCTTGGAAGGTCTTGGTATTCTGAAAGAGTCAGAATTTTATTAGTCATTATCTGGCTGGGTAACATCTCTTAGATTCAAGCAGAGAGAGGATTTCACATCTGGGAAGTTTTTAAATGTCTCTCTTTTTTTCAATTATGCAGATGTTCACATCTGTAGACCCGTCCCTTATGTGGAATTGTTTTCCTTCCCTTTGATAAGTTTCTTGGCTCATCTTACAAATTCATTTGCAATAGCCTAAGCCAACTTGTGACAGATGTAAGCTCTCCGGAGACCACTGCTTTTTATTTTGCCCACTTTATATTCATGTTTGGAAACATTAGTATTTACGTGAATGAATTCAGAGAATATGTTTGGTAAAATGAATTTATTCATGTTAGTGGAGAGAAGACCACATTATAGAATCTTTTAGAAACCTATAAATATATATATATATATATATATATATATATATATATATATATATATATATATATATATTTTAAAAAGTGATTGGAAAGCTAAAATCCAAAGAAAATCTTGCAGATTTCATTTTATGATGATTTAGCTTTCTGATGCTCGATATGTTCCTCGTTAACTTGGAGAACATCATGATATTTCAGTTCAGAATGTGCGGGATATAATTGTGAAAAACGCAGCATGGATTATCAGCCCGGGGGATCCTCAGCCTGGCTGCACGCTGGCGAACCTGCAGAGCCTTTGAGAAGGCCGGTGCCTGGGCTTTACCCCAGAGTTTCTGAATTAGCTGACCTGTTTAGGGCCCAGGCAGCGGTGCCCGGGGTCCCAAGGGAACCCCACGCGTGGCCAACTTTCAGAATTCCACGTACGTAGTAAATCGGCTTTTCTCCTATTTAACAGGGTTCTTTATCCCACCTGGAAAACTCCATCTGAAAGTAGCTAACTTTTTCTCTGGCCTAGAAGGTCAGTTGGTTCTCCACAGTTGCCCTGGAGGCAGGGACCGAGTCACACCAAGAAGACTTTGCCGAGGCTACTGGAGGTGTGGGCTGTCGTCATGATGGGCGCCCATGGGTGTGGGCCTCGAACCATCCCCCCTCTGCCTTGTTAGAACCCTGGGCCTAGAGCCCAAAACCTTGATGGCATCCCTGCTGTTGTTTCTGAGTGCCTATGGTTAATTATAGAACCTTTCTGGGCCTAGGACAGTAATGCCCTCCCAGATGTGTGAGAAGACGAAAGAAGATGCGTGAGAGCAGATTTTGTCACCTGGGCCCTGCTAGGAAACTAGCAAGTTTCATTGTAGGCGTTATGTTCCTCTGGGGATGACCCTAAATCCTGAGCCCCGTCTCCTCAGTGGCCCAGACCCAGCCCCTGTATCAGCCTGGGCTTCCAAGGGGGAGTTTCATGACAGAGGCCCTTGAACCCCAGGTGCGCCAGCCAAGACAGGGGTGGGAAGGGGGTGTCAATGATGCTGAGACACCCCTACTTTGCCTGGGACCATCAGTATCAGGAATATTGATTATGGAATTCACCTTAAAACACTGGCTGGAGTATTCACACCGTTACTGCAGAACGAGGCTGTCTTCTCGTTTGTTTGTTTGTTTTGTTTGCAGACAGAGTCTTACTCTGTCACCCAGGCTGGAGTGCAGTGGTGCAATCTTGGCTCACTGCAACCGCCGCGTCCCAGGTTCAAGTGATTCTCATGCCTCCCAAGTAGTTGGGATTACAGGCACACACCACCATGCCCAGCTAATTTTTGTTTTTTTGTTTGTTTTTTTAGTAGCGATGGGGGTTTCACCTTGTTGGCCATGGTGGTCTCGAACTTCTGGCCTCAAGTGATCTTCCCTCCTCGGCCTCCCAAAGTGCTGGGATTACAGGCGTAAGCCACTGTGCCCGGCCTGTCTTCTCATTTTGTAGACTATTTTTCCCAGCATAATAAGCCATAGGGCTAGTGGAAGTGAGAGGCAGTGCTGAGTGCTGGTGACCGGCATGGGCTCCAGCAAGCTTTTTGGCCTTGTACCAGTTACTTCCTTCTGTGCCTCGGTTTCCTCATTTTGCAATGGGAATAATAGTATGACCGACCTCGTCCAGTTGTTGTAAGAATGAAATGAGTTAATATGCTCTACATAAACCCTGGGGGCAGCGCTTGGCTTACGGTTAAGTGCCAGCTAGGAATTGGCTGATGTCACTAGACAGGGCTAATCTGTGTGTCCTCTTCTTCCCAACCCCCCAGTGCCTAGCCCCTCCTGTAACGGTTTTGACAACACCCTTTCAAGACCTTGCCGGGTGCCACTAGGAAAGGAGGTTTGCTTCATTGCCACCGTTCGTCTGGCAACACCACAATTCTTAAAGGCAAGTATCTGAGAGGCGGTTCATTGTGCGGAGCTGTTATGATTGACTCACATTTTGTTGTATGTAATTAATGGTCTTTGGGGAGGGAATACATTGCAGGGAAGTTGTCACTGGCTTTGAAAATCGAAGTGTCTGGCTTCTGTGCCTGCACACACGCCCTTTCCCCTGCCCTGTTTCCTGCAAATGGTTCTGTGTGAAGGCGGTGTCACTTGCTGTTCTGCTGTTTGATAACCGTACGTCTTCCCACCTTTCACGCCGGCGTTGAGACCATCCGGGGTAGGCCTGGGTGAGAACCGAGTGTCAGAGCGTTGGGGGTTTGTCTGCCTTTTCTCGTCTGTGATTGCTTCAACATCGATGGCATGACTCTTGAGTTAAATGAGTAATTCAGATTCCGATGAAAAGCCATTTTCCACATGTTTGCCACACTTCTCGATAATGGGAAGGGATGGTGTGACATTTTGGCTCCTAGGTATTTTTCCCCAGCTTGTGAAATAAATTTAGTATCAGCTAATACCGAAATTAGCTACAGATGATGAGTTTCAGTCCAACACGACTTGGAGACTTGCTCAAAACGATTTTAACTTCTGTTACCCACCATGCGTTCCTCTTGAACAAACCTAGGGTGAGCATCTGGCACCCAAGCAACTTTTTTTTTTTTTTTTTTTTTTTTTCTGCTTCCAATACAGGAAATGTGCATAGTTGACGAACCTTTAGAGGAATTCACTTCAAGGCATAGCTTGGAATGGAAATTTTTATTTCTGGATCACAGGTTTGAGAAAAGAAAAACATATTTGGGTTGGGCCCTTCTCAAGTCTTGTTTGCGTGAGCCAGGCTCTCCTTGGGAGAGAAGAGTCGGCCCTGGTCCATTGAAGGAGAAGGACTCTCTGGCGCTAGGAACAGTCGTCCCTGCCAAGGGTGGGTGGATGCTCTCCAGCTGCATCTGCCCCTTCGTGAATATGTTCTGTATTCGGGTCTGATGCCTCAGCCCCGGGCCATCTTTGGGATGATCCTCCCTTGGGGCCCTTTCCAGCTCCCAGGAAGGCAGCAGCAAGTGTGAGAGAAATCTCTCATCTCATTTTTTCCAACCTCCTTTGATCCTTGAGCCCAATATTTACTTTTTCTTTTGTAACATTATTTGCAGTTGAAGAACTCCAAATCGCCCCTCCCCACCCTTTAATTTTATATTACACTTTGGTGTTGGGCTGATCCAATCTGTAGCTGTTTTTAATTACCCAGAAGTGATAAAGCTTATTGTTATCTGGGCCAAGTTATGCCAAGGGAAAGGAGTTATCTATAGGCCAAAAAAAATGCTGAGCCCCTTGGAAAACACAGCCTCTCTGGTTTTGACCATTGCAGAGTTATGTTTCTCCCCTCGTTCTTGAGAAATGAGGCCTCCATGTTGATCAGTATGGACAGGCATGGCCACCAGGGTGAGTCCTGCGGTGTATCTCCTCCCTGATGACAAGTCCTCCTTGTCCTTGTGCAGAGCCCCTCCAATCATAGGATACCTGCCTTTTGAAGTGCTGGGAACCTCGGGCTATGACTACTACCACATCGATGACCTGGAGCTCCTGGCCAGGTGCCACCAGCACCGTGAGTACCACTGCCCAGCCCAGGCATGGGGGCCTTGTGTTCACTCCACTGAGGCCCGGCAGCAGGGCTCTGGGACTCCAGATATCTCTGCTCGTTACCTGGTTTCTTTTTAAGGTGGGGAACTTGGTTTTCTCTGAGATGATCTGGGGGTATGGTGGAGGCCCCTTATCTGCATCTACCCCCATGTCAGGTTTTCACCTGGAATTCACTTGGCCCCAAACCCTAGCACCTTCCCACTATCATCCAGACAGGCGCCCTGTTTAACCCTAATTAAGAAACTAAGGTGATGCAGGGACTTTTTTTTAAGTAATGCATTTCAGAGATAAAATACCGGGTTCTCATAACTGTTCTTTCATCAGCAGATATGTATTGCTCACTAACCGTAGGCCGGATACTGAGTAGCCCGGCAGATGGGGGCGATCAGTACCTACTTGCTGTCCCACAGGGCCGGTCTGCTGGGAAAGCCAGCCATGGGTGACTTTGTGGGATGTGGTTGGTGCACTGAAGGGGATGCACACAGCATATTGGGAGACTCAAGAGGACCCTCACAGCTGGGGTTCAGGGAAGGCTCTTTCCCACAGAAGAGGGGAACACATTAGCAAATATATGGGAGATGGGACTTATGATGTGGGCGAGTGAGAATTACAAGCTTGTCCAAGTTCTCACTTAGCAAGTGGCTTCAAGAATGAACCACTTAAAGCTGTATTTTCAGTGCCAACTCTTAACGTTAAACAGGAACACTGACCTGTTGATCCTGATGCATGAACTGACCACTAACATTGTGTTTTAAAAGATGCCTCACCGTAGTACCCATGAGAACTTTTTTTTTGAGACAGATTCTCGCTCTGTCACTCAGGCTGGAGTGCAGTGGTGCAATCTCAGCTCACTGCAAGCTTCGCCTCCTGGGTTCCAGCGATTCTCCCGCCTCAGCCTCCGGAGTAGTTGGGATTACAGGCACATGCCACCACGCCCAGCTAATTTTTTGTATTTTTAGTAGAGATAGGGTTTCACCATGTTGGTCAGGCTGGTCTCAAACTCCTGACTTCAAGTGATCTGCTCACCTTGGCCTCCCAAAATGCTTGGATTACAGGCGTGAGCCACCGTGTCTGGCCAGAACTTTCTCTTCTGTGGAGAGGGAAGGAAGAATAGGCTTGAGTTCCATCTGGATCGGCTGTTAGAATTTAAAGCTAATCATTAAAACTGTAACTCGTTGCTCCTCAAGAGTGTGGTCTAGGACCACACTGCATAGGCATCATGGGAAGGATGCCACACTTGTAGAATCAGGCCTACTCAATCAGGGTGTCTATTTTAACCAGGTCCCCAAGTGAAGAATGACATTCAGCATTTGAAAGGCTTCTCAATGGTTTGGGCAAGAGGTCCTTGCTCTGTGGAGGCCACGCCCTCAATCTGCTGGGCTTCTCTCCTCTTCAGATAGTCACATTCTCCAAGGCAGTGCCCTTCTGTAGCATTAATTTCCTAGTTGAGATTTCTCTTAACCATTTACCTAAAGAGGTGCTAAATTCCAGGCACTATGGCAATAAAACCCAAATCATTCTTCTTCCTTGAATCCATAGTCCATCTTTCTGCCCTGCCCAGGCTTGATACACCGTCAGCCTCCATTCTGCTCCGGACACCCCTAGAGGAGCCACCCGCAGACATCACGATGGGGGGCTCCAAGCAGCTCTGGGGAAGGAGGAAGCCTGGGGTGGAGGCATCTGTCCTCGACTCTTTATTTGAGAACCGTGTCAGCTGAGCATGAACTGCTGACTGACAGCCCCAGAGTCCGTCCAGAGGTTGCTGGCTGGCAGGTCTGTTTTCGGGCCAATTCTGGATGCTCTCCCCTGGGCTCCTGCAGCTCCAAAGACAGCTCTGCCTACAGCGGGAAGATGAGCAGCAGGCAAACCTGGGCCTCTGTTTCATTAAACCTGCAGTTTGAAAATCCGTCTGCATCTGCCCTTATTTGAGGATCTTGTTAAGCTTCTGAGCATTTGGGAAAGTATATGGATCACTCTTCTACTGTTTTTAAGAATTCATGGCAGTGTACCATGATCCTGATAGTTACTTAAAATACAGGGCAACCGGGGAAACGAGCCATGTTTGGTGCCGTCCTTTTGAAAGCTGATCTAACAATAACTCCGGGGGAAAGGATCACGTTTATATTAACATTGGTTATATGCAGAATCCACTTTCTACTCACAGTGATGCAGTTTGGCAAAGGGAAGTCGTGTTGCTACCGGTTTCTGACCAAAGGTCAGCAGTGGATTTGGCTGCAGACTCACTACTACATCACCTACCACCAGTGGAACTCCAAGCCCGAGTTCATCGTGTGCACACACTCGGTGGTCAGGTACCGTGCACGGGCAGGGGTGCGGCTGCGTCCTTGCCACACCTCGGCGGGGTACAGGGTGGCCCCTGATGGCCGAGTAAGATCAGCAGTCACTCAGGTGTTCTCCATTTCGAGGATCAAGCCCAGGCCATCCCCTGCCGTTAACAGCACAATTCCCAGGGCTCGGCTCGCTTCCGGGCACCACTGGCTCTGCCCTCCCAGGGCTGAGACTCCTTTTAAGCTCTCAGTCAGGCCCCTTTGAACGCCTCATGGACTCTCGCAGGCTGCCAGGATATTACTTAGTAAGTGACTGCTTCACTGACCTACTTACATATTTTCCCATCTCCATCCAACCCACAGCCTTCCCTTGTTCCTGCTTTGAGTAGAAAATTTAAATTTTACCTCTAAATAACTCAAACACATATTCCCCTTTATTTTTAATGCTTTAAAAACCCCTGCTGGCAACTGAGGCAGTGTTGGGAAAACAGCCTGGCTGCCAGTGGGCGCAGGTTCCCGGGAGGTCCCCGCTGGCCTCAGGGAGCCCTCCACCCAGGGCGGGTGAGCGGGACTTCAAAGAGACGCAGCGTGGCCAGGGTTTCATAGACGCCGCCTTTGTGGGTCTCTGCTCCCAAGGATGAAGGGGAAAATGGTCCTCTCCCCCACTACAGAAATTTTAAGAACGTAAATTAGTTTTAAGCTGGCCTCCAGAAAAGCCCTGGAGAAGGGCAAAGAAAGAAAAGTTGGAAGGACAGCATGCCTTTTTTTTTTTTTTTAAACTTTAAGTTCTAGGATTCATGTACAGAATGTGCAGGTTTGTTACACAGGTATGCATGTGCGTTGGTGGTTTGCCGCACCTGTCAACCCATCATTTAGGTTTTAAACCCCACATGCATTAGGTATTTGTCCTAATGCTCTCCCTCCCTTTGTCCCCTACCACCCCCACCACCCACAGGCCCTGGTGTATGATGTTCCCCTCCCTGTGTCCATGTGTTCTCATTGTTCAGCTCCCACTTGTGAGTGAGAACATGTGGTGTGTGGTTTTCTGTTCCTGTGTTAGTTTGCTGAGGATGATGGCTTCCAGCTTCATCCATGTTCCTGCAAAGGACATGAACTCATTCTTTTTTATAGCTGCATGATATTCCATAAAATTAGAAAAACCTACTTTAAATTTCATATGCATTTCTTATACAAGTCACTTGCTGCTTGATAATGGATTTTTCGAGAAATGCGTCATTAGGTGATTTTGTCATCATGCAAACATCATAGAGTGTACTGGACACACTAGATGATGTGGTACCTTGGCTATACCGTATAGTGTATTGTTCCTAGGCTACACGCCTGTACAGCATGCTATTGTGCTGAACACTACAGGTAGTCATAGCACAGGTGTAAGTGTGCATCTGAACGCATCTGAACACAGAAAAGGTACAGTACAAATACGGCGTTCCAGTCTTTGGGAACCACTAATGTCCCATAAGCACATGACTATATATATGTAACAGACACTATGCACACACACACACACACACACACACACACACACACCCCATACATACATCAGGTCACCAAACCAGGCATTCTTCCTTAACATGCAGAAGCGGGGAGAAACACTAGTGTTCAGCAGCCAATGACCCTGATCCCACTTGACCACACTTTGTGCCCTTGCTCAGGGACTTGATCTTGGATTCCCAGCCCGCCACTGGGCGTGCAGCAGCAGTGGTGTCTGACTCCACGGCAGCCGCCTGTTGCCACCCAGCCTGGTCCTCTGCCCAAGGGCCCCCTACCCCCAGGGAAGGCTGGGCAGCTCTGACCCCTCGCTCTTTAGGCTGTGCCCTCTACCAGCTCTTCTTCTCCATCCTCCACCTCTCAAATCCTTGGAAGAAACTCTCAGAGAAAGGAGGGAGAGAACAGAGTGAATGAATCAGGTGGCAGGCATTCCGGAGGCCCAGGAGCCACATCACTTCCCAAGGCCTCTTACCCCGGGGTCTCCACACCCAGGGCAGAGGTACCACGGGATCACTTAGGCATCACTGTGTTGAGTGGATTTACCCACACTCCTGAAAAGTGGGCCTGTGGGCTCATCTACGGTCTGGATTTGGCTATTCCTGTGTTTGTTTGAGAGGAAACTTTCTGAGAAATGTAACTACTAAAAAAGTTTTGTGTCACTCTTCCATATGCACGGTCCAGACTGAGCAGGTTTTAAGAAAGGCTTCTAATTATTTAAAGGCAGAAGCTTATCCCATAGACGAAAATGGGTTTTTTAAAGACAATTACAATTGGAGATTTCAGGGAAGTAAAAAGAATAGTAAATGAGAGGGGAATAAAGACATCCTGGAAATAAAAAGATTTTGAACGTCATATTGTAAGTCACTCAGGTGGAATTTAAGGCAGAGAACGACGCTCATTCCTTCCAACAAGTCGCAGGCCAGGCTCCTCTGTGTTGACTGTTGTGGGGGGCAAGGGTTACCTAGAGAACCTCGATGTACCTTGCAGTCTGTTCAGGGGGTGTCGTCCCGTCCTGCAATGCCCCATCTCCACCGTGGTCTCTTAATTTCCTGTGCAGTTATGCAGATGTCCGGGTGGAAAGGAGGCAGGAGCTGGCTCTGGAAGACCCGCCATCCGAGGCCCTCCACTCCTCAGCACTGAAGGTATGGCCATCCCCGCTAGACGGATACAGCCAAGGCTGGCTAGGGAGAAAATGCAGCCAACCAGTGTCTGAAACAAGGGCTTATTTTCATCAATGGAAGGACACATCCAAGCTATGCAGGAGGCTGAGGTAGGAGGGTCCCTTGAGGCCATCACATGGAGGCTGTGGTGAGCTATGATTGTGCCACCATACTCCAGCCTGGATGACAGAGTAAGACTCTAGCTCAAAAAAAAAAAAAAAAAAAAAAAAAAAAAAGAGTCTGCAGAGCTGGGTTACACACAGCCCCTGGACTCAAAGCATGGCTCGGCGACTTTCCAGCCTTACAAGCATGGCTCCAATGAGTCCACTCGGCATTTCCTCCACAGATAAGACACGGGGGAGTTCCTTCCTCCCCCGCTGGGTTGTGGAGGAATTCCAGAGTCCCTGGTCTTCCTTTGCTTGAGGGCCATGGCACTGCCTCCAGGATGCAGGCACCCTATGGGGAGGCTGCCCTCGCACACCATCCCCCCGTCACCTATGCTTTCTATTTCTGTGTTCAGGGGTCTTGGTGAACATCATGCTGGAGCCAGCTCGGGGTCAGGGAGTCCTGCTTTAGAAAGGCATTCCCTCCACAGAGCCCCTTCTGTCCTTCCTTCCACACTGAGCCCTCTGCTCCCCTCTGCCTAGCCAGACGTCTCCTTGTCCCTGCTCCTGGTCCACAGCTCCTGGGAACCTTGGGGACCATCTGCAAGTAGACCAGAGCCCTGTTCCTCAGAGTCCATTCTTAAAGCAGACATAAATGTTGGGAGAAAAGGAAAAAAAGCAAGAAAGGGAGGGAGTGTTGTATTTCATCAAAGTTAAGGAAGCTGTCAGCTGGAAGATCCACATGAATTTTTCTTTCTTTTTTTTTTTTTTTTTTGAGACAAAGTCTCGCTTTGTTGCCCCAGCTGGAGCGCAGTGGTGCAGTCTCAGTCTCGGCTCACTGCAACCTCCACCTCCGGGATCAAGCAATTCTCATGCTTTAGTCTCCCAAGTAGCCGGGATTACAGGTGCCCGCCACCACACCCGGCTAATTTTTGTGTCTTTCATAGAGACAGGGTTTCACTGTGTTGGCCAGGCTGGTCTCGAACTCCTGACCTCAAGTGATCTTCCCGCCTCAGCTTCCCACAGTGCTGGGATTGCAGGCGTGAGCCACCGTGCCTGGCCTCCACGTGATTTTTTTCTCCCACTGAGAGAAAAATTGCTGCCAACCAGTCTCTGAAACAAGAGTTTCTTTTCATCAAGGGAAGGACACGTCTTAATTTCAGAAGTGTTCAAATGTGAGTGCTGGAGAGGGGAGTACCTCTTAGAACTGGTGAAGCTCAACTTCCAGGGTGCCCAGTGACCCCAAATCCAGAGCCTTGGGCCAGAGGCCGGTGCCACAGCAGTGGTCCAGCCTTGCAGGCTGTCTGTGGTCCAACAGAAGCATCTCTTACCCCTGAAGGGCCAAGTTGGGAGGAAGGAGAAATCACCTTTCAAGATCAGAGAGCAGTGGGTGCCTTGGCAGAGCCTCCCCGGCTGCTGTGTCGTGTGGTGGCGTGTTCCATGGCGATTCATGACCAGCGCGCTGATAGGATGCAGCTGACATTGTTTATGGAAGTGTTTATTACCCAGCCCTGTCACACTATACATTATGTATCATGTCATAGAGGGAACTCAGCTGCTAATAGGCAGATGTTAGACACACCATACATCATGGCTGAAGAACAGGCGTAGTGTGTATCATCCAGTCAGAAATTTATCATTGAGGTTTCTGATCCTTGGGGAGTCCTGGAGCCCTGTGAAAGAATGTCTTCTCATCAAAATGCACATATGTAAAGATACAAACACAATCACCGGGCACGGTGGCTCATGCCTGTAATCCCAGCACATTGGGAGGCTGAGGCGGGGAGATCACAAGGTCAGGAGTTCGAGACCAGCCTGACCAACATGGAGAAACCCCGTCTCCACTAAAAATACAAAAATTATCTGGGCATGGTGGTGCGCACCTGTAATCCCAGCTATTCAGGAGGCTGAGGCTGGAGAATCACTTGAACCCAGGAGGCAGAGCTTGCAGTGAGCCAAGACTGTGCCACTGCACTCTAGCCTGGGTAACAGAGTGAGACGCGGTCTCAAAAAAAATAATAATAAAAATACAAACACAGTCTTGGGCACTGGGTTAAGAAATCCCTTTAAAGTAAAAGCTCCCACCAGAGCTCCCAAACTATCTGTGATGTTGAACCAGTTTGGTTTTTATAGCTTTGCTGTCTGTCACTGTCCAGTGCATTTGTAAAATGCAGATTCCTGTGTGTGGATGTGATGTGCAGAGACGTCAAATGGGCATCCAAGTTCCTCCGTGCTTATTCTCACTTCCTGGACCGACTTCTCTGCTGACTAGGAACACGTAATTCACAAAGAGCCGTGGTCCAGGGACCCCGCTCTAAGGAGCCTGGTCAAAGGGAAACTGTAACCAAGCAGCGAGGTCCCCAAATTGCCATTTACCTCAGCACATCCAGCCACATGTGGTATTTCTGTTTTGCACAAAGGCCCGTAGGTCACATGTCAGTCACTTCAGCCCTACTGTAGGCGCACAGCGTCCACCCCCACTGCAGCCGTGACACAAAAGACAAAACAGCCACACAGATGCACGCATGGGATTTCATACCCAAGGCCGTGGGACACAGACCAGCCCGTTGACGTAGCCCAGAGATGCTGGCAGTTTCCATTCTTCTAAGACTGGGTAGGAATGCGGCTCAGGAGGGGAGTCACTGTTTTGTTTTCTTCTTTAGCTTAAAAATTATCCCAACCTTTGTTTTGTTTATTATTATTTTTTTAGACCTTGTCTCACTATGTTGCCCAGGTGCCCAGGCTGGAGTGCAGTGGCATGATCTCAGCTCACTGCAACCTCTGTCTCCAAAGTTCAAGCTGTTCTCCTGCCTCAGCCTCCCAAGTAGCTGGGATTATAGGCGCCTGCTACCACATCCAGCTAATTTTTGTATTTTTAGTAAAGACGGTGTTTCACCATGTTGCCCAGGCTGGTCTCGAACTCCTGACCTCCAATGATCCGCCTGCCTCAGCCTCCCAAAGAGCTGGGATTACAGGCATGAGCCACCGCGCCCAGCCCCAACACATCCCGTTTTCATGTGCCTATAAGAGCTAAGCCACAGAGGATGGAAAAACGGTCCCTCGGAGTCAGACTGTCACAGCTGCTTTCTTGTCACACTGTATTTGAGGCAGAGACGTCCTGAGAGCCAGGGTCAGTCAGGAGCAAGAGGTTGAAAGACAGGAGACCCCTTGCCCTCACTGGTTCTCCACTCCAGGGGACACTGAGGCTGCAGAGAATGAGTAACAGGAGAAAGCGTGGGAAGGACCCAGGAAGGTCCAAAGGCACCTGTCCCACTGGATGAGTTTACAATCCACTGCCAGCAGCAACCTTATTTCTAGAACTCTTTCCCTCTTCTTGGAAAGTCAAGATGCTGGGTGGTGAGGTGACAATGTTGAGGACAAAATTAAATGCAAAGTCAGTTATGAAAACATAAACAATAAAAACCAAAGGCAAGAAAGGGTAATAAACACTGCTTTTCGGCTGCAAGCCTCTCTGGGGCTTTAGGTTACATGTATGTATATACACTACCCAAGCGTCTTTGGAATCGTCCCTAAACAACTATGGTATTTGTCTCAGCAGCTTCTGAGGTTGTCAACATACTTAGAACTAAAGTCACACCCAGTGATTCTTTCCTCTGGATGCTGACATGAGGACTGTTTGATGTGTGTGTTTCAGGACAAGGGCTCAAGCCTGGAACCTCGGCAGCACTTTAACGCACTCGACGTGGGTGCCTCGGGCCTTAATACCAGTCATTCGCCATCAGCGTCCTCAAGAAGTTCCCACAAATCCTCACACACAGCCATGTCAGAACCCACCTGTGAGTGCGAGTCCATGGATGGGGAGTGGGATGGGGGACCCCATCGGACCAGAGGGACAGCCCCACAGAGGGTCCCAGGGCAGTCTGTGCCTCCGACAGAGGTTGCCGTGCAGTTTATACTCCTTTCCTTTCCCAGACTTCCTGCCTTCTGATCACGTCTCCACACTCTGGTATCCATTCAGTGCCAAGCAAAGACCTTGAGTGGGTGGTGCACAGATCTGATCCCTGGGCTGCTTTTAGTAATTCTGGGGAGGCATCTGATCGGGCAGCTCACTGGACCAAGCAGCAGAAATGAAGTTTGGGGAGTGTTTGTGGTTTCTCCCACCTGCTGCCAGGCTGGGCTTCTGTGGTTCACCTCAAACCTGCATGGTGGACTTCCTTTATCAGCGATCCCAACTGAGCTCTTGTGTTAGCACACCACTGTCATGGGTGTCCTCTTCGGATGAGTGCATGCTAAGTACGTCTAAGTTAGGAAAGTCATTCATTGCTTTCTTACAGCCACTCCCACCAAGCTGATGGCAGAGGCCAGCACCCCAGCTTTGCCAAGATCAGCCACCCTGCCCCAAGAGTTACCTGTCCCCGGGCTCAGCCAGGCAGCCACCATGCCGGTAAGTGTGTGACCCCAGACTCCTCCAGGGGAGTATGCTACAGTGTGGTGGGGGCTGCAGAGCCCCAGGCGAGGTGCTGCGTCTCCCCAGAGGATCCTCTTACTTAGGGATTGAGAGTGTAGGGTGGCAGATGGGGGTGGGAAGTTGAGTAATTTAATTGGCAACTAATTTTAAACATTTGCATGACAAAATTAACATGGATGCATATCCATAGAATACAAAATCCAAGTGAATTTTAAGGGTAAAAGGCAAAACTGCAAACCCGGAGTCATACCGTCATACCCCTAGAGCCCCTGAGGCCACACAATTAGGATTCTTCTGTTTCAAATCCCCTCTCATGCTGGTGTAAATGTTTGAGCAGCTCAGTGGCAACAAAAATACCTCTGCACATATCAGGTGGGACCCGACCCCAACGTGTGCCAGATCCTTCCAGAACGTCAGGGGATGCATGGCCCTGAGAAAGTGCACTGGCCATGTGTCAAGTCGCTGGCATGCACCACTCTGGTCATCTATTGCCAGGTAGCAAACTACACCTAACTTAGTGGCCTAAAGCAACCACGTGTATCAAGTTCATGGAGCCTGGGTCAGGAATTCAGAAAGGGCATCATGGGGATGGCACTTCCCTGCTCCTTGGTGTCGGGGGTCTCATGGGCCTAGGCTACAGAACCCTCTCCTCCAGATGGTGTCTGCACATGAATGTCCGGCACCCAGGCTGGGTGGCTGAGAGCTGGGCTCATCCGAGGCCCTCTGTCATCGACTTGCACAGGCCTCTCAAGCCTTAGGCTGCTCCTGGCATGGTGGTGGACTCCGGGTTCCAAGAGGAGACATCTGGAGAGGCAGGCAGGAGCCGTGCAGCCCTCTGTGACCTAGCCATGGAAGTCAACATAGTGTCACCACAGCCATACCTCTTGGTCAAAGCAGTCCCGAGCTCACCCATCGAGAGGAATCTAGACCTCCACTTCTAGACGGGAGAAGTACCCAGGAATTTTAGGGGCCACCTCCAGATAGTTGCCAAGCCCCTCCCACCCACACTTCACTGTCACTTTGGAGATGGAGTGAACGTGCCACCTTCCTGCCTGCTGTCTCCGTGAAGGCTTTGCACACCCTGCTTCACAATCTTGGGCAGTGCGTTTCATTTTCAAGTAGAACATGGCAAAGACCACTTATTTGCTCTCCAGCCACCTCCAGATGCGCTTGCAAGCTGTGCCTGCCATTCTTCCAGACTCTGCTGTCCAGTGTGACTCACTCTGCCAACAGTGGAGGCCCAGAGTGCTTCCTTCTCCTCCCAGCCGTGCAGGGAAACCGGGCCCAGACCAGCTTCTGGTTCAGCCCTGTGCCTGGGACTTCTCACTGAAACAAGGTCTTCTGGTAACATTTCCTCCCAGTGCTGTCCTGGGTGACACTTTCCATTTGAGCTGCTTTTTTGGATAGACCCTAGCAACTAGGGGCCGTGTCGGAATAACTTCAGACGAGTCCTTTCACTGTTCTTTTAAAAAAAAAACCACTGGCTCATGAAGCAGAGTGTTTCATTTCTTATTTCTATACGTTGTCTCCCCCACCCACCCGAGTGATCAGGGAACACAGATGTGACTCAGCTCACTTCCCCGGAGTCTCTCAAAACGTTCTGGACAGAGGCTGGTGAAATTGCCCCAGTCCTCACTGCCTGGATGAGTTCTTGGACAAACACGCATGGTCTGTCCATCTGCATCAGCACTGAGCAGAAAAGATACGGATGCACAGGCCAGCTCATGGTAGCAGTCCACGCACATCGTCCTGCTTGATGACACCGCTAAGAATTAATCCATTTGGGAGGAGGGCAACCAAATCCACCCAGGGCGGAGTCCAGGACAGCAGGCAAGGGAAGGGAAATGGAGCTGAGCTACCAGGCTTGGGCGGGTAGCAGCAGCCTGGCAGAGCACACTGTGGTGGGGCGGGAGCCTGCACCGGTTGTGCGGGGGCTCTGCCCGTGTGCCCTGCATGGGAAGCAGTGCAGCCAGGGAACAGACACCTATACTTTCTAGAAGTCTTGACTTTCAGCTGTTTACCCCAGTGTGGAACGCAGAGAACCCACTGGACCAAGAGACCGCATCCCTGTCTCCTGGAACGGCAGAAGCAGTGGTAACAAAGTCCCTTTCTCTCCCACAGGCCCCTCTGCCTTCCCCATCGTCCTGCGACCTCACACAGCAGCTCCTGCCTCAGACCGTTCTCCAGAGCACACCCGCTCCCATGGCACAGGTGAGTCTGGGACCCAGGGCAGGGCAGCCGCTCTCAAGCCAGCAGCCCGCAGTGTGCTGTGCTGACGGTCTTGTATACTTGGGTACCAACCAAGGCCCTGACGTGGGGGAATGTCCCTCCTGATGTGCATGTGGCGTGTGTCCATCCCTGAGGTTCCCCCCACACCCACCCTCTCGTCTCCAAGTTCTTCTTTCCGGTGTCTGGGTTTTTCTTTTTTTAAATTTCAATAGTTCGGGGGGAACAGGTGGTGTTTGGTTATATGGATAAGTTCCTTAGGGGTGATTTCTGAGATTTTGTGTACCCGTCACCCGAGTAGTGTACACTGCACCCAATATGTAGTCCTTTATGCCTCACGCCCCTCACCCTTCCTCCCACCAGCCCCAAAGTCCAGTATTTCATTCTTACGCCTTTGTAGCCTCATAGTTTAGCTCCCACTTAGAAGTGAAAACATATGATATTTGGTTTTCCATTCCTGAGTTGCTTCACTTAGAAGAATGACCTCCAGCTCCATCCAAGTTGCTGCAAAAGTCCAGGGTTTGTTTTTTTAATTCTTTTAACAGTCTCTGTTCACCTCTTTGCCACTTTTCCACATTCCTCTTGTTCTTTACGACTCCAAATTGGCCATGGTATTTTAGAAAAGGTCTGAATTGGGCTGCATGTCACAGAAAGACTGAAAGGATCTAAAACCCGTGAGTCCAGCACTATAAATATCACATTTGTTTAAAAAAAGAAAGAAAAGAAAGGGATTACGGCTTTGCTGAGTAATTCCATCCTTGTTTCAACAACATTCGGTGAGTTACTATTTGGGTCAGTCAGTGAGCGAGGTGTTAGGGATGTAAAGATGTAAGTCAGCCCTTGCTTTTAGTGCTCAGAACTAAAGGGAGAGACAGGCATGTAAACAGAGACGCCGCCGTGGCAGGGCATGCGTTTTTATAGAACCACGAAGGAAATATTCTGCCCAGGGAAGTCTGACATGGCTTCCTGGAGGAGGTGACGCTCGAGTTGGCCTTGAAAGATGGTGCGGCAGGGGGACAGCAGGGATGTACTTCAGCAGGGAGTAATGAACACGGGGAGTGACAAACCGTGCCCAGGCCTGAGCTCTGACTTCACTTCCCTCATAGGAGACTTAGCTCTGCCCAGACCATGGCCACAGGCTAGAGCTGCGTCCCAGATGGCGGTTCAGCAGCAGGTGCCCCTCTCTGTCTTGGCACACATCTGTCACCACTGATGAAAACTATTTTGGAACATATGCCCTCTTAGCGGGGCTCTCTCATGCGTTCCTGGAGTAAGACACATGCTGAGGCGTGCTGCTTGCTAGAGTGAGGCTTGAGGAGTGGCTTCTGGAACCTACTCATTCAAACTGCCTATATTCACCCTCATTAGGCCAAAAAAAAAAAAGGCCTGAATAATGTTTTTCTCTTTACATGTCCAAGACACATTTGGTATGAAATCAGTAACTTTTTAATCCAAAGGGGGCATAACATGAAGATGCCTTTACTTCTGGGTCTTGCATTATAAAGAATGTCTGTGTTTATAAGACACAAGGGGGTGGTGCAGTCCCTTTTGGAATTCTGATTTTTCATCTATTGAACTTCTTAGTCTGCCATATGTACTATATTTAATCATAACTATATTATTTATTTATTTATTTATTTATTTTTGAGACGGAGTTTCGCTCTTGTCGCCCAGGCTGGAGTACAATGGCAGCGTCTTGGCTCACTGCAACCTCCGCCTCCTGGGTTCCAGCGATTCTCCTGCCTCAGCCTCCCAAGTAGCTGGGAATTACAGGAACGCGCCACCACGCCTGGCTAATTTTGTATTTTTTTGTAGAGACGGGGTTTCACCATGTTGGCCAGGCTGGTCTTGAATTCCTGACCTCAGGTGATCCGCCCACCTCGGCCTCCCAAAGTGCTGGGATGACAGGCGTGCGCCAGGGCACCCAGCCGGTAACTGTATTCTTTCAGACATCCCTGCGTAATACTGACTTTCCAAGCCACACAGTTCTTCCCATACCCACTGCGTGTGGAACAATGAGATTCTGGGGTTTTTCCTCTCACTCCCCTCACCCTTCAGGGAAAGGAGGGAAAAAATGAAATCCAAAATCTGAGGAGTGGTTATCTGGGTCACTGGTGGTTTTCCAAAAAGCCTCTTTCTTCATACTGTGGTTCTAAAATGTCTTTAAATTAGAGTAGATCTCTTTATCAAAAACATCACCATCAAGAAGGTAAGGAGGGCCCCGTGATGGGGTGTCTGGCAGGCCTTGAAAAAATCAGAATAACGTGAGAGGCAGCTACCACCTCCTAACGCAGCCCGTCGCCGCTCCCTTTCCAAGCCAGCTCGGCCCCCATGAGCCGCCTCCACTGCAGGTGGAAGGGGCAACCCTGAGTTTCCCAACTTTGTAGAACCCGCCAGAGAAGCTTTTGGGTTTCGTTAAATACTTGCAATCGCTCGTTTGCTTTCTCCATCGAATTCTCTCTCAAAATCCTCACAGAGTTGTCTAATTAGTCACAATCTGACTGGGATTTTTGTGAGTCTGGGATAGCGCAGGTATTTTTTTAAATTTATATATATATATATATATATTTTTTTTTTCACTCTATTGCCCAGGCTGGAGTGCAGTGGTGCAATCTTGGCTCACTGCAATCTCCGCATCCCGGGTTCAAGCGATTCTCCTACCTCAGCCTCCTGAGTAGCTGTGATTACAGGTGCCCACCACCACGCCTGGCTAATTTGTGTATTTTTTAGTAGAGATGGGGTTTCGCCATGTTGGCCAGGCTGGTCTCCAACTCCTGACCTCAGGTGATTCCGCCCACCTTGGACTCTCAAAATGCTGGGATTACTGGCGTGAGTCACCACCCCCGGCCCAGTGCAGGTATTTTTAAATGCATGGATAGCAACAGAACCTTCCTTTTAAAGGAAGTCTGAGGTCAAAGCTGCTCTGGTCAAGGTGGGAATGTCTTGTAGGCAAAACTCGTTGGCCGCGCTTAGCTCCTAAGACTTGGGATTTGCATGTTGGTGCTGCCACCATCTCGCTGTGTGACTTCCAGCAGGGTGCAGCCTCCTGCGGTGGCATGTGAAGAAGTGTAACACACATACCTCTACTTGCCTGGGGCAGCAGCTGGCACCTGAGGGTCTCTGCAAATGTCAGCACCTGCTATTCTTATTCTTGTTGGTTCTTTTTATTATGATTTCGCTGCCTCAGGAGCTATGCTTTCAGTTATTTCATCCTATCTGTTTCTCAACTCTCCTGGTCTCCTTGCTTCTCTGTGCCTGGGAGGTCAAAGGGCAGAGGAAAAGAGAGAGGCCCTGGGGGCATTTGCAAAAGACAGTGGGCAGGAAACAGACTAGGGAGACTGGTGGGCTAGAGATTGAGGGAGTGGAGGCTAAGTCATGGTGAAAAGGGAGAGAGAGTAAAACAAAATGAATCTAGCAAACTCATTTGCCTCAAGATACGGGAGTCACAGCCCCAGAGAGCCCAGAGCAGGGGCTATAGGCCCCTCCTACCATCCCTCCCAGTGTTTCCTGCAAGCAGAGGAGCCTGTGTTGAGAGAGACGGGACAGGAGGCAGAGACCACCTGCAAGTTTCGTAAGGCCAGCCTCCTTTCCCAGAAAGGATTAAGGGTCCAAAGGAAGGGGAGGCCCAAAACAATCACCCTGTCTTTACCTCAAGGTCACACTGGAGAGGGGGACCCTCGGGGTAAAGACCGGGGGATTGTTTTGTTCTTTTTTTGCACAGATTTCGGAGACGTGCATAGTAGCAAGTAAGCCTGGAGTGGGGAGGGTGAGGGGAATAAGTCCTTTATGATCCCAGGCTGGTTTGGAGAGAGCCAGGATCAGATTTAGGATCATGACCAGACCCAAAAATGCCTGTGACGCTGTCACATACAAACTGCTATGCCCTAAATGAGGGGGACAAGGGACTGTCTGATGCCCTGCTTTTGACATTCATCTCCAAAACCATTTGTTCATCTCGCCAAATTTGGAATATCAGTTTGTAAACATTGCTTACAAAATCCTGTCCCGATTCTATGGCCCTCCCAGACTGCAGGGCAGTAACTCAGGTCTGCAGATTCAGGCGGGCCTGCTGTCATAGCCAGCCTGAGACAGACTGGCACAGGGGCCCCGGGGATGTCCAGACCTCATCTGCAGCCCCTGTTCACTGCCCAGGACCCAGCCACGGGCTCCTTAGGGACGCTGGGAAAGATGGCTAAGGGACGGAAATGAAGTGTACAGACTGAGCAGCAGCAAGATCTGCCTGCAAGGCTGAAATAACTCTTTCATCTGGTTATGTTTTTCGGCTCCACCTTGAAGTTTTCGGCACAGTTCAGCATGTTCCAGACCATCAAAGACCAGCTAGAGCAGCGGACACGGATCCTGCAGGCCAATATCCGGTGGCAACAGGAAGAGCTCCACAAGATCCAGGAGCAGCTCTGCCTGGTCCAGGACTCCAACGTCCAGGTGATCCCCTTCCCAGACTGGCCTCTGTCCCTGCTGCCGCGTGGGGAGGGGTCAAGGAACAAAGGACAAGGAACAAATCCCGGTCCTCATCCCTGCCTCCAGCCCACACCCCTGATGTCGTCTTCCCTCGCCCCTCACTCTGGCAGGCCCATGTACTCGCTGCCTCCACCTGCATTTGCACTTGTGCACTTGGCGCTGGACCGCCCTGCATGGATGCCTGCCTCGGTCCTGGGTAGCACCTCCCTGCGCCTCTGTAACTTTGCTTTCCTAGCTCCCAGCCCAGGCTGCCATCAGGAGGAGATGGAAGCAGCTCTGCTGTTTCTCATCCAACGCAGGCATCCAGGGAGATGTGGGAGACGATGATATCCATATCACAGCCTACTGGAGACTGCAGAGGGAGCTGGGTGGCACCCCATTTGTGGTGTGCCAGCAGGGAGGCTCCGCAAGCCCCAGCAGCAGCAGCTCTCACTGTGACCCCCAGATACTAGAATTGTTTGGAGAGGTCTATGTTTTGGTTTTTGTTTTGTTTTGGAGGAAAATCTTTTTATATTGGATCTCTTTTAATAATATATAATGTTTTACTTATATTAGTCCAGGACTGTGTATCTTCAGAAGTGCCTGATTCTGACCCAGCCTTTGATTGTAAATGTAACTCTAGCTAACCTTGGCGTCCACCCTGAGAGCACTAAGCATTTGGAGACCCTTAGAAGGGACAGAAAGAAGCAGAAATAACATCTCTGCCGGAGCACTGTCCCTGTTGCTTCCCCCATCACCCATGTACGCAGACCCTCCCCTGGCCACACAGCTCTTGAAGTGCAGCCACACCTACCACAGGAGACAGGCGGGTTCTGTCGGGGCCCAGCGCGGTGAGCCAGGGCACGCTGAGATGAACACGCATTGGTGCAGGTGTCTGGGGGCTTAGGGAGATGCTCATTTGGCTGTCCTGCCTTGCTGAGGTCCCAGCAGCTCCACCTGGCCCTCAGGGGCACTCATGGTGGCTTTCTAGAGGCTCACTGTCCCTCCCCTTCCTGCCCCTGCACAGGCCTCTCAGAGGTGGCTGCCCACATTAAAGAAAAGAGCCCTGCCCTGGACAGGCCACCTCCCCGCCCGTTCCCCTCAAGACGTGGTGTGTGCGCCTTGAGCAGGCTTCACACAGACAGCCTGGGCCATGCCAGAGCCCTGCTGCTCCCCCGCCTCCTCGGTGCCCCCTTACATTGACCAGGAAAAGGCTCAGCCTTCTTGTGAAAAGAAATGGAGTCACCAAGCTGCCGTTCCACCTTTTACCAGAATAGGTAAAAAGTGGCTTTTTCCTTACGCCTTCCCAGCTGGAATATTTTTCTCACTGATCCAGGGCCTGACTGGGAGCCCAACGCTTGCCTGACTCCAATTACTTTAATGGAATTTTTACACTAACAGGAAGGGGGAAATCGAGCCAGAAACTGCTAAAATTGAGGTAGGCGTATGAACATCCCCCTCAGTGCCTGGAGTTTTTCTACTTCCTGCCTTTTCAACATTAAGGCTGAATTTTAAAATAACAGGCACCAAAGTTACTGCTTTCGCTCCTGTTATAACAAAGTATTTTTCCTCCTTGTGACCCATGCCTTTGGTTAACCCTAAAGTACCTATGCCAGAGTGCACCGAGGGATGTTCTGAGCGGCCGGCGTGGGAATCGCGCCCTCCGGTGCCTTCCTGCGCTGGGTTCATTCCTGAGGCCTTATCTTTGCAGTGGAATTTTCCAGAGATCATGGAAATCCACACAGATAGTCAAGACAGAGGACGTTTCCTCAAGGAGTCTGCCTTGTTTTTTTGTAAGACTTCAAGAAATATGTTCCAAAGTGTGATATTTGTTTTTTTTTTAAACTAAACTGTGCGATTCAAGCGTGAAGAATAAGCAACTACAAATGACTCCAGCCCACCCCCAAAAGTAGAGGGATAGATAACAATGACAAAACATAGATGATTTTTGAAACCTAATGATGATGCCAAGGTTTCATTATATCACTTGTCTATTTCGTATACTTCTCAAATGTACTGTAATGACAAGTATTTGTAGAAATAGCAGATAACACTAATGAAAAATCATCTGTGAGTGTAGGATTGGTTTGTTCTTGAAAACTAGAAGTTGTTGGTTTGTTTTCTCCCACAACTTTTCCCCACTTGGAGAACTTTTTTTTTTTTTTCCCCCACGTTTTCCATAAAGTTGACCTCAGAGCCCTTTTAAGATGCCATCCCCTTAAGCCATAAAATTCTACTTTATTGTTGATAAACAGATATTTTATCAACTTTATTGTTGATAATCCTTTCTGGGGAAGGAGGCTGGCCTTACAGAAGTATGGTGCACAGCAGCAAACCAGGAACCAGTCCCCCGCCCCCCCCCAGTGGCCTTTATCCCAACCTCAGTGGACTTGTGATGCTTTTACTTCATTGCTTCAAAACTTTCATCGAGGCTATATGTGCCTGTGATGCTTACTATTTTTTTTTTTTTTCAAAAAAACGTTGGGTTATGAGGAAGAAGTCCTGTAGGGCTGTTGGTGTTTGCACCTGGATGGGGTGATGAATGGGGCTACATGGAGGAGCTGTTGTGCTGAAAGGCCCATGCCCCCTCCAAGGCTGCCTCTTGCTCTTTTTGAGAGCATGTGCGCCCTCTGCTGGCTGCTCAAAGGAATACCTAGAAGGACACCTGTAGCAATGGCAAATGTGTTCCTCAACTGGTTCATCCATCCATCTATCCATCCTTCCTTCCATCCAGCCATCATCTACCCATCCTCCCATCCATCCTTCCTTCCATCCAGCCATCATCTATCCATCCTTCCCTCCAGCCACCATCCGTCCATCCTTCCATCCATCCATCCTTCCTTCCATCCAGCCACCATCTGTCCGTCCTTCCATCCTTCCTTCCATCCAGCCACCATCTGTCCATCCTTTCTTTCAGCCACGCTCCCTTCTATCCATCCTTCTGCCCACCCTTTCTTCCTTCAATCCATCTTTTAATCTATCCATCCATCTGACACCCTTTATTTACCAGGCATGTGGTTAAGCACTGTGAGGATACAGAAAGATAAACAGGACAGGGTTTCTACTGTCAGAGGATATGCATTGATGGGACAGAGCAGCACCCCTGTCTGTTACAGTCTGTTACATAAATAACACTAGCAGACATAGTTTGCCCTTCTCTGAGTGAAAGTGCTCTTCATATGTTTATTCATTCATACATGCATTTATTCCATTCATTCATTTATCAAACAGTTTTTATATGCCCAAAAAGGCAAAGGAGGAAAAAGTTCCTTTTTTCATTTTGAATGTTAGTATCTGACATTCATTCAGTACTTACTATGTCTCAGGTCATTTATATGCATTAACTTCATTTAGTCCTTAATAAGGTATGTGCTCTTAATGTCACTATTTTACTAATGAGGAAACTAAGGCTTTGAAAAGTTATTAAAATTGCCCAAGGCCATACTGCTAGTAAATGGCAGGGTGGGAATTTGAGCTAAGGTAGGTCTGCTTTAAGGTAAATTATACTGCCTGTCATCAGTAAAGGCTGAATTTATTCAAAATCTAATCAAAAGGTAAATTGTATCCTACCAGAAAAACGCATGGTAATTGGGTTTGACTACTAGGTTTTTGCTGAAGTGATGAAGTATATGTTCCCCTATGTGCTATAAACAAGTCTTGTTTTAATAGGGAGCTGGGAATGCATGAAACATGAATCCTCAAAATGTGTAAAATGATGGATACCCAGAAAATTCTTCTTAATTTCTAAAGTGACGAGGAGTCCTCATTTCAAAACTGCAGGCTTCTCTGTGGTGGGTGGGGCATGAGAGGAGTTTGGGGAGGTCCCGTGGGATGGAGAAAGATCAGAACCCAGCCCCAGCTCAGCCATCTGCCCATCTCGGGCCTCTGGTAAGTGGCTCGACCCCACCCATGAAGCAGACGTGTGAGCGAACTGATCCGTGAGTCTCCCCAGCACGTCTGCAGGGCGGGATCCTCGCCTGCCTCTCCAAACCTGCGCTGACACTCAGCAGATGTCAGCCTGTCGGTCCTGTACTGCATAGGAGGTGGGACCGCACTGAGTACAGGAATGGGGTGAAAAACATCAGAGGCTGGGAGCCAGACAGCCTTCCCCCTAAAGAACTGCAAGCTAAGGGCCTGATGGACTGGAACAGCACGTTGAGAATCATGACAGACACAATGCCATCTGATGTTTTTAATACCCAAGAGGTATTTTTGTTTAAAAAGCCAGTTTCAGGTCTTTCGTTAAATTATTATTAAAATTACAAAAGCTGTCTTTCTTAAAACTTTGGAGTCCACTGACAGATTCTGTTTTATTCATGAATGTACTAATTTGGTCTAAAAAGAGCAATGCTTTCACTAGATTTTTATTTATGTTCAATGAGTTGATAAGTTGATTGTGAATAATCAACATTATCTACCAAAGCTATTCATTTACACATTTAGTTTATCTGAATCTTTCAAACATTTTATGTAGCTAACAAGGCAGACTTACAAACCTAAGAAGTAAAATCTTTCTAAGCACCTAAACAACTGTTTTACTTTTATTTATTTATTCATTTTTTGAGACAGAGTCTCTCTCTGTCACCCAGGCTGGAGGCGCAATCTCGGCTCACTGCAACCTCCCCCTGCCAGGTTCAAGCGATTCTCCTGCCTCAGCCTCCTGAATAACTGGGATTACAGGCATGCACCCCCAGGCCCGGCTAATTTTTGTATTTTTAGTAGAGATGGGGTTTCACCATTGGCCAGGCTGGTCTCAAGCTCCTGGCCTCAAGTGATCTGCCCGCCTTGGCCTCCAAAAATGCTGTAATACAGGCGTGAGCCACAGCGCCTGGCGTAAACAACTGTTTTAAATCAAATACACCAAACTTATTTGAACTAAATCGGGATTCTCAATAACACCCCAAAGTCTCTTAAATCTTTCAAATTAAAACCGCCAAGCTAACATACCGTGGACTTTTAAATGTCTCTGAGACATTTTAGGTAACAAAACACAGAGATGATCATGATGATTATAAAACTTGAACATAGTATTAAAGTGCACGGACTTGATGTTATGCGATCATATCCATGCTTACTGGCCTGCCTGGGAATGTGGTCCCTTAATTAATGAGAGAGATCTGCCATCTCAGCTGAGAGCACTGGGTGGAAGATTCTCAACAGCAGCGTGGGTACAGACACTAGTCACTAGTCAGAGATTGAAGGGCAAATACAAAGCCTGGTCGTACTGCGGGGGCAATGCGGCCCAGGCCACAGGGGAGCCATCCCCTGCCCCTATTATCATGATGCAATGTTATCATTACTGCATCATGCATTCCACTCACCAGGTATCGCTCCCTTCTAGTAAGAAGCTGGTAAGCCAACCTAGACTCTAAACAAGTACATCACATTATTTAGAGAACATCTGGGTCTAAACAGCTTTCACACTGTTAGGCCTCAGTCACTTGCCTGTAACCTTCATGAAGGCAGAGAGTGTCTCCAGCCCCTGGCTCTGTGGCCAGTGCCTTGCACTGAGCTTGGGGCATCACAGGTGCTTCATGTTCACCAGTGGAGTAAATGAACTATTTCTAGGCAGCTCAGAGCAAGAAAGTTCTTACTGGGCACAGGGGATGCAAAGAAGGTGCACATTGGTGAGGTACCCATGACCCCTACTTCACCAGCATTTCTGTTCTCCCAGATGTTCCTGCAGCAGCCAGCTGTATCCCTGAGCTTCAGTAGCACCCAGCGACCCGAGGCTCAGCAGCAGCTACAGCAAAGGTCAGCCGCAGTGACTCAGCCCCAGCTCGGGACGGGCCCCCAACTTCCAGGGCAGATCTCCTCTGCCCAGGTCACAAGCCAGCACCTGCTCAGAGAATCAAGTGTGATATCAACCCAGGTAAATGTGCCCTTGCCAGCTTCACTCGTTGCCTCTAGAGCAGACACCCTCTTGCAGTTTGGGACATACTTGATTGCTGCAGCCTGCGTGAACTGAGGCCTGCTGCCCTGTTCCCTTATGGACTGCGGGTGGATTTGGGAGTGAGCCTTCTTCTCCTTCTTCTGTTAAAGTCACTTTGAAACCCCAAGTTGTATTGGCTTCCTTCTGTGTCTTATAAACGCCCACCTCAGTCCCTTGCTCTTGTGCTTAAAGATATCATTCAGCTGAAACGTTCCCCTTTGATGCTGACTTAGGGTTGGAGGCAGATATGGCCATCCCAGAGAGCCACTGGCAGCTGAATGTCCCAACACTCAACATCCACAGTCCTCGCCATCTACTCTGGTGTTAACCATTACCCATGTGAGCAGCCACTGCTGTTCACTGTCCCTTGTCCCAGGCACCCCCTGCTCCTCCAGGTGCCCCCTGCTCCTGCAGGCCCCTACTGCTCCCTCTAGGCCTCCCTGCTCCTCTAGGCCTCCCACTGCTCCCTCTAGGCCTCCCTGCTCCTCTAGGCCTCCCACTGCTCCCTCTAGGCCTCCCTGCTCCTCCAGGCGCCCCTTGATCCTCCAGGCATCCCCTGCTCCTCCAGGCCTCCCACTGCTCCCTCTAGGCCTCCCTGCTCCTCCGGGCTCCCACTGCTCCTCCAGGCCCCTACTGCTCCCTCTAGGCCTCCCTGCCCCTCCAGACCTCCCTGCTCCTCCAGGCCCCCCAGACTACTTGCCAAACCCTTGCAGCCATTTCCACCTATTCCAAGCCACCAGTGACCTTGCAGTTGGACGAAATTGCCAGCAGATAAATGGCACTCAAACTGAATGGAATTGAGAAGTCTGGAGCAGCGCTCCTGGAGGATAACAGATGGGAAGGCAGCCTTTCCCCCAGCCTCACATTCCCATGCCCTCGTGGCTTTGGTAAACGTCAGCTGAGCTCCTGAGTTCACCAAGACCCAGGGAACAGGGATGAGCAAGAGCTCTCCGGGCCTCAAGGAGCTTGCAGTTCAGTAGAGAATCTGGGAACTTAGATAACTGCAGCACAATACGGATAAGGACACATGTGGAAGTGTTTAGGACATCTTTCTTCAAATGTAAGGGTTTTGCTTGAAAATGCAGCCTTTTGATTTAAAAGGTCATCAGAAAAATAGGTGAGAAGAGCTAAGAAAATTTTGGAAAACAGAAAACTGAGGAAGGATTTATACTGTCTGATATTGGAAAATTTTGTAAAAACTTTAAGAATGAGAGCACTGTGTTATCAGATGAATGGACAATCAGTGAAACAGACAGAGAACCCAAAGCAGGTGCAGGCCCACTTCCTCACTCCTTTATTACTTCACTCAGCTCACTGCGTGCCAGGCACGAAATTCTGAGCACTGAGGGAAAGCAGTGAACAAAAAAGAAAAGAAAAAAAAGAATCTCTGTTCCAAGTGAGGAAAGAGACAAACATATGAAAATCAGAGTATGTCCAACGGTACAGGAATGCTGGTGAGGCCGGGAATGGGCTGGAGGTGTAAAGAGGTAGCCAGGTAAGGCCTCGTGAAGAAGATGATATTTGAGTCAAGACCTGAGGGGGTGAAAGAATGAGCCAGTCAATGTCAGGGGAAGAGCATTCCACAGGGCTGTCAGCTTGTGCAAAGGCCCAGGGCAGGAGTAGGCCTGGTGAGCTGCAGAAACAGCCAGGAGGACCACATGTCTGCAGTAGAATTTGAAGCAGAAAGTAGATCAGTTCGAGGCACATTTGCTACTTGCCTGCCTGGAGTCCGGCATTGTCCTAGGCCCAAGGGATTCAAATACAGTCCAACGGGGAAGACAGTCACAAGATCAAAGCAATTCAGTAGCTGGGAGGTTCTGATGTAGAGGAAAGGCAAGGGTAGGTAGAAGGAGGAGACACTGGGAGGTCTCCTGGAGAGATGGCCCCAGGGTTGCGTCCAAGTCTTACCTTTCTCATTGAAATGATGCTCCAGGGTCCAAAGCCAATGAGAAGCTCACAGCTAATGCAGAGCAGCGGCCGCTCTGGGAACAGCCTAGTGTCCCCGTTCAGCAGCGCCACAGCTGTGCTCCCGCCAAGTCTGAATCTGACCACACCTGCTTCCACCTCCCAGGATGCCAGCCAGTGCCAGCCCAGCCCAGACTTCAGCCATGATCGGCAGCTCAGGTACGAGACTGCCCTTGTTTGAAGGATAACCCAGCCATCATTTTACCCCATTCATTTCAGCTTTCTGCTTTAGACGGAGGCAGAGTTCAGACAGATTCTAAAGTGTCCACAGTTGATCTCAGCTAAGGAAGCAGAGGACAGGGCTTGGGGTCCTGAGGTCCAGGGGAAGTTACCCACTGCGTCCATCATCCTCTGAGAATGAAGCCAGGGGAGTGGGGATTAGGGTCAACCATAAAGGGTCCAGGCAGGCTGAGCAAGTGCTGCCACGACCAGTGGGTCTGTGGTTCAGGTGCTGATCAGTTTCCTATTTCCCCACCTCTGCTTAAAGGCTGTTGCTGAGCCAGCCCATCCAGCCCATGATGCCCGGGTCCTGTGACGCAAGGCAGCCCTCGGAGGTCAGCAGGACGGGACGGCAAGTCAAGTACGTGGACCCTGGCGGGAGGCAGGAGGCAAGCGCTGGCGGAATGGTTCCAGGCTGGCCAGCCTCACCCGCCTGGGCCAGCAGCACTCACATGAGCCTTGCACTAAAGGCAGGGTCTGAGTGTGCCCACAGCTGTGAAGGGGACACTGCCCCTCAGCTTTTCTTCTACCGTGTCCCATTTAAGCAGAAAAAAACTCCGTGCTCCATGCTTAGAGCAGCACTGAATGAAACAATTCACACCCTGCCGTTTGCCATCATCTTCCGACTTCCTTACAGGTCTGAAGCCCTCACCCCTGGAGACATCCCTGGAGGGTGTAGCGCCATCCCCCTTCCCAAGGACCCTCCCCTGGGCTCCAGCTGACATCGCCATCCCCCTTCCCAAGGACCCTCCCCCAGGCTCCAGCTGACATTCCGCAGGCACACTTGGTGCTTTGTGCTTCTGGCACTGTCCTTGGGCCCTTCCCTCCCAGACGAGCAGCCCCGGCTCTCCCTTCTCCACCCTCCTCTCCACTAGCACTCACAGGACCAGAGCAGCTTTACTCAGCTACTTAATTCCTGGGGACAACGGTTACTGGAGACACGGGGAGAATAGTTTAAAAGTTGCTGGAAAACAGTTTCTGGCCCTTGGGAATGAGGCCGAAATAGAGCTATCACACAGACATCCGCTTCATATTAACACTGGCTGACTTCGTGTCCAGAGCTCACCAGGACGGTGCTAGCCGATCAGGCCTGGGATGCCCTCATGTAGAGGGCTCGCAGGCACCCCCAGGCCCCTCTCCCTGGAAGTCCTTCTTCTGTGCCCTCCTTCAGCCAGCACTGAGAGGAACGGCAGATGGTTCCTGCCTTTCTGAGGGTCAGGGTCTGTATGTTCATTATTTCATTTCATCCCGACAAAATCCCTAGGGTGTAGGCACATGCTTGTTTTTTGTTTTTGTTTTTTTTAAACCAGTGAAGAGGCTGGGCTTTCAAGGGGTTAGATTACATTCTCGAAGGCCACACAGTGCAGATGGTGGGGCTGGAGGCCAGCTAACTCCAGGCCACAGGCCCCTTTGGCTCCCTGAATCTTCAAAGTCCACCTTGTTGGCCCTGTCTGGGATCTCCCCACACCTCAGGATAACTTTCTAGGCAGCCTCTGCCCCTGAGACTTTCTGACCCTCCCTTTGGTCACAGGACGGTAAGGAGGGACCTGCAGGTGGTGGGGAGCTGTCTGTAAAGTTCCGTTCATGTCTATCATTAGGCGGGGGGAAGTGGGCTGGTTTTGCTTTCGGATTTTACCTGTTCTTCCTAAATGATCTAAATAAGTGGAAATAGGCTGGGCGCAGTGGCTCATGCCTGTAATCCCAGCACTTTGGGAGGCCAAGGTGGGCGGATCACCTGAGGTCAGAAGTTCAAGACCAGTCTGGCCAACATGGTGAAACCCCATCTCTACTATAAATACAAAAATTCACCAGGCATGATGGCACGTGCCTGTAATCCCAGCTACTCAGGAGGCTGAGGCAGGAGAATCACTTGAACCAGGGAGGTGGAGGTTGCAGTGAGCCGAGATTGTGCCACTGCACTCTAGCCTGGGCAACAGAGCGAGACTGTCTCAAAAAAAAAAAAGAAGGAAAATGGAAGCAAAAATTCTTGTTACATCACTTTCCAGAGATGCTTAAAACACCCTGAACTAGGCAAGTATGGACAGTTTTTCCTCTGGGAACTCTAACTGCCATTTGTGGTCAAATCGATAATGTATACCTCCCCATCTCCCTGACTGTCTCTTCCAGACAGGACCTAACGGTCCACCCTCCAGGGCGTGTCAGGATCTGCCTCCCACACACACAGCTGCCTCCTCAGGGGAAGTCTGGAACCCCCACTGCCTGTCACAGATGACCCCAGGCAGCGAAATCACACCTCCAAAAACGTCACGCAAAGCAGACTTCTCTCCAGTCTCTTTAGACATTTGCTCCTGTCCGTAACCCCAGATTGTTCCTAAGTGGCCTTTCTCTGCTCCTTGTTAGTGGACCATTATCATCACCATCTCTTTCTTTTTTAAAAGATGTTTTGTTTTGTTTTTTGAGATGGAGTCTTGCTCTGTCATCCAGGCTGGAGTGCAGTGGTGCGATCTTGGCTCACTGCAACCTCCGCCTCCCAGGTTCAAGCAATTCTCCTGCCTCAGCCTCCCAAGAAGCTGGGATTACAGGCATGTGCCACCATGCCTGGCTAATTTTTGAATTTTTAGTAGAGATGGGGTTTCACCATGTTGGCCAAGCTGGTCTTGAACTCCTGACGTCAAGTGATCCATCTGCCTTGGCCTCCCAAAGTGCTGGAACTACAGGCATGAGCCACCACACCTGGCCTAAGAATGTTTTATTGTGGAAAAATATACATAATTTTACTATTTTAACCATTTTTAAGTGTGTAGTTCCATGGCATTAAGTACATTCACACAGTTGTGTGACCATCGCCACCATCCAGCTCCAGAACTTTGTCACCTTTTCAAACTGAAATCCTGTACCCATTAGACACCCACCCCCAATACCCCTTCCCCCTAGCCCCTGGCAGCCACCATCCTACTTTCTGTCCCTAAGAATTTGACAACTCCAGAGCCCTCATATAAGAGGAATCACACAACATTTGTCATTTTGTGACAGGCTTATTTCACTCTGCATAATGTCTTCAAGGTTCATTTACGTTGTAGCATGTGTGAGAATTTCCTTCCTTTCCAAGGCTGAATAATATTCCACTGTATGGACAAACCACTTTTTTAATCCATTCATCTCTCAGTGGACCCTTGGATTGTTTCTACCTTTTGGTTATTGTGAATAATGGTTTATAATAATTGTTTATTATATAGTGGTTTATTCACAATAAACCAAAATATGATTATACACATCCATGGATGTACAATTATCTTTTTCAGGTTCCTGCTTTTACTTCTTTTGGGTATATACCCAGAAGTGGAATTGCAGGATCATATGGTAGAATGGTCATTGTGTGTGTTTAATTTTTTGAAGAATTACCATACATTCATATTAGTCCATTCTCACACTGCTATAAAGACATGCATGAGCCTGAGTAATGTATAAAGAAAAGAGGTTTAATTCGTTCACCATTGTGCAGGCTGTACAGGCTTCTGCTTCTGGGAAGCCTCAGGAAACTTACAATCGTGGCAGAAGGTGAAGAGGAAGCAAGCACAACTTCACATGGCCAGGAGGAGAGAGAGAAAGAGGGGGAGGGGCTACGCACTTTTAAACAAACAGATCTAGGGAGAACTCTGTCACAAGAACAGCAAGGGGGAAGTCCCCACCCACGATCAATCACCTCCCATCAGGCCACACCTCCAACACTAGGGATTACAATTCAACATGAGATTTGGGTGGGGACACAGAGCCAACATTTAACACAGTGGCTGCAGCATTTGACAATTCCCAGTAACAGAGCACTAAAGTTCCAATGTCTCTGCATCCTCAGCAACACCTGTTACTTCCTGGTTTTTTGATAATCACCATTGTAATGAGTGTGAAGGGACATCTCATTTTGGTTTCGATCTGCTTTGCCCTAATGGCTAGTGATGCTGAGCATGTTTTCATGTGTGTGTTGGCCATTTCTAGCTTCTCTTTGGAGAAATGTCAGCCCCATGCCCGTTTTTTGATTGGGTTGTTTGGGTTTCTTGTTGTGCAGTTGTAGGCATTCTTTATATATTGTGGTATCCGTCTCTTATTAGATATGTGATATGCAAATGTCTTCCCCCACCCCGTGGGCTGCCTCTTCCCTCTGTTGATAGTGTTGATAGTGTCTTTTGATGCAAAAAAGTTTCTTTTTTTTTTCTTTAAGATGGAGTCTCACTCTGTTGCCCAGGCTGGAGTGCCGTGGCATGATCTCTGCTCACCACAACCTCCACCTCCCGGGTTCAAGCTATTCTCTTGCCTCAGCCTCCCAAGTAGCTGGGACTACAGACACCCACCACACCTGGCTAATTTTTGTATTTTTAGTAGAGACGGTGTTTCACCATATTGGTCAGGCTGGTCTTGATCTCCTGACCTTGTGATCTTCCCGCCTCAGCCTCCCAAAGTGCTGGGATTACAGGCATGAACCACTGTGCCTGGCCAAAAGTTTCTATGAAGTCCAACTTACTTGTTTTTTTTCTTTGTTGCTCATGCTTTGGGTGTCATATCAATACTGCTTTCTTAAAGGACCTGTTTTCTCCTTCCCACGTGAAACAGGTACGCACAGAGCCAGACCGTGTTTCCAAATCCAGATGCACACCCTGTCAACAGCAGCAGCACCCCGATGCCCGTCCTGCTGATGGGGCAGGCAGTGCTCCACCCCAGCTTCCCCGCCTCCCAACCGTCACCCCTGCAGCCCGCACAGGCCCGGCAGCAGCCACCACAGCACTACCTGCAGGTGGGTGCCAAAGCCCAGGGGGCCCCCGTGCAGGCCTGGGAGCCGGGCCACACTCCGTACCCCGAGTCTCAAAGATATTTTATTCCCTTGCTTTCAAGGTTGTTCTATCCCTAGTATAGAAGTAAGCCCCAGAAAGATTCTCATTTGATTGTTTTTCATGCTTAAAGGTTATGAAGTCTATATCTACGGAGTATGTGAAATTACGAGTCGGCTATTATGCCTTATGTGATTATGTGCTGAAAAGGTTCCTTTTTAAAAAAGTAGTTTTTACTCAAGGATTTGCATCTAGACATGTTCATAGTTTTTAGAGCAGAAGTCAAAAAACATTGATGACTATGTTGGACTTTTCAGTGTGTTTATAAAGTCCTATATAAACATAAAGTTAAATCACATTTAGTTAAAGATCCACTAACCTGCCTTAGTAAATACAGTGATGTGTGAAATTGGGCTTGCCAGGAAAATTTGGAGCTCATTTATATGTGGTCACTACTTAGAAGGCAAAAATCACTTCAGGCAAGTGCCAAGTATGCCAAAAGCAGGGAGGGTGAGAGCCACTGGTCTGCAGGTTCACTTGGGAGCCACACGTCTGCGTCTGCCAAGCTCCAGAAGGGCCTGGCCTTCCCTTGCCCATGTGCAGGGTGCCCCTTTTCACCCAGCCCTTCTGTGTCCTAGGGGGCTTCCTCCCTGGCCTGCAGCTCCACCTGCACCTGCAAAGCCATGGAGAATGAGCAGAGGCTGAGTCCTCTTGAGTACTGTAGATAGCGATGAAGATAGCTGTCCTTGAAGTTCTAGAATGTAGTTTAATTCCAATGCTGCTAAGCCATCTGTGCTGTAATTTTCGGATCTCCCTGACCCCACGCATAGTGGGAGTCAGCTCAGACTTTGGCTTTGCAGATCTTGTCAGTTCTCGAGACCCAGAAGTGATTTTGGATGGGAAATGAGCAACAGACAAGTTTGCACGCACCTGTTGCATACAAGATGCAGGCTATGAATACAGAGAGCTCTTCGGCCCACTCACTGCCCTTAGGGGCCTCGGGGTGGGGTGCAGAAGGTGGGTTAGCACAGAGTGCAGTCAGGCTCGGATTTGGGAAGAATGGGAGTGCTGTGGTGGGGAAGCCTTCATGGAGGAAGGGACTTGAGAAGAGGGAGGGCTCAGAAGGCATCCACTGCCGAGTCTGATGTCCAGGAAATGCCTGAAGTGTGGGAGAGGGTGAAGATAAAGGGACAGTGTTCCAGCCAGACAGCCTGAGCAAAAGTTCAGGGCAGCTGTGCCTGGGCAGCTTTGAGAGCAGGGGGGTGCTGGGTTACTTGCAGGAGGAGATTTCATGGAAGGGAATAGTGGGTGGTAAGATTGAAGTTTCCAAAGTCAGGCTTTGGCCAGTCGAAGCTTCTAAACTTCCAATCAGATGCTCCTAGTAGGTGCTGGTGAATCTGGAGGTAGCTACGGTATCAGGGACCAGCAGTGAAAATTGTGCAAATTGTATGTGTGTTTGGATTCTGCCCTGTCAACTATCTGCATGTGGCCTCAGGCTCCATCATCCAGAAACATTCTGGCTATAATGCAGATCATGTGCACGTGTTTATGAAACCATTCCCCACAGCCACAGGCCTAGGCTGATTGGGCCAGAAGGTGCCCCCGCTATTGGCAGAGAAGTTAGCTTCAGAATTCACCCTAAGGTTCCTTTCGTCCCCATCCCCACCACACCCCCAGGTCTTGCCAAAGCCACCTCTCCCCACATGACCCCCCAAGAAAGACAGCCCTGTAGTCTAACTCAATCTGCAGCATGCCCCACACTGCCCTGTAAGACAGCTGAGGGGCAGACATCAGAACCACCTCTGAAGCCCTTTGTTCTTTTTTTTCTAGGTACAGGCACCAACCTCTTTGCACAGTGAGCAGCAGGACTCACTACTTCTCTCCACCTACTCACAACAGCCAGGGACCCTGGGCTACCCCCAACCACCCCCAGCACAGCCCCAGCCCCTACGTCCTCCCCGAAGGGTCAGCAGTCTGTCTGAGTCATCAGGCCTCCAGCAGCCGCCCCGATAGTGCCCCGGCACTGAAGTCGGGACACAATCAGCTTTAACCAATGGATGAGGGGGGTGGCCACAGGAGATGGGGAGAGGAGTCTGAACTAAACCCCTGGCTTTTGTGCACACTGCATATGTTTCAGAACTCCTGGATGGTAACCATCTCTGGAGCGCAGTGCTTGCTGCAGTGGAAATGATCAGGAATACTGACCGTGTTTCTCTTGCCTCCGAGGTTCTTGGGCACACTCTATAGCCATACTGGACAGGAACCAGGTGCCCCGTGTAGGCATCGTTGGTCGGTTTACCTTCAGAGATGGCGCATCTCGCTGCATCCCCCAAGAGTGCACTGGTTGCTCTAGCCACCTGCGGCCCGCCCATCTGCGCTAGCTGGCCTTCACTCTCTTGATCATCTTTCCTTTGTATTGGAGAAGGACTGGGTCAGAGATCTGTTGGAGAGAGAGAATAAAGAGATTATTTTTCATTATTTTTAAATGGTTGTTTTTGTTTTAATTTGCACAGCTGCACAGAGGAAATAACTTAGGCACTTTCTGTTTTTTTAAAAAATAATAAGGTCTCATGGCTTCGTTCAGAGACCACAGTAACAACAACAGCCCACCAATCAGAGAAGCTGGTTGTTATTAACCAAGCTACAGATTCACACTTTCTGGCCTAAACCCTAATGGGATGAGGCTTTTCACCCCATGCCATGCTGGTGGTGATTTTTTAGCCCCTAAATAAAACACTGGACTGTTTCCTGTTTACTTCATTGATTGCAACTACAAAGGTGGACTCAAAGCAAAGCACAATCATGCCAGCCAACATTCCAGAATTCTGCTGAGAACTCCAAGCCTGTGAGGGGAAAGGTTTCACAAGCCAGACAGGCCTGGGGGACTGCAGTCCCCAAGGAGACCCCGCCATGTGCTGGCCCTTTGAGTGAGAATGCTGCATCTTTCTACATATCTTCATGAGAATACTGAGAATTGGATTTTCCTTTTCAAAATGCACTTTGCTTTTTTTGTATGTTTTGTTGAGATGTTTCTAAAGAAAAGATTTTATGTAATTATAAGATGAAGCGTAGTGAATTGTACAGTCGTTGTAATAATGACCTATTTCTATATAAAATAAAATTGTATGGCTTATGTGTAAATTATTTTGTATCTGAGATACCAGTTCCTTTCCCAAATATAAAAGTATAAAAGTTTTCTTGTGTTTTTCTGTGAGTGAAAATTTTGTAATAAATTAACAAATTTGTACAATTTCCTCTGTCCCTTGTTATACATCCCTGCCTACATCTTTTCACCAGTAATTCTTTTTTTCTAATTTCAAGATGTTTCAAGGATAATCAAAGATACGGAAAAGATGAAAGCAAGCAATCAGTAAGTCAGGCAGAGGCGTTCAGCTTTTTGAGCTGCAGTATTTGCATCGGCCTGTCAGGTTCTGATCTTTGTATTAAAGTTTGTGCCAGAAAAACAATGGTTTACTGTAGAAGTGACAGCAAAACAAAACAGAAAAAAAGTTTCTGGAAACATCTCAATCTTTTCTTTTTTCTTTTAGACAGAGTCTCTCTCTCTTTCCCAGGCTGGAGTGCAGTGGCACAATCTCAGCTCAATGTAACCTCTGCCTCCTGGTTCAAGTGATTCTCCTGCCTCAGCCCCCCGAGTAACTGGGATTACAGGCACCCACCACCATACCCCGCTAATTTTTGTGTTTTTAGTGGAGATGGGGTTTCGCCATATTGGCCAGGCTGGTCTCGAACTTCAGACCTCAAGTGATCAGCCCACCTCGGCCGACCAAAATGCTGGGATTACAGGCGTGAGCCACCATGCCCCGCCAACATCTTAATCTTGACACAGGTAAAATCCATGGAGGCGACCAAGACATTCTCCACCAAAGCTCTCATTTATAGCCCATCATTAAACTCACTCAGCCGGAATTGCATGGGGTTTCGCCACCAACATTTAGATATCAGTGATGTGGGCAGCATATGTGTGTCTCAATATAAGATGTGTACACATATGCCATGTTGAGGGTGGGAGCATAGCCGCAGCATCTAGAAGATTTCTGCCAACTACAGACAGCCAACCCATCATGAGGCTTCATGGGGCTGAAGGAGGGTACCCTGGTGTACTGTGGTTGAGAACAACTGCAGTGGCAATGCCCTTTCCAAAAGCATTGGCCCAAGAGAGGAAAGTTCTTTCCCTGCTGCATTGCTATGGCTCTCTGCTCCTACTCCTCCCGTGTAGAATGCGGATGGCTCTTCCCAGTTCTATGACTAGGATCGGTTTTGGATGGCAGAGATGGTGCCGTATAAGTACATCCAAAAAGTTTTATTATGCATACAATTGTTCTAATCCTGAGAAAAAGGTAAGTGAAAATATTTTGCGCACACTAGAACACTTACTCTTTAAAAGAACCAGAAATGAACCCGCTTCTTAAAAATGCTGTGTGAAACTTTATTCACTATTTTTACATGTTTTATAAATGCAAAGGTTTCTAGGTCTGATTTGTCTGTAAAAGAATTTGTATTTTAATTTGCTGTCAGCATATTTTTAAGCAGAACAATATTTTTAATGGACAGCATATTTATCGTCCTAGGATTTTCTAGCTGGAAGTCATTTAAAAAGGGCAGAGTGTGCCTTGCTACTAATTTGATTTAGCTTTGCTTAAATCTTACACGTGTTCAGAATTTGGATACACTCAGAAAACTCTTATTGTGTAATATTTCTTTAAACCCACATTCATCATGGGAATTTTAATCCCTAAACTTTTGATTCATTAAAGTTTGCTCATTAAAAGGCTATTTTGCAACCCTGTCCTATTTCCAGAAAGACCATGACCTATTTGGAAAACTATAAAGTCTTGGCTCATGTGAAATGACTGAAATGTGAACTGGGAGTACACTGTTTATGATCTTTTCAACTAAGTTAAAATGTCTCTTCTGTCTCTAATTCAACTAAAGTTCATTACATTCATTTTAAAATGTTGTTTGTGCATGCAACGTGGGGAACTAGCCAACTGTTCTAAGCCATGACATTTCACACTCTTGTCTAAATTATCTGGTAACATTTGTTTTGGTACAAGACTGCTTTGGTTTCCCTCTTCACTTTGTGTAGGCACAGCCTGAAGGTCTCCAAGTCTGCCATTATTGTCCCAGAGAAATAACTAATTTGCATCCTCTAGGGACACCTGTTAGCAGCTTTTTGGGCAGACATGCATGAATTTCATACTATGCATACAAACAGCTTTATTTTTCTGGAGAAAAAAGCTCATTGGACACACAAAAAAGAAAACAACTCTTGTAGAATTTTTGCCTAACCACACTTAGGCACATCTATGATATTGACTCATTTTAAAATTACAATTACCTTTTTTATATGTCATGTTTTATTTTAAGCATGAAGACAGGAACTCATGGCCTTTTATGAACTCAACTTTTCTAATTGACCATTGTTGTTTATTTCATGCTCAAATTGGTACAACCCGGCCAGTGAGAGCCGGCTCCTATGTTTGGCTCTTTTCTCTTTGTAGCATTGCCCGTCAGAAATCAGACTCCAGATTTCCTTCTGGGAACAATACAGTCAAGGCCCATACTGATTGATTGATTTTTTTATTTTTCCTATCTCAAAGCATGGAGACAACTACCTCCAAGGAGTCCTGATTCCTTTTAGTTAAAAAAAAAAAGATTAAAATCTAGACGCCTAGAGTAAGACTAAGAGCTGGTATTGGGTCAAGTGCTGCCTCTGTTGCTATTACTGGGTCATCCTGTTGTGATGGAGCTGAAAACATTTCCAGTCATGAAATCACATTGATTTCTGCAATGTAATATATATTATACTGTAGTCTACTTTTCTAATGTGATTTTGTTCAGCATTTTCACCTAAACTGACATTCCATATGAAGTCAGTTATGAACTGTTGATTTTAATTTCAAATACCTCCTGTGCCATTCCTCTCCTCTCTGTCATATTAGTTGCTGCCTCATTTGGGCCCCATTTAAGCTGGGTCACAGAAACAGCCTCCACACTGACCTCCCAGGCCTGGGCTACCCACACTACCTCTTTAGCACCTCTTCACCACCACGCCTCTTTCCTTTTAAAAATCTTTCGGCGGCACTTCTTGGAAAGTTCCACCGGACCTTTCTGGAGCTCAGTCCAGCATGAAACTGCCAAGGAGGACTCCTCTAGCCCCTTAGATTTGTCGCCCCTAAAGCTGGTGGACGGGAATGCAACCTGTCTACTTTCTTGCTGCCCCCACAGGGAAGCATTCAGATCTAGTTTCATTTTAAGGATTCTCTGCTAATCAGTAAAAGTAAAAACATGTGAGTGATTAGCCCAGCTAACAAACACCAGAGAGTTATAAAGTTCATATTATGTGGTTCTGGTCTCTTTGAGGCCCAGCAGTCACTGACCTGGTCCCTGGGGCTTAGGAGGGAAAGAGAAGCTGGAAGCGTCTGCAGAACTCTAGGCAGGCAAATGATTTTCAGTCCTCAAACCTAACAGTCCTTCTTATACCTCTGTTCAACCTTTATGTGAGGCAGGAGAGTTGACATCTTAGAGGGACGTTTTGTAGATTCCCACTGGAGGGGTCTATTTATTTCAACAAGAGGTAGGATCTACTCACATTTTATCAGTTATACGGAAACTTGAGTCAGCTGGCACTAGACTTCTGATTTATTACAGTAACACTTTTATTACCTCTAACGGATGGTACCCTAGAAAGCTGTCCCTTAATCCCTCTCTAGGTGCTGGGATAGAAGGGGCAAGATCCCATCTTCAGAGAGTGATTGCAGGGAGCCAGGATCAGAACAATGATCTGAAAAGGGCCCTGAGGTATGAAAGGCCTGAGGCAGGCTTTAGGGTGCCTGAGCAAGACGAAGAGGAGGCGGAAAGGAGATGAGAGCAAGCACCATTCGGTTGAAATAAATTGTGCTAGCCCCTTTTCTTCCTTGTTAACAGAACCCCACTTCCGTGCATTAAAAGCAATGTGTCTAGCCTGTAATCCTAGCACTTTGGGAGGCCGAGGCGGGCGTATCACAAGGTCAGGAGATCGAGACCATCCTGGCTAACATGGTGAAAACCTGTTTCCACTAAAAATACAAAAAATTAGCCAGGAGTGGTGGCAGGTGCCTTGTAGTCCCAGCTACTTGGGAGGCTGAGGCAGAAGAATGTGAACCCAGCAGGCGGAGCTTGCAGTGAGCCAAGATCACGCCACAGCACTCTAGCCTGGGTGACAGAGAGAGACTCCATCTCAAAACACACACACACAGAGAAAACAAAAAAAACAAAACAAAAGCAATGTGTCTAGCCCAGCCCAAAAAATACACAACTCATCATTAGGCCAAAGTAATGATGACAATCCCATTTGCTTTTGGCGGGTATGTGCTCTCCCAGCCTAACTGAAATGGAGTCCCTGGTTCTAGCCAATGACAGGCAGAAAGCTACAGGAGGTTTCTGGAAAGGCCTTTGGAGTCTGATAAGAGGCATGGGGGAGGCTTGCTTGTCCAACACCATCTCTTGCCTTTGAGGACTGCTGGGAAACCTACAAGTGCAACATCTACCTTGATACAGGATGCAAAGATTCCTCATGAGATCAGAGTCCCTGTTCCAGCCCAGAAATTGCCTGCCTCCAGTCTTGTCTGTGAGGTCCTGAAACATGTCCACTGCTGAAAACTCTGTTAGTAGGTTAGGGGTGACTTGGTCCGGGCATTTTCCCGTTCACCAAAGTGCCAGGCATTAAGTGGACCCTTTCAGCTTGGGACATCAAGCTCTTTCGTCCTGAGAAATTTCCCTTAAATTCAAGGTACCATCATCATGAAGTTTCACAGCTTTAAAGATCCTAAAATCTTTCAGAGAGAAAAAAATAACGCATCACTTCTCAACCACACCGAAAAATGGAAGACAATGAAACCTGCCTTCAAAATGCTGGGGAGAAATTCTTTTCAATTTAGAATTCCATATAAGCCAGAATTTAAATTTGAGGGTTGAATAAATTCTTAGATATCTGAGGGCTCAGAAACTTTTTAGCTTGTGTACTCATCTTACGAAACCACTAAAAATGGTGCCCTCCTATGAAAGAAGGGAGTTCGTCAAGAAAAAGGAAGACATGGGTCCACAGATCCAACTGACTGTCTCCGAATCTCTAGGCTGGTGACACGCAGTTCCCCGTTCTCTGGGGACCTCCTCAGATCTCCCTGTCGTGTCATCTCACATCTGTCATTTCTCGGGTCATATCCAACCCACTCGGTCACCCATGCACCCGGACGACGCGACAGGCCTGTGGCTCCACCGCCCTTGACAGCAACGACTGGCAATCCCGTGCCGGCCCTGCTCGACGCAAGCACCTCCAACGCCGGGCTGCGTCTTAGTGACTCTGGGACCGCCAGCCAGGTATCTCGCTCGACTCAGGCTCAGTCAGTGTTGGTCGGATGCATGAATGAATGCGGAAAACAAACGAAAGTCTCTCTCTCTGGCCCTGCTCCCATACATCTGTAGGCCTGGGTTTTGGTTTTATCCGAAGACTTAGACACGAGACGCAAGTTCCTTCGCGGAGCCAGACGGACTCCCTCAGAGAGAAACTGGACTCGAGCTCGCGACCCAAAGGCGCGGCCCCGCCCCGACGCCCTTTCGCTGTCCCCACTTCGGCGCGCGCCGCTGACGTCACAGCCTCGTCTCTCCCCTTCCCTAGCCACACCCCCTTGCCTGGCGACCCGGAAGTTGTACTTGCAACTGCGGCTTTGCTTCTCCCACAATACTTCGCGCTCTTCCTTTCCAGCTTGGACCCGGCAGAGTGAGTATGGGTGGCGGAGTCTGGGCTTCTGGAATCCGGCCCCATCCTCCTTTGGGATTGTGTTAACTGGGACCGCAAAATCTCTCCCGAGCTAGCCCGGGTCTCCGGTTGTGGGAAATGGGAATACACGCTGCGTTTAAGGGCTCCCGAAGCCTGAGGAGGAAAGTGTCCGGGCTTAGGGGAGCCGGGGCGGCAGGTATTTCCAGATCGGAGGTGTCTGAGGGGCGCGGGTGCGTAGGCCACTGGGTGACCGACTTAGCCTGGCCAGACTCTCAGCACCTGGAAGCGCCCCGAGAGTGACCGCGTGAGGCTGGGAGGGAGGACTTGGCTTGAGCTTGTTCAACTCTGCTCTGAGCCTCCTTGTCGCCTGCATTTAGATGGCTCCCGCAAAGAAGGGTGGCGAGAAGAAAAAGGGCCGTTCTGCCATCAACGAGGTGGTGACCCGAGAATACACCATCAACATTCACAAGCGCATCCATGGAGTGTGAGTATCCCTGTAGCCGCCCTGGGGCTCGAACTCATGCGTCTGGTTGTCACTCTCAGAGATGCGCCGAATCATCTCCACCGCAGTCTCTTCCTCTTGTGGCCTTCCCTATTTCATTCATTGGCAATTTAACAAATCCTGTGGGCTCTGCTTTCCGAATACATTCACCGTCTGACCAGCTGCGTTGGTCTTTCTGACCGTCCCCATTCTTACTGGAATGTTGACAGTAGCAGCTCCCTGCTCCTGTTCCCTTCCCTACCCAGACATGCGTAGGGATCTATTCTCAGATCCTGCATCGGTCTATCTTAGGTTAGAAATCAAGAGTTCTTGCCATGATCCCACATTGGCTGACCCGCTTAATCATACCGGGCATGCTTCTGTTTCAAAGTAGCTGCTTTGTTGAATTTTTACTCTTTTATTTTTCCCTATGCCTGAATTTTTTTTCCACAAATAAATGCTTCGTTGCCTTTAGACCTTGAGTCCAATGTCACCCTTTTTTTTTTTTTTTTTTAAGACGGAGTCTTGCTCCGTCCCCAACCTGGAGTGCAGTGGCGCGATCTCGGCTCGCTGCAACCTCCGCCTCCGTGCCTTAGCCTCTGGAGTAGCTGGGATTACAGGAGCCCGCCACCACACCTGGCCCACCTTGGCCGTCTTAGAGAAACCTGCAGCCCCTTTCCCTAATGCTTTCTCTTTTCCCTGGTTTTTCTCTGTAGTACTAGATACCGTCAGCTGTAACCAATAGGTTGCTTACATAAGCTGTGTGAAGAACAACGGATTGCCAACTGCTGTTATTTCTACTACCTTTTACTTCTGGATGTTTAAGTATTTAAGTGAAGTGAACTTGCTTGATGCGTTCATAGAGTTAACTGTTGCCCTCATCATACTCAAGAAGAAACCTGCCTGCACATTTCAGGCCCCTGCTCTTTAAGCATAGATGAAGTTAATAGCATTGAATGATCTGTTCCAAAAACATGTCCTGTCTTAAGACATGACATTTAATCAAATTTAATATTTTGAGGATTTCAGAAAGTGGATTATACATCTTCTTGTCCTAAGTATTATGCTAGTTGCTGGGCATTACACACTGGTGGGAAAAAAAGCTTGTTACTGCCTAGTTGAAGGTTTGGTTTAGGCTGGTTTTAAGAGGACATACCATCTACAGTAAGTCCTCACTGAGCTTGAAGCACACTGGCCAGTTTCCAGGAGCCTATCAACAACATTGAGGATTTCTTACATGTACCTAATTTCATGCTCCTTTAATTTGTTCACTTTATGTTTGAATCGTAGGGGCTTCAAGAAGCGTGCCCCTCGGGCACTCAAAGAGATTCGGAAATTTGCCATGAAGGAGATGGGAACTCCAGATGTGCGCATTGATACCAGGCTCAACAAAGCTGTCTGGGCCAAAGGAATAAGGTGCTAAAGTTATCTGTATTTGAAGGTGAACTTTTGCAATGACACCAGCTTCACTTACCCTACGAGAGCCCGTATCAGTTCAGTAATTTGGTTAGTGCACGTGGAAGTATAAAAAAAAATACTGTGACTGTGACTTAGGTTGGGTAGTATCTGCAGGGAAGCCCTTAATTTAATGGCTTATGAACTGAGACCCAAGTGAAGGAGCCAGCAGGGTAGGGTGGGAAAGAGCATTGCACAGAGAGGAAGCTTGGCGGGATCTGGGAGCAGGGTGGTGAGTGCAGGTAGGGTGGAATAAATGACTGAGCCCAGTGGAGGAGGAGGGAGGGGTGAGGGCTGACCATGTAGGGTAGCTCTAGACAGCAAGGCAAGTCCACCATGAGAGAAGTGGTTCTTGGCCTGGGACAGTTTACCTGTCCTCCTCGGGGTTGTGGCAGGGGCAGTGTTTTTTGTTGTCACTACTGAGGGATACTATGGGCCAGGGACACTAAACACCCTACAATTCATGGGGCTGCTCCCTCAAAGAGTTGCCTAGCCCAGGTGTTAGTGCTGGTGTTGGAGGACCCTGCTCTAAAGTGGAACCAGAAAGCAGGGGAGGCTTGTGCTTTAAAGGATGTCATGAGGTGCCAGAACAGAAGTGGAGTGAAGGGCAGCTAGAGGAATGATGACAGTGTGGACTACTTGATTCTGGAAACGGGTGCGGGGAGGACTGTCTGCATCTGTGTGGTATTTAAAACTTAGGATTAAGTGAGATGAACAAGACAGGGACCTGAGACCTAGCTCTTCTGTGGGTGGACATTTAAGGGTGCAGCAGAAGAGGTGTCCTCCGATGCCTGCCTTGGGATAAGAGGAATGGGATTACAGGAGCCAAAAGAGGTCCTGAGTTTATAGGAATCCGGGGCCTAGAACAATACCCGGCACATCCTAAGATCGATAGAGGAAAGAGAATCAGCTGTGATGCTAGAGAGAGGATGAGATAAGACAAGGGGATTGCATGTGGAGATAAACTGAATATGCGCCTGTGGCAGAGTTTTTAACAGTGTTTTTTGTTTTGAGATGGAGTTAATGTTGCCCAGGCTGAAGTGCAGTGGTGTAGTCTCAGCTCACTGCAACGTTCAGCTCCTGGGTTCAAGCTGTTTTCCTGCCTCAGCCTCCCAAGTGGCTGGGATTACAGGCAGCCACCACGCCTGGCTCTTATTTTTTGTATTTTTAGTGGAGATGGGGGTTTTACCATGTTGGCCAGAGTGGTCTCAAACTCTTGACCTCAGATGATACACCCACCTCAGCCTCCCAGAGTGCTGGGATTACAGGCTTAAGCCAACGTGCCTGGCCTTCACAATTTAATGTAACAAAAATCACATAACAAGTTTCTGGTGATAAAAGACTAACACATTTGGACCCAGATATCTGCGTAGGATTATTTGGTTGACTATCAATGGTGGCTACCTTAACATATCTTCAAACAGGCATCCCTCCTGTGGTAACAGCATTTAATGTTCATCTGGGGGTTATGTTTCATTTTCCAGGGAACTGGTAAGTTCTAGGTTGGTCAGAGTAGAGCAAAGGACAGCATTAGAAGCAGGGATCTGAGATATGTGAACACAGCTAGTGGCTGCTTGGGTGAAAGGAGGCATTGACTTTAGCAACACAATTATGTTTTTATTAGGAATGTCCCATACCGAATCCGTGTGCGGCTGTCCAGAAAACGTAATGAGGATGAAGATTCACCAAATAAGCTCTATACTTTGGTTACCTATGTACCTGTTACCACTTTCAAAAGTAAGTTCTCCATCCTATAAAGCCATTTAAGTTCATTAGAAAAATGTCCTTACCTCCGTTAAAATGTGAATTCATCTGTTAAGCTAGGGGTGACACACATCATTGTACCCTTTTTAAATTGTGTGTTGGTGTGGGAAGATGCTAAAGAATGCAAAACTGGCCCATATCTGGGATGTAAAAAGGTTGTGGAAAATAGAATGCTACACGCCCAGACCCGTCTACAAAAGGTTTTTAGAGTTGAAATATGAAATGTGATGTGGGTGTGGAAGTTGACTGTCATTTTCTTTACAGATCTACAGACAGTCAATGTGGATGAGAACTAATCGCTGATCATCAAATACATCAAATAAAGTTATAAAATTGACTTTGTTTTGGTTCTTTTTAGTTGCAGCATAATGTGCTTGTATATCCTATCCTAATTATGGGATCATTTGAAGAGCTTTTCCCACATTGATTGCCTGTGTTGCTTTCTCCCCATCCCCTGGGGTTGGATTTGTGAACAGGGTCTAGGCAGGTTTTTAAAGGTGATTTCAAATTGCAACCTAGTTTTAGAACCACTGTTCTGGGTAGTTGGGATACTGAAGGCATATTGTTAATGATTCTACTTGTATGTTTTGCTAATTCAAAGATAAGCATTTTTCCAGAAACCAGGATGTAGAATCCATTTGCCATTGGCATCATAACATTTTATGAAACAACTTTAAAATGACATACTATTTGTAGCATCTTAAATTTAATGAAATTAATGTGGCAGTACGTCTTTTAAGTTTCTGCCTACATCTATGTTGAATATAGTTGTCTTCTAAAATAATTGATTTTTGGTGAGATAACCAGATGCATATTTTAACTCATTTGTAATGGCCCTGTTGTACCTGGAGCCAAGGTTCAGAAGTAAAGTTCCTTAAGGTATCAATAACAAAAATTTGTATTAATAGTTCAGTCCTAAAGCAGTGTTGCTGGGATTGTTTCACCAGCATTTGCAAGCTGTATGTTAAATGCTGCCATAAAGAGGTCTCTGAAGCCCCACTGGTGATGGAGGGCACCCCCAAGGTGGGGCTGAGAAGTGTACCTAGTGTTGCACCACCCAGAAACCATGGATGGGCAGCAGCAACGTCTCCTGCTTACTCATTCACTGCCACAATCTACAGCTTAAGACACTTAACTACAAGGTAAAAGAAAAGGACCAAGTAAATACAAAAAGTTTCTTATTAAAAAACTTGGAGGCCAACATTGAAAGCATGGTTTGTACACAACATTTTTGGAAGGACATATAAAGTGAATACAACCAAATATATTAAAATGGTTTCAATTACCAGCATTGAAACAGTGCAAAAAAAAAGCCAAATACAATTGCACAGATAGTGGACTCCCTTAGATCTTGAACGTGAACTTGATTCCTGACCTCTCCCATTATCATTCCAAGTGAAAAATGAAAGTATGGAGCTCTCTCAGCTTCTTGGTTAGTATGATACATCGTGTTCATCTGAGCAAAATCACACTAGCATCACAGTAGAAGTGCCCATTTCAGCCAATCTGGTAAAAATTGCAAGTTGGCACCAAGTGAACCAATGGATACCCTAGGGCGCTGACAATTCTCAGAGAATACATAGAAATGCTTGAGGGTTGTGTCGGTTCCCCTGGCCAGTTTGTCAGGTTGTTTATCCAGATGCCCCATTTGTAGAGTAGACTGAAATCTCGGTTTAGGGCTGACCCCAAGAAACAGTCTGGTCCGTGCTTTGGTATGGCAGACTCCAGTGTGCATAGCAGCTGCTATCTTGCTACAAGTTACTCAGCTTAAGTTCAGACTGTGATTGGTGGCTCATTTCAGAAGTTTTGAGATTGTACTGATTGATCTTGGCATTTTCAAGTTTGGATTTCATGTCCAGTGGCTTTTCAAAAAAGTTTACTAATGATTGTTCAGTCAGAAGTGAAGCTAAAATATGTTCAAGGGAGACAGTCCAGTCCGCTTGTGCCTCCTCTGGAAATGCCTGGGAGTCCTGGGGTGTCTTCCCAGTGTCTGCAAAAACCGAGTCCTCAGGAGAAGGAGCTGAGGCCTGCAGCTCCTCCCCACACTCCTGGGAGCAGCTTCCAGAGCTGCTGCTTCGCTGCCCCACCTCTCCGATCTGCAGCAGCAGCGTGGTGACTGTCGCGATGGCTTGGTACAAATCGTTTTCTTCTGGATCTTCATGGAACATACTGTACAGAGTTTTACAGAACTGGATAAATTCTCTCTGAAATTGAAATAAGTCTTATGTAGCAGCAGAACCAGGGTGGAAGTGTCCCTTTTTTTTTTTTTTTTTTTTAACATGATACCTGTGACCTTTGAGAAAACGACAGTACTTTTGAAGACACACAATATAAGAAAAGGTAGTCTCTGCCCTTCCACTCTGAAAACAAGGTGATGGTTCCTGGGACTTTCAGCACACACTTGGAAATGGGTAGACCTTCCTAGAGGATGTGCACACCCTTTAACAAAGCAATTCAAGAAACCACAGCAGGCCAGGCACGGTGGCTCATGCCTGTAATCCCAGCACTGTGGGAGGCTGAGGAGGGCCGATCACCTGAGATTGGGAGTCTGAGACCAGCCCAACCAACAGAGAAACCCCATCTCTACTAAAAATACAAAATTAGCCGGGTGTGGTGGCACATGCCTGTAATCCCAGCTACTTGGGAGGCTGAGCCAGGAGAATCGCTTAAACCCAGGAGGCCGAGGTTGTGGTGAGCCAAGATTGCACCATTGCACTCCAGCCTGGGCAACAAGAGCGAAATTTCATCTCAAAAAAAAAAAAAAAACCACAGTAATGTACAGATTTATCTGTAGGGATCTTTAAGCTAGAGTTTATAATAGGAAAATGCTGGGAACAGCTGAAAGCTATAAAGTTAGGGCGTGTCCTATGGTGGGAAGGCCATGCAGTATCTAAATGTAAAATGAAATGGAACAGTAATGCCTGGTTTCTCAGTGTAATCTGAGACACTGCTGCTGAAATGGAGAATATGTAATGTGAGGACAGGTGCTTCAGGTGGAATCTAGCTACACAATCATTCCAAGAATAGAAAAATGGTTGGGTATGGCCGTGCGCAGTGACTCACGCCTGTAACCCCAGCACTTTGGGAGGCCAAGGCGGGTGGATCACGAGGTTAGGAGATCGAGACCGTCCTGGCTAATATGACTAAACCCCGTCTCTACTAAAAAATACAAACTAGCTGGGTGAGGTGGCGGGTGCCTGTAGTCCCAGCCACTCAGGAGGCTGAGGCAGGAGAATGGCATGAACCCGGGAGGCGGAGCTTGCAGTGAGCAGAGATCAGGCCACTGCAGTCCAGCCTGGGCAACAGAGCGAGACTCTGTCTCAAAAAAAATTAAAAGAAAATTAATTCTCTGCACTGAAGAAAGTCCATACCTGGCTCATTTTGGGCAATTCTTTCTCAGTTTTATCTTTTTCTTTGGCTAAATCCTTAATCATTTGCTTCAGCTGTTTCTGATAATCAACTGCATCACCTTGAAACAAAGGAAAACAACATGTAGTTTAATTTAAATAAGTTCAGTGAAAGCAAAAAGGAAACTATGTAGGAGAGGGAAGCAAGGGGGTGAGGAATTCCACTAAGCGAATTCCGTACAAAACTGGAAAGCAAGAGATTCCCCTGGAGAGCCAGTTGGTGGTAATTGGGAGACTTCTGCTCTAAGAGGACGCATGAAACAGCAAACAGGAGGAAGTAACTTGGTGGTGGGGGCAAGGGGCAGCCACCCAGCAACACCCCCACTCAGAGCGCTTCTGGCCTCTAAAGGCAGTGAGTTTGGTGATAATTCATTGGATGAAGGGAAAAGACAGGGCTGCTACAAGAAGAGGGGTGAGGGCAACCTCCGTGCCTCCTGCCACTGCAGTGGTATGCCCAGAGGAAAGCAACAATGAAAAGAGGTACGTGCCATTGGGTTTCCCGAAAACCAGGGGTCTTGACGTTGACAACAGAGGATTCTTCAATGGCGACTGGCTGTCTCGGTCATTTTCAGTGAGTGCTTAAAAAAAGATAAAGAGGTTAAATTAAACAAATTTTGTGCCTTACCAAAACTGACAGGTAGCTTTTTAGGCAACTAAACGCTAAGCCAGCAGCTCCCAGCCTGTGGACTCTAGTTTTTGCAGGGTCCATGAACCCAAACTCACACCAAGCACTGTTCTGGATACCCAGAGAAAATAAAATGTCCCCCATACCAAGTGTGCCTTTTCCCAGAGGTATGTGAAGACTGTTGTAATTAACAACATACACATTCATAGGGCACTGGTAATACCAATTTGGAAAAAATATATATAGTGAAATCCCATTTTGTAAAACTAAAATATATCCATGCACATATAAAGTACTCTAGAAATACTAAGTCTCTGGATGGTGGAATAATTGGTAATGATTTTAAACTTCTCAGGTAGTATTTCTCTATAATGAACACATACTGCTGTACTTACACAATTTCTTTTAAAAGTTGAAGAAAAGCTTCAGTGAATTCAAATCTGCATCTTAGTATTAGGAGTGTTTTTAAGGATGTTAAAAATAAAACTCCCGGAACCCTCATGTATTGACGATGGGAATGTAAACTGGCTCAGCCACTTTAGAACAGTCTGGCAGTTTTTTTAAAAGTTAAAGTTAGCATTTGACTCAGAAATCTCACTTCTACATATACACCCAAGAGAACTGAAAGTGTTCACATGCAAACTTGTACACAGATTGTTCATAGTAGTATTGTTCATAGTAGCCAAAAAAAAAAAACCCCAAATGTTGAATGAATTGATGAACAAACAAATCGTGGCATACCCATACAATGGAATATTTGGCCATTAAAAGGAATGAAGCACTGACACATGCTACAGCATGGATGTGTCTTGAAAACATCATGCTAGGTGACAGAAGTTGAACATGATACAGCAATTCCATTTATATGAAATGTCCAGGACAGGCAAATCTACAGAAAGCTGCCTAGGGCTGGGGAAAATGGATTTATTTTTAGGGTGATGAAATGGTCTAAAATTGTGATCGTTGCACAACTCTGAATATACAAAAAAAAACCCCATTGAATTGTACACTTTAAATGGGTGACTTGCATGGTGCATGAATATACCTCAATAAAGCTGCTACAAAATAACAATTATCAGGGGGATGACAGGGAAGGTTCCCCATATTTTAAAAGGTTTGGAACTTATTCGTAAACCATTTAACTGAAAATAAATCAAAGGCAAAATTCAGCTGTGATTCAACAAGCTTCCACAAGATGGCAGCAAAGCTTTAGAAAGCTACCCTTTTCCCAACTTTGCCCAAAACGAATTCTGTGCAGTGGCACGTGTAAGAATCCACTCAAACTCAACAGGAGGAAAACTGAAAACCCTGAATGGTACCTGGGGCAGTCAGGATGGAAATGGATTTCCCAGGAACCAGTGCTGGGATGCCAAAGAGCTTGGCGTACCACAAAGTAGAAATGTGTATACAAGTCACCAACAAAATGTGATGGGAGCCATAGAAAGGCAGCAGTTAATCCAGGGGCTGGGCAAGTGTCCAGAAAGGAGGCAAGTATTAACAGTGACAAGGAGCTGAGGGGCCAAAAAACTCCCAGAGCGGAGCCTCCCAACCTCTGCCGTCACGGCATATGCAGAGAACATCACCTGGACATGGAACTCACTGAAAATACTCATTCCATGATCTTTTGATGATCAGAAGGATAGGATACTATGCGTTATGGGAAACAGTAAATACTAAGAATACATGCAATCTTTAACGATCCTTTCAGTCTTCTCACATGGGAGATTTGGACTGTTTAAACATGACCTTATTTTTACATTCCTATATATATATATATGTAACCTGTAATTCAAGAGTATAAATGGATTGAGAGGCAATTTCTATTAAAGTGTTCATTGTGTCTCACTTCAAGTACTACACAAGTTAAAATCAGATAAAGGGTTTACATTTGGTCCTCTGAAACCCCCATCTCAGACTTCTGTGTGAAGGTAGTAGGTAACTTCATTGCTCCAACAGATACCACCAGCAGGAAGATCTCTCCTTTATGGACTTAGGGACCTTCATTACATACTGTATGTTTTCATTTTCTGTATCATTGTCATTGCCACTGCCATCTTCCTCACTTTCTAAATGGGATGCCTGTGGAGGCGAAAAGCCAGTTCCACCACAAGGGTCTTCTCTCTAGTAGAAGAGTTCACATACGGCTTTGAACACAGTCTAGCCTTCAGATGCAGCTGAGACATTACAGTAATCATCAAAATAATCCCATCTCCACCATGCCTATTTTGCAAAAGCAGTATAGGGCCTTCCTCTCATCCCTCCATAGTGGTTGAAAACAGCCATCAAATTATAGCAGCGAGGCCTTGCATTTGGATTAATTAGAAATTCCAATACAGCCAAGTCATTGATAGGAAAATCAACTAAGGTATCTTAACTTGTTTCTCAATGATCTACTGTAAGAAAAATCACTTGAGATGCAACAGCTATTGGAGGCAGGGATCATACATCCAATTTCTTAGTGGCTTCTTGATGACTTGGATACCAGGAATCTTTATCACTTAGTTTTCTTTTGTTGAAAAGGATCTAAGGCAGTCTTTTAATTTCACAAGTTTTTTGTTTGTTTTTAAGGAAGTTTATATTCTATGTTTCCATATTTTTCAAAATCTTCTATGGCATTTTAACTCAGGATCCCAGTCCAAAGCCAGAACAGATGTTTCATGTAGCCCAAGCTGCCCATCATTGAATCAAACATGTCTGGGATAATTTCTGATGTAGCTGATATCAGGACTGCCTAACTGTTAAACTGGAATGTAAACTACCATTTTTTGTGCCCTGTGAGACACTGACCTTTGCAAATTTCCTCAACACATCATCCATTTTTGAAATCATTATCTCTTCCAGCTAAGTCTTTAGAATGACTTCTCTGAGGGAGGCTCTTAAGCCTGGCTAGATTCACCATTTAGCCAAAATGCTTCCATTTCACCTGGTGAGCCTTCTTCCCCTATGCCGTTTGGGCCATTCCCATTATTATTTTGGTCCTTAGAACACTGTAACCATCCCTCAGTTTCCTGGGTTCCAGCAGATACCTTGACATATTGGCACATTCTTAAAAGCAAGAGCTTACAGAGTTATCTTCAGTATTGTTTCTTAGCATAGTCATAAGAGACGCCTGACCAAAAAGTGAAGAATCAAGAGAGTGGGTATAACTTGAGTGCCAAACTTCTCTCTTAGGCAACCAGTAGTTACATGCTCTCTATCTTTGGTCCTATTGATGTTAATTTTAAACACCTCCCATTCCATAATGCTTGTAAGGTTTTTCTCCACAGCAAATATTCTGTGAAATCTATTATTTTATAGTCATGTGTCACTTAATGAGAGGAATACGTTCTGAGAAATGCATCATTTAGGTGATTTTGTCATTGTGCAAACATCATAAAGTGGACTTACACAAACCTACATGGTGTAGCCTTCTACACACCTAGCCTATAAAGTCTATTGTTCCTAGGCTACAAACCTGTACAGCATGTTACTGTACTGAACACTGTAGGCAGCTGGAACACAATGGTAGCTGTGTAGCTAAACATATCTAAATGTAGAAAAGGTGTTATAAAAATATGGTATAAAAGGAAAAAAATGGTCTACCTGTATAGGCCACTTACTATGAATGGAGGCTGCAGGGCTGGAACCCGTTCTGGACACATCAGTGAGTAGTGAGTGAATATGAAGGCCTAGGACGTTACTGCACATCTGCCACAGACTTTATAAACGCTTACACTGCACTGAGTTCATTTTTAAAATATTCTTCTTGATCTTCAATAATCAATTAGCTTACTGTAACTTTTTGCTTTATAAACTTTTTAACTCTTTTGTAATAATACTTGCCTTAAAACACAGCTGTGAAAAATATTTTCTTTATATTCTTTATATTCTTATTCTATAAACTTTTTATCAAAAAAAAAATCTTTTTAACTTTTTTGTTAAAAACCAAGACAGGCCGGGCGCGGTGGCTCAAGCCTGTAATCCCAGCACTTTGGGAGGCCGAGACGGGCGGATCACGAGGTCAGGAGATCGAGACCATCCTGGCTAACACCGTGAAACCCCGTCTCTACTAAGAAATACGAAAAACTAGCCGGGCGCGGTTGTGGGCGCCTTTTAGTCCCAGCTACTCGGGAGGCTGAGGCAGGAGAATGGCGTCAACCCGGGAGGCGGAGCTTGCAGTGAGGTGAGATCCGGCCACTGCACTCCAGCCTGAGTGACAGAGCGAGACTCCGTCTCAAAAAATAAATAAATAAAAACCAAGACAAACACGCACATGAGCCTAGGCCTACACAGGGTCAGGATCGTCAATATCAGTGTCTTCCACATCCACATCTTGTCCCAGCTGAAGGTCTTCATGGGCGGTAACACACACAGAGCTGTCCTCTCCTGTGATAACAGTGCCTTCTGGAATAGCTCCTGAAGGACCTGCGTGAGGCTGTTTTACAGTTTACTTTTTTTTTTAAAAAAAATAAGTAGAAGGAATACATGCTAAAATAATGATAAATAGTATAGTAATTACATAAACCAATAACATTATCATTACCCAGTTTAGGTGTTGTATGTAATTTTATATGCTAGACTTTTATACAATGGCAATAGAGGTGTTTACACCAGCATCATCACAAGAACATGAGTAATGTGTTTTGCTATGGTGTTCTGCTAACTGCTAAGAATTTTTCAGTCTCGTTGTAATCCTGTGGGACCACCATCATACATGCTGTCTATCCTTGCCTAGAACGTCCCTATGTGGCACACAATGGTATATATTTATCAGTACCTACCATTTACTCTGTAGATACCCTTGGCAACGCAGACCATGCTGTGCAAAGATCTTGTATATTTCCAATTGTACTACATAGGTTTGGAAAGCAGATCCATTCTAACAGATATCCATGGTACATCACCTTATCACAGGCGAGATAGGGTCAAGTGACAAAAAGGATAAGATGTTACCAAAATCTTGGCACGCTCAGGACTCTTTAATATTAGTTTTCATCCTAATACTAATAGTGAAGCAGCTACATGCAATCCCCAATTAGGTCTTCAAAACGATGATCTCTTCAAAACAGACTGTCACCATCAGTGAGAAACTGAACAAGCAGCGGAGAGCAAATGGCATTTTTTTTCTACTTGGTAAAAAGTCATTATAGAGGATCTGAACGGCTCCAGTGCTCACAATTCTACCTCAAGCACATGTTCATTCTATGTATCAACCCCTTTTTCACTGACAAATGTAATGTTGACAATTTTTTTGGCTAATGGGACTAGATTTGGAATCCAATCAATACTTTTTCATATAAAGTATTTCAGAACAAAGCTTTCCCTCATTCATACACCAATATTGCTCTACTAATCTATAATTATGTTTGAGAACTCAAATTATAACCCTGACTCAACAAAGAAGCATTTGTGACCTCCTTTTTCTCGAAGTTCAGTTTTTGCTTTGAATTCCTGTTTTCTCAGTATGTGTTAATATAACGTCATGTGCTCTTTCAGTTATCAATTAAGTTCATTCAGGTTTTCAACGTTTTAAATGCTTTTTTTAAAGTCAATAATTACCCTTAACCAACTGCAAATTGGAATTATTCAAAAGATTTCTCCTTTTAACTCAACTTCTTGACAAAACTCATCCTTTAGACAGCAGATTACTTGGTTATGTATAAGACCTCAGAAGGAAACCTCTATTCCTTCACAGAAAGCTGAACACAAAGACTGGAGCAGCTCCAATTTTATTAGTCAACATTTTAAGGACATCCTTCAATGTGGATTCATGCTAGCAGGCAAACCTTTCAGCCTATCTGTGAATAAAAGAGCATATTCCCTGAATCTCAGAGTTCGCAGAAGGAACTCATAGGCCTGCTCAGTATACAAACTTACAAAAGAACCTCCAAATTGTCTCATTTTTGTGTGTCCATTTTCAATGTTAACTTTCTCAGAAGTTTGTTATCATGTTTCTTTCCAAGGAAAATAAAGTTCTCCCAGGAAGTTCTCCTCTGAAAGTCCAGTTAGTATAATTTAGCAAAATGACCAATATCCATAGGGCTTATCGATCTGCAGTGAAAACTGTTGGATTTCATCATCTTCTGGAATACTCTTCATCTGTGTATTACCTGACATGGTACCAAATCACATCTGTAATATTTCCTTCCTAGTTCCTGTGCTAAATAGTGTTACAATCGCCAAGAGCCCATAAAGTGAGCCCTCCTGGAAATGGATGAGGCCTTGGGCCTCGGCTCTTCATTGCTTCCTGAGCTGCAGCAGACGCCTTCACAACCAAGCTCACAGGAGACACCCGTCTCCTATGTTACCCTGGCAGAGGGCCGGGCCTGCTCTACGCGGGCGGGTGTTTCAGCAAGGTACTGACGTTTTCTACCCTTGCCTCTTCGACAGGCAAATAGTAAGACTTAGGTGAAGAGAATTCTTTAGGCACACAAATTCACATTTGATGTAATCTCATTATACTTCCTGATCTGTGATTGTAAACTTTCATTTCGTAACTAGTATGTCTGTCCCACCTTTAAAAAGTTTTTCATTATGAAAGTAAGTATTTGTTAGAATTAAGTCTATTTAAATGATAAGAACTTAGAGATTTTAGGCTGTCTGCACTCTTAAGGCTTTTTTGTCGTTTTCTTAAGGCTTTTTTAACTGCATCAAAAATTCAGATACGAAACATACACTAAAATACATCATGTCTTAATTTCCATTGAACTTGATTTAAATTCGGAGTCACACAGTATGAATATCACAATCAGATATGTTCAAAAAGGTTTGAACAATTGATTTTCTGAAACCATGAAGGTACAAATGCTTTTAATAAATCAATGTAATTAAAATGTCTTTTAGAAATAAACTTACTTGGAAACAAGTAGTAATTCATTAGAAAGTTAGATGAAGAGGCTGGGTGTGGTGGCTCACACCTGTAATCCCAGCACTTTGGGAGGCCGAGGCGGGTGGCTCACGAGGTCAGGAGATCGGGACCATCCTGGCTAACACGGTGAAACCCCGTCTCTACTAAAAAATACAAAAAATTAGCCGAGCGTAGCGGTGGGCGCCTTTTAGTCCCAGCTACTCGGGAGGCTGAGGCAGGAGAATGGCATGAACCCGGGAGGTGGAGCTTGCAGTGAGCTGAGATCACACCACTGCACTCCAGCCTGGGCGACAGAGTGAGACTCCGTCTCAAAAAAAAAAAAAAGAAAAAAGAAAGTTAGATGAAGAATCAAAAATCAATCTTAGATAATTCAAAAGCCAATTATAAATTTTAAAATGTATCAGGGTGAAATGCTATCTGTACTAATCTATGCAACTTCTCTATAACTCTAAAATTATTCCAAAATAATTCCAAACCAAGATAAAATAAGAGTAAAATAAAAACAATCATATTCTATTTAAGAATGCCAGATACAGATAATGACAATTACAGAAAGATAACGATGATGATGATATGAAGATCAACAATTACGCATGCCTTCTTACGTTACTAGAAAAACATTTGTGAAAAATAAGGATAAATTAAAACTCAATGTATATTGGCATAAAGGGCAGAAAACATCAGTGATGCTAAACAATTTGCATTTATGATCAGCTGACAGAGAAAGGGAAACAATAAATAATAAAATAAACAATTTGCACTCAAGTCATAATAGTGCACATTGTCAATGGGGAGGTCAAGGAGGGACTGTGTGGCCAGCACAGAATGCTCACTGGGGACAGCGTGCATGCCTAAGGTATCAGATGCCAGTTCAGTAAGGGCTGCATCCAGGAAGTAGACCCAGAAAGCCCACAACTAATGTCCAGATGCATCCTCAATGTTTGTACCATAGTCCCCCCTCATCCAAAGTGTTAAACTGCACGCTGCTCTGAGTAACATTTTGAAATCTTGCGCTGTTCCACTCCATCCCAGGTCAGACGTGAATCCTCCCTTTGAGAACTATCTCCACAAGGTCTACACTACCTGCCTATTACTCATTAGTCATCTCGGTGATCAGATTGAAAAAATCTAGTGTATATAGGATTTGGTACTATCCACAGTTTCCGGCATCCACGGGGAGTTGCGGGGGTGCTTGGGACATATGTACAGTGGATAAAGGGGAATGTGTATGTGCATTAATAGCTGAAAAAGCCACCAGGATATCATGGCCCTAGAAACCCCCTCAGCACCCACCAGCCTCCCCAGGCACCATCCAACACCAGAACCACAACCACAACCACAGCACTGCGGGGTCAGAGCCCTCTGGGATTTCTGATTCATCTCTACTAGTTTTTAAGATCCAAGGAACACCTTTTAGGTTTCTTTGGTCTTGTTCCTGTCAACGTCAAGTCTGATCTCATAGATATCGAAATGGCTTCCTTTTCCTGGTTACTAGAGCTGAAATTTGTAGAAAACATGGGCTGATGCACTAGAAACATGAAATGTTCTTCAGATTCAGTAGCCTAAAATAAAGAGTCTGGCGCTCACACACATTCCACAGGCCAGCGGTTCTGAAGGTGTCCTCAGACCCAGCGCGGGGGCCCAGGAACTTGGTTTAAACAGGCCTTCCAGGGGATTCTGGTGCACACTCAAGTTTGGGAGCTCCTGCTAGAGCTGTGCAGCACAGAACTTCAAACCTGGGGCCTGAAACCCCAAGCGAGAAACACCTGTTGCCTCGAGCATAAGTGAACTTCAAAAACAGAAGAGCTTCAGAGTCATGCACAAAGCTGGTACTGTGTTTAAGCAGAGCACAGTCTGATTTTGCTGCTTGGACTTTCTTACCTGGAGGGATATGAAGCCTGTATAATAGTTTAATTTTCTCATTCATTTCTCCATTATACATAATATCTGCAAAATTTTTAAAGAGAGAGAGTGAGTTGATGCCAATGCTGAACGTCCATTTGTCAGGACACAAACTCACTGTGGAGAGAACAGTCGGGAAAGTCAACACCTGCCACCCGCAACTCCCCTGCCCCAGACACACACCATGGCAGCAATGAAAGTGTTAAAGGCAGGGCTGCTGACTGTGTGAGCTCTAAGGAACTTTGGGAATGTTGTCTGGCCTCATACCTTCCAAAACATTTTAATTTTATGGACGAAAGTTAGGAACAGGGCTCCCAACAAGCCACCACCACATCGTGGGTGCCAAGGAAAGCAAGGTAAACAGCCCCGTATGTAGAAAGCGTGGGCCCCTCTCCCATCCCCCTTCAGAAAGTAGATCCTGAGAGGAGCCTGATGAGTGGTATTTCAAAATCCTAAGTTTGTGTCAGGCCAGTCACAAAAGTGTTACACCGTGTGCATCTGCCTGCTCCGAAGATCCACTTTGTCTTCTGTTCACAGACCCACCCCCCAAAGCACCTCACTGTGAAATCCCACAGAGGCATACCGAGGCAGCTCACAAACGCCTTGAACTCGATGAGCTGGTCCATGTTGTCATCCAAGAGCCTGAACGTCCTTTCAGCAAGGATCTCCGTGTGGGCCCCACAGGTCCAGGGCGAGACTAGCTGAAACAGGTGTGCAAACTGCCGGGCGTCTATGCGGTACTGCTCGGCATAGGGCCGGCTGGGGTCGTGGCGTGAGGCCGTGGGCCTGGGCTGCTCCCAGTAACAGCTCATCATGTGTTCTCTCTTCAGACAAGATGGGGAAAGGGAGCTCTTACCACTTTTTGAACAAGCCACATTGTAACACAAACAAATAATAAATTACTACAATCTCATCACTCTAACTGGGTATGTAAAAGTGTTCCCTTGTTACCCTGACATCCTTGCCCACATGAACATGTAATTTTGACGTTGGTTTATTTTTCTTTTTTCTGGTTTTTTTTTTTCTCATTGTGGTAAACTATACATAACGTAAAATGTACCAATTTAACTTTTTAAATGTACAGTTCAGCTAACATAGTTTTCATTATAGAAGACACACAGTTTTTATTCTGATATTTTCACTTAAAATTGTACTTTTTTGGCCGGGCGCAGTGGCTCACGCCTGTAATCCCAGCACTTTGGGAGGCCAAGGCGGGTGGATTGCCTGAGCTCAGGAGTTTGTGACCAGCCTGGGCAACATGGTGAAACCCTGTCTCTACTTAAAAATACAAAAAATTAGCTGGGTGTAGCGGTGTGCACCTGTAATCCCAGCTACTCGGGAGGCTGAGACAGTAGAATCGCTTGAACCTGGGAGGCAGAGGTTGCAGTGAACCAAGATCGTGCCACTGCACTCCAGTCTGGGCAACCAGAGCGCTTTTTTTTCTTTTTCTTGAGATGGAGTCTCTCTTGGTCACCCAGGCTGGAGCGCAGTGGCGCAATCTCAGCTCACTGCAACCTCTGCCTCCCAGGTTCAAACGATTCAGCCTCCCGAGTAGCTGGGATTACAGGTGCCTGCCACCACACCCAGCTAATTTTTTTGTATTTTTAGTAGAGACGGGGTTTCACCGTGTTAGCCGGGCTGGTCTCGAACTCCTGGCCTCAGGTGATCCACTCACCTTGGCCTCCCAAAGTGCTGGGATTACAGGCATGAGCCACTGCAACTGGCCCAAAACCATATTATTTGAAAATCAAAAAGGAGTAGCCAGATCTGTAGGATACAGAAGGAACTAATAACCCTGCCTACCTGTGGAGAGGACCCCAAAGGTGGAAATGAGACTTTTTATTGCATATTTTTAATACTTTCTGAATTCTGAACCACATGAATACATTAACAATTTTTTAAATAAAGTTTGTTTTTTTTTCCTGAGACGGAGTCTCGCTCTGTCACCCAGGCTGGAGTGCAGTGGCTGGATCTCAGCTCACTGCAAGCTCCGCCTCCCGGGTTGATGCCATTCTCCTGCCTCAGCCTCCCGAGTAGCTGGGACTACAGGCGCCCGCCACCTTGCCCGGCTAGTTTTTTTGTATTAAAAGAGACGGGGTTTCACTACGTTAGCCGGGATGGTCTCGATCTCCTGACCTCGTGATCTGCCCATCTCGGCCTCCCAAAGTGCTGGGATTACAGGCTTGAGCCACCGCTCCCGGCCTAAAGTTTTTTTTTTTTTTTTTTTTTTAAGGTGAGTCGAAGTCTTGGGAACAGACTGAAAACTAACAAAACCACCCCTGTCACTGAGGACCAGGTGATCCTCTTCAGAATGCATCATTTCCACCCATACTAAATGACTACATCGTCTCTTTGGACATCCCAATTCACAAGTCTGAATTCCCAATAACTGCAGGGTTCTTGACTTCTGTCCACAGGATGGGACAAAAACAAGGTCAGATGCCATAGTCTGCAAGCTCGTATCCTCAAATAGAGACCAAAATGCCATTTATCATTTTACTGTCATATTTACTGCAGCCGTGTTATTTAAACAGTCATTACAGAATCATGAAAATAACCACAAGAACTTTTAAGTGTGAAATAAAGGTCTCATAAATTTCTGTTCCTTAAAACCCAAGGCACACCATGAATTTCTATGTACAGTCGTGTAGACTGTCACATCAACATCCCATAAAATGCAGAAGAAATGGTTGTAATGCACAGGCCCAGGACAAATACTACTTTACGTAGAATCCCACAGAAAAACAAACCACTATAAAAATAGGCAAAGGATATGAACAGGTGATTCAAAGAGTACACAACTAGCCAATAAACATGAACTGGCACTCTACCTCATTAATGAGAAAACAAGTTTAAATTAAAATGAAATGCAATTTTCCACTGGACTAGAAAATTTTAAAAGATCCATGATATTAAATGCTGGGTGGGTGTGGAGTGTGGGGAAATGAGTCCTCTTAGACACCATCAGTGGGACTATAATTTTTCTTTTTTTTCTTAAGACAGAGTCTCACTCTTGTTGCCCAGGCTGGAGTGCAGTGGCATGATCTTGGCTCACTGCAACCTCTGCCTCCCAGGTTCAAGCAATTCTCCTGCCTCAGCCTCCCGAGTAGCTGGGATTACAGGTGCATGCCACCACACCTGGTTGATTTTTGTATTTTTAGTAGAGATGGGATTTCACCATGTTGGTCAGGCCGGTCTCAAACTCTGGAACTCAAGTGATCCACCTGCACTGGCCTCCCACAGTGCTGGTATTACAGAAATAAGCCACTGTGCCCAGCCGGAACTGGCATTTGAAAAAATTAAAAATGCTTTAGCAGTATTGACTGAAGTTGGATATATACATCACCCATGAGCCAACAGTTCCACTTCAAGGAACACATTCTACAGAATCAGCAGCACTGGGGTCCAGGAAATGCACAGGTGCTCAATGTCAAGCAGCAACAACCGGAAGCAACACAAATGTCACTCAAGAGATGAATGATTAAATATATCAGAGTTCGGCCCTACAAGGAAACTGCAATCACTAAAAAAGTATGAGAAAAGATCTATAGATTCTCATATAGAACAAAGTTCATGATATATGGTCAACTGAAACAAAAAAAAAAAAACCCTGCAGGTCATTATATATACCATAATTTCACTTCTATGTGGGAAAGAAAAGTGAGTGTGTGTGTATGTATTGTAGGCATGTGTGTATAGACAGACATAAGAGGGAAAATTCTGGAAAGATATGCAAATTGTTAACTGTAATTACCTGTACAGGGAGGGCAATAGGGGCACGATAGGTCCTTTCCTTTTTTTTTCAAATTTTTTATTTATTTATTTTGAGACAGAGTTTCACTGTTGTCTCCAGGGCTGGAGTGCAGTGGCTGTAATCTTGGCTCAATGCAACCTCCACCTTCCACGTTCAAGCAATTCTCCCGCCTCAGCTTCCTAAGTAGCTGGGATTACAGGTGCGCGTTACCACGCCCTGCTAATTTTTGTATTTTTAGTACAGACAGGTTTTCACGATGTTGGCCAAGCTGGTCTCGAACTACTGACCTCAAGTAATCCGCCCACCTCGGCCTCCCAAAGTGCTGGGATTACAGGTGTGAGCCACTGCACCCAGCCACTTTCCTTTCTTGCTTAGAAGCTTTTTCTTTTATCAATGGTAAGAGTAGGTATTATTTTATTTAGCTTTGTGTCTTTCAATTAAACTTTGAAAATAAGTCTTATGCAGAACATGAAAGGAAGCAAAATAACACTGAAGAGACCAAATGCTCTCTAGAGCACAATAACCCAGCAACATTGGGTGAATTTCACTGCTTAGCAGTACGAACGCGTTTGTGGAATACACAAGGCACTGTTTCAGGTCCCATGCTTCCAGGAGTAGCTTATGCACCAAGTCTGTATTTATACTGTTCACATCCTACTTGCGGAGATAAAGTAATGAAGCTGTTCTCAATTTGAGAGAAAATGAGATATCACAGACCTAAATTTATGTAATTTAAAGAATGGCTTTAAACTAACAATAAAAATACATTTTCTCAAGTACCAACCAACACTGTTCATCCTTCATAGGAAGGACAAAAACAGGAAACAAGCATGGTTGGCTCTGAAGGCCTTCTTTAATCTTTCCTATGAAACATGAACGATGTGGCTGGTACTTAATGAAATTTGTTTTTATTGCGAATTTAAAGCCATCCTTTAAATTACATAAATTCCGGCATGTGAAGGTTCCTACTCTCTCAACTTGAGAACAATTAGCCCTAAATAAGTAGAAGTCTTTTTAAGGCAAAAAACACAAGCCAAAACTCACATAATTTGTTTGCCTACTTTTATGTTCCTAATATTCCCTGTTTTCCTTCCTTGACAAAAGCCAAAATAAGGCTGGGGGGTTGGGATACTAAGTAACCTGTGACTTCATATTTTGCCTTCACACATCAAAGGAAACAATAAAACGTGCAAACATGATGTTTACAGGAGAAAGCGGCCTGCTAATTCTCACCACATATCCTGCTCATTAGGAATGAGGAGCGCAGGAACCTACCAACCAGCCCAACAATCCCGTCAGTGACTGCAGGGAAAGGCCTGCTCCATGGCCTCCGAAGCCCTGAACTGTGCTGACTCATTTCAGTCGTACCGGGAACCTGAGCTCAGGAAGGAAAGGGGCACGGAGCCCCCACCAGGACAAGCTGGGGCAGCCGCACTCCTTTCCCTGCCAGGCTTGCTTTCTGCCACTGCACTTCCTCCCCTTCTCTGCCAGGGTAGCAAGAGTCCACCACCATGCCTGCCTCTCTTCCTCATTTCCATTCACTGTTTTCAGCAAGAAAACTCTAGCAAACATGCCTGAAGATGTTCTTTGCAGGATAATTCCAGGTAAATATCCAAATATTAAAATTCTCGTTAACTATATTAAGTATTAGCTATATGACAGATCGTAGAGTTATTTAAAATGATTAAGACTACACAGCAACATGGAAGAATGTTAAGGAATAATAGAATATGAACTTGCATGCATACCTGCCACACAAATATGAAAATATGCACGCATGTACTGTGGGGTGGGGTCACAAGTAATTAAAAAGTGTATCAGGTGATGATTTCAGTAAGGGTCACCGTTTCATCTCCTGCAGACTAGGACCCAGAGCCTGCACTCAGAGCAGCAGCGAGCAGAGTAGATCACAGCAACGAAGCCCTCCCAGCAGAGTGCAGCTGCCTCAGTACGAGGCCAGGCCTGGCGGGCTGCCCAAAGAGCACCCCGGCTCCCTCCTCCCACGTTCCAGGGCGGAGGGTGGGGAGAGAGGTTTCTGGGTAAAAGTGAGTAGGCAGGCTAAGACAGCTTCAAGGGGGGCAGCTCCAGCCTCTGTTCCGCAGAGCCCTGCAGGCAGCTGCATGTTGGCCCCTGGGCAGGCTGGACACCACAGCTCGGGCCAGCTCAGGGCCTGGAACCCCTCATCCTCCCAGAGCTGCATACCTTGAATAAGTCATAGAGCTCCTCCAGGTCTTCAGGAAGAATTGAGACTTCCGGGATAACGACTCGAAGCTTGAGGAAAGAATAAACAGCAATGGCATGACGTCTAGGCCTGCACCCCCGGGAGTCAGGGCAGGAGGGGACTCTTCCTCCTGAAAGGGACCTAAGGGGCCCATGCACCAGCTTCCCTCCTGCAAAGGCTCTTTTCTGACATAAAGATCACTTCCAGGTATCTTTCCCAGGTGTTTCATCCTCACTTTCTTTCCAGTTCACACATCAGTGCCTAAGGACAAACCTACTGAGCTCTAATGGAAGCCAGGAAGCTAGCAGAGAAACAGCACGAGCAGGAGGAGCCTTCTGAGCGCCAGCTAATGCCCCTGCGGGCCCCCTGTGCTAGGCACTATAGACCCCAACCTCATTTAACTGCGCAGCAGGCACTGTTATCCCCATTTTACATGGGGGAAACAGGCTCACAGTGTTGAGTACACCACCTGGCTCCAAAGCCCACATTGTTTCTACACTACTTCACCCCTACATTGTTAATATAATGCAAAAAACAAAATTCATTTTTCAAAGCTGGCATTCTAATGACGTGACCAAAAAGGACACACACTTCCAGGTTGGCTCCCCAATACCGTGAGCACCAGCGTGAGGCGTCTGCTACCCACCACGTTCTGCTTTGTGGTGTCCTCGTGGCCTTGGAGAACCCTGATCCTGTGCTTGTAACGCAGGTGTTCGATCTGCTCCACAGACTGGTCTCCAAATTTCTGCAGAGGAACAAGGGACCACTTGGCTCAGTCCCATGCTCATCCAAAGTGTGGAAACAGGAAGTGGCCCAGGAACCTCCCCCCTGTCATGATTCCCAGGGGGTTGGGGACTACAACAGGGCATGGGACGGGGGTTCCCGTTACCTCATAGGAATCCCGGATCAGGTCTGAAATGTCAGTCACAGGGTAGGGCTCCTGGTCGTCGGAGAAAAAGGCATGGTGGCTGCCAACTGGGGGCCCTGGGCTGTCCTCATTCTTAATGTGATCTAGAAACCTGAACACACCGCCCCGTCAACACCCAAGTCCATCCTTGTTCGGGTACCACACAACACGTGCTGCCCTCACAGTGTCAGACGTGCCACCTTCACAGTGTCAGACGTGCCAGGGCACTTCAAACACCAACACCTGGGAGGAGGGCAAGGCTGCAGCTGCTCCGCTCGTTTTAGAGAAGCGGGAGGCAGCCATGAAGCCCGGCTTGTGCATCGGGCTCCACAGGTGGCTTTCCAGGCCTAAAACTCTCCAGTGAAGTAAGCCCAACATTATGCGCATACATGCAAGGTTAAGCTTCCATCATGCTCTGAAAAAGAACCCCCTCTTTCAATGTCATCTGACTTGCCCTCAGCTCCTAGAAAGCCCAGCTCTGGTGCTCATCCTAGTGGGCCTTTTCCCCCACTGCTGCTCACTAGCCTTATGCAGAAAATGTCTGCATCCTCTAGCTGGCTGCCTGACGCCCATGATGCCTGGTGCCCCCCAAGCCCTGTTCAAGGCCACTGTTGAGTCCATGTAAATGCAAGACATTCAATCTTCTTAAAGAAAAGCATTTACGGCCCTGCTCTTCCTGGACTCTCTCACTGTGGAAAGGAGTGAGGGACGATGTCACCCTTCACCCCATGCCTGGGACAGTGCCACATGGCAAACTGGCTCGGGGAGACCACAGAATGTCAAGAGGCAGAGTGGAACAGAAAACCTCCATAGGGGCCAGGCGGTGACTCACGCCTGTAATCCCAATACTTTGTGAGGCCGAGGTGGGTGGATCACTTGAGGCCAGGAATTCAAGACCAGCCTGGCCAACATGGTGAAACCCTGTCTCTACTACAATTACAAAAGTTAGCCGAGCGTGGTGGTGGGTTCCTGTAGTCCCAGCTACTCGGGAGACTGAGGCAGGAAAATCATTTGAAGCTGGGAGGCGGAGGTTGTAGTGAGCAGATTGTGCCACTGCACTCCAGCCTGGGCAACAGAGTGAAACTCTGTCTCGATAGAAAAAAAAACAACTTCCCCACGGATAGCCCTACTGGGCATGTGCTGCTGCCTCCTCCATCTCTGGTTGGCCACAGAGGCGCAGCGGGGCCCACCTGCTGAGGATCATCAAGGCCTGGCCATCGTCCTTGCTGCTGCACAGGTCCTCAGCATTGGCCTCAAGCACAGCCAGTCCCAGTTGGAAGATGGCTTTGATGCCATCATAGAAGAAGCAATCTACCACATTCACCGCACTCTCTAGAGGCATGATGCTGAGGAACAGGGTCAGGAACCACGAGAGAGAGACGGATGCCAGGGCTGAGAGGTCGTTCATGTGCTCCGCCAGTTCTGGGAGGTGACCCTTGATGAGCTCCTCAAAGACAGACTGGTCCACTTGCGCCCCTGGAAAAGGAAGGCCACAGGGCTCTAGCTGGGGTGAGACTCACTCTCTAAGGTCAGTCTGAAATTAAAATCACTCTGAGGTAACCAGAACAAAGAGATGGAATTTGAGTCCAGAAAAGCATCCATGCTTAGTTCATTGATTCTGACATTTAGACCAAGGTAATTCAATGGGTAAAAAATAGCCTTAAAAAAAAAATACTGCTTGATCAGCTGGACACTGGCATGGGGGAAATAAAGGAACACTAGCCCCTACCTCACACCATACAGAAAAACACATCTGAAATAACCATAGACCTACATATAAAAGTTAATACTGTAAAATTTTTAGAAGAAAATTTAAGAAAAATACATTTCTTATGACATAAAAAGTACTAACCATAGAAAAAATTGTAAACTGGACTTCGTCAAAATTAAAACTGCTATTCTACAAAAGACACCATTAATAAAATGAAAATGCAAGCTTCAAACTTTGAGAAAATATTTGCAATCCATATGCCTGACAGAGGTCTTATATTCAGAAGAAAGAACTCTTGCAACTTAGAAGGTAACAACCAACCTTTTTTAAAGAGGCTAAAGATTTGAACACTCAGAAGAGTCAATAAACAAATGGTCAGTAAGCAAAGAGACATCATTAATCATCAGAGAAATGCAAATTAAAACCACCATAATTATACTACTTCTTACCCACTAGATGCCTAAAATTAAAAAGATTGACAATACCAAGTGTTAGCAAGGATGTGGAGCAAGCTGAACTCTCCTACAGTGCTGGTATGAGACAAATGAACATGTTACATCCACTCTGGAACACTGCGTTTCTTATTAAGTCATACATCTAACCTATGACCCCTCAATTCTTCTCCTAGGTAAATACCCAAGAAAAATGACAGTATATATTCATAAAAAGACTTATATGACTGCTCACTGCTACTTTATTTATCATATTCCAAGACCGGAAACAACTCAAATGCACATCAGCAGGTGACTGGACAAGCACACCAGTGAAATCCTACTCAGCAACAAAGAGGGGCAAGCTCTACAAACACACCAACAACATGGCTGCCTCTTACAGACACTCTGCTGTGTGATGGAAGCCAGACACAGAAGACCCCGTCCTCCATGATTACATTTATACAAGGTTCAAGAGTAGGCCAAATTAATTCGTGCTGACAGAACTCAGTACCAGCTGTTGCCTATGGTACTGAAGGGTGCAGAAGAGAACTTGCTGGGGTAATGCATGTGTTCCAAAGGTCCCCTCCTGTCTTGGGGCAGTGTCCACACAGGCACGTGCACTCTCGCAGACGGTCTAGTTGGCACTGTTGCATATGAGCTGTCACATAGCAACAATCATCAACAGTGGCTTTGACAGCATGTCTCTCAATGACGCCGAGGTTTTAATTACTCCTTGCTGCTCTGTTCCTTATGCCGCTTCCCACAACACAAAGTAACAAGGGAAGCAAGCCAGCTAGCCACTCAGGCACACGGAGGAGCTGGTGTGCACGGCCGAAGGCTCAGGGAACGGCACACCTGGGCCAGAAGGCACACAGCCATCACCGCCTTCCCAGCTGACCACACCACCCACCTGCCCCTCCTTATTCCTAGGGTTCACCCTTCAGTCCTGAGGGCAGAGTCTTCGAAGGTGCCTTCCTCCCGCCTTGCTCCTACATCCACTCAGTTGCTAAATTCTGTCTGAAGTTGGTTCTGTTCCCAGGGCTGCCACCCTAATTTTAGGCCAGCTCTATCTCTCATCTGAATTACTAGGAAGGGTCCTTAAGAGTATCACCAGTCCAAAGCCGTTTTTGTATTGTTTACTAGGAGGTTGCCGGACCAGAGAGACAGCACACATTTAAATCTCAACCACATGAAAGTCAGGTACCCAGCACAGGAGTTTTGCAAGACCACAGGTTACCCAGAGTCCAGACAGCAGCCAACGAGCTTTCTTAGGATGTCCTTATGGAAGTGGGGGACTTTTCCAAGTTTGCCCTTTAACTGACCACAAGGGCCTTGAGGGTCTCTAGTTCCGTCCCACCTACCTCCTCTCTCTAGGGGAACCAAGGGTCTCCTCTCTGAACAAGCTCCCTGGGCTACCGAGAGGCATTCCCCCACACCCCCACCCTCCCTTTCCAGCCCATGGCATCCGTGGAAAACCACCCTGGTTTTCACTTTCTGACTCGTTTCTTGGGCCTTGGATCTTTCTTCCCTTCTTGTAAGTTCAGCTATCCATCTAAAATCACGTGTTTGTTTTAATCCCAACTCTATAGGTCTTTATTCCACTACATTGTCAGAACTGTGCAGAGAACTTCCCGAGTTAGTTTTGCAAATTCAGGAGTCAAACTGTGTTTGCAAACAGACTAGCGGAGTGGTACTGACAGACTCTGTAAACAGGACTGATGAGAAACATCCTGCCCAGGCTCTGTCACTCTTCCCCAGGTACACAGGAGGAGGAGGGGGTCTGTTTACCGATCACTCGGTGGTTGAAGTAATCAGGCAGCATCCGCTCACACACGGCAACCAGCAGCCAGAAGGCTTCCTCCTCCTTGGCGTAGAGCAGCAGCACGGAGGTCAGGATGTTCATGGACTGCTCGAGAGTCAAGGAGGGCAGTTACTGACCAGCCCACATGATGCCACAGAGATGTTACAAGCATCCAAGCCCGACCAACCCACAAAAGTAAAGATTTCATAGGTGAGAGATCCAGTGTACACCAGCCACACTGACACTGTGCAGTGGAATGACCATGATATCAACACTGTCCTCACAGGACACACCCAGCTGAGCCATCAGCCACCACTCAGCTCCGGTCCCCATCTAGCAATGTGGAATCTTGCTGTGGTGCAAGTCTTAGGGTTGTTCTCTGTTTTTTCAAACAGACACACACACAACTTAATTCGTTCATTGACTTTGCTTATTCACAGGAAAACAAAGTTTGAAATCTTAAATGTTTAAATGTCAAGAGCTTCACTAATCCCGGCTTGTGCTGGGTTTGGCTGCTGCTTTAATGGACTGATTTTCCTTTTGTGCCTGCGGACCACACCCTTAGCTCGGGAAAGCTCAGCAGACATCTCACCTCCACTCGTGTGTCCTAAAGGAAGGGGATCTGCCCTGATCATCTTCTTTCTCCCCAAATAGTGCTGCCATTTTAAATAATTCCTGTAATTTCTGTAGAGGTCTAGAAATTCTATTAATGCCCTCCTATGTCTGAGCTCAAGAGGGGCGTCAAAGACCAAATCTGCTCTGCCACCAACAACCACAACACATGCACGCTCCTCTTTTCAGGAACTCGGTACATTTTTTTTTTTTTTTGAGACAGACTCTCGCTCTGTCGCCAGGCTGGAGTACAGTGGCGCGATCTCGGCTCACCGCAACCTCCGACTCCCGGGTGCAAGTGATTCTCCTGCCTCAGCCTCCTGAGTAGCTGGGATTACAGGCACACGCCACCATGCCCAGCTAATTTTTGTATTTTTAGTAAACGGGGTTTCACCATGTTGGCCAGGACGGTCTCGATCTCCTGACCTCATGATTCGCTGATTATAAGAAGATGAGTCCCTCTGGCCCTCATTTGATACTTTCTTTCCGGAAAGGGACTGAGTACAGTGCCTTCACATGACAACACTCAGGACCGGATGACTGGGAATGGAAATGAAACCCTGGGAAGGTCAATGTGAGACACCAACTAAAGACTCTCGGCGCCCCAGAGCACACCCCTTTCACCTGGCAGTATCCAATCTTGGGGTTCCGGTGGGCATAGGCCGTCAAGACTCTCCTCAAAGCAGCGATCCCCGTTTCGTTCTGGAAGGCGGGGTGCTCTGGCAGGGAGCGGTGCAGGTCTCGTTCTATCTCCTCGGTTACCAGGCAGCATTTCCCCAGGGACTCCTCCACCAGATTCCCGTAGTAACCAGGGTGTGAGGCGAGGTCCGTTACAGCATCTGAGTTTTAAAAGCAATGTTTCAAGGGGGAATGATTACTAGGATGGTGTCATGATGAAGAGGACGCTGGTCCCATCAGGGGACCCCAGTGGGATCTCGTTACTTACTGAGGAACAAAATATTGGCTGGGCGCGGCGGCTCACGCCTGTAATCCCAGCAATTTGGGAGGCCGAGGCAGGTGGATCAATTGAGGTCAGGAGTTCAAGACCAGACTGGCCAACATGGTAAAATCTCATCTCTACTAAAAATACAAAAATCAGCCAGGCGTGGTGGCGGGTGCCTATAATCCTAGCTACTCAGGAGGCTGAGGCAGGAGAATCCCTTGAACTCAGGAGGCAGAGGCTGCAGTGAGCCGAGATCACACCACTGCACTCCAGCCTGGGCGACAGAGTAAGGACTTCATTTCTGCCATGTAGCCTAGTCCAAAAAACAGAAATTAAAAAAAATAGTATGGCTTTTCTAAGAATAACCTTACAGAGCAAAGGGGAGAAAGCTCATAACAGAAATAACTGTATTAATATACTTCTAACACATTGTATTCCCTAGTAACAGGAGTGTGCGAGCACGCGCATGCACACGCACACGCACATTTCATGCATTAATTCAACAAGAAATGACACTGAGCACCGATGCGTGAGGCACATGAGGGGGCGCAGCTATGAGGGAGTGAAGGGGCCAGCAGCACAGCGCCCACATCAAACTCCGAAGTCACATCTGAGATGCACAAACTGCAGCAGCAGGACGGAGCCCAGAAAACTCCTGCGCCAGCCACCCACAGCCAGAGCTACAGCCCAGGCCTCACCGGCGGGCAAGATGGAGGGATGAATGCGTTCCTTATGAAAAGTGTGTGCATATCCATGTGTGTGCACGTGTGTCTGTGCATGCATGTGTGTGTGCGCACATATGCGTTAAAGAGACCTAGGAGAATGCAGGCCTTGGGCAGTGACAGGCCTCACCTTCAGGTGGTGCGATTCTGAGGAAGGAAGCACTGTCTTTGCTTGCTCCTCCATGCCTTTATTTTTCAACTATGAATGGATGTTGTTATTTTTATATACAAAAATACAGAAGACATTTTTCACTTTTAAAAGGAGGTGTTTCAATGCTGCGCCTCTGGAAGTTAGCTACAGAAGTCTGGAGGCAGGAGGGAGACGAGGGGCGCAGTGGTGTAGGCAGCATCAGTGACCACCGACCACACCCAACACAGTGAGTGTGCCAGGAAGCATGAGGGCTGTGTCCGGGCATCTCAGGCAGGAGGTTGGGGGCTGCGAGGAGACAGGGAAGAGGAAAGTGAGGGACAAAGTTGGGGGGTAGATAAGGAACCAGTAAGAGGCTGATGGTGAAGTAGGACAAGGGATGCTTCCAGTCCCAGGAAGAGTGACGGAGCAGGGCACAGGTACCCAGCCCAGCCTCCAGGCGCCTCCATGCTGACAAGAGCGCCAATGAGGTCATCTGGGGAAGGGACCCTCTCACCTGGCCTCCCACAGCACCCTGAGGAGCAGCAAAGGCACACTCCAATGGCAGGGCCTTCCCTTCCTGCCCTCGGGCCCAAGCTCCTTTGCCCCAAGGAGCAAGTGGCTCACAGCTGATATGGAGGGACAGACAAATGCCTACCCAGTATGTCCCTGGGGAAGTTTGGTCCCAGGCTCAGCCCATCTACCATTAAATGTCCTGATGAGGGTTCCCAGGCGTTCTCCAATAGGTGCAGGGAGAGGCCCCAGGGTTCTGAGGCTAAAAGAGGCCCTCCCTGAATAGGTCCAGCAGAACAGAGGAAATGGAACAGAAGGGAAATCTGCACTTTTGCCTCTGGTGCCCGCTACGTGTCTTCACTGGAGGAGGGACCCATGGTAGCCAGACTCTGAGGGATGTGTTTCAGCAGCCCAGCCAGTTGACAGTGGGTGAGGACTTTTTGTTTCATCTACTTCAGAGCTCACACACTACAGACACTTCACTTCTAGGGGGTTCTGAATCGAATTCTCAGCACTATGTAGAGCCTCGTGAAGGCATTTTTAAAGGAGTGGCCATCACTGTGCCCAGACCTCACATTCACCCAGTTGGACGCCACAGCCCAGAGGCCCAGGCAGCCTGACCCAGGTCCCACAGCTGACACAACAGCAGGTGGAAGTCCTCAGCTGGGAAATCACAGGAATGACCCAAGGACAGAACCATGTCATCTGCACATAAACACATGCGCTGCTCCGGGCTGGGCGGGCTGTTCCTGTGTCCATGGCAAAAAGAACAAGTAGCTTAGAGACACCAAGAGCGCTTACCTGAGAAGAGGAGCCAAAGTCTCCCACGCAACGATTCAGGGATGCCCATGGCTACGAGCTTCCGAATCTTCTCTGTGCGAAACATACACACGGTTCTGCCGTATTCCACAAAGTGGTCATTCCACAGGCTTATTTTTATCTGTTCTCTGGACTGGAAATGGGAATGTTCTTAATGTAGGAAGAGGTCCATCCTCACCACCCCCGCCCACCGAGGCACCACTGGTGGTGGAGGAAGTACTGCCTCTGCTCACCGAGGGGCCAACAGCAACGGGCAAGGATACCTGTATTCAAGCCGCAAATATTTCTGAACCTCTACCAGGGGCACAGAGGACGCAGAGATGAGTAACACAGAGGACGGCCCTGCAGGAGCTCAGAGCTCAGGGGAGCATTTATACAAATAAAATACAATTTCCTTAGCAAGGTTGATAACAAGGATATGTAAATCCAAGTATTAAAGTAGCCCAAATCAGATGGGAGGGAGGGGTGGGTAAGGGGACACTGGGGGAAGCTTTCTCAGGATGTTGCATCTGCCGAAAAGACACTGGTCAGCTCGGAGGGCAAAGGGGAGTGCAGGGGTATCACAACTTCCCCTGAGCTTCCTGACAGCCAGAGGGAAAACCGAAACCTGAAAAAAACTGCATTGTTCTCATTAACAGGAATGAGAAAGATACCATTTCCCTAGGCAACTGAAAATACTTGAAATTGCCCCTAGGTGGCAGGAACATTTAGTGCCTTTTAAACAAGGTATTTATATTTGCTTTTGATTATCTGTATTCTCCAGTAACGGCAGAAATAAATACATATATTTAACATTCTCATATGTTTTGTCAACAAAAGTTAATTAAGGATCCGGGTGTAAAGACTTTGAGAAGGCTCAGTTTTGGATAAATAAAACCAACAACAGATTTTACAGGAGCCATTAAGTGACCAAAAATCAGCTCGGGGTAACAGGTTCACGGCCACTGCCGGGTGCTCGTGGTTCAGTGCAGCACCCTGCCTGCCGTGGCCCCACTTCAAAGCACAACTTGCAGTATCTTTACCAGACTATACGTGACATTTCCCTCAAGTTCTCCCTACAAAGAGGAAATCTGTAAGTAAATATAGCAAAAATACTTCCAGTTTAGTAAAACTAAAGACTGGTGACCCCTTCTCCCAGAAGACAAAAAAAAAAAGGAAAGCTGGAATGAGGGGCACACAGACAGCACTGGCTGGAAGGAGAGGGACCCCCAAGGGGCCGCGCGGGCAGCTCCCCAGGCCCCACAGCGGAGAGCTGCCCGAGGGTTACCAAAGGGTGGGTGGGAGAGCTGTCCCTCAGTCCTCTGACCACCTCAGTGGACCCCTCTTCACTTTTCACCCATGAGAACAAGAGGGAGGAGCAGCGCTAGCTTCCCAAGGTCAGGTGTCAGGTTCCATGGTGACTTAAACAGCTGGGCAACCCCCCAAGCCCACGGCTCAGCTCTGTGGTCCAGCCTGGGCACCAGGCGTCACCCACCATTTGGGAGTCGGGGCTCTGGCTGCCTGACTGCTGGAAGGCAGTGACCAGGGCATCGGGGTGCAGCAGCGGGCTCTTCTCTTTTTCACTCTCCTCGCTACTTTGAGAAGACACCATTTCAAGATCCCCAAACCTGTGATCACCACACATGCTTGTTGAATGAAACACGGGTGATGCCTGCACAGCAAAAGAGAGAGAGAGACAGAGAGAAAAGAGGAGAAAATCATGGCTTTAGTCGAGGGGACAGTCTTTGTGTTGCCTTTAGATGCATGGGCATAGCAGACTTCAGTGACTCAAGGGGAAGAGAGACTGACACCAGACCAGACAGGTTCCTAGGAAGACACAGTCCCACCTCATGCTCCGGGGGAGGCTGTCCCTGTCCCCAGAGCCCGGGTCCGTATCTGGGTCCATATGCAGTTCCTAATGGGCAGCCCAGCCTCCCCTCAGCTTATGGACAGGAGGATGGCCATTCTGAGAAAGGAGCCCTGGGGTAGAGAGAGGCTGCACCTCCTTTTCTCCCCATCACTACTTTGGGTGAAAAGAGGTTGAGAAAAAGAAGATACATGAAGAAAGGAGACCAGGACCCAGTCACCCCGGGGCCACCTGTGCAGCTACCCAACCTCAGGGCCGACGAAGCTCCTCTTTTAGCAGGTTACATGTGCCTCTAATCAGGCCGTCCTTGAACCTCAGGAGCAGGGATAGCAACCCTTCTCACCTGTGAGTGGTGTCCCCGTCACCCCCTCCAAGCTGTGGGGCAATTCCCCACACCCTCTCAGGACGCCCAGCACATCAGAAATGACAGCAGACCACACACAGGCCCCACATTCTTCTCGTCCCCACATGAGTCTCCTCATGTGTACTCCCCTTTGGAGACCACGGCCTGAGACATGAAGAAGGGGATCATCAGGGTCCGGAGAGACCATACCATGTCATCATCCACAGAGGTGTCGTAGTGCACGGGGTGGTTGGCGTGGACCTGCTTCAACCTCACAAGCAACGCCTCCACCAGGCTGTCTCGGTCCCGGAGTTCGATGAACTGGAAGGCCACCTTGCTTCTGATGCTGACGATGATGGGGTGCGGCAGCAGGCTCGTGTCCTCCATCTTCTCGATGCTCACCACCTGCGCCAGAGGCAACATGCAGGGACAGCAGGGAGGGAGGAAGGCAGGCATGTTATTACATATGCAGAAGATGTCCCGAAACACAGGGCAAGGCACAATGACTGCAGAAAGGAGATGATGCAAAGGTGAGAAAGCGGCACTGCTCACCCCCGCCACAAGGGGAGGCTGTGCAAGGCTGCATCAAGGGGCGACTGCATAACAAAGTGTGGTCTATCCACACAACGGAGTATGACCCAGCCTTGAAGAGGAGGGGGATTCAGACAGAGGCTCTGGTATGGATGAGCCCCGAGGGCATTATGCTAAGTGAACAAGGCCAGTCACAAATCCTGTATGAATCCACTTGTATGAGGTACCCGGAGGAGTGAAATTCATAGAGATGGGAAGTCGAAGGATGGTTGCTAGGGGCTGAGGGAAGGGGAAGAGGGGAGTTGTTTTATGGGGACAGTGTTTCTGTTGTCAGTGATGAAAGAGTTCTGGAGATGGATGGTGCTGATGGTTGCACAACAATGTGAACGTACTTAATGCCACTGACCCATACACTTAAAATGGTTAAAATGTCATTTCTGGTTAGGTACACATTACCAAAATAAATTTTTGAAGCACGTAAATTGGCCTCTAGATTTCTTGCTCCATTAATAAGTAAAAATATTTGTAAAATGAAGACATCTACTACAGAATAATAACATGGAGGCAGGAGACCACAAGGAGTAATCCCAGCATTGTCAGAGGCCAAGTGGGAGGATCCATTGAGCCCAGGAGTTCGAGACCGGCCTGGACAATACAGTGAGACCCTCCTCTCTAAAAAAAAGAAAAAAATAAGAGTTTTGAGTTTTTCCAAAGAATAATGCTCACAACGTTTTTTATCAGAAAGAATCTGGAGGTCCTGACGTGTAAACAGAGTTGTGGGTACCATCTCACCAGAGTTGCTGCCCTGAAGCCAAAGGACTGAGCTGTTCAGTCTGAACATAATCTGAGCCCCCATTTCCGGAAAGAGAACTGCAGTATTTTATAGGAAGAAGGGACCTGATCCCTGTCAAAGGAAGCATTTTAGAATTTTTAACTGAAGTTCCAGGAGCATATAAAAGCCAGTCAATTTACCATTTATTTTTAAAAGGTGATGCTTTTTGTAGGTTGCTTTTTTTTCCCTTTCTTTTTTTTTTTTGGTGAGTGAAAGGGGAGGATTCATTCCTAGGAGCTGCTGGAAAAATCTTTAATTGCCAGGCACGCACTTTTTAATAACAGCTCTATCAATAATGTAGAGGTTAGAGTCCCTTGTTTTCAGCAGTCACTTGTTAGCAAATTTCAGGATGCCATAGCAACAGCAGAAAAAGTAACGGCCGAATGGGTAATGGTCCAGTTCAGGCCATGCCTCCCTCAAGAAGCCCAGCCTTGTAGTCATCCATCTGTAGATGGCAAAGCCGTGCCGTGTGAACTTCCCCTCCCACACTCCATCTCACAGCGAGCAACCTTGGGTTCAAACAACAAAAGGCCGCTTCAGGAAGCAGACAGTAGGGCCGGTCTACCTCTCTGAGTGGCAGGACGATCTTACAGCAGCCGTCTTCTCTGCTGGCAAAGCAGATGTAGCTGTCAGAGGTGAACATCCGCCCCGCGGTGTGACAGCGACTGAACGGCGTCCAGAGCGAGCAGTCCACAACCGCGTGCAGCTTCTCCTTCCTCGGCAACCTGAAGAAAGCCCGGAAGAACTCATTCTGTGCTCTGGCTTCCAGATCCCTGCGAAAGGACAGGGAGAGAAGAAGAGATAGGAAAGGTAAATGGACATCTAAGATTACCAAAGAAAACACTTCTACTTTTTTGTTTCATTTTATTTTTGAGACAGTCTCTCTCTGTCACCCAGGATGGAGTGCAGTGGCACGATCTCGGCTCACTACAACCTCCACCTCACTGGTACAAGTGATTGTCCTGCCTCAGCCTCCCAAGTAGCTGGGATTACAGGCACGCGCCACCACGCCCAGCTAATTTTTGTATTTATAGTAAAGATGGGGTTTGCCATCTTGCTCAGACTGGTCTCAAACTCCTGAGCTCAGGTGATCCGCCCACCTCAGCCTCCCAAAGGGCTGGGATTACAGGCGTGACCCACCGCGCCCAGCCAAGAAAATACTTTTAAAGCCACTGGCACAATTTGTATTTAAGTGAATACAAAAAGGCACCATGCACGTCCTGTGCTGGTGCACGTGGGCATCCCACATTCTAACTGCACGGCCAACCTTCAGAACAAGGACACAGAGCAGACGTGTTGCCTCTGCACAGAAGTAATTTAATAAACTCACAGGCCAAATAAGCATTCCTTCCTGGTTTGAGTAACACTGAGAATTACCAGAAAAACAATTGCTTAAGAATCCAAGTTTCAAAAAGTTTGATAACAAGTGGTGAGGAGGATGTGGGGAAACTGGAACCCTACTGCACTGCTGATGGGAATTAACATGGTGCAGTCATGTTGGTAAACACTCTGGAAGCTCCGCAAAAGGCTAAAAGCAGACTTAACACTTGACCAAGAAATTCCACTCCTAGGCAGATATACCCAAGAGAATTGAAAATGTATGCCTTGCACACGAATGTTCTTAGCAGCATTGTTTATAACCAAAAGGTAGAAATAACCCAAATGTCCATTAACTGATAAATGGATAATCACAATGTAGCGTATCCATACAATCAAGTATTGTTCAGCCGTAAAAAATGAAGTACTCATGTGTGCCACAACAGAGATGAACCTTAAACATATCATACTGAGTGAAATAAACCAGACACAAAAAGACGACATACTGCCTGATTCCATTTAAATGAAATATCCAGAATAAGCAAAATCTCTAGAGACAGAAAATAGATTAGTGATTGCTCAGGGCTTGGGGGAAGAGAGAGAAACGGGAAGTGACTGCTCCTGGGTACATGGTTTCTTTTTGGGGTGATGAAATGTTCTAAAATTGATTGTGGTGATAGTTGCACAACTCTGTGAGTATCGTAAAAACCACTGAATGGTACACTTTCAAAGGATGTATAACAATTACATGGTATATAAATTAAATCTCAAAAAAATAATTAAAAAATTTAATGCGGCCAGGCACGGTGGCTCATGTCTGTAATCTCAGCACTTTGGGAGGCCGTGGCAGGTGGATCACTTGAGCTTAGGAGTTTGAGACCAGCCTGGACAACATGGCAAAACCCCGTCTCTACAAAAAAATACAAACATTAGCTGGGTGTGTTGGTTCACACCTGTAGTCCCAGCTACCCCAGTGGCCAAGATGAAAGCATCACTTGAGCCCAGGGGATAAGAGGTTGCAGTGAGCCGAGATCGCGCCACTGCACTCTAGCCTGGGTGACAGAGTGAGACCCCAACTGAAAAAAAAAAAAAGAAAAAATGTTTAGATGCGTATCTGACACACAGTAAGTAATCAATAAACATGAGTTATTATCTTTTTTAAAAATATATTTTAAGAATCCAGGTCGGGTGCAGTGGCTCATGCATCACATCAGTATTGACAAGAGAGAATGCTGATGAGGAAAGCAGGATCCTAACCCCCAGGCAACTCCACACATCCTGATTTCTGGCTCTAAAACCAGTAAAGAAAGCAGCCAAATCACAATGTTTGGAAATACTGATCAATTTATGTCATACTGCAAAATTCTAGTAAGGGGGAATTCCAACAGAGAGAGGGAAAGATTTTTCTCTTGCACTTTATAAAGTTCCTTATAAATATAAGGATGAAATTAGCACTCGCTTGAAGTCAGGAATATGAATTCTTGGCTTGCTTATGTACTCTGTAACCCCGAATGAGACTCTCTGTATCTCATTTTGATTGCTACAAAATGGGAATAATGTCTGAATTCTCTGCTTCAAGGGATCCCTGTGAATCTAAAATGATGCCCACAACATAGTAAAAGAAAAATTAGGCATAGTACCTACAGTATGATCCTAACTTTACATAAATACCTTAAAATTTCCAGACAGGGATGTGTACAAGGACTTTATCTCAAGTGTTAATAGTGACTGTCTTTGTGTAGTGGGACTTCCACTTTCCAATTTTATTTTGCTGACATTTTCTACATGACTACCATATTAGCTTTAAAAAACAACTTTAGCTATTTTCTTTAGGGGAAAGTACAATTTTTTAAAATGTTACATAAATGCCATAAATGCAAGATAGTAAACTCTCAACTCTGGAATTGGCTACACACAGCTCAAGTGAGCTTTTCAGGCACGATCTGGTTGTGAGGCCCCGGAGATATGATCTCACCTCAACCATGGCCAGGCTGGGCTCTCAGACACATGCCTTTTCTGCAGCCCCTTCTAGGTCTCATGTCCACCATCACACATCTGCTTTACAAGCAGCAGCTGTCACACAGAGATGGCACAATCCATGGAATTTACTATCAAGCCCTCAAAAAGAGAAGACACATACATGCCCAGAAAGTCCTCTGGACACACAGAGAAATTAAATTCTACAGACCACAATGGGTCCAGTTCCTGGGGCCAAAGCTGCAGTTCCTTAAGTGCCCGATACAACATGGACTACTGTTCCCATGGGCGCCTGAGCTGACTCCAGAGAGGAGCTGGGAGAACACAGGAAAGGCACTATGAACGCTCTACCAGTTCACACACTGCAAGAATGGAAGGCAAGGCCCCTCAAGAGGACTCCAAGTTCCCCAAGCTGACTATGTCCCATGCATTTAAATTGGAAAACTTCCACCCTTGTCCTCAGAGCATGCTGGCCATGTTGGCTTTGATGAAAATAAAATCAACCCTTACTCCCTGCAAGTATCTCACAAACGTGGTTCTAGTCGCCAGTGAGTTCACCTGTCAGCCTTCCTTTCTAGCAGGGCATCTCTTTCCCCTTAGGACATGGTTGAAGTCAAAGTGAACACATGGGGAGTATTCAAATCACAGAAGCTTGCACTGAGCCACCAGAAGTGTGGGAGGACTTATATTTACATTTATTTTGCACCGAATCCCTCAAATTAAGAATAAGGTGTTTCAGGCTGAGCATGGTGGTTCACACCTGTAATCCCAGCACTTTGGGAGGCCGAGCTGGGCAGATCACGAGGTCAGGAGTTTGAGACCAGCCTGGCCAACATGGTGAAACCCCATCTCTACTAAAAATACAAACATTAGCTGGGCTTGGTGGCGGGCGCCTGTAATCCCAGCCACTCGGGAGGCTGAGGCAGGAGAATCGCTTAAACCCGGGAGGCGGAGGTTGCAGTGAGCCAAGATCATGCCACTGCACTCCAGCCTGGGCAACAAGAACGAAACTCTGTCTCAAAAAAAAAAGAAGAAGAAGAAGAAGAAGAAGAAGAAAGGTGTTCCGGTATCTGAGGCAACTAAACCATTTTGTTCTACACAGTGCACCTGCTGCTCCCTCAGTTCAATCGGCTTCTCTCTCTGTGGCTTCGGAGCAGCCTGGGCACGCTGCACACAGTCTCCATTCCCCTTTCAGGGCTTTCCTAGCTTTCCATGTAGACATCTGTCTTTTGCACATTTGGGTAGCCAGAGACCAGAAACCTCAAGTTACGAAAAAGTAAGTAGCAGGGGGGACTTTCCTAAGATCTGAGTTAGTTTCCTTCCTCCCTACTAGAAAGTTGTCTTCCAATTTCACCATTCGTTAAATATGTGTTACATACAAGATAGTTAAATTTCCAGCATAACTGAGATGAAGATATAGTGACTTTGAAAAGATGAGAAATCAGTTCTTTATGAAGTTCAGAACAAGACCATCCTATCCTTTAGGTCTGTTTCAAAGCAGATGTTAGTTTTGATGCTAAATATATCAACTCCTTTTACTGAACAACATCAAAAACAAAGCCACTGGTCACAGCGTGCTTCTCAGACTTTCCAGTACTTCCTAAGTGCCTTCACTTTTCCTCCATAGAAAAGAACAGACAATGGTGACGATCTGACATTCAGAAGGTGGCCACACAAGCCTGTAGGTCACTGCAGAAGCACCCCTATGAGGATGGAGACTATCCTAGCTACCCCAGCTACATCTACCCTCCAGTGCCTGCACACAGAGGCCACAGCAATCACTCTAAGAGAGAGCTACAGCTAAGACTAGCCAGAAAAGGTGCCACCAATCACCTTTTTTCTTTTTGAGACACAATTGCACTCTGTTTTGTGCTGTGCTCTCCACTCTGTGGAGTGCTGTGGTGTAATCTTGGCTCACTGAAACCTCTGCATCCTGGGTTCATGGGATTCTCTTGTCTCAGCCTCCCAGGTAGCTGGGATTACAGGTGCCCACCATCATGCCCAGCTAAGTTTTGTATTTTTAGTAGAGATGGGGTTTCGCCATATTGGCCAGGCTGGTCTCGAACTCCTGACCTCGTGATCCACCTGCCTCGGCCTCCCAAAGTGCTGGGATTACAGGCGTGAGCCACCACGCCTGGCCCAACCACCCTATCTTAACACATGCCATTGATGAGACTGTAAATAAGCAGGGAATAAATAGGGGTCAACCCGACTCTGGAACAACAAACATCAGATTTGTTGTTGAAGCTAAAATTAATATGTGCAATAATGCATGACAACCATGCAGAAGATTCGAGACTAGTTACACATTCTTTAAAAAATTCAGCTTAATCCCTAAGAGGACCCAAGAAGGTATATTCTTTTATTTCTCTGCAAATCCAGAATTATATTTGTCTCTCCTACTTTTGGTAAAGATGTAGCAAAATAGGTTTCCCTTTCTCTCTCTCTCTCCCCCCCCATCCACCCACTAGAATGCTTTGGGAAGAACCCTGTCTGAGTTACATGCCACCTCTCGCTCCCTCTGGTCATTCAGCCCGCATGTGAGAGCCTACTGTGTGTCAGCAGGCTTAACTTTACTTCCAGGCTTAACACTTCCCCAAACTCAGGCTGCGTGACAGGCCGGGGCAGCTTGGCTCTCCCATGCTCAGCATGCAGAGACTTCCCATGTGTGCACCAGACAGACAGCCAAGAGCCATGGCTCCTGCTTTCTTGGGTAAGGGAGGGCAAACTTGGTCCTCTATGGTCAGTTTGCCTCATAAAGGAGCACACAAGGATTTCCAGTGGCTCTACGTGCTGCGTCCCCCCGTTCCCCTGCCCAGAGACCCATGGCCGGGAGGTGGCTCCCGCCTGTAATCCCAGCACTTTGGGAGGCCGAGGTGAGAGGATCACTTGAAACCAGGAGTTCGAGACCAGCCTGGCCAACATGGCAAAACCCCATTTCTACTAAAAATACAAAAATTAGCCAGCGTGGTCGTGCGCACTTATAATCCCAGCTACAAAGGAGGCTGAGGCAGGAGAATCGCTTGAACCTGGGATGTGGAGGCTACAGTGAGCTGAAATCACGCCACTGTACTCCACATCCCCCTCTAATTAATTAATTAATTAAATCACATCAGGAAAATATCAAGCTTTCAAGATTCAAGAATTTCTTGAATCTAAAAATGAGGCCAGATCCATGTGCTTTTTCTCAAAGCCCAAGTCTGTATACAAAACATTTCATTTCTCAAATGTGTGTTCACTCAGAATTACCTTTCTTCTGTGACCCCTCAGGAGTCCTAAGGAAATGTGGATGAAGCTGCCATGTGGCTGCTAAGGCACACGGCAGCCCACGGCCACTAGGCTCACCTGTCAGGCGCCAGCACAGGCAGATGGTACGAACGGCCCCTCACTCCTTTGGAAATGTGTCTGCACTGAGCCCCTAAGAGACCAGGACCCTGACAACACACAGCATCTGTAAGGCTCTCTGACCCTCAGAAAAAGGCTCCTCCCTCCGTCCTCTTCCTCCCATCCTGTTCTAGACAGAAGCACCTAAGCCAGCCCACTGACAACCACAGAGCAGCTTGGGGACTGGGGTTGTAGAGGGTGAGACGTGGGCCTTCTCTTGTAAGGTGGGGGTGTCAGGCTGCAGGAGCCCCTGGGAGATGTCCTAAGTGGGCCAAGAGGACTCTGAGGCAGAGGAGGACTCGAGCTAGAATCAGAGGGATGATAAGTCAAATAAATTACACAGAAGTGGTCCTAGTGGGAGCTGAGGGAGAAGAGCAGGAAAAGGGAGAGTGGGGGGAGGGGGGAAAAGGGGAAGGCCAAAGAGGGTCTGCAAATCCAGCCAGACCAAGAAGTTCAGAACCAGACAAGCCACGGGGGACCAGGGTTCCCTGCTGAGGACACCTGCCTCTGGGCAGCCGCTATTCATCTTTATAGACCAGCAGAAACAGCCCGCCTCGTGGGAAACAGTTTCCATTTACTACATACACTGCTTTAATTCAGCTCTCCTCCAGCATCTCCAGCCAGTCGAAACAGACTGTAATTCGATTTAATGAAGCCCATCACTCTCCAACCACCCTCCCCGACAAAAAATAGCTGAATACACTTTTTTTCACCCCACCATTTCCAACTTCGGGATGCATCTCTTCTGTTTTGAGATTTCAGGATCTATCACCTTTTTTCCTTTCCACTTCCCTCCCTCTGTTCCCTCTGTGGGCAGCTCCTCAGTCACTCTGCCCTCTTGGACTCTGCGGCTATGATGTGGGGATCCCTGGCCCAGGGCCTGCCCTGCGTCCTGTGAGGGCTGAGCCGGGTGACTCCCACGCCTGGCAACTCCAACCAGCCCAGTCAACCGGGGGTAACAATGCACCCTGACCCTTCCTGCTCCCAGGGGAGCTACAAGCAGCTCCGCACTGGGGCCGTAAGTCCTGCTGGAGTGGCCACACATGGCGATCGTGACTAACTGGCAACCTGAGGCTCACCCAGCTCGTGACCCCAAGGGCACCTTTCTGCAGCCATTATCTGGGGAGGGGAGGGGAGGGGAGGGGAGGGGAGGGGAGGGGAGGAAGGACCAACCAGAGAGAGCCAGGGAGCAAGCGTGAAGAGACTGTTTTCCTCAGCTTCCAAACCTGGGCTCTCCTGGCAGGGCTTCAAGAAGACTGAGTCATTACCTGTTTATACCCGCAGGCCCACATCTCCATGACAAACGCTACAAACGAGAACTGGCCAGGAGTTGGGAGGCAAGGTACATGCCTTTCACTTTTTGAGAAAGCTGCTGAACCTGCAGTCAACCGTTTGGCCCAGAAGCCTGCAGCCCCACCACAGGGCCAACCCCACGCACCTGCAGGAACCCTGGCAGCTCGGCGCTGGCCAACACCAGGCCCTTTTTAGCCTTTCCTGTCCCCTCTTCTTTCTGATACTTCCCAGGGCAGAAGACAGACGGGGAATGTCTTGGAGAATCTCCCTGAATTCTGGAATGTAAATGAAGGCTGCCAACTGATAGCTTTTCTCCAAAACCGGTTCTCGTACCACAAGGGATTTGGTGCTACAGACCTTCAATGTATTCTTGCCTCCCTTCTACCCAAAACCAAAACCACCACACTGGGAAGTGGAGCTGTACTGGGATATCAGTAGATTTGTGAGGGACCACTTGAAATCCCAGCGCCGTGGGGCTGGCCAGACGAGCTGCTAGCAGGCCTCCGACTCCTGCAACTACACGGCTGCACTCACACGCCCACACGCCCCGCACACACAGGGAGACGGGGAGGAGCTTTACATGGCGCTCCTGTGAGCCCTCTAGCAACTCATGCAACCCAGGCGTGTTGCTCTGGGGCTTCCTGCAACTGTGACTTTTCCATTTTTAAGATATCTTTGTAAGCTGCACTAAAAGAACTCAGATACCAACGACTGCAGAGGCATTTGAAGAAATACAGGAGGGCAGGGCACCTACTGTACTGGACTGTCTTGCTTTTAAAACAGGTGCTCCTAAGATGGAGCCAGAGAGACCATCACGGGGCCTGGGGCTGAGAGGTACAGAGTCCAAACCCCAAAGGACACGGCCCCAAGCGTGTCCTTTCACAGGGGGCAACAAGCACCCCCTCACCCTCCATCTCAGATTATCAGAGGTGACACAAAACCATGGGAAATTCCTTGGAATCTTAACCTAAAAAATCAAGAGCACTTGTGTTTGATTTTACCTCACTCATGACTACACGTGATCTGTTTAAAACAAATGGACACAGCAGGAAGGGGCTTTGAATTCTTTCAGAACACATCAAACCCTCAGCATGCCCCCATGACAGGCCACGAATGAAGGGACACTCTCTACCCCACACATTGAGAAAAGACAGAGGACAGTGTATGGATTTAAAGAATAATCAGTCTTTAAAAAAAAAAAAAACACTTTCTTTATATTATTACTGGACACTAACTTTAGAGCTTTGAAGGAACTTAGCAGCATATCATCCAGGCCAAGTATGGAAGACTAAAGCTCAGAAAAATCACGTTTTAATATCAGTATTGGTCTTTTTGCAACTTATTTCACTCAACATAATGTCCTCAAGGTTCATCCATGTAGTAGCGTGTGTCAGGATTTCCTTCCTTTTCAAGGCTGAGTAATATTCCATTGTGCAGCTCACATTTTGCTGATGGCTTTCATCTCTTGCTGGACACTCAGGCTGCTTCTACCTTTTGGTGATTGTGAATAATGCTGCTGCAAACATGGGCATACAAAGAGCTCCGAGCCCCTGCTTTCAGTTCTTTAGTGTACATACCCAGAACTGGAATTGCTAGACACTAAGATCACTCTACTTTTAATTACTTTTGCACCAAGATAATAAAAAATAACTAGTGGTTCTTTAAAAATTCAAAATAAAAACTTTGGATACTAAAGTTGAACTTCCTTAAAGCAACAAACAATTCAAACAACTACCTCACAAGTCTCTAGGATTAGTATCAATTTGTGGCAAATAAAGCACGTAGCGTACTGACTGACACTATTAGAGAGGCGTATTTCTGATGACAAAGTGGCACCAAAAATAGGTCCAGCTGTCCTGAAAATGTTTTCTACAAAGTAATTTCCTGTGAAAAGACAAAATGTCAGCTGGGCACAGTGGCTCGCACCTGTAATCCCGGCACTTTGGGGGGCCAAGGCAGACAGATCATGAGGTCAGGAGTTCAAGACAAGCCTGGCCAACATGTTTAAAACTCTGTCTCTACTAAAAATACAAAAATTAGCTGGGCGGGTGGTGGGCACCTGTAATCCCAGCTACTCGGGAGGCTGAGGCAGGAGAATCATTTGAACCTGGGAGGCGGAGGTTGCAGTGAGCTGAGATAGCACCATTGTACTCCAGCCTGGGCGAAAGAGAGAGACTCCATCTCAAAAAAAAAAAAAAAAAGCAAAGAAAAAGAAAAGACAAAATGTCTTAATGTTCACTAGCAAAGCACAGTGCTCCACAGATTTCTATTAAGCAGCTACCCATACTACATTTTTTTTTTTCAGACTGAGTCTGGCTCTGTCCCCCAGGCTGGAGTGTAGTGGCGCGATCTCAGCTCACTGCAAGCTCCGCCTCCCGGGTTCACGCTGTTCTCCTGCCTCAGCTTCCCGAGTAGCCGAGACTACAGGCGCCCGCCACCACGCCCAGCCAATTTTTTGTATTTTTAGTAGAGATGGGGTTTCACTGTGTTAGCCAGGATGGTCTTGATCTCCTGACCTCGTGATCTACCATCTTGGCCTCCCAAAGTGCTGGGACTACAGGCGTGAACCGCCGTGCCCGGCCCTACCCACACTACATTTCTAAAAGCATTCTTTATGAAAATCAATTTTGAAATAATATCTGAAAACTCGAAGTCCACTACGTAAATGAGTAATCATCATTTCTGTCATGTCTCTGTCGAGATGAACGACACAGGAAAATCTGGATTAAGCCACAAGGGAAATTTAAATCTAACATAACCAAGGCTAACAAAAGCACGTGCACAGAAGGGCTGGGCACGGCTTGTGGGTCCCCTGTGCGGGTGGGAGACACTACAACGGACGCTCTCACCTCTTGGTGATCTGACTTGGCTCCTGCAGATCCGGGTCAAGGTCAAAGACTTCATTATCCAGCAGCCTTCGCAGCGTCACATCGGCCAGCTGCTCCATGACCTTAAACACCTCATCCAGGTTCAGGAACATGGAGAAGTCACGCTCCTTATTCTGCGTGGTGATTCGGATGGTATCCGTCAGAAAGACATTGGACGTTCTTTCTAATTTCTGGATATCAACCCACGGAACTACAAGTTTAACTGTAAGAGAAAAGGGTGAAATACATATCATACCACGAAATTGGAGCCAAACTTGAGTGTGTCAGCAAGCAACTATCCAAAGCTCTCCTTAGGCCAATGTGTAAATGCCTTTTAAAAAAATTTTTTAAGTTCAGGGATACACGTTTGTAATATAGGTAAACTCATGTCATGGGGATTTGTTGTACAGATTATTTCATCACCCAGGTGTGAAGCCTGGTACCCATTAGTTATTTTTTCTCATCTTCTCCCTCCTCTCACCCTCCACCCTCAAGTAGGTGCCTGTGTCAGTTCTTTCCCTCTATGTGTCCATGGGTTCTCAAAATTTAGCTCCCACTTATAAGTGGGAACATGCAGTATGTGGTTTTCTGTTCCTGCGTTAGTTTTCTAAGCATAATGGCCTCCAGCTCAGTCCATGTTCCTGCAAAGGACGTGATCTCATTCTTTTTTATGGCTGCATAGTATTCCATGGTGTATATGTACCACATTTTCTTTATCTAGTCTACCAATGATGGACATTTAGGTTGGTTCCATGTCTTTGCTATTGTGAATAGTGCTGCAGTGAACATATGCATGCATGTGTCTTTATGGTTGAGTGATTTATATTCCTTTGGATATACACCTAGTAATGGTAACGCTGGACTGAATGGTAGTTCTATTTTTAGTTCTTTGAAGAATCACCACACTGCTTTCCACAATGGTTGAGCTAATTTACACCAGCAATACCATTCTGGACATGGGAACAGGCAAAGATTATATGATGAAGATGCCAAAAAGCAATTGCGACAGAAGCAGAAATTGACAAATGGGATCTAATTACATGAAAGAGCTTCTGCACAGCAAAAGAAACTATCAACAGAGTAAACAGAGAACCTACAGAATAGGGGAAATTTTTTGTAAACTATGCATCTCACAAGGTCTAATATCCTTGTGAGATAGCAACTATCAGGAACTTAAACAAATTTACAAGTGAAAAACAGACCACCCCATTAAAAAGTGGGCAAAGGACACAGACACTTTTCAAAAGAAGACATACATGCGGCCAACAAGCATATGGGAAAAAAAGCTCAACATCACTCATCATCAGAGAAATGCAAATCAAAACCATAATGAGATGCTACCTCATACCAGCCAGAATGGCTATTATTAAAAAGTCAAAAAATAACAGATGCTGGGGAGGTTGTGGAGAAAAGGAAACGCTTATACACTGCTGGTGTAAATACCTTTAAACCAGAGCAGGAAAGAAGAGCACAGACCACCTGACAGCTGTTGGTCAAAACCCAACTCGTGTTCTAATGGTTTTCTTAAAGATTTAAGTAAAACTTCCCAAGATGAAGGCTGCCGCATGTTTCAAAGGAACACTATTCTGAAAAACCAAGTTAACAACGTTTACCCTTCTCAAGAATATTTAAACTTCAATAGTTATGCATAAGTTTCTGAATCTACATAAATTCCTTCAAAAACAGCATTCACAGTGTAAGCCATGGGAAAAAGAGGTGTGTAAATGAGGATCATTCATGATCTCGTTGAGAGAAATGGACGTAACGTTTAGCCTGTTGTCAATAACAGTTGCAAGAGTCTTACAAGACAGAGTATAAGCAGATTTTATGAAACTTTAAAAAAGTAACATAGTACAAACGGTACATTTTAGAAACACCTGGTCTAGTCTCAGAAATGTTTCTAACAGCGGTAGCCAGGGCTGGCAATACAGAGTCAGCAAAGAGAACAGAAAGTCTAAACATCTGGCGGCCTGCTGTCAGAGAGGCATGCACAACACCTGAAAATCAGAAATGTCACCACATATGAGGGATCATTTATTTTTCCTAAATCTTTTTGTTTGTTTGTTTGAGGCGGAGTCTTGCTTTGTCACCCAGGCTGGCGTGCACTGGTGTGATCTCGGCTCACTGCAACCTCCGCCTCTGGGGTTCAAGCGATTCTTGTGCCTCAGCCTCCCAAGTAACTGGGACTGCATGCACCACCATGGCTGGCTCATTTTTGTATTTTTAGTAGAGGCGGGGTTTTCCACCGTGCCCCATTTTTTCCAAATCGTACCCTCCTAACACAAAAAGGTTTAGTGACAATCACTAATAAGTGTCAGAAAACAATTCATTTTCCTTTTCAAATAGAGAATGACGTTCTTATTTTTACCATTTCTTTCCATTTATCTTGCAATACCACTTTCAGCGCTTTAATAATTTTAAAGGCCATATTTCTGCATCAGGCTTGACAATAAACTTCTCCAGCTACTTCTACCAGGTATCATAAAAGCTCTTTTATACACAGGTATATATGCTCCACCTATGCCACCAACTTTCATTCATTAAGCATCTCCTTTGTGGAGAGCCCACCCTGCACTGAAGGAGCTTGTTCACAAAGAGAAAACAGACGTGCATATGAGTAAGCGACCACTGACTTGCTGGGACTGAGCATAAAAATGCAAATACGGTACAAACAATATGGGGACCAGGGAAGGCTTTCTGGAGGTGACAAAATCCGAACTGAATTTTGAAGGATGAAGGATGAATAGGAGTTTCCAACAGGCTAAGTACAGAGAAAGGAAAGAAAGCCAGGTGAACTTTGAAAAGCATTTCAAAGAGAAGGAAGAGAAGGAAGACAGGGTGGCTAAGGTTAGGTCAGGGCACACCCCGAGGGTGCGGAAGGGCTGTGCGGATAGGGTGTGTATCCTAGAGCATCAGAACCAACGCTGGCGAGCTGGGAACGGAACGCCACGTGCCAGAAGCCAGACACAGCAGACCCCCCAAGAGAAGCTCCTCTCACTGGTTCAACTTGAAATGTAAATCAAGAAAGAAACCAAAATTACACACTCACGTATGCAGCTTCCATACTACCCAACATGAGCACTTACAACAGTATCTGGTTCTGGAAGAAGTTTCCGTGGGAACAACTTTTTAAACATTCAATATACAACTGACACTTGTGGCTTCGCTTTTTCACCTGCGAATCCCACTGCCTAGGACAGCTCCTGCCACTGGATAAATACGTGAGCCGTCAATCAGTGCATGAATCTCAAGGAGACAGTGAAGAATTCCCCTTCTGGAAGCGACTGCATATCCAGCCAGTCTTCCAAGGGGCAGTCCTGACCTTCAGCGCCAGGAATTTTTTTAATGGCCTGCTTTGTTAAAAAGCAGGAATATGGCCGGGTGCAGTGGCTCACGCCTGTAATCCCTGCACTTTGGGAGGCCGAGGCGGGCGGATCACGAGGTCAGGAGATCGAGACCATCCTGGCAAACACGGTGAAACCTCGTCTCTACTAAAATTACAAAAAATTAGCCGGGTGAGGTGGTGGGCACCTGTAGTCCCAGCTACTCGGGAGGCTGAGGCAGGATAAAGGCGTGAACCCGGGAGGCAGAGCTTGTAGTGAGCCGAGATGGCGCCACTGCACTCCAGCCTGGGTGACAGAGTGAGACTCCGCCTCAAAAAAAAAAAAAAAAAAAAAAAAAGCAAGAATGTGTTCTACACTTTGAGAAATATTAAGCCATCAGTGATAACACTATGTTTTCTAAACTTACAGAAGTAAAAACGCCTTAGTGGCTATGTAAAGTGAACTATACAGAATGTTTCCTAAGGCAGTAGAAAAAGTGAATTCTCCAGATGTAATCCCCTGCTAGTAGTAGCATATATAAGTAATCAAGTGTCACCCGGTGTCATCTCCACCATTTATTTAAATCTGTCCAACTCTTCCTATTAACAGCCCTTCCTGGGAGCAGCGCTGAGTCCCGAGGGCCAACTTTATCTGGGAAGAGCCTGCCAGGCCTCACTTACGTTCCTTGCCCAGGAAGAAGGAGTAGAAGCAGAGGTGGTTGATGCTGAGGTACAGCCAGCCCTGGCGGGGCACCCTGCCCTTCCAACAGCAGCAGGAGTAGTAGGTGACCAGCTTCTCTGCCTCGGGGAAGTTGAACCTGGCCTCAAACTTCACCAGGGCTTCTCGGAATTTCTCGGGTTCTTCCTCCTGCTCGGCGAGCCTGCTGCTGGTCTCCTCGGCTATCAGAGCCTGACACAAAGAGATGACAGTCCCTGCTCAGTGAGCCGGCAATGGGAAGGCAGGGGCTGCAGGGGATCTGAAGCAGGAGGGACTGAGACGCACAGGCCCCCAAGAAGCATGCGCTGCTTCAATGACAGACACACCTGACGAGGAGACTGGCTCAGCTGTGTCATCCATCAGCCACCCAGACACACAGCTACAGCAGAAAAAAAAGGAATGGCAGTCGGGGTCAGAAAACCCAAGAACCAGTTTCTCACTCGGCCACTTACCGATCATGAGGCTCTGGGTGAAGCATTTGACTTCTAAGCCCAGTTCTCAAACAAATGATTTTTTTTTTTTCCTTTTTGGAGATTTTTGCTCTTGTTGCCCAGGCTGGGGTGCAATGGCGCAATCTCAACTCACCACAACTTCCGCCTCCTGGGTTCAAGCGATTCTCCTGCCTCAGTCTCCCGAGTAGCTGGGATTACAGACATGTGCCACCATGCCCGGCTAATTTTGTATTTTTAGTAGAGATACAGCTTCTCTCCATGTTGGTCAGGCTGGTCTCGAACTCCCAACCTCAAGTGATCCACCCGCCTCAGCCTCCCAAAGTGCTGGGATTACAGGTGTGAGCCACTGCACCCTGCCGCAAACATCATTTTCTAAATTTTCCCTACAGGCATATGAGGATAAAAGGACTGTCTCAGGCCCGTGAACTCGGCATCAATCCCAAAGAACTACCCAACTTTGAGATAAAAGTTAGTCCTATGAGCATGCAGGTGCGGTGGTTCACACCTGTAATCCCAGCACTTTGGGGAACTGAGGTGAGCAGATGACTTTAGGCCAGGAGTTCGAGACCAGCCTGGTCAACATGGTAAAACCCCATCTCTACTAAAAACACAAAAATTAGCCAGGTGTGGTGATGTGCACCTGTAATCCCAGCTACGTGGGAGGCTGAGGCACGAGAATCGCTTGAACCCCGGAGGCAGAGGTTGTAGTGAGCCGAGATTGTGCCATTGCACTCCAACCTGGATGACAGAGTGAGACCTTGCCTCAAAAAAAAAAAAAAAAAAGTTACTCTTTTGAGAAAAAACTCATGAAGATCTTCCTCATTAGGTTCAAAAATGTTGGTATTTAAGGCTACTACCGGCCTGACCATGTGGCTCACTCTGCAGTCTTAAATGGATATTGGCCAAGGTTCCCAAGGTCATAAATAACCTCCAAAGCACTTGGGTTTATGGGAAAACAAGGAATCTAAATCTACGATTTTTTTGCCAAAAATGAGTAACAATTAGTGTCCTTCATAATCTGGGGTGGTGGTAGAAGGGCCTAGAATTCACGCTTGTGGCCTATTTGTTCCTAATTGACAACTCATTGCTACCATCAGAAATCTGATTTCCCATCCCTGGGAGCTTGCTGCAAAATCCTTCCCTGAGAATATCTTCTTGTTACCTTCACATGAGCAGCTGTTTAGGAACTCCTGGGCGGGCCCCAAGCCTCATATATGCTACCTGATTGTAAAAACGCATTTAGGATTCAAATTCCAGCTACTCAGGAGGCTGAGGCAGGAGAATCATGTAAGCCCAAAAGTTTGAGGTTACAGCGCACTATGGCGGCACCTGTGAGCAGCCACTGCGCTCCAGCCTGGGCAACACAGCAAGACCCCATCTCTAAAAATACATATATATACACACACACACTTCTATCATTTATCTTCATTAACATTCCCCCCTCTTTTTTTCTTTTTTAGGTAGGTAGGTATGTCTCATGAAAAGCGATGTCCCTCAAGACAAGACTACTTTTTGGGTATTTTTGTCAAACCCTGCACTATTTCATGAGCTATTTTCAAACTGAAACCTGAGCATTGACGTTAACATAACAATGTAATTTGAAACTATTATTTATTTTTATTTATTTATTCTGAGACGGAGTCTCGCTCTGTCGCCCAGGCTGGAGTGCAGTGGTGCGATCTTGGCTCACTGCAAGCTCCGCCTCCCGGGTTCATGCCATTCTCCTGCCTCAGCCTCCCGCGTAGCTGGGACTACAGGCGCCCGTCAGCACGCCCGGCTAAATGTTTTGTATTTTTAGTAGAGAGGGGGTTTCACCGTATTAGCCCGGATGGTCTTGATCTCCTGACCTCATTGATCCGCCCGCCTCAGCCTCCCAAAGTGCAGGGATTACAGGCGTGAGCCACCGTGCCTGGCCTAAAATTATTTTTAAAAGAAATCTGGAGGCTGATGAAATTTCAAGTGATTTTCATTTTCTTCATTATGTTTTTCTCTGTTTCCCACATTTTATTTAACAAGACATTATACACGAATGAAGTACTAGTTAAGAGAGATGAATATTTTTGAAAAGCATATCTAATATATAATGAGTGCTGAGCTCTCCCCTTGCCCTGGAAGTGAGCGTGGAGGGGTCTTTATGAAGGCTCCGGAGCAGACAGGCAGCAGGCACAGCTGCAGGGTGGGACCCAAGGGCTCCCGGTGAAGGCGTGAGGGTGGCCATGCTGACCCTTGCCTTCCTTGAAGTATGGCTTCTGGTTACAGGCACAGCTTGAAACAGGGATTTTTCAAAGTTTTCTAGAGTCAAAGGTTCAGGATATGAGTAGGAAGGCCTCCATTCCCAGATCCTTAGGATGTGGCCAGAGGAAAGGGAGATCAAATGTCACGCTGTGCTCCCAGGCTCAGGCCAGGCAGGCCCCTCACTCCCCAGCCCTGCCTCCTCAGGACTTACTTTTCAAAGCATTTTAGCTTCAAAGTGTCAGGGACCAGAATATATCACCCCAAAATATGCCACTTTGGCATAAGGATTATTTTGAGCTGAAGAAAACTGAGAAACAGCAAACACCAAAAAGGCTGTCTTCCCCCCCGACATCTGCCTCAAAACAGGACCTGTTTTTAAAGGTCCATTAGTCAAGGTGTGTCCTGCTCCTGTACCAGAAAGAGGACTTTGACTCTCAGTCACCAGAAACAGCTCTCGACCCTGAGAGGAATCTACGTAACCTCACTCAACTAATCCTTAGCTTCCACGCGTTTCCCACACAGAACGCTGCCCCAAAAGCCTAAAGGCCTCTTTTCTAGTCTTGTCGCCTTTCTACAAATGCACTGTTCTTCACTGAGATGCTAGGTAAGCCCAAGTGCTAACCACCCCTGTGAGTTACTCATCACTGAGCTTCTGTTACACATATGCATGCTTCTGTGTTCAAATAAAGTCAGTTTGGCTGGGCGTGGTGGCTCACATCTGTAATCCTAGCACTTTGGGAAGCCAAGGCAGGAGGACTACTTGAGCCCAGGAGCTCGATACCAGCTTGGGCAACATAATGAGACCTCGTCTCTACAAAAAATAAAAACAGCCAGGTGTGGTGGTGTGTGCTTGCAGCCCCAGCTACATGGGAGGCTGAGGCAGGAGGATCACTTGAGCCTGGGAGGTCAAGGCTGATGTAAGCCACAATTGCACCACTGCACTCCAGCCTGAGTGACAGAGCAAGACCCTGTCTCAAAAGAACAACCAACAAAAATAAACTCTGTTTTTCTCTTGTTCATCTTTTGTCAGTGTAATTTCCAGGACCCCAGCCATGATATCTAGGAGAGTCAAGGACAAGTTTTCTTATTCTATAGAAACTGTTTAAAAATCACTGTAGCAAGAGTTAATTTTCTTCCTGCAAATTAAGAAGAGCAATACCTAAATCAAAGAACCACTACAACTTGCATTAGACCAAGACAGGTGGGGGTAAGTGTGAAAAATAGCTCTGAATGGGGCCTTTCTGTAGCTACCCAAGTGTGATATGACCCAGGGAAGTGAGTCACAGTTGGCTGGGCCAGGATGAGGGCCGACCCAAGCCCACCATGGCCCAGTCCACCCGCTAACCCCACTGGCCAGGTATAACTCCAAGAAGACATTGTCAAGCTGGCTGGACTTGGGATGCCTTCCCTTTCACCAGATCCCGTAAGTATCCCCCAGTCCCCGAAGGAAAAGATTTTGTTCCTCCAAAATCAAAAATCTGCTTTGACACCCTTTACGAAAAGCCATGGCACTTGAGGTATTAGAAAGCCAAGCTTTTTGCAGAAAACAAAATCGAAGGGCTAGGACGTTTTACCCTAAGGAAGGTAAGTGTATCACACGCTAATGTGTTAAAGTATTTAATGAGAGAGTTAAATTTAGAATGAGAAACTATCTCTCCCAGGCCAATGGGGCTTTGAAAGCACCGATTACCCATCATGTTATTGCAGGGACGCCAGTTATATAAGACTGTAACTCACAGGAAGTATCACAGATACCTCCCAAAATACTCCTCTCTTGCCCACTCAAAACTTAATTGGCTTTCATTACATTTAATTTACATATTTTAAGAATAAACATCCACTTCTAGCAGGAGGAAAGTGGTAGATCCAACAGAATAGTGTGACAAGATGTCACAACTGCAAAAAAAAAAAAAAAAAAAAGGTGATTTAAGAAGTCAAATAATGTGTTGCTCTGCAAAAACATAAATCTGAACATTATTTTTTTTTCCGGCGATAAAAAAGGGCCTTCACTCCTGTAAAGGATAACAAAAACTAAGCCTGAGAATAAAGTCTTGTTTTTTGTTTTGTTTTTTTTTTTTTTTGAAACGGAGTCTTGCTCTGTCCCCCAGGCTGCAGTGCAGTGGTGCAATCTTGGCTCACTGCAAGCTCCGCCTCCCGGGTTCACGCCATTCTCTTGCCTCAGCCTCCCAAGTAGCTGGGACTACAGGCGCCACCACCACGCCCAACTAATTTTTTTGGATTTTTTTAGTAGAGATGGGGTTTCACCGTGTTAGCCAGGATGGTCTCGATCTCCTGACCTCGTGATCCACCCGCCTTGGCCTCCCAAAGTGCTGGGATTACAGGAGTGAGCCACAGCGCCCGGCCAAGTCTTTTTTTTAACATGTCACGTGTATTTTGCTAGACTGACTACAAAGTTAAGACAGGTGATAAATGAAACTTATCTGGCTTTATGTATTAAGCCAAAAAGTTCAGTTAGCAGAAAACACTGTTAGTATGCCACAGTGTTCGAAATGTCTTAAGGAAAAAAGATGGAAAGATGGGGAGAAACGTTAAACTCAAGGGACCTACCTTTACCTTCCCTTTGACAAAACTGGCAATGTCATCTTTATTATCAAAGACGGACAAGGTGTGAAGGAGATTTTGTTCCAGCCAGTCCCAGTGCTGGTTGATTTCCTCTAATGTTGCACCTGGATTCGAATAGAAAAAGATACAGAGCTTAAAAAATGCAATCGAAATAATTCCTAGAACATGAACTCATTTTGTAAATATTGTGTATCCCCGTGTTGATGTTATTAAAACATCTGGGCTCTCATACCCTGGGCCACAGTTTGCCAGATGAAATGGAAGGCACCCCCACTGGGGCTGTGGTGCCCCTCCCCGTCGCAGTGGGATGTGCAAGCATCACTCCCACTGCCACACGGATGGGCCAGGTGGCCAAGTGAGTTACTGCTGGGACGGTTCTGTGACCATCCTACCCACCCTACTAACGCACAGAAGTCCGACCATCTCCACTCAAACGACAGAAACATTTCTAATTATTCAGCTACTCCAGCACGGAACAAGCCCAGAACAGCAGACCGATCCTGAGCGGCCTTGCAAAGTTCTCCCATGAAAAGAAGAGTCGCTTCAAGAGGTGCCTAAGCCCAAGTCCATGGAGGAAAGAGCCTCTTGCCAGGGCTCTGCTGAAGGCCCCAGGGGCTGCCACTTGCACCCAACATTGCTGCAACACAACAAGCAAGGGCCTAGGAAATTTACAGCTTACAAATGTGTACTTCACAGCATTTACAGCAGTGGCCGTGAAAAACATACATAAAAAGAGGTCTGACAGTACATGTTAAAACAAACACAAAGGCATTAAATCATAGGCGTAAATTCATTTCTTTCGATGACAATGTTTTCTAATCATCACATTATTAAAGCATTAAGCAAAAAGCTTAGTCATTTTAGTTGTCTGTATTTCCTCTCTATTCTCATCATCTCTACTGGACAACGGGCACTTTGACACAGGGACTGTTCCCAGCTCCTCATGAAGGGCCTGGCACACGGCAGATGCTCAACAAGGTCCACCGACTAGAAGCACACACGGTCCTGGACAACAAAAACACGTGGGCATCAGGTGTTTCTAGTGTAGGCAGGTTTCCAAAATGGGAAGCAGGAGATATTCCAACCTCGAAGAAATGAGACAAACAACAGAGCTGAATCATCTAGCCAGTGTGAGAGGGATATGGTGCCCAGAGCCACCCACCACTTACCCAAAAGCCAGATATGGACCAGGCCCAGTGGCTCACGCCTGTAATCCCAGCACTTTGGGAGGCCGAGGTGAGTGGATCACTTGAGGACAGGAGTTTGAGACCAGCCTGGCCAACATGATGAAACCCCATCTCTACTAAAAATACAAAAATTAGCCAGGCGTGGTGGTAGGCGCCCCTAACCCCAGCTACTTGGGAGGCTAGGTCAGGAGAATCACTCAAACCTGGGAGGAGGAGGCTGCAGTAAGCCGAGACCACGCCACTGCAATCCAGCCTGGGTGACAGAGCGAGACTCTGTCTCACACACACACACACAAAAAAAAGCCAGGCATGCATTTTGCTCAGTCATCTTTCTCTCCGCATGTTATGTGCAGCCTTTCTCTCCCTGGAATGTAAACATAAACACCCCACACAAGAAGGTGCCAGGGGACTGGCTCTGGACTTGTGGCTGCATTGGGGTCCATGAGAATGAAAAACATCTATCAGTAGGAGGACTGTTGTTCTGAGCAGACACTTAGGGAAGGAATAAAAAGAAGTATCTAATAGAATAGTTCATAAGGAATAACGAAAGTTTAAAACAATAGTGCTTATTTTGAATTTTCCCCATTTTGGGGCAAGGCATTGGCCAAAGCAGTATCCTTCAGTCATCACTAAAGCCAGTGTTCCCATTAGAGCTGGGAGGGCCCAGGCTTCTCTCTGCCCGAGGTCTCTCTTCACAGGCCATGACTCCCCTGTCCCTGCACCAAGAGCCCTTGGCCAGTGACCCTGCCCTACTGCCCCTCAGCCCCACCTCCTGTGTCCTGCTCTCCAAGGATCACAGAAGCCCAAGGAGCAGCCCACTCAGGTGCAGCAGAAGCTTCCTCTGAGGTGAGGGTCCCGGTCCTCTTGCTCTCCTCTTCCTGCCGTCTGGGAGGGTTCCCACGGTATCACGAAACCCCTGGCCCTTCAGGCTCCCCATCCCTCCTACAACTGGGAAAGCTTGTTTTAAAACAAAATCAAACCCAGCTACTCCAGGCTCCCCAGCATGACTCACTCGAAGCTTCTGACCTTTCCCCACCTGCACTGAGGCCCAGGGCGTCTGCTTGGCTCCTCAGCTGGTTATAACACATGCCACGCTGACCCGACTTAGGGGTACATCTGGTTTACCTGCCGCTGGCTTAAGTCTCCCTGCCCTGTTCAGTGTCCCCAGGTGGCAGGGGTGTAGGTGTCAGCCACAAGAACACCCTTCTCTAAATCCAGTGGGTCAACAACGGTGTCTTCTCTATCGCATCACTAAGTTGGGTTCAACCCAAGCTGATCATCTTGCACAAGCACCTGGGGTAGCCCAGGGCTCTGCTTTTCCTTGGCACTTTAAGACCTTTTCTTCCTAAGTCTTTTATCCTTTATTATCCATTACAATAAAACCCATTACTCAGAACACTGAAGAAAAAAAAAAACAAGTGAAGAATAGGCTGAAAAGCGAGCACTTTATGGGACCTCGATTTTTTGCTGTTTGTTTTCATGGGCCCTCTCACTGATCCAGAAGAAGAGAGAACCAAGAGCTGCAGGAACAAAGACCAACTAAAGCGGGGGGAAGATCCACCTTTGTGGTGCTGGTCTGCTCCAGATGCTGCCTCACTGATGTGTGATGAAGACTGAGTGAGGAAATGGAGGCGCAAGTATTTGTCCAAAATCATGTCAAATGAAGGGCAAACCAGGGCATGAAATGACTCTCTACAACCTGCAAGTACTCTGGGGTCCTTCTATAAAAAGCTATATTTGAATTTTTTTTTTTTTTTTTTTTGGAGATAGAGTCTCTCTCTGTCGCCCAGGCTGCAGTGCAGTGGTGCAATCTCCACTCACTGTAACCCTGCCTCCTGGGTTCAAGAGATTCTCCCACCTCAGCCTCCCAAATAGCTGGGACCACAGGCGCACACCACCTCGCCTGGCTAATTTTTGTATTTTTAGTAGAGCTAGGGTTTCACCATGTTGGTCAGGCTGGTCTTGAACTCCTGACCTTGTGATCTGTCTGCCTTGGCCCCACAAAGTGCTGGGATTACAGGCGTGAGCCACCGCACCTGGCCCTGCTACATTTCATTTTTTTTTTTTTTTTGAGATAGAGTCTCATTCTGTCGCCCAGGCTGGAATGCAGTGGCGCGATCTTGGCTTACTGCAAGCTCCACCTCCCAGGTTCACGCCATTCTCTTGCCTCAGTCTCCCCAGCAGCTGGGACTACAGGTACCCGCCACCACGCCCGCTAATTTTTGTATTTTTAGTAGAGACGGGGTTTCACCGTGTTAGCCAGGATGGTCTCAAACTCCTGACCTTGTGATTTGCCTGCCTCGGCCTCCCAAAGTGCTGGGATTACAGGCGTGAGCCACCGCGCCCGGCCACATTTGAATTTTGAATTTTTAAGTATCATTTACATCATCCTCAGACCTAGTTCTTGCTATGGCTGGGCATTAAAAGAGATACTCTGTGCTTCCACTTACAGCAAGCTCTCTCCCTCCACTCCCATCCTCCTAAATGCATCCTTTCAGGCGACCTGATACAGTTGATCATTTATCCTGCTATTAAGCTCACAGAGGCTAACACCATTAACTGGTAACAGCTAACCCAGCTAACCGCATGTGTCTTCCTCAACTGATAACTTTAGATAACATGAATAAATTATCATCAAGCCCCAACATAATATATCCCTATGGAATTAAGATTTGGGACAACGTCACCAAAAAACTAGACTTTTATTCTTTAAAAAATTCATTCTACCTACTGGGAAGGAGCTTATCATAGAGAAAGATAATTCTAAAACAAAAACCAACCCACACCTTCAAAGAGAAAATAAACCACACAATAAAAAACTCTATCACTGAGTCATAGTGAGGTTTTGTTCCAATCTACCCTGCTCCTGAATATAAGACATAATTGTATGCTTCTCCCAGCAAAGACAATCAATCTGATGAAACCTTTCCACCCTACTGGCTTCTATTTCCTACAGAAGTTGCCAAATGGCAGGGAAATTTTCCAGACTATAATTTCCTCTACAGGAAAGTCTTACGATGGGTTCCACGAATTCCACAAATCAATGCAAGCCGACCACACATCCGTGACCGCAAAAGATTAAAAGGGAAAGTCCTTCAATAGATGTCACATACCACGGTTCTGAAACTACACTACAGCAGCGGTTTTCAAACTACATAAAGTAGCACATCTCAAAATACCTTTCTTCAAAAAAAAAAAAAAATCTTAATAGTACAAAACAGAATACATGCAAACTCCTAAGGAGAGCTACTGATTTGTAAAATATGTTCGAGTTATGCACACCCATGTGAATATATTTCTGTCTGTAGGTCATGGTCAAAAGAAGATTGAAAGCCACTGCATTGTAGACATACAAGCAGTGCAAAGGGTAGAGAAGAGAAAACAAGAAAGTGAGAATGTGTCATCCATTGAAGACGCAGGATGATAAAAAGCCTACAAATTAACCCAGTACCACAGCAATGTTCTCACTGCGGCTTCTGCTGACTTTCCAAAACCAAGACAGAGGAGAGCTGCTATTGTGGCCTGAATTTTGTCTCTCCAAAATTCATGTTGAAGCCCCAGCTCCCAATGGGAGTATGTTTGGAGATAGCACTTTTAAGGAGGTATAAGGTTAAATAAGGTCATTACTAGTTTGGCATGCCTGGTGTCCTTGTAAGGAGAGACACCAGGTTAGTGCATCCACAGAGAAAAGGCCACGTGAGGATACAGAGAGAAGGCTGCTGTCTGCAATCCAAGGAGAGAGGAGACCTCACCAGAAGCCAACCCTGCTGGCACCTTGAGGCCGGACTTCCCAGTCTCCAGAACTGTGAGAAATAAATGCTTGTTTTTTAAGCCACTCAGTGTATGTGTGTAGGGGGCGGGAGGTAGAGGTGACGAGCAGCACTAGCAAGCTAACGCAGCTGTCTAAAACCAAAATGTATAGGAAGATTGTGGCCTGTCATGGAAATCCAATTAGCAAAATTATGCTTGTCTTATTAAGACCCCCAATTTTTCAAAAAAATACTTTTTCATTGTCTAAGAAAATGAAAGTCCAGTGGATCTTAAACTTCACCCACATAAGAAGTCAAAAGTCAGAGTTATAAATCCCTCTGCAAAACTAAAATTCAGTATTAGGAACCTCAGGTAAGACCACAAAACGAACAACACTGATGACTTAGGAACAACCAGAGAAGGTCAACAGAGGACATTTTCTGGATGCCTGACAGTGTCAGGAATTTTGTTCCATATACCATACACATAATGTCATTTACCTCCATAAAATATTACAAGGTAACTGCCAGTATTTTAATTGTCTAGGTGAGAATAGCAAAGTGGAGAAAATAACCAACCCGAAAGCCAGTTCATCTGACTCGGGCCTGGCTCTGCCTGTGACAGCGTCATGGATGGAAGCTCCCAGTGGCTGAGTCACACTGAAACGCACACACAATGTTTATTCTCTTAGGTTTTTCCCAGAGGTATTTTCAGGAAATAAAACAAGCATCTCATTGTCTATGCCCACAGCTTCTGCATGGACACTGCCACAAAGAACTTGATCCAAGCTTGTTTTCAAAAGCAGCTGCTTCTCTCTGCACAGTCAATATCCAACTGAATTAAGTGCCTTCTCCGCCACCTAAGTCTTAATCAACAATGAAACGGGCATTCTGTGTGCTTAGTTCAGATCTGTTCCTCTGAAATGACAGGACATTTCTCTACAGGCCAAACACTAACCATCTACTGTCTAAATGCCTGGGCTAAAAGCCATACAGACTACAAAAGAGCTAGTTAAAAGTCAACTGCCATGGCAGTGTCATTCCCAAATCTCACTCAACACTCACCCTGTGCAGGGCAACTCAGGATCAAAGAATTCAAGCAAAAATTAAAAATGAAGGAAGGAAAGGGTTGGAACAAAAAGCCTTTGATTTTCAGAAAGCTGACATTCTTCAAGTGGATATGGTAACATCTAATCTGTAAGTCGAAAGCAGTATCTTTACAAGAACATATAAAAAGTTCAATGATCATCCCATCATAATGATTTACAAGGTTTTTAGTCAGTTATATTTTTCACTATACAGTTTAAGAAAATAAGCTTTAAATGTTTCTTTTTACAAAATGTCCTTGGCTTTTTTTTTGCCTTCAAGTGAAATTAAAGAGTCCTAAAAGTGAAAAACAGACAAACTTAATCTCTGACAGTAAAAGTAAAATAGCCTTTTAATTTATAACTGAAATGGTCATTAAAATGTCCTTGTATTAGTACCAGTAGACACACTTTTCAGAAATAAAAGCAGGAATAGAAGACACAGGAAAAACATGATCTATGATCAAATGAAAAATCAGTAAGTAGAAACAGAGTCAGAAATGACACAAAAAATACAGTCAGTAGACCAAGACATAAAACAGCTACACTCTAAGGCCAGGCACAGTGGCTCATGCCTATAATCCCAACACTTTGTGAGGCCGAGGCAGGCAGATCACCTGAGGTCAGGAGTTTGAGACCAGCCTGGCCAACATGGTGAAACCCCATCTCTACTAAAAATACAAAAATTAGTTGGGTGTGGTGGCGGGCGCCGGTAGTCCCAGCTACTCGGAGGTTGAGGCAAGAGAATTGCTTGAACCCGGGAGGTGGAGGTTGCAGTGAGACGAGATCACAGCACTGGGCAAAAGAGCAAGACTATATCTCAAAAATAACATAAAACATAAAAAAATAAAATAAAATAAAAATAAATATACTCCACATGTTCAAATGGTAGAAGAAGGCACAAGCCTGTTAAGAAGCCAAATCAAATGGACGACATTTAAAAAGACTCAACTCAAATCTTTAGGAATGAAAAATATGGTATTTAAATTAGATTAAATCGAGATGGGGGAAAAATCAATTCTTAAAAAAATGGACAAAGTTAACTATTGGGTTATTAAAATAATTGCACAGAAAAAATAACCAATTAAACAGTGTTTTGATTACACATAGGTACAGGAATACCTCAAAAATATTGTGGGTTCAGTTCCAGACCCATGAAATTAAGCAAATATCACAATAGACCAAGTCACACAAATTTTTTGGCTTCCCAGTGCATATACTGGCCTGGTGCAGTGGCTCATGCCTGTAACCTCAGCACACTGGGAGGCCAAGGTGGGCAGATCACAAGGTCAGGAGTTTGAGACCAGCCTGGCCAACATGGTGAAACCCAGTCTCCAATAAAAATACAAAAATTAACCAGGTGTGGTGGCGTGCACCTGTAATCTCAGCTACTCGGGAGGCTGAGGCAGATAATTTCTTGAATCCGGGAGGCAGAAGTTGCAGAGAGCGGAGATCGAGTGCCGCTGCACTCCAGCCTGGGCGACAGAGCGAGACTATCTCAAAAAAAAAAAAGAAAAAAAAAACAAAGTTATATTGACACTATACTGTAGTCTATTAAGTGTGCAATTGCATAATTATGAATCCTCCATCTCCTCTCTCCTGCTGTTTCTGGTGGCCTCTGACCATGTATTTGTGTGGTGTTGGAGATACAGCCAGTGGCTTTGGGAGGAAGGTGCTTTGTGGCTGGCAGAGTGTTTACGACTTCGTTCTTACACCAAACGCACCTTGCTAAAGCTAAACAACCAGCTGTCTATTAAAATAATGAATCCTCCTCTCTTATAAGTAGACATACAGCCATGACAATGTCCTGTGCTGGCCTTTAAGGCATTTTGTTCCAAATACTGCATGGGAAGAGTAAAATGTTCTCTCTTCGAGAACAGTGGTGACAATCACAGAGGAACAAGCTTGAAGAACACAGTTTTCACAGAGTGTCGTGGGGGACATTGAGATTAAGGAGAGGCATACTTTGGAGATATTGTGGGTTTGGTTCTAGACCACCACAATAAAGCAAGTATCACAAGTGAGTCACTCACAGGTTTTTAAATTTCCCAATGCATAAAAAATTATGTTCACGGCACGCCGTAGACTATTAAGTGTGTGAAAGCATTATGTCTTTTAAGAAGTACATGCCTTACCTACAGAATACTTTATGGCTTTAAAAAAATGTTCATGATTATCTGAGCCTTTAGCAAGTCAATCTTTTTGCTGGTGGAGGGTCTTGCCTCAATGTTGATGGCTGCTGACTCATCAGTGTGCTGGTTGCTGAAAGTTGGGGTGGCTGTGACAATTTCTCAACATAAGACAACAATGAAGTTTCTTGCACGATTGACTCTCCCTTTCACGAAGATGCTGTTGATAGCATTTTGCCCACAGTAAAACTTCTTTCAAATTTGGAGTCAATTCTCTCAAACTGCTGCTTTATGAACTAAGGTTTATGAAATATTCTAAATCCTTTGTTGTTATTTCAGTGATGTTTGAAGCATTCAACAACGTTTCAACAGCCTCTTCACCAGGAGAAGTTTCCCTCTCAAGAAGTCACTCTCTTTGCTCATCGATAAGGAGCAAATCCTCACTCATTCAAGTTTAATGAGAGTGCAGCAATTCAGTCCCGTCTTCAGGCTCCACTTCTAATTCCTGTTCTCTTGCTGTTTCCATCACGTCTGCAGTGACTCCCTCCACTGAAGCCTTGAACCCCTGAAGCCCTCAAAGTCATCCATGAGGATGAGAATCAACTTCTTCCAAACTCCTACTGATGTTGGTATTTTGACCTCCTTCCAAGAATCACAAATGTGCCTCAGGCATCTAAGATGGCAAATCCTGACTGACCTACAGCAGCAGCTGAGACACCTGCGAAGGGACGCATCTTATCTTCTGTAGGCTTGAGTCAAGAACTCTCGGTCATCTTGGTAATAACGGGTTGGATGTCCAAAGTTGCAGAAAAAAGACCAGAACTTTCAGGAAAAAACTTACTGTATCTAGCAATTCAGATATGGTGGAAGTAAAGTCAATGTTCCAGGAATACCTTCCAAAACAAAGGTAGTCGTCTCTGGAAGATATAACTACAGTGGTGGTATGTAAACTCAAACTTTTACCCGTAAAATCTCTGACTCTGGTAAAACTAGAGAACATGCACCAAGCAGCACAGGATATGTTTTGCCAACAAGAAAAGGCAGAAAAGGAACAACGGCAAATAAACCCACTGGATGATAACTTAGCACTTCAGGGAACAATCTACCTTATCTACTATTTAACAATAACTTGGCTGGGCACGGTGGCTCGCGCCTGTAATCCCAGCACTTTGGGAGGCCAAGGCAGGCAGATTACCTGAGGTCAGGAGTTTGACACCAGCCTGGCCAACATGGTGAAACCCTGTCTCTACTAAAAATACAAAAATTAGTTGAGTGTGGTGGTGGGTGCCTGTAATCCCAGCTACTCAGGAGGCTGAGGCAGGAGAATCGCTTGAACCTGGGAGGCAGAGGCTGCAGTGAGTGAAGATCGCGCCATTACACTCCAGCCTGGGCAACAAGAGCAAGACTCCGTCCCAAAAAAACAAACAAACAAATAACTAGAAAATAAGGTGCATCTATACACTGAAAGTAGTATTTGTTAATAATATCAATAAAATTGATAATATTCATACAAATAATATAAAAATGCCAAGATTGATAGAACTTGTATTGTGAATTTAAACACTCTGATTTGTATTAAACATACGCAGTTAAACTTTGAACCAAGTTTTATGGGATTTTTTTTCTCAAGTCATGTTTTTAGAATTGCAAATTAAATTATCATTCACTATTCTTATTGCTTTCCATTTTATAGATAACATTCTTGGACACAAGGAACTAAATACATCATTTATATACAGAGCATGTTTACTTTTTTTTTTTAAGACAGAGTTTTGCTCGTTGCCCAGGCTGGAGTGCAATGGCGTGATCTCGGCTCACTGCAACCTCCACCTACCGGTTCAAGCGATTCTCCTGCCTCAGTCTCCTGAGTAGCTGGGATTACAGGCACCCACCACGACGCCCGGCTAATTTTTAGTATTTTTAGCAGAGATGGGGTTTCACCATGTTGGCCAGGCTGGTCTTGAACTCCTGACCTCAGCTGATCTACCCACCTCAGCCTCCCAAAGTGTTGGGATTACAGGCATGAGCCACTGCGCCCGGCCTACAATTTTATTAAAAGCCTGAATTTGAAGATACATTCCAATCTTGCATAAAGTTCATGTTGGGTTTTTATATTACCTAATTAAAAAAAATTGTTTTAACCAATTTTCTGTGCCAGGTTATGTTAAATACTATTAAATATCTTGTGTGACCAACCGATCCTACCAGTAATGAGAAAACTGTCTTAAAACAAATCTGATTTTTTTTTTTTTTTTTTTTGAGATGGAGTCTCGCTCTGTCACCCAGGCTGGAGTATAGCAGCGCCATCTCAGCTCACTGCAAACTCCGCCTCTCAGGTTCAAGCAATTCTGCCTCAGTCTCCCCAGGAGCTAGGATTACAGGTGACCACTACCACGCCCTGCTAAGTTTTGCAGTTTTAGTAGAGATGGGGGTTTCACAATGTTGGCCAGGTTAGTCTCGAACTCCTGACGTCAGGTGATCTGCCTGCATCAGCCTCCCAAAGTGCTGGGATTACAGGCGTGAGCCACCATGCCCAGTCAACAAATCCGATTTTTAAGAAACCCTCACCTATTCTGTAGTCAGCTAAGCTTTTAATTACATTAATTTCAAGGACTTGAGAATTACATTTCTGCCTTTATCATCCAGGTATCAAACAATTACAAACCTAAAAATGGTTACCATAATTATCTATATAAGCCTAAATAATACGGACTTGAAAGACCCCAGGAGGTAAATATACATATTAAATTTGGATTTTTAATTCTAAAAGACTGCACTTAAGCCTGTAATAGATACATTGCTAAGAATATCTTTGTAAATTCTGAATATAATTCTTGGGGGTTTGTCTCAGTCAATAATAGGAAATTTAAATTAGCATAGGCCTTAAGGCCTGGTTGAGTTATTAGGCCCTGTAAAGGAGACTAGAAATTTGATCATTCTTTAGTTAATTGTTATTGATTGGTAGGTGATATTTTCTCAGATATTAAGTAAATGTAAAGCTTTGGGTATTTGGAGAATAACTTTCTATAACACTAACCATTATATTTGGTAATAGAATTTAAGTTGATGAAAGGTATTACATATTTTAGAAATTTAATTAAGGTCTAGATCAGAGCAGTAAACAATGGAGAAAAGTGTGCATGTGCTTTTCCCCAGTTTAATTTTAAGTAATTTACTACTGTAGTCTCATTTTAAAAGTTTGCAGGGAAAAAAAAAGTTTTCAAAGAACACAGATTAAATTCACTAAGTTCAGATATGCTTCCTTATATGATTTAAAATTTGCTGTGTGAAATTTAAAAGTGTTTTTAAAGACCTAAAATAAAGGGACTACAAATTTTAAAAACCAAAAAATAAAATAAAATGGTGAATTCTTCCCAGAAGGTTTTCAATTTACTTTGCCCAGATGAATCAGAGGAATCACTATCTATGCAACTATAGCCCTTATGAAATGTATTTCTTAAATAATAAGACTTGAAAGTCAAAATTACTCTTTGACCCATCAGCTGCAGAATGGACGTTGTATTAGCAGGCATGAAAGCAACATTAATCTCCTTGTACCTCTCCATCAAGCTCTTGGGTAACCAGGTGCACTGTCAATGAGCAGTAATACTTTGAAAGGAATCTTTTTTTCCTGAGCATTAGGTCTCAACAATACGTGTGTTAAGTCTGTTTGCATTGCTATAAAGGAATACCTGAGGCTGGGTAATTTATAAAGGAAAGAGGTTTATTTGGCTCACAGTTCTGCAGGCTGTATGGAAAACACTGCACCAGCATCTGCTCCTGGTGAGGCCTCAGGAAGAAGCAGAGGCCTCAATCATGGCAGAAGGCAAAGGGGGAACAGGTGTGTCAAAATGAGTGAGGGAGAGAGGGCGAGACGGTGGGTGGGGGGGGGGAGTGGGGGAGAGAGAGAGAAGGAGGGAGAGAAGGAGGGAGGGAAGGAGGGAGGGAGATAAAGTGCACAAGACAGAGAAAGGAGAGGCCCCAAGCTCTCTTAGCCAACCAAATCTCTCGTGAACTGAGCAAGAACTCACTCACCATCAGGGATGGCACTAAGCCAGCAATCCCCAAACTTTTTGGCACCAGAGACCGATTTTGTGGAAAACAATGTTTCCACAGACCATGGGGGATGGTTTCGGGATGAAACTGTTCCATCTCAGATCCTCATCAGGCATTGGTTAGATTCCCATAAGAAGCACTAGACCCAGATGCCTCGCATGCACAGTTCACAACAGGGGGTCACACTCCTATGAGAGTCTAATGCCATCATTGATACGACAGGAGGCAGAGCTCAGGCAGGAATGTGCGCCTGCCTGCCGCTCACCTCCTCCCATGCGGCCCAGTTCCTAACAAGCCACAAATTGGTACCAAATTGGTACTGATCTGCAGCCTGTGGGTTGGGGACCTATGCACTAAGCCATTCGTGAGGGATCTGCCCCCATGACCCAAACACTTCCCACCAGGCCTACCTCCGATGCTGGAGGTCACATTTCAACATGCGATTCAGAGGGGACGAAGTACCCAAATCGTATCAGTAGGCTTCAGATATTCAGTAAACTATGCTAACAACAGATGTGCTGTCATGCAGGCTCTGCTGTTCCATTTATAAAGCACAGGCAGGATACATTTACCATAGTTCTCAAGGGCCCCAGGATTTTCAGAATGGTCCATGAGCACTGGCTTCAGCTTGAAGTCACCAGGCACATTAGCCCCTATCAAGAGGAGCTGTGAAGCCAGGCACTAACTTTTCCTCTCCAGCTATAGAATTCCTAGATAGCATCGTCTTCCAACAGAAGGCACTTTCATCTACATTGTTTTGAAATCGGTTGTCGGTTGTGTAGCATGGCCCACCTTCATCAGTGAGCTCTGCTAGATCTTCCAGATATTATAACTCACTGCGGCTTCTCCATCAGTACTTGCTGCTTCACCGTGTACTTTTGTTACGGAGATGGCTGCTTTCCTTAAACCTGACGAACCAACATCTGCTAGCTTCAAACTTTTCTTCTGCAGCTTCCTCACATCTCTCAACCTTCACAGAATGTAAGAAAGTCAGGGCTCTTGCATGGATTAGGCTTTGGCTAAAAGGGATGCTGTGGCTTGTTTGATCGTCTAGATAGACCACAAAAACTTTCTCCATAGAAGCACTAACTCTGTTTTGCTTTCTTATCATTCACATGTTCACTGCAGTAGCAGTTCTGCTTTCTTTCAAGAACTTTACCTTTGCATTTACGACTTTAACTGTTTGGCCCAAGAGGCCTAGCTTTCAGCCTGTCTCAATTTTTATATGCCTTTCTCATTAAGCTTCATCATTTCTAGCTTTTGATATAAAGTGAAAGACGTGCGACATTTTCTTTCACTTGAGCACTAGAGGCCATTGGAGAGTGATTAATTACTCTAATTTCAGTTTTTTTGTTTTTGTTTTTGTTTTTGTTTTTTTTTGAGATGGAGTTTCGCTCTTGTTGCCCAAGCTGGAGTACAATGGCGCCATCTCAGTTCACTGCAACCTCCGCCTCCCAGGTTCAAGCGATTCTCCTGCCTCAGCCTCCCGAGTAGCTGGGATTACAGGCGTGTGCCACCAGGCACGGCTACTTTTGTATTTTTAGTAGAGACAAGGTTTCTCCAAGATGGTCAGGCTAGTCTCGAACTCCTGACCTTAGGCGATCTGCCCTCCTCAGCCTCCCGAAGCACTGAGATTACAGGCATGAGCCACTGCGCCCAGCTTCATTTCAGTGCTTTTGTGTCTCAGGAAATAGGGATGCCCAAGAAGAGGATGGGCCAGTGGGTGGAGCAGTCAGAACACACATTTATCAATTAAATTCATCATCTTATATGGTTCATGGCACCCCAAAACAATTACAATAGTAACAACAAAGATCACTGATAACAGATCACCATTAACGGACGTAATAATAATGAGACGTCTGAACGACTGAAAATATTACACACTGTGGCAGAGATACAAAGTGAACACATGCTGTTGGGAAAATGGTGCTAACAGACTTCCTCAGTTCAGGGTTACTACAAACCTTCAATCTGTAAAACATGCAGTATCTTCCAAGTACACCAAAGTGAAACACAATAAAAGGAAGTAACCTATAGTTAAATGTTTTCTAACACCATATAGAGCTGCAAAACCTTAAGATCTCATTCAACCATTCTTAACAGCAATATTGGTATTATTTAGATATAGTGTGTGTGTACATATACTAGATACACAAACGATTATGTGAACATTGTTAGAAATCAAGATTTTCAGTATAAGAGAAGAGAAAAACAAATACAAAATCAAAGTTAAGTTATAGCTAGTTTTACAATTGAACTGGAAAAGTAAATATGAACTCATTATTTATTTCTCTTTATCATCACACATACTTTCTATGTTCACACTTACTTGAAAAGCCTTAGAGGCAATGACAAAACCCAGTAACAATGAAGAAATAACTCAAGAAGGGCAAAACTTCAATTCTCGGCCGGGCGCGGTGGCTCAAGCCTGTAATCCCAGCACTTTGGGAGGCCGAGACGGGCGGATCACAAGGTCAGGAGATCGAGACCATCCTGGCTAACACGGCGAAACCCCGTCTCTACTAAAAACACACAAAAAAAAATTAGCCGGGCAAGGTGGCGGCGCCTGTGGTCCCAGCTACTCGGGAGGCTGAGGCAGGAGAATGGCGGGAACCCGGGAGGCGGAGCTTGCAGTGAGCTGAGATCTGGCCACTGCACTCCAGCCTGGGCGTCACAGCGAGACTCCGTCTCAAAAAAAAAAAAAACTTCAATTCTCATGTCAGTACACAATGAGGTTTCTGCAGGTTTCCTTACACTCTCCTCCCTACTTTGAAACATGTTTGAAAATCTTCACAACAAAAAAAAAGATGAAAAACAAACCTTTCTAAGGAAAAAAAAAAAAAAAAAAAAGGAAGAAATATGGATAACTATTACCAATGAGGAAAATATAATCAGAAGTGAAAATGCGGGGCCAGAAAAGAGGGCAGAAGTACTCCCTGAATTTCCTTATTATTTTTTTGATCAAGATCACTCCCAGCCCCAGGCAATTCAGATATACAAGGCTCTAGCACATGTCACAGAAGTCAGAGAAAGGCAACCCTGAAGTGGGCCCCCAGGGACCTCACAGAATGGGAGAGACCAGAGTAGGCAGGCAGGCACACCCACTGGGGTCAGACCAGCAAAACTGGCCGAGAAGGAGGGCTCCAGGCAGCACAGTGGTGCCTCCGTGTTCATTCCCTATGATTTCTTTTTTAAATCATTAAAGAATCATTTAATAAAAAGTCATTTGCCAGAGTCATCTCCTTTTGAAACCCACAGCCTCAGTCAATGTCTCTTCATCTACTAAAAATGAAAGGGATTAAACTAGACAGACACCTGCTAAGATCCTCTCCAGACGGTTTCCTTGTTAATCGAGTCCTGCTTTATGCAGAAGTTAGCAACCGGTTCTGTAACCTATAAGATACTAGAGAAAAGTCTGATTCCAGGCTTAAAAATCAGTTTTTTGTTTTGGGGGGTTTATTCATCTATTTATTTAAAGACACAGTCTCATCTGTCACTCAGGCTGGAATGCCATCATAGCTCACTGCTGCCTTGAACTCCCAGGCCTGAGCTATCTTCCTGCCTTGGCCTCTTGAGTAGTTAGGACTACAGGTGCACTCCACCACGCCTGGCTGATTTTTTTTTTTTTTTTTTCTGTAGAAACAGGGTCTTGCTATGCCACCCAGGTTGGTCTGAAACTCTTGGCCTCAAGTGATCCTCCCACCTCAGCCTCCCAAAGTGCTGGAATTAAAGGCATTTGAGTCACTGGGTCCAGTCTGGTTTTTTTTTTTTTTTTTTTTTTTTTTTTTTTTAGTTTTTTTGAGACGGAGTCTCGCTCTGTCGCCCAGGCTGGACTGCAGTGGCACAATCTCGGCTCACTGCAAGCTCAGCCTCCCGGGTTCACGCCATTCTCCTGCCTCAGCCTCCCAAGTAGCTGGGACTACAGGCGCCCACCACCTCGCCTGACTAATTTTTTTTTATTTTTAGTAGAGACGAGGTTTCACTGTGTTAGCTAGGATGGTCTCGATCTCCTGACCTCGTGGATCCACCTGCCTTGGCCTCCCAAAGTGCTGGTATTACAGGCGTGAGCCACCGTGCCCAGCCCCAACCAGGTCCAGTCTTAAAAATAGTTTTTAACATCATTTTTAATGTCAGCATTTACTAGATCTACAAGTTAGACTCAGCATGTCCCTGCTTTTTAAATAACTATAAAGAACAACCCTAAGGGAAGAATGCCTTGGGTGAGTGTAATTATTTGAGCATAAGCAAAATGACTTTATTTAAAACAGTAAGAGCCTGGTGACAGTAACTCCATAACAGAAAACAAATGTGAGCCGCAGCACCCCGAGCGTGACCGAAAACAAGTGTGACAACTCGCACCGCCTGACCTCAGGGCGGGGGACCCAGAGAAAAGCACTGTCTTCCCTCCCGCTAGGTTGCTTCCAGGACTTTCCTTGAAGCACCCAGGGGGTTCTGTTCTTAAAAAAAAGATGGGGTTGGCACTTCCTTCAGTACCCTGGTACAAAGTTCACAGAGATGCTAATCTGATCCACCCTGGAACATTTCCTCCCTCAATAAAATTCTCTCTCCAAAGACAAAGCAAACAGTGATGCCGACTGCAAGAAAACCAAGATGCCAGCTACGGTCAAGGGCAGGGATAAGAGAGTGTGCGTCAGAAAGAACGCTCTGAAAGAACATTCTGTCAGGGCCAGCACCTGATACACCCGCGGTGTCGCCGATGCCTGAAGCAGCCCTGGCAAGTCCCTGAACTCCCTGTGGCTTGCTCCTTCCCTCTTCAGAGTCAGAGTCAAAGCACCAATATAATGTTGAGAGGAACAAATGAAGAAAGTATGGGAAAGGAAAGGATTGTTTAAACTGGAAAGCCCAATTTTTTTTTTTTTTTGAGACAGGGTCTTGCTCTGTTGCCCAGGCTGAAGCGCAGCAGCGTAATCCCAGTTCACTGCAGTCTCAACTCTCCAGTCCCTGTCCCATCTCAGCCTCCTGGGTAGCTGGGACCACAGGAGCACTAACAGGTCCAGCTAATTTCTTAAATTTTTTTGTAGAAACGGGGTCTCGCTATGTTGTCCAGGCTGGTCTTGAACTCCCGGCCCGAAGCAACCCTCCCACCTCAGCCTCCCAAAGTACTGGGATTATAGGAGCAAGCCACTGTGTCCAGCTATTCTCCATTTTTTAAAACATATGCCACATTTTGATTTATGAAAATATCACAAATTGCTTTAATGATCTTTAACATTTCAAAAGGATGTTTTTTCCATTTTCCAAATCTAAACTATTAAGTAAGTTTTTTCAAACTACACACATACTCCCCTCCCAAGATGTGGCAGTGCCCCTGCCCACCAGGTAAGCTCCTGCTCTGCTGGAACCCTTGCCCCCCCAACGATGCCCAGATAAGGTGGTCTCTTGACCCTCCCCCGCCCCCGCTACAATGTGGCACCTTTCCTTCTTTTCTGTTTTCCTGCTCCCCATTTCACTCAAGACCATGGGACAGACCTTACTGGCTACGTAAAAACCTTGCACTTAAGCTACCAAAAACAGAGCCAACAAACTACTGGAGCAACCCAGAGTCCAAACTCGGATCTGCAAAGCCGTGAGTGTTATTAAAAGGCCATCTGTACAAAGGTTTGACGAGTTTTTCATGAAAGGCAACCCTGAAGTGGGCCCCCTGGGACCCGCCCCACGCTCTCAGGAGGACCCCCACCCTAGCTGCCTCAAAGCAAGGCAATCAGGAAGTCCTCTTCCAGTAACCAGAGGAGACAGTCCACCTCGTGCCTCAATTAATCTACAGGAAAAGGAGTCCAATTATTGCATAACCAATTCAATTCTTAGAATGATCTAGGCAGATAATTCAAAGTCCTGCAGTTCTTGCCTGTAATTTCTTTTTGCTTCCTGAAAACTGGGCAAGAACAATGCACTCAATGCACAGGGTCATGGTAAAGAATAAAATGTGTGGCCTGCGTGGTGGCTCGTGCCTGTAATCCCAGCACTTTGGGAGGCCAGGGCAGGTGGATCACTTGAGGTCAGAAGTCCGAGACCAGTCTGACGAACATGATAAAACCCTGTCTCTACTAAAAATATAAAAATTAGCCCGGTGTGGTGGCAGGTGCCTATAACCCCAGCTACTCAGGAGGCTAAGGCAGGAGAATTGCTCAAGCCCAGGAGGCGGAGGTTGCAGTTAACCAGTATCACACCATTGCACTCCATCCTGGGCAACAGAGACTCTGTCTCAAAAACAAACAAACAAAAAAGTATGTGTGAATAATGCAGTTGGTAACCTTGGGAACTACCTACCAAAAAGAACACAAGACATTGACATCTCACATAGGAACATGATAGGTAACTTTCAGCCTCCAACAGCCTGGACTTTTCAAGCACAGGACAGAGCCATGACTAAGACTATCAGACACACAGAAATGGCAACGAAGTCTCCTTGTTCATCCAGGGACCCGGAGGGCTCTGCACAAGATAGGTATCAATTCAGCCAAAAACCGGCCCTCCTCCAGGCTGGGCAACTGGGCCCTCCCAGCACTCCTGCTCCCCATGACCTGACTAGGAATTAGCTCCTAGGATTCTGCTCTCCTGGTTCCACACAACACGTCCTTGTTTCTACTTACCCCAATCATTTGAGAGAGCTGACTTCTAAAAGAAAGCCGACTCACAATGGAATATTATTCAGCTGTAAAAAGGAAGGACTTTCTGACACCTGCTGCAATAGGCGGGACCCGTGAAGGCAGGATGCTGACTGTAATGAGTGGTCACCAAAGGACCAACACTGCTCGAGCCCATTAACAGGAGGTGCCCGAGTAGGCAAATTCCCACAGACAGAACGTGGATCCCATCCGGGCTGCCTGGGACTTGGGGAGAGCAGAGTGAGGAGTGAGTGTTTAACGGGTAGAGTTTCAGTTTGGGAAAATGAAAAAAGTTCTGGAGACGGATGGTGGTGACCGTTGTATCATATGGCAAATGTCCTTCATGCCATCAAACTGGACGCTTAAAAATGGTTAAGATGGTCGATTTTGTTATATGTATTTTATAACACAAACATTTGTTTTTTAAAGAAATTAAGAAAATCCCTGTTTTTCAGATTCTTCCGTTGCATGTGGGTGGTGAGCAGGCCCATGCCTTGCCTGGAATATCCCTGGCCTGGCTCCGCAGAAAGCGCCCAAGGGGTCTCACCTGTCACTGCATCCCTTACCTTCACTCTCTTTATATACAGAAGGCTTAACTGCCGAGACTCCTCTCCTTCTCTCCCATACTTCCCCGCTTATTCACCCACTCATGGTTTACTGAGCATTCACGACATGTCAAGCTCTGTCCTAGGCATCAGAAGGTCCCAAGTATGACTCTCGGAGAACCTTTACTTCCATGAAGGAAAAGGCAGACAAAAATCAAGTCAGAGGAGAGCTGGTGATGAGTGCCGGGATGGAGGACGCAGGTGACAGGCAGTCGGGGAGGGGACGTCTCAGCTCTCATCCGAATCACACTGCCCACAACCTCCCAAACAACTCACAACCACTCCCTCCTAGGATGTCTCCACCCACTGAAGCCGGTGATCTTCACAAAGCCTTGGGATTCCCTGGTCCATGTTAAAAATAAGAGCAATTCATCTCTCCTTCCAACCACAGTCAGCCACAGGTAGCTTCTGCCAAATAATAATGTAGTTCACCCATGAAGGTATCTACCTATCTCTGCTTAGAAAAAAAGGAAAAAAACTTATCCCCAAAGGCCCTCCCTATGTCTCCCCATCCTGCTGTGCAAGCAGCCAAACTCAAGTGAACATATAAATCACTCGTGCAGGCCACTCTTCCTGTTCCCACCCGTGTCCTGGGGCCACCCAGGCCCTTCCTACAGTTTTTGTTTATGCTTTATCTGAGACTTGTAGCCCTGGGCAGGGGCCTTGGCTCAATGCTGAAGACTCAATAAAATATTAACTATGGTGAGTCAATAACACAGTGCAAGATGCCCAAGGAACTCCCAGAAGAGGCTTAAGGATCTAAATTGATACCCCAGGTCCATTACAGAAATACACTCAACAATTCTCTCTTCCTTAACTCAAGAAAAGTGCACTGAAAGAATAAATTCTTACTCAGGAGATGTTCTGTGGGCAAGATGGCAGCAGAAAGTGATGCATCTGCAGGCCTGGCCCGGGTCAGGCCTGAGGCAGAAATTGTGCCCAGGGGGAACTAAAAGAAGCCGATCTCAGCTCAACAGAAAGAGGTTCTAGGAGTTAATCTGCTCAGGACTCCTGCACTACTGGAAGGGGAGGACCCAGGGAAGCTGGCGCAAACATCATGGTAGGCAATCTGGCAATAAACACAGAACGCATTAGGAACAGACATCTTGCCACGCACGATGGCTCACACCTGTAATCCCAGCACTTTGGGAGGCAGAAGTGGGAGGATCACCTGAGGTCAGAAGTTCAAGGCCAGCCTAGCCAACATGGTGAAAACCCGTCTCCACTAAAAATTTAAAAATTTGCCAGGCATGGTGGTGCATGCGCCTGTAATCCTAGCTACTCAGGAGGCTGAGGCAGGAGAATCGCTTAAACCCTGGAGGTGGAGGTCGCAGTGAGCCGAGATCGCATGACTGCACCCCAGCCTGGGTGACAAAGTGAGACTCTGTCTCAAAAATAAGAAACACACACATCCCTTCCGTGCAGCCACTCCTCAGGATGTGCTCTGCAAGGGCGCTTTCCTCTCAGGTCTCCCTAGCCCTCTGCCCACCTGCACCTGTCATTCATGTTGCTATCTGCCTTCCCCCAGGTCCTGAAAAGCTGGGTGCAGGGAGACTGCCCCTCACACACTCGGTGCAGAATCCCCGACATCAAGCGTGTGTCTGGTACATGGCAGGCAACAAACATTTCAAATAAATGGACTTTAGGGACTGTGAAGTGTCCTGAAAAAAGTGGACGTGAATGGGTATTCGCTATTAAACTATAATAGTTTAAATGCTTTTAAACTATTAAAAAATCAGGGCCAATTAAGTATCCAATAAAGGATTGGATGAGTAAATTGAGCTACAGCCACAGAGTTGAATGCTGTGTGGCCATTAAGAATGTGGTATGGCTGTGGTTACAAAGGGCATGGATTCAGGAACAGGGAAGAAATGTGGGCAACTCCCCACCCTGATAACTCCTCAGAAGCCAACATAGCAGGGAGAAAATACTCATATCAAAAGCTCCAAATCTGCAAGAAATGTGAAAAAGAGGATCCTACTCCCTCACCCACCATGTCTCGTCTAGCGAGATGCCAGTCCTCCTTACCCTGTTCCCGTAACACGAGTTAAAGTCACACTACGTTAGTGCCAATATAACGTCTGGGATAACAATGCCCAAGCATGAGCAAGACGAAGAGAAACAGCCCTGCAAACAAGCAAACACTCGACTGCAAAAGAAAATGAACAGATGAGGCCGGGCGCGGTGGCTCAAGCCTGTAATCCCAGCACTTTGGGAGGCCGAGACGGGCGGATCACGAGGTCGGGAGATCGAGACCATCCTGGTTAACACGGTGAAACCCTGTCTCTACTAAAAAATACAAAAAACTAGCCAGGCGAGGTGGCGGGCGCCTGTAGTCCCAGCTACTCGGGAGGCTGAGGCAGGAGAATGGCGTGAACCCGGGAGGCGGAGCTTGCAGTGAGCTGAGATCCGGCCACTGCACTCCAGCCTGGGTGACAGAGCGAGACTCCGTCTCAAAAAAAAAAAAAAAAAAAAAAAGAAAATGAACAGATGAGAACAGAAGGTTCCAAAGAAGAGATTCTATGCAAGACGAGAATGGAACATTCAAGGAAGAAAAGAAAATTTTCACGAGTGCTTCATGCTCCCCAACAACTGAAGAACATGGGTTCAATAAAACAAGCACTCACAGATGAGCTAATGGATAACAGGTTAAAAGGATGTTGGGAACCTAACAAAATGAAATGAGGATCAAAACAACTTGACCACAGGCCGGGCGCGGTGGCTCGCGCCTGTAATCCCAGCACTTTGGGAGGCCGAGGCAGGCGGATCACAAGGTCATGAGATCCAGACCACCCTGGCTAACATAGTGAAATCCCGTCTACTAAAAATACAAAAAATCAGCTGGGCGTGGCGGCACATGCATGTAATCCCAGCTACTTGGGAGGCTGAGGCAGAAGAATCATTTGAACCCAGGAGGTGGAGGTTACAGTGAGCTGAGATTATAGTATTGCACTCTAGTCTGGGCAACAAGAGCAAGACTCTGTCTCGGGAAAAAAAAAAAAAAAAAAAAATTCCAGATTGGGAAATCCATACCTGAGTAAAAGCATTAAATCAATGTGTAAGTGAGAACTGAGCTAAACAATAAAGTAAGTTTACATGATAGAATGGAAAGTACAATGTAAAACTAATAATAAAATTTTTTAAAATGAGATTGGGAAAGCAGGGAGGATAATAAGAATGCTGGCACCCTTGACTCAGAGGGTGGGGAGCCAGTGAACACTATCAGACTTAAAACATTGTTTTTCAAAAGCCACAATTCTAACCTTTTAATGCTTTCAAAAATCTCTTCCCTTAACCTTACTTGAACCTTTTAGAAAATAATCTCTCTTGCACTAAAGAAACATTTATTTGAAGTTTAACATATCTTTGGTTTCATTTCAGTTTACTTCCTTTTATTGAAATCAAGTAAATGTAGTACTTTTGTTATAAAAACACTGACACATGAGTTGCATTTTTATAAAAGTCCTTCTGTCCATCTTCTCCACTATCCCTGTGTGTCCAAATGTCTCAGAAAGTTATCTGGGCTGATGTTCACCTCATGAAACTAGAGGTTACTTTGGGTGGCTGGGATTTGAGGAGATAGATACCTTTTTTGTATTTTTCAGTTAGCTGATTTCTTTGACACACTCTCTTTTTTTTTTTTTTTTTTTTCTTTTGAGACAGAGTCTCACTCTGTCGCCCAGGCTGGAGTGCACTGGCATAATCTCGGCTCACTGCTACCTCCCCCTCCTGGGTTCAAGCAATTCTCCTGCCTCAGCCTCCCAAGTAGCTGGGATTATAGGCACCCATCAACATGCCCGGCTAATTTTTGTATTTTTACTAGAGATGGGGCTTCACCATCTTGGCCAGGCTGGTCTCCTGACCTCATGATCCACCCGCCTGGGCCTCACAAAGTGTTGGAATTACAGACGTGAGCCACCGCACCCAGCCTCTTTTTTTAAGAAACGGGCTCTCCCTCTATCACCCAGGGCTGGAGTGCAGTGGCACCATCATAGCTCACTGTGGTCTCGAACTCTTGGGTTCAAGCAATCCTCAGCCTTCCTAGTAATTGAGACTACAGGTACATGCCACCAGGCCTAGCTAATTTTTAAATTTTTTGCAGAGATGCATGTCTCACTTTGTCGCCCAGGCTGGTCTTGAACTCCTGGATTCCAGCGATCCTCCTTCCTTGGCCTCCCAAAGTGCTGTGACTACAGGCATGAGCCACCATTCCCAGTCTGATTTCTTTCTACCGAGCATGCATCATCTTTGTCATTTTATGCATATACAGAACAATCTGTCTTAATTAAAAAACAAAACAAACTGGAAAAAAAATGCCAAGATGTTAACAGTGATTAGCATTGGATCCATGGGATATGAATGTGAATTCTCTTCACACTTTCTTGTACTTTCGAGGAAAAAGAATTCCAATGTTGGTCAGGCGTGGTGGCTCATGCCTGTAATCCCAGCAACTCTGGAAGGCCAAGGCAGGCTGATCACTGAAGATCAGGAGTTCAAGACCACCATCCTGGCCAACATAGTGAGACTCCATCTCAATAAAATGAAATTAATTTTTTTTTTTAATTTAAATGTTGCTAGAGAACATGTACAGGTGATTTTGAAAGTTTAAGTAACTAATAAGGTGCTATGAGAAGATACAAAACTAAAAAACCACACCACGTATATATGCAGAAAGAAGATGAGCTATGGATAAAGGGTTGCAGGTGATTATTTTTTCCTTCTTTCTTATCTACTTTTTCATTTCTGGAAGATGAGCATTTATTACTTTTGGTTTTTTTTTTTTTTTTTTTTAAAAGACATTTTGGTTTTGTTTTTTAATAAAAGGGTCTTCTCAAGTGATGACTCCTGGCCCAAGAGGAACCTGAGTGGTTAGATAGAGCACCAGGTAATGCCTGTGATAGGAACAGAAACTCCAGAGGGAGAAGATGAGCAGGTGGTTTCCACCGTCTCTCAGCCCCCAGCTGTCCAGTGACTCATTCCCTCAGTGCAAAGGTGGAACATGGGGTCAAGAGTGCCCTAGGTCAGACACAGCCCTCAGAATGTGCCCACACCATCACAATAGAAGACTGCCCTGAGTCAGACACAGCCTTCAGAATCTGCCCACACCATCACAATAGGAGAAGACTGCCCTGAGTCAGACACAGCCCTCAGAATCTGCCCACACCATCACAATGTGTGTATGCATTCAGGAGCACATGTGTTAAGTCAGAAACAATATTAAGAAGAAAATGGCTCGATTCGTTATCAACAATATATGAGCACCAAGAAACACACCAATCGAAAGCCTGGCATGCCCAAGCTATGCTGCCCAAGATTACAGCCCTTATGTACTTTTGATGGTTTAAAAAAAAAAAAAAAAAAAGATGGGAGGGCAAAGCAAAGGTTGAGAGGGAGGGGCGGAAAGGAGAGGGGAGGAGAAGAAGGGGAGAGGAAGGAAGAGGAAAGAAGAGGAGGGCAAGGGAGAGGAGGGAAGGGGAAGGAAGGGGAGTGGAGGGGAGGGGAGTTAAGTTCCTGAAAGCAGATGAGGGAGTTATCCAAAGGTGTTACCTTCAAGCTTCACCGACATGCAGATACTCAGCATGCTTACACCTTAAGGTTTGGAACATTCCAACTGGAACAAAACTCACCAGTGGCTATGGCCCAGTAAACGTCTGATCCAGTCAGTAACTCACCACATGCTATGGGAGAGTAAACCTGGGAGCCGGGAACTTGAAGCAGAATTCGAAATGGAGCGACCCGTGCATTGGAATCCAACACTGCATCCAGAGCGCCGACCAGGCGACCTTCAAAAGAGAAGAGAAGAGAAGAAAGTGCACCTGTGAGCACGGGGCTGGCCAGCTCCTCGTGTGCGAGGCATGTGGTCGCTGTCTGGACTCCATGCTGGGGTGGCAGAGACAGTTTCATGTCCAGTTCTTCGACTCGCCTCACAAAGCCTGAGCTCCATGGAGCCATGGGCTCTGTCTGCATCTGCAGCAGGACCTGCCCCTGACAGGCACTCAGCACTCCTTTGCTGAATCAATGAAGAAGTGAACGAAGGGCCCCAAACCAGTCACCCAGCCTAGCCAAGGCGCTTTGACCCAGCACATAAATAAGCAGGGGCTCTGGACTCAGACTGCCTGATGCAAACCCTGGCTCCACCACTTTCAATCTGTGGGGCCTTAGCAAATCACTTAACTTGTCTGTGCCCTGGATTTCTTGTTGAAATAAAATAAGCACAGGCTACCTACTTCGTAAGGTAATTGGGATAATTAAATGAGTTAAAGTATCCAATAGTCAAAGTGCTTAAATTATTACAAGCCCATAAAAAGTACTCTATGTCACCCAGTATTATTATTTTATCATCATTATCCTCCTCTCCAGTATGGCAGAATAATCCCTGCCTGCTCCAGGGTACTGTGGGATGTAAATAAGAAAACCGGTTGGGAATGGTGGCTCACACCTGTAATCCCAGCACTTTGGGAGGCCAAATCACCTGAGGTCAGGAGTTCTAGACCAGCCTGGCCAACGTGGTGAAACCCTATCTCTACCAAAAATACAAAAAAATTAGATGGGCGTGGTGGCGGGCACTTGTAATCCCAGCTACTAAGGAGGCTGAGGCAAGAGAATTGCTTGACCCCAGGAGGTGGAGGTTGCAGCAAGCTGAGATCACACCATTGCACTCCAGCCTGGGCAACAACAGCGAAACTCCAACTCAAAAAAAAAAGAAAAGAAAAAAAGAAAACCTATCAAAGTCTTTTATAGACCATAAAGCATGAAATGTGAGTGCAGGATTAGCATTTTGCTGTAATGAGTGGCGTCAGAAATCAATGTCAGGCAAAAAACAACAACAACAAAACAAACAAAAAAGGCATCCCAAGCTGGGTGCAGTGGCTCATGCCTGTACTCCCAGCACTTTGAGAGGCCGAGGCAGATGGATAACTTCAGCCCAGGAGCTTAAGACCAGCCTGGGCAATACAGTGAGATCTCATCTCTACAAAAATTAAAGAATTAGCTGGGCATGGTGGCGAGTGCCCGTATTCCCAGCTACTCAAGAGGCTGAGGTGGGAGGATAGCTTCAGCTTAGGGAGTTCAAGGCTGCAGTGAGCAGTGATGATGCCAGTGCGCCCTACCCTGGGAGACAGAGCAGGATCTTGGTTTTTAAAAAAAAAAAAAAAAAAAAAAGGCATCCTGATCCTCAATTGCCTGGGAATCTAGATGGCTAAGATGGCTGAGAAGATTAGGTCCTCAATTTACTTTACACATTACCCTTAACTAATAGGCCCTGAATAAGGGCCACAGCTGCATGAGCAATTACTATGTCTATTTTTATATAGTTTAACAACTTCAAGTGTAAAGAAAAACTGAATCACTGGGGGCAAGTTACTTACCTAACACCCCGTCATATATTTAGTACAAACACAGCATCCTCCTATATAACCACAGCACAACCATCAAATTCAGAACATTAATATTGATATGGTCCCGCCATCTAATCATAAGACCCATTCACATGTTGCCAAATGTCCCAATAACGTCCTTTTGCTACAATGGATTCCATTCAGAATCACATTCAGTTGTCAAGTCTCTTTGGACTACGTGGATCTGGAGAAGTCTTTCACTGACTCTCATGACCTTGACACTTTTGAAGCTTTGTAGGCCAGTTTTGTTTTTTGTTTTTTTTTTTTTTTGAGACGGAGTCTCGCTGTGTCGCCCAGGCTGGAGTGCAGTGGCCTGATCTCAGCTCACTGCAAGCTCCGCCTCCCGGGTTTACGTCATTCTCCTGCCTCAGCCTCCCGAGTAGCTGGGACTACAGGCGCCCGCCACCACGCCCGGCTAGTTTTTTGTATTTTTTAGTGGAGACGGGGTTTCACCGTGTTAGTCAGGATAGTCTCGATCTCCTGACCTCGTGATCCGCCCGTCTCGGCCTCCCAAAGTGCTGGGATTACAGGCTTGAGCCACCGTGCCCGGCCTATAGGCCAGTTTTTCTTGTAGCATGTCCCAAAGTCTGGGTCTGTCTGAGGCCTGGTCATGATTAGATTCAGGTTATATATTTTCGGCAAGAATCATAAGTGATGCTGTGTTCTTTTCACCACATCCTATCAGGTAGCAGACGACCTCTACTTGTCCCATTCTTGGTAATGTTCGCTTTGATCACTTCACTCACATACGGGCTGCCAGGCTTCTGCACTATAAAATTACTCCTTTTTCCTTTGTAATTACCGAGCATTCTGTGGAGAAGTATTCTGAAGCCACGCAATTTCCTATTCCTCATCAAATATTTCATTATTCACTTAATTATATCAGTATGGCCTCATGTTTTTCTCCTTTTTTCAATGGGTTATAATCTATTACTATTATATATTCTGATGCTCTGATTGTCCCAGGTTTGGCCAGTGGGAACCCCTTCAAGCAGGTTTTTGTGTCCTTTGGATATGTCCCCATCGTTCTTCATATTTTCTGGAACAACAAAAAATTCCAGCTTCATCTTGTACTTTCACTACTCTCAGCCACCATTTCTCCAAGAAACTCTGGTTTCTTTAGTGAAGAATGGGATTTAAAAGCCAGTATGTGGAAGCCAGGTGTGCTTATTGCAAATGGGGTGCCGCCAGGTCCCCTCAGTGTACACAGCCAGGAAATACACGTCTGTACATGTACATGTGTGTACAGCTGACCCCTGAACAACACAGGTTTGAACTGTATGAGTCCACTAACATGTGGAATCTCTTCTGCCTCTGCCACCCCGAGCCAGCAAGGCCAACCCCCTCCTCCTCTTCAGACTACTCAATATAAAGATGATGAGGATGAAGACCTTTATGATGATCCCTTCCACTTACTGAAGAGTAAATATATTTTCTGTTCATTATAATTTTCTTAACCTTTTCTCTACTTTATTGTAAGAACACAGCATACAATACACACAGCACACAAAAATGTGTTAACCAACTGTTTTATCAGTGAGGCTTCTAGTTAACAGTAAGTTATAGCAGTTACATTTTTAGGGATCCAAAGTTATATGTGAGGACTTTTGACTGAGGCGGGCGGATTACCTGAGGTGTAGAGGACTACGTGCTCGCAAACAGGGTGTTCCCCATGAGTCCTGCTCTCGCGAACGAAGCAGGGCGTTGGGTGCTTGTTTATGTGTAAACATCTTGAAAATCCAGAAAGTCAGGGAAAGGTCAGAAAAACAACAATGTGTCTTGTGACTTGGCAACATTCCACAAACGACTGTATAAAATAAAGCAGAGCACGCCATTCGAGGCGGCCGCCATGTTTGTCTTGTCTTGTGTTGTCTTGTGTGTTCATTCCTTTGTTTAGGAAACACGCGGACCCCAACATGAGGGCAGGAGTTCAAGACCAGCTTGACCAACATAGTGAAACCCTGCCTCTACTAAAAATACAACATCAGCCAGGCGTGGTGGCAGGGGCTACTCAGGAGGCTGAGACAGGAGAATCGCTTGAAACCAAGGACGGATGTTGCAGTGAGCTGAGATTACGCCACTGCTTTCCAGCCTGGGCAACAAGAGTGAACCTCTGTCTCAAAAAAAAAAAAGAGAGAGACTTACACTCCCAAACAATAGTGGGAGATTACAACACCCCACTGTCAGTATTAGACAGATCAATGAGACAGAAAATTAACAAGGATATTCAGGACTTGAACTCAGCTCTGTCAAGCGGACCTAGTAGACGTCTCCAGAACTCTCTACCCCAAATCAACAGCGTATACATTCTTCTCAGTGGCACATGGCACTTGTTCTAAAATCGAACACATAACTGGAAGTAAAACACTCCTCAGCAAATACAAAAGAACTGAAATCATAACAAACAGTCTCTCAGTGCAATCAAACTAGAACTCAGGATCAAGAAATTCAATCAAGCCAGGCGTGGTGGCTCACGCCTGTAATCCCAGCACTTTGGGAGGCCGAAGCGGGCGGATCACGAGGTCAGGAGATTGATACCATCCTAGCTAACATGGTGAAACTCCGTCTCTACTAAAAATACAAAAAATTAGCCAGAAGTGGTAGCAGGCGCCCGTGGTCCCAGCTACTCGGGAGGCTGAGAGGCGGGAGAATGGCGTGAACCTGGGAGGCAGAGGTTTCAGTGAGCTGAGATTGCACCACTGCACTCCAGCCTGGGCGACAGAGTGAGACTCCGTCTCAAATAATAATAATAATAATAATAATAATAAATTAATTAATTAATCAAAACCATACAATTTCATCGAAATTGAACAACCTGTTCCTGAAAGACTCCTGGGTAAATTATGAAACTATGGCAGAAATCAAGAAGTTATTTGAAACCAATGAGAACAAAAAGACAACGTACCAGAATCTCTGGGACACAGCTAAAGCAGTGTTAAGAGGGAAATTTACAGCACTTAAACCCCACATCAGAAAGCTAGAAAGATCTCAAATCAATACCGTAACATCACAATTAAAAGAGCTAAAGAAGCAAGAGCAAACTAATCCAAAAAGCTAGCAGAAAACAAGAAATAACTAAGATCAGAGAAGAATTGAAGGAGATAGGCACACGAAAAACCCTCCAAAACAAACAAACAAAAATCAATGAATCCAGGAGATGGTTTTTGAAAAAATTAACAAAATAGGTAGACTGCTAGCTAGACTAATAAAGAAGAGAGAGAAGAATCAAATAGACACAATGAAAAATGATAAAGGGGATAAAAATGATAAAGGGGATATCACCATTGACATCACAAAAATACAAACTGCCATCAGAGAATACTATAAATAGTTCTACATAAATAAACTAGAAAATCTAGAAGAAATGGATAAATCCCTGGACGCATACACCCTACCAAGACTAAACCAGGAAGAAGTCGAATCCCTGAATAAACCAATAGCAAGCTCCGAAATTGAGGCAGTAATTAATAGCCTACCAACCAAAAAATGCCCAGGACCAGATGGATTCACAGCTGAATTCTACCAGAAATACAAAGAGTAGCTGGTACCATTCCTTCTGAAACTATTCCAAACAATTGAAAAGGAGGGACTCCTCCCTAACTCATTTTATGAGGCCAGCATCATACTGATACCAAAACTGGGAAGAGACACACACAAAAAAAGAAAACTTCAGACCAATATCCCTGATGAGCATCGATGTGAAAATCCTCAATAAGATACTGGCAAACCAAATCCAGCAGCAGAGCAAAACACATATCCACCATGATTAAGTCAGCTTCACCCCTGGGATCCAAGGTTGCTTCAAAATATGCAAATCAATAAACAATCTGTCACATGAACAGAACCAAAGACAAAAACCACCTGATTATCTCAACAGATGCAGAAAAGGCCTTTGATAAAATTCAATATCCCTTCATGTTAAAAATTCTCAATAAACTAGGTATTGATGGAATATAACTCAAAATAATAAGAGCTACTTATGACAAACCCACAGTCAATATCGCACTGAATGGGCAAAAGCTGGAAGCATTTCCATTGAAAACCAGTATAAGACAAGGATGCCCTCTCTCATCACTCCTATTCAACACAGTATTGGAAGTTCTGGCCAATTCAAATAGGAAGAGAGGAAATCAAGTTGTCTCTGTTTACAGATGACATAATTTTATATTCAGAAAACCCCACCATCTCAGCCCAAAAACTTCTTGAACTGAGAGGTAACATCAGTAAAGTCTCAGGATACAAAACCAATGTGCAAAAATCACAAGCATTCCTGTACACCAACAATAGACAAGCAGAGAGCCAAATCATGAATGAACTCCCACTATCACTACAAAGAGAATAAAATGCCTAGGAATACAGCTAACAAGGCATGTGAAGGATCTCTTCAAAGAGAACTACAAACCACTGCTCAAGGAAATGAGAGAGGACACAAACAAATGGAAAAACATTCCATCCTCATGGATAGGAAGAATCAATATTGTGAAAATGGCCATACTGCCCAAAGAAAGTCATAGATTCAATGCTATTCCCATTAAACTACCATTGACATTCTTCACAGTATTAGAAAAAAAGTATTTTAAATTTCATATGGAATCAAAGAAGACCCCATATAGCCAAGACAATCCTAAACAAAAAGAACAAAGCTGAAAATACTACTAAAAATGTATTTATTTTTAGTACATACTACCTGATTTCAAACTATACTACAAAGCTACAATAACCAAAATGGCATGGTACTGGTACCAAAGCAGGCATATAGACCAATGGAGCAGAACCTTAGAAATAACACCACACATCTACAACCACCTGATCTTCAACAAACATGACAAAAACAAGCAATAGGGAAAGAATCTCCTACTCAGTAAATTGTGCTGGGAAAACTGGCTAGCTATACGCAGAAAACTGAAACTGGACCCCTTCCTTACACCTTATACAAAAATTAACTCAAGGTGGATTAAAGACTAAAATGTAAAACCCAAAACCATAAAAACCCTAGAAGAAAACCTAGGCAATACCATCCAGGACACAGGCATGGGCGTAGACTTCATGACTAAAATGCCAAAAGCAACTGCAACAAAAGTCAAAATTGACAGATATGATCTAATTTTAAACTAAAGCTCTTCTGCACAGCAAAAGAAATTAGTATCAGAGTGAAGAGGCAACCTACAGATGGGAGAAAATTTTTGCAATCTATTCATCTGACAAAGATCTAATGTCCAAAATTTACAAAGAACTTAAACATATTTACAAGAAAAAACTAAATAACTCCATCAAAAAGTGGCTAAAGGATATGAACAGATACTTCTCAGAAGAAAACATTTATGCAGCCAACAAACATGAATAAAAGCTCAACATCACTGATCATCAGAGAAATGCAAATCAAAACCACAATGAGATACCATCTCATGCCAGTCAGAACGGCAATTATTAAAAAGTCAGGAAACAACAGATGCTGGCGGGGCTGTGAAGAAATAGGAATGCTTTTTACATTGTTGGTGGGAATGTAAATTACTTCAACCTTTATGGAAGACAGTATGGCAATTCCTCAAGGATCTAGAATCAGAAATACCATTTGACCCAGCAATTCCATTACTGCATACATACCTAAAGGAATATAAATCATTCTCCTATAAAGATACATGCACATGTATGTTTATTGCAGCACTATTTATAACAGCAAAGACATGGAACGAACCCAAATGCCCCTCAATGATAGACAGGATAAAGAAAATGTGGTACATATACACTATGGAATACTATGCAGCCATAAAAAGGAATGAGATCATGTCCTTTGCAGGGATAGATGAAGCTGGAAGCCATGATCCTCAGCGAACTAATGCAGGAACAGAAAACCAAACATCTCATGTTCTCACTTGTAAGTGGGAGTTGAGCAATGAGAACACATGGACACAGAGAGGGGCCCTGTTGGGGGGTCGGGGGTGAGTGGAAGGAATTTACAGGATGGGTCAATAGGTACAGCAAACCACCATGGCACACGCATACCTATGTAACAAACCTGCACATTCTGCACATGCATCCTGTTTGGTTGGTTGGTCTTTTTTTTTTTGGTTTTTTTGTTTTGTTTTTTGTTTTTTTGACAAGAGAAAGCGGAGGGGACGGGAGGGGAGGGAGAGGGAAAGAGAAAGAAAGAAGCAATTAATACAAAACAGTTACAGAAAAACTCCCTACAGTTAACATCATACTTAATGATAAGAAACTAGATACTTCCCCACTAAAACCAGGAACAAGACAAATGTCTTCTTGCATCACTCCTATTCAACATCATACTAAAAGTTCTAGTTAATGCAGTAAGATAAAAAGTGAAAATAAAAGATATGTATATATAGAGAGAGAGAGAAGAAAAAAACAAAATTTTGTTCACAGATGATATGCCTGTCTTTGTAGAAAAATCTCAGAATCAGCAAGAAAATCTAAAGGAACTAATAAGCAAGTAGAACAAGGCTGCAGGATTCAAGGTTAATATGATAACCTCTCTCCTACATACCAGCAACTAGAACAACTGGAATTGGAACAACTGGAATTGGAACAACTGGAATTGGAACAACTGGAATTGGAACAACTGGAATTGGAACAACTGGAATTGGAACAACTGGAATTTGGGAAACAAAATTACCACTGACAACAGTAAAAGGTATTTTTGTTAGGCATAAGCCTAACTAAATATGCACAGGCTTTATTTGTGTTAAACTACAAAACTCTGATGAAAGAAATCAATGATCTAAACAGATAGATATTCCATGTTCATGGTTTAGAAGATTTAATACTGTTAAGATGTAATTCCTCCCAATTTGATCTACAGATTCAATGCAATCCCAATAGAAATCCCACACACTATTTTGTAAATATTGGTAACTGATTCTAAAGTTGATACAAAAATGTCAAGATACAGACAAGCCAACACAATACCGGAGAAGCAGAACAAAGTTGGAGGACTCACACTTTGCCATTTCAAGACTTGCTACAAAGCTACAGTAATCAAGACAGTGTTGTGATACTGGCAATAGATCAGATATGTAAGTCAATACTTACTAAATACTTACCGTTGACAAAAAGCAAAGGTAGTTCAGTGGAAAAGGATAATTTTTTCAACAAATAGTGTTAAACCACTAGACATCCATATGCAAAGAAATGAACCCAGACACAGACCTTACATCTTTCACAAAAAGTAATTCGAAATGGCTCATAAACCTGCATGTAAAACACAAAACTATAAAACTTCTACAACACTGGCCAGGCGCAGTGGCTCATGCCTGTAATCCCAGCACTTTAGGAGGCCGAGTCGGGAGGATCACCTGAGGTCAGGCATTCAAGACCTGCCTGACCAATATGATGAAACCGTCTCTACAAAAAACACAAAAATTAGCCGGGCATGGTGGCATGCGCTGAGACTCAGGAGGCTGAGACAGGAGAATCGCTTGAACCCGGGAGGTGGAGGTTGCAGTAAGCCGAGATCGCACCATTGCACTCCAGCCTGGGCAACAAGAGCAAAACTCTATCTCAAAAATATATATATATATATATTCTACAACATAACGTAGGAGAAGGCCTAGATGACTTTGAGTATGGCGATGACTCTGTAGAGATAACACCAAAAGCACAACCTGTGGGGAAAATTTGATATTGGAATTTATTTTAAAACTTTTGCTCTGCAAAGGACACTTGAGTACCAAAGTACCAAAAGACAAGCCACTGACTGAGAGAAAGTACTTGCAAAACACGTCTGATAAAGGACTTATATCCAAAACATACGAAGAATGCTTAAAGCTCAACAATAAGAAAACAAATGACCCAATTAAAAATAGGCAAAAAAGTCTGAATAGATATCTCACCACAGAAGATATATAGATGACAAGTAATGTATGAAATGTTTTGCAACCACCCTGGCCAACATGGCGAAACCCTGTTTGCACTAAAAATACAAAACTCAGCTGGGCGTGGTGGCACACATGCCTGTAATCCCAGTTACTTGGGAGGCTGAAGCAGGAGAATCGCTTGAACCAGGGAGGCGGAGGTTGCAGTGAGCCTAGATTGTGCCACTACACTCCAGCCTGGACGACAGACCAGACTCTGACTCAAATTAAAAAAAAAAAAAAAATATATATATATATATATATATATATATATATATATATATATATATATATATATATATAAAATGTCCAACATCTTTTGTTACTAGGAAATTGCAAATTAAAACAAGATACCATTATATACTTCAGAGAATGGCTAAAATCCAAGAAACTGATGACACCAGTTGTGAGGATGTGTAGCAACAGGGACTCATGCGTTGCTGAGGGTAATACAAAATGCACAGCCACCTAGAAGATCATTTGATAGTTTTGTACAAAACTAAACACAGCCTTATCGTATGATCCCTGCAATCACGTGCCTAGGTATTTACCCAACTGATGTAAAAACATTTGTCTACAGAAAAACCTGCATATGAATGTTTATGGAAGCTTTATTCATAATTACCTAAAACTGGATGCAACCAAGATGTCCTTCAATAGGTGAATGGATAACCAAACTGTGGTTAGATCCATTCAGTAGAGTATTATCCTGTGATTAAAAAAAAAAAAAATCTATCAAGCCATGACTTTTCACACACAGGAAACTTAAAAGCATATTGTTAAGGGACAGACGCCCTCCTAAGAAAGCTACATACTGTATGATTCCACTTATTCGAAAAAGGAAAAGGTAAAACTATAGCAAGAGTAGAAAGACAGGTGGTTGCTAGAGGGAAAAAGTTAAATTAGTCAAACCTCAGGGAATTTTAGGGCAATGAAAACTATTCTGTATAATATTGTGACTGGGGATGCATGACACTGTGTTTGTCAAAACCCACAGAACTTTACAGGACAAAGAGTAAACCCTAATGTTTGCAAGTTTTAAAAATAAACCCTTTAGGAGGTCAGGGGGACCCCTGGATTTAATGCAGGACGTGACCCAGCAACCTGACTATACTACACATGTATGAAACAGCCTCAGTGCGAGGAGTGAGGGAAATAGGGGACAGCCCTAAGTAACTGTGGAAATAAGTGGAGTCTGTGGAAAGGAAGGCAAAGAACCATACACAAGTACAGGACTCCATGGGCCACAGGTTAACAACCCTGAAACTACTTCGCATGCACAGATGGTCCCCGCCTAACAATGGTTCCACTTACGGTTTTTTTTGGCTTTACAATGGTATGAAAGCCATACACATTCGGTAGAAACCATCCTTTGAATTTTGAACTTTCACCTTTTCCCAGGCTAGTGGTGCAAGGCACGGCACTCTCTCGTGATGCTGGGCAGCAGCTGTGAGCTGCAGGTTCCAGTAAGCCCCGTGATCACAAAGATAAACAACCGGTACTGTGCTCTACAGTGCACTGTATTCAATATATTACATGAGATATTCACACTTTGTTATCAAATATGCTTTGTGTTAGAAGACTTTGCCTAACTGTAAGCTCATGTTAAGTGTTCTGAGAACGTTTAAGGTGGGTGAGGCTAAGCTACAATGTTTGGAGGGTCAGGTGTATTCCACGCATTTTTTACTATGATATTTTCAACCTAGGATGAGTTTATTGGCATGTAACCCCATTATAAGCTAAGGAGCATCGGTATATTGTAAATGAACCCTTAAGAAAAGGGATGGCAGAGCGTGAGAGCCAGGTTTCTCACTTGTGCAGGAGGAGCTTACAGACAGGCAAGGGAAAGAGGCAAGAATGATCCAGATGGTAATGAACTAGAGTCAGAGACAGGTGTGAACTCAGGTTCAGCTCACTATAGATACAAAGGGTTACTGTGATGGTTAATTGTAGGTGTCAACCTGACTAGGCTGAGAGATACCCCAGTCACTGGTAAAGCATTATTTCTGGGGATATCTGTGAGGGTGTTTCCAAAAGAGACAAGCATTTGAATCCGTGGACTAAGTATAGAAGATCCAGTCTCCCTGTGGGCAGGCACTATCCAACTGGCTGAGGGCTGAGACAGGGAAAAAAAGGCAGAGAAAGATATATATCCTAGAGGTTCTGTGTCCCTGGAGAATCCTAATACAGTTGCATGGAGAAATATCTATAGAGATGCATATATACAAAAGTAAACTCACACAGATGTATTTCCTTGCTCTGTCAGGAAAAAAAATTCCTTGCCCTCTGAGAGGGTCTAGAAGCAATGAGCACATGTAGGGTGCAGATTTGGTTTCTACTTCCATGCTCCAATAAAAGGAACCAGGGCTCCTTGGAGACATGGCTGCTTCTGGAACTGGAGCAGGAAATATACAAGATGAGCCTGGAACCATTTACAGTGTCAGAAAGTAAGGAATGCTAACCACACACAATCCACAGTATGAAAAGTGGGGGAAGTAACTTTACATTGAAGAAACCTGACAAGTACTACCTCAGCCAGGTGACTGACGACAGCATCCATAAAGATAAGTCATGTTGACAGAAGGTACCCTTGAGCCTGGCATGATAGCAGGTGCCTGTAGTCCTAGCTACTCAGCAGGCTGAGGTGGGAGGATGACCTGAGCCAAAAGTTTGAGGTTGTAGTGAGCTATGATCATCACTGCATTTCCAGCTTGGGCGAGACAGCAAGGCTCTGTCTCAAAAAATAAAACAAGAGAAAGAAAAAGAGGGGAGGGGAGAATGTCCCCTCGGTATGAATTGATGAGAATGGCACTTTATCTCTGTGGTCTTCGTCTCCCGAAGCCAATCACCCTCATCTACCACGAGAAAAACATCAGATAAATCCCAACTGAGGGACGTTCTACAAAACACAGCACCAGCATTTTCTCAAAACTGTGAAGGTCATTCAAAACAGGGAAAGTCTGAGAAACTGTCCCCGCCACGTTGACAACTAAATGTAATGTGATGTCCTGAATGGAATCCTGGAACACAAGACGAGGGAAATCTGAATAAGACACGGACTCTGGTTAATAATAATTGTATTCATTTTCTACCACTGCCATAACAAGCTACCACAACCATAATAGCTTCAAACAAAACAAATGTATGAGTCTGATACAGAACGCACTGAGCTAGGGTCGAGGTGGTGACAGGTGCAAGTCTCCGTCTGCTTGCCCTTTCCAGCTTCTGAGACCCACAACTTTACTTGGCTCAGGGCCCCTTGCTCCATCTCCAAGACCAGCAACATCAGGCCAAGTTCTTCCCACGCTACCAACTCTTTGGTCCTCTCTTCGGATCCCCTCATCCAGTTACAAGAACCCTTGCGATCACATTGGCGCCCCACCCCGCTGCCCACCATTACTCCAGGATAATCTCCCCTTTTTAAGGTCAGCTGATTAGCAACCTTAATTCCATCTACTAGCTTAATGCTCCCTTGTCACAGGGGGCCTAACATTCACAGGATGGAGACTTTATTCAGCCTACCACAATAATGTAACAATATCAGTTCATTAATTGTAACAAATATACCATACCAATACAAGTTGTCAATAGCACAGAAGCCAAAACCAGGTATGGGGTATACCAGAACCCTCTGTACTATCCTCACGATTTTTCTGCAAATCTAAAACTGTTCTAAAAAATAAAGTTGATTTCTTTAAAAATTGTCAAGGAAACTCAAGCCAATCAGTGCCCACCTGCAGAGAAGTGGGGCAGAGTAACCCCCCACATCTGTGCAAATGCAAACTGCCACCATAGGAACCCAAGGTTGGGGCGGTGGAGACGCATGAAACCAGGGGGTAAACTAGAGCACTAAGGGTGGAACCACCCACGGTACCAAGGACCAGCACCATAGAGGAGATGCAAAGCTGGGAGGCAGGGCAGTGAGAGGCCCTGGCACAACTCTGCAGACAAGGGGAAGACAGGGGTGAGAAAAGAAAACTCAGAAAGAAAGGATTACCCGTTAAGTTTTTGCTGGATGGGCAAACAAAAAAAAGGTTAACATGGCAAAGAATGCCTTCAACATTATCAGAAATTTGGATAACATGTCTGCAAATTTCAAACGGGTCAAAGACAAAAATATATACATATATACACATAGAGAAAGCAACTATGTGGCAAAATGTTAATGCATGCTCCCACAACAGGGTACAGCCCTACTTAGTCTGTCCTTTTATAAGGAAGCTGAAGGTAACTCACAAGGAGGACTCTGGGCAATACTTATGAGCAGGGTCATTACAAAAAAAAAAATACTGCTGTCCTTCCTACCCCACGTGCATGTTTTCTCATCTGATCCTCCCACCACCTTTCTGCCAATGGGATGAGGCAGCTGAGGCCCTGAGCACTGAGAGATGATGCCGGGCCTCCCCTGCCCTGGCTTCAGAGCCCACTGGGTGAGGACTGGTTAGAGACAGGCAATCACTTATTTTTAGAACTACTACATCATCTACAAACCTCGTTCTATCTACATTCAGACTGACTTTCCCTCCACAAACCTGAACCGGCAAATTCTCTGCTGCATCTCCAGGAACGAGGCCCCACTCAAGGGCTGCGGGGCCACTGCCTCGTGCATCCTGCTTTCCCTTCCGCAGCAGTTCCATATGGCTTGTCTGGCGCTACAGGAAAATCCTCCTGGCGTCTCCGCGAGCACAACACTCCTATTTTTAGGCTCTTAGAATAACAACTCTGGCTGAGATAGATGTCGAGTGACAAGTTTTATAATTAGGGCCCAAATAGAGGCCTACTAATAATTTGCTTCTAAGCAATAGTACAGCAATTCTTTCATTCTGGCTGGATCTGATGCACAGGGATGGTACTAAGTCTGAGACGAAATGACAGCTACTGATTCAGGGCAAACAGGGGTACTCAGAGAAGCCTTCCCATGGCTTAATGGTTTTTATAACTACTGTGTTGGGCCTTGTGCTAACCACAGGCAGTGGTGGCCGAGTGCTCTGCTCTTACCAATAATAGCACCATAGCATAATAAAACCCATTCTTAAAAAAACAGTAACACCCTTCCCTCTTCCCCGCCCCACTCCCACCCACATTAAAGTATGCCTTCCCTAACAGCTTTGGGCCCAGAAGAAGTACATCTGAGCAGCTCAATGATGGAAAACGTTATTCCTGGAGTAATAGAAGGACTTCTTACTATACACAAGCCATTAAACTGTGACAGCACCTTCACAGTGCACCACAAGCCACTGTGGGGAAACCATCTGCACTAGATAGCTGTCTTCATGCTAGGGCTGTTTGCTTTGGCTGCTGTCACTGTTTTTGAGGGTTGGAGAGAAAAGCAAATAAAGAACCAGAACAGGCCGGACGCAGTGGATCACGTCTGTAATCCCAGTACTTTGGGAGGCCGAGGCAGGTGGATCACCTGAAGTCAGAAATTCAACACCAGCCTGGCCAATACGGTAAAACCCCATCTCTACTAAAAATACAAAAAAAATTAGCCAGGCGTGGTGGTACACACCTGTAATCCTGGCTACTTGGGAAGCTGAGGTAGGAGAATCACTTGAACCCAGGAGGTGGAGGTTGCAGTGAGCCAAGATCACACCACTGCACTCCAACCTGGGCAACCAACAAGGGCGAAACTCCATCTCAAAAAAAAAAAAAAAAGAACCAGAACAAAGGGAAAACTTTTATTCATGAAAAGTCACAAATAACCAAAAAAGACCATATGACGTCCTTTCTAAGGACTAGTAAAAAGAAAAGAAAAATGCTGGGGAAATTTGCATTGTCGACATGAGAAATCTACCTATTCAAAGTAAAATTAATAATCCAAATTACCCAACTTTTGAATTTTGTTTTTACAAAGCATTTTATAATTCAGTATCACTCTTAATGAGAACTCTTATGATCCCCACAAATTCCCACTAAACCAAGAAACGACTGCTATTTTCAGGGAGTGCAGCAGAGCAGCGGGCAAAGCCGCAGGGCAACCATACCATGCAGGATGCTCCAGCAGTGGCAACCTGACGAGCTCATTGTTTATAACTAAACAGACACCATGGGTGGTCCTGTGCCCATCACGGCTGGTGGAACAAGCCTGCCGAATCCACAACACGAATGCCTAAGTGTGTGCGCGAGTGCAGGTCCGGAGGAGCATTTCAAGGGTACTGCAAGGGAAGGATGCTGGCCCTCATTCTTAAGAGCAGAACGAGCAGTCACCTGCACATGGTGCCCCCAGATACGTGGGAATGACGACATCCACACAAGGGTCCTTTGCTTTCTCAGGAAACCAAGAGAGAACAATGGGTGTGGCTGCTAGCCTCAGGTGTCCAGGGCGAGTTACGTTGCCTGGACTGACTGTCTGATTCACACTGAATTAAAGGAGGGAGAAATTGGTTTGAGTCTTCATTCAGAACCTGAAAATTATTGGGTGCAGAGAGTCAGTTTTGCAGGATGAAAAGAATCCCGAAGATGTCTGGTGGTGACGGTGGCACAACAATGCAAATGCACACAATGCCACCAAAGTGTACATTTAACAATCGTTACAATGGTCAAATGTTGTGTACTTGACCACAGTTTTTTGTTTTGTTTTGTTTAAAAAAAAAAAAAACCTGTGAAATTCTAGTGGTCAGAGATTTCTGCAGTTGGGCTTCTAATGTAAATAGAAAAACAACTTTTCCTAACCTCATCCCCCAAGCAATGAATCCTAAATCCATCTGAACATACATGTGCTCTGGGTCCTCACTGCTCACCCCTGACACAGTCTTCCAGCTGCTCCATAAATAACGCCTGGATGGGGACCAAGTCATCTGCTTTGCCTCAGACCGAACGTAGGGGTCCTGTTGTATTGGGCCTCCAAGCAGGGTGATATCATGCTCAAACACATGACAGCAAGAATCCTTAGCAACACAGCAGCCAGTTCCAAACCCAGTCACTGCTGTGTCTTTCTCACACTTGTTGCTGTGGCTTTAAAGAATACAGTTCTGTGAAAACTCCCCAGGCACATCTATCCACTTGGCCATCCATTGATCTAAGGTGGTCTCCCGCCATGATGGTTCTGAAGAGCAATTAGATTCCATTTCTCGTTGTGAACAGATGGTTCAAGTCTATAAAATGAAAGGCTAGGGCCATAATGGGAGAAGGAAAATCAAGATGTCACAAAAAGCTTGGCTTTCAGATCTGATACAGTCTTCAAATGAAACGCCAGGTGCCAGAAACATCAGGGTTAGACTGGAACAGCCTGTTCCACCTCCGCTGCCAAATGCAGGACAATCCAGGATTACCCATAGCTCTTCCCTGGACACTGAGGTGCCACTCTCAGTCTCCCAGAGGCCATGAATGGAGGCGTGACTGCTCAGGGTACTGGCCACTCATGGTCCTGACAGTTCCAACCTTGTGTAACCCACCCTTACCTTTCTGTTGGGCTCTTTGCAGACAAGCCCATTTTAATCCCAAACCTTCCTCCCTTAGAGACCAGTGGCCCCTAACGCAAGAAGACTAGAACAATATGACACTATGTTGTTATATTGTGTCACAGGCAGCACTCTCTTGCCAGTTTCTGTTATGTCAAGAGAACCCTTGCTGAAACATTTCTGACTACTTCTCCATTTCATTGAGACAGTATCTGCCTTGGGTCAAGTACTTTAACAGCCCAGTGAGCTCTGATACCCGTGCAGACTGTAACACAAGACTTCCCATTTGAGTCTGAATAACGTATCACTTTCGACACCCCATTTTAACAAGCCCAACAGGTATTACCTGTACTCCCAAAATCACATCAACAGAACCAGTTATAAAGAATATTTTTTCCAAAAACCCACCCTAATAAAGTCTAATCTCAATTTGTCCTCCTAAAAGCAATTTTTCCCGGATTCCAAAATTAATCCATTTTTATTAAAGAATTTTGGAAAACATATAAAACCACAAAGAAGAAAACTAAGCTTAATAGCTCATCTTGCCACTCAGCAATAACCAACTGGTATGTGTCCTTCTAGCCTCTTTCCCTACTAGCCATAAATTTAGACAATTCAGTTCCCACACAGGATACTCAGAATTGGAAGTAAAAAAAAAAAAAAAAAAAAAAAAATCAACAAAACACAAACAAGACTGAACATGAAATACTAAGATTTCTTGTTTCATGCTCAGAGACAGTTGCAGAAAGGCTGTTAAACTCGTTCAGTGAGACTCACAGCCCATGATGCACAAATCAGTTTCCCAGCCAGATTTAATCACAAATACCGCCTGCTGCCTGACAGCCCTGTATGCTGTTCCAGGCACAATTCTGCCTCCACCTTGCAAACCACACTCTTGTTTAATGGCCCTGTACATAATAAAAGGCAGGAAATGGAGCTTGAAGGCACTCATGGATCAGAGAAAAACCTATAAATAAGACAAGGCCAGAGTGCCTCCTTTGCAAAATGGAAATCAATAGGAGAGGCAAAGGGGTCACTGAAGGAAGACAACTCCATAAGCTCAAGATCAAAATAAAAAACGGTGCTCCGCAGTGGATTCCGGCTCCTCCCGTGGAAAAGAGCTCCCTAGGGAGCCTGTAAAACTGCAAACAAATCTTGAAAAGGAACGAGTCTGCCTGCTTCATCAGGCTCACCAAGCTACATGCATTTCAAGACAGCAACTCTCGTGCAATTCCTAAAACAAACAACTATCGAACACCCACTATGTGCTCAGGACACTCTAGTTGATTAATCCTCCCCTGGGGGAAGGATGAATCATTTGCAAACTGCAGCCAGTGAGGCCACAGTGGGTTCCATTCATCTTGAAAGTGTGCAGGTATACCAAAAGCAGTCAGGCTTAGCACAAAAGTGTTTGGCACGACTGTTTCCAACACCCTTTACAACCTTTGCTGTAAAGCTCATACTTAATTGATTTTTATGTCAACATTTCTATCTTTAACAACAGAGGCATAAAATACCTATTTTGCTACAACTAAATGTCAGATGTTTACAAACTACAGAAGCTTTCATAAGTGCACATATAAGGGGGTACAAGGGTAAGGGCTGAGATCCTTCATCTTTCCCAGCACCTGGCATACCTGGTTCCTGCTCTGCCCTCAATAAATATTTGTTTAATTAGCCCTTTCAGTAGAATAAATTCAAAGAACCCAGTTGTTTAAACTCACAGGAAACTTTTTCCGTATGCTCCAAGTACCTGGAATTTTGTTCACTGTGGATTCTGATCTTGAAATCCGATGACTCAAAGCCTGCCATACGCCACTCTCTTTCCAGTTACATGGTTCTGTTACAGTACCCTACTAATCTCATCCTGGACTGGGCAGAAGATACTGTGTCAGTAACTAAATTTCTATCAGGGACTAAACAGTTTTTGTTTTTACTTTGTTCTGGTTTTAAAAAGGACTTAGTGCAGACATTTCAGCAGGTACTAAAAGTGCACTCTCAGACATTGTCTTCTCTTCTGTAGGGTCAGACATATGGGAATTTAAACACTAATTCTAAAAAGCAGAGAAAGTAGGAGAGTAGGGCAAGCTAGAGGTAAGGAAGGCAAACACTCAGAACAGGGGTCCCACCCCATGGAAATAAGGAAGTCAGTTGGCCCCACGGTCCCTGGTCTGACTTCCCCATACAGTGACAATACATAGAGCTAGTCTGTAAAACACTGCCAACTGGGCTGTTTCACAGAACCTGTCGCTTTCTCCAGCTACCAAGAAAGCTTTGGATCGGGTCTCAGCCACGTGTGGATCCCGACAGTATCCAAGGTAGAGACAAGGAAGAAAGGGAAGAGTAAGGATTAAATGACAGCTCACTCTGTCTCTAAGGCTATCACACATTATGACAGACGGCGGTCACCCAATCTATCTTTAGAAGATCTGTCCTTTTGACCCCAAGATGCATCTCCACCAACATCCACAAACAGATAACCTGTGGGAAAAACAGACATGGAGCCAGTCATTAGAAAAAACAAACGAAATTAAAATTTAATAAGATGGAGTGGAGGAGCCTTAGCGGGAGCAATTTACTTCCTCAGACTCATGGACGTCTCTTTATTAGGAGGAGTTTTCTACTGGGAATTCTGATCTTGAAATCTGATTGTTCAATGCCTTCCATTTAGGGGAAGTTGCAGCCTTCAAGATTCTGAATCTCGGCCAGGAGCAGTGGCTCATGCCTGTAATCCCAGCACTTTGGGAGGCTGAGGCGGGTGGATCTTTGAGGCCAGGAGTTCAAGACCAGCCTGGCCAACACACTGAAACTCCGTCTCTACTAAAAATGTAGAAATTAGCTGGGGGTGGTAGTCCATGCCTATAATTCCAGCTACTTGGGAGGCCGAGGCACAAGAATTGCTTGAACCCATGAGGCAGAGGATGCAATGAGCCGAGATTATACCACTGCACCCCAGACCCTGGGTGACAAAGCAAGACCCTCAGAGAAAAAAAAAAAAGATTCTGGATCCTTGAGACAAACCAGTACACAGTACTTGTTCGCAAAATGCTCTGACGTTTATTCTGCAGGAACAGGAACAGTGGTGGTGATAGAACTGGGCCATCACCACCAGGACCCCGGACATTCCATGACCTGGATCTCACGCACACGCCAGTGAGGCCAGCCACCAGGAGAGACGGGGCAAGTCTTCATCAGGTAAGACCAACAACATAAAAGGATTCCAGGAGACCAGCAGCATTTGGCAGGGTGCTGATTATTACCAAAGCTCTAGAAACCTCCTCTTGATTCCATTTAAAATATGCTTAAGTTGCTATAGCTATCAGAATGGAAACAAAAATGAATATAAGAAAAATCTCCACAAATCTTACCCTCTTCAACAAATCAGACCAACTTCATGTTTCCAAGTTTCCTTCTCGTAACGGGTGAGGAGGCAGGGAAGTACTATCTTAGTATTTGACTGGTTGCACTCAGATGTGTAATGTCCACAAGGGCCCTGAGAATGCCCAAAAGACATATGGACTCCAGTCCAAGGAAGTCACAAAAGAACGTATGTTTGGTCTAACCTACAGAAGTTGTACACTGCTCTAGAGTCACAATCCTCATTCTGCTCTGTATCAGCTGTGTGGCTTGGGTAAGCAGCCTCACCTCTCTCAGTCTGTTTCCTTGTGGGTCCAACGGGGACCATCCCCACCACATTGGTCTGCGTGGAGATTAAACAAGCAGGTGCAAAGTCCTTGGGCCCACTTGCCTCTTACAGGCTGAATTTTGGAAGGTGCCAACTCGCCCCTTCCAAAAAAGATAGTTGAAATCCTAATCCCCCATACCTCAGAATGTTACCTTATTTTAAAATAGGGCCACATTGCAGGTGTGATGTCAGCTAATATTAATTAAAAGAAGTGAATTTTTTTTTTTGAGACAGTCTCCCTCTGTCCCCCAGGCTGGAGTACAGTGATGCAATCTCAGCTCACTGCAGCTTCTGCCTCCTGGACTCAAGCAATTCTCCCTGCCTCAGCCTCCCCAGCAGCTGGGATTACAGGCGCACACCACCATGCCCAACTAATTTTTGTATCTGTAGTAGAGATGGAGTTTTGCCATGTTGGCTAGGCTGGTCTCAAACTCCTGGTCTCAAGTGATCCACCTGCCTCAGCCTCCCAAAGTGCTGAAATTACAGATGTGCGCCACCACGCCCAGCCGAGAAGTGAAATTTAATGTTATTTAAGATGAGGTCATACTGGAGGAGGCAGGCCTTTAATCCAATGTGATTGGTGTTGTCACAAGCAGCCACTGAAGACACAGACACACGGGGAGAGCACTATGTGATGACCGAGGCAGGGATGGAGCCATGCAGCTGTGAGGAACCCCAAAGCATGCCAGTCAACCCCCAGAGCCCCGGGAAAGGCAAGGAAGAACTCCCCTACATGTTTCAGAGGGAGCATGGTGGACAAGCTGACTTTGGACTTCTGGACACCAGAACTGTGGTTCTGTTGTTTTAAGCCACCTAGTTGGGGAATCAGCCCTCAGAAACTGAGACAATGCCCAACTCAGGGCCTGGCTCTTTTCCACACAGAGAGTGAGAGAGCTTTAAATATACAATGTGATGGCTCTCCAAAGCCTCCCACAATAGACTGACCATCTCACCCAGCCCATCTTTCTGGACCCAAAGTGGATTTCATAACCAATTTCTATTTACTAGCCATTAACGTTGCTATTTACTTTACCTATTGCCCTGATCTGTCAATAATCTGAGTCCAATAAAGGGCAGATTCAGCTGGGAGGCACCCATATGTTCAAAGCCTATGACAGTTGGTTAGGTGGCAGAACTTTTTTTTTTTTTTTTTTTTGAGACAGAGTCTCACTCTGTCGCCCAGGCTGGAGTGCAGTGGCGCCATCTTGGCTCCCTGCGAGCTCTGCCTCCTGGGTTCATGCCATTCTCCTGCCTCAGCCTCCCGAGTAGCTGGGATTACAGGTGCCCGTCACCACTCTCGGCTAATTTTTTTTGGATTTTTAGTAGAGACGGGGTTTCACCATGTTAGCTAGGATGGTCTCGATCTCCTGACCTCGTGATCCGCACCCGCCTCAGCCTCCCAAAGTGCTGGGATTACAGGCGTGAGCCACAGTGCCCGGCCCTTTTTTTTTTTTTTTTTTAACCTTTAAAAAGGGTGACCTCCTTCTAATTTCTCCATACGGAAGGGGGTGGGAGGACAGCCTCTTGCAGGGACACTGGAAAGTCTTCTCTCAGTAACTTCCTTCTCCTTGACATGAATACAATGCTGGTTTGCTGAAGTTCCTGAAATAGCAAATGCCACTCTTATCACATTCATCATCAACCACAAAGTCACGAATGAGTGAGGACTGAGCTCCCTTCAACGTGGGGAGGGGAGTGCCTGGCAACACACCCAGACTGCCACTTACCCTAGGCCCTACCTCCAGAGCCCTGGGTTCTAATGGGCCAGGTTGGGGCCTGGATTTCAGCACTTTTTTTTTTTTTCATTTGTATAAATTTTGGGGGTCCAAATGCAATTGTATGTAGTGCTGGAAGTCCTAGCCGGAGCCACTGGGCAAGAGAAAGGAATAAAAGGCATCCAAATTGGAAAACAGCAAGTCCAATTATACCTGTTGGCTGACAATATGATCTTCTATCTAGAAAAGCCTAAAGACTCCAGGTAGCCGGGCGCAGTGGCTCATGCCTGTAATCCCAGCACTTTGGGAGGCCAAGGCGGGTGGATCGTGAGGTCAGGAGATTGAGACCATCCTGGCTAACATGGTGAAACTGCGGCTCTACTAAAAATACAAAAAAATTAGCTGGGCGTGGTGGCGGGCCCCTGTAGTCCCAGCTACTTGGGAGGCTGAGGCAGGAGAATGGCATGAACCCAGGAGGCGGAGCTTGCAGTGAGCACAGATCACGCCACTGCACTCCAGCCTGGGTGACACAGTGAGACGCAGTCTCAAAAAAAAAAAAAAAAAAAAAAAAAGACTCCACCAGGCTGGGCACAGTGGCTCACGCCTGTAATCCTAGCACTCTGAGAGGCCGAGGCCATCAGATTGCTTGAGTCTACGAGTTCAAGACCAGCCCAGGCAACATGGTGAAACCCCGTCTCTACCAAGAACATACAAAAATTAGCTGAGTGTGGTGGCACACGGCCTATGATCCCACCTACCTGAGAGGCTGAGGTGGGAGGGTCACTCAAGCCTGGGAGGCGGAGGTTGAGGCGGAGGTTGTGACCACATCATTACAATCCAGCCTGGATGACAGACTGAGACCCTGTCTCCGCCACCCCACCCCAAAAAAGGACTCCACCAAAAGACTCTCAGATTTGATAAATGAATTCAGTCAAGTTTCAGGCTACAAAGTCATCATACAAAAATCACAGCATTTCTACACACCAATAACAATCTAGCTGAGAATGAAATCAAGAAGGCCTCAGAATTTTTAGGGCTCCTCAGGCAGTTCCCATATGGAGAACCATGGGCAATGCGTGTTTTCCAGTAGCTATTCCACATGAACCTACAACTAAGTCCCCCTGGCCCTCCATGTCTCCCCAACATGAAGCCCCCTCCAGCCAACAGGGGAACAATATGAGTGAGATACAAACCACCCTAGTTACGGATGGCTCCACACTTTACCTGGTACCCACCTCCCTGCTATAAGTGTCCCATCTCTACTCCTTTACTTCCCCTCCCACCAGGCTCAGAAGAGATAAGAACACCTCTGACTCCTTTCCTTCTAGATGTGGTTGCATTAACTCCCTGGATTTCCTTCTAGAGCAGGGGTTCTCAACCTTTGGCTGCAATGCAGAGTCGGCCTGGGCCCCACTCGCGTCTGATGCCATTGGTTTGGGGTGCTGCCTGGGCACGGGCATTGTCACAGGATCCTCCATGACTCACTGTGCAGCCAAGACCAGGACCACTGTTCTAGGATCTTCTCTTGTTCCCTCTTCCCTCAGGCTCTTGACTCTGCCACTGTGTCTGCCCTTAAGCTGCAATTTCACTTCTCTAGTGACTTTCACCTTGAAAACTACAGAGAAGCAGAAGGCACCTGCTGCCCCTTTCTTCTTTATCCACTGCATCCAGCCCCCATCCAGACAATTCTTCTACAGCAGGTCCTTGAAGGGACACCAATCAAATATTCCAGCCTTAGCTCTCTTATCTGCAACATGAAGGTAATAGTCTCTCCTGCTGATAAAAGTGATGAATTTGAAGATGCTCCCTCCACGGAACAGGCCAAATAATCCAAGTGACCTAGGGGCCCAAGAAAGCTAGATCTCCCTCACGCCGTCACCCCAGGTCCATTCTCCACAGTGCAGAGAGGGTCCCCGACTCCACCACCAGCAACACCGAGGTGGGGGTGGCAACAAGGACACTCCATCATTCAAAACCCAGCTCCTCAGACCAGGACAGAGGGCAGCATGAAGACCCCCTTCATAACTTGCCCACAACACGCTGGAGGGTCATCCTGATCCTTCTGCCTCTTTGGCCGCCACTCCCAACTCACACCATCTCTCATGTGCCCGGCTTTCCTGGTGCCCGCCCTTCCTGGTGTCCAACACATCTTAGGCTGCGCTGTGGGTTGCTCCACTGGTTCTCAATCCTGCCTGAGCTCTGGAATCCCCTGGAGAGTTTCTGAAATCCCAATGTCAGAGATGCTAGCGGTCGGTGGTCCGGCCTGGGCTACTGACAGTTCTCCAGGCTCTCACCTGTGCGGCCAAGGGTACGAACAACTGTGTCTATCCTATTATTTGTACAACTAAGCAGGGGCCTTTGTTATCCGATACATTGGCCCGCTAAAATCTGCCTAGGAGAACATAAAGTACAGGCAGGAAAAAGCCAGCCTACGTTTAGGTAGAAACTACCTGTCAGTGTCATTCATCAAATAGCTAAATGCAAAAGGATAGAAGGCCCAGGCAAAGACGTCGATCTCAGTTTCAACCTGGTGGCAGAAACACTGGGTAGGATACAAAGTCCCAGGAAGTTCTGAACAGAGCCAAGGGTCCCATGGGCAGTGACTCATGTCTGGCCTTAACAACAGCTGGCTCACAACCACGGGCTAGGGACATAAGGCCATTCGAGAGAAAGTACTCAGAAGGCACGGCACATGTACACATGCACACTCCCACGCCCAGAAGCACGTCTGAGTGGGGCAATGACACCTGAAAGCTGAGAGCCGATGCCTATACTACAGCTGGATGTGCAGCAATCATTACAGGGTGTCTTTATGTTCTTTTTTTTAAAACTCCTTAGCCCTATTAAATTCAGCTGCCTAGAAATACTGAACTCACAAGCAGCATGATAACATTGAAGAGCCTAACCTAACAGATCCTATGAACGGGCGAACCTCCCTCTTTCCTAAGAAAACATATTACAGTATCTCATATCACTAAAGAGCTCTTTTGAGGAATAGAAAAAAATAAGTCAGAGAAAAAGAATTCCAAAGGACTTTGTTGACAAAACTATAAAGTAATACTCTATTCTACCCTTTATAAGGTTGTTATCAGTTGTGCCTGTTTGAACATGTCATTTCAGTCCCTCCCATCATTAACACGTATCAGACATATGACACGTGCCAGGGACTGCGACAAGCTCCACCCACTCATCGCCTCTGTTTAAAGCCTTGCCACACTAGAGGTGGACACAGTCCTATTCCCAGGGCTCAGGGAGGCTCTGTAGCTGCTACAAGGTCACACAGCAGAGAGTGGGAGAGGGATGGGCACTCACATCCCAGATGCAGTGTCTGGTGACGGCCCGTTTCCTGGTTTAAAGATGGTGCCTTCTAGAGCTGTGTCCCAGGATGGTGAAAGGATCGAGAGCGCTCTCTGAGGTCTCATTTGTAAGGGCACTAATCCCATCTTAAGTGCTCCACCTTCAAGACGTAATCACTTGTCAAAGGCCCCAGCTGCTAATACCATCCTGTCAGTGATTGTTTCAACATATGGATGTGGGAGGGACACAAACATTTAGACCATAGCACAAGGCTATTATTCCAGTAAGTGAAAAGACACAGGACTGATATACAGAGTTCAATTATATAAACAAAATGCAGCCAGGGGCAGTGGCTCATGCCTATAATCCCAGCACTTTGGGAGGCCAAGGCAGGTGGATCACCTGAGGTCAAGAGTTCCAGACCAGCTTGGCCAATATGGTGAAACCCCATCTCTACCAAAAATACAAAAATCAGCCAGGTGTGGTGACAGGCACTTGTAGTCCCAGCTACTTGGAAGGCTGGGGCAAGAGAATCGCTTGAACCCGGGAGGTGGAGGTTGCAGTGGGCTAAGATCACGCCACTGCACTCCAGCCTGGGCATCGCAACGAGACTCCATTTCTTTTCTTTCCCCCCCGCCCCCAAGATGGAGTCTTGCTCTGCCACCAGACTGGAGTGCAATGGCATGATCTCGGCTCACTGCAACCTCTGCTTCCTGGGTTCAAGTGATTCTCCTGCCTCAGCCTCCCAAGAAGCTGGGACTACAGTACAGGCATGCGCCACCACATCCAGCTAATTTTTGTATTTTTTAGTAGAGACGGGGTTTCACTATACTGGCCAGGCTGGTCTCGAACTCCTGACCTCGTGATCCACCCGCCCTGGCCTCCCAAAGTGCTGGGATTATAGACATGAGCCACCATGCCCAGCCAAGACTCCATTTCAAAAAAAAAAAAAGCATGGATAATGCCAGGAAATCAATACAAAAAGGTTAACTGTGGGATTATGAGTTTTTCTTTTTCCTTTATTTTTCCAATTTCCTACAATTGACATTTATTTATAAAATCATGACAGAAAGCATCATTACATTTGTTTTCTCATTTAAATAGCTAGTTCATGACTGAAAACAATCTTTTCAAATAATACTCTATTGATGGTTTTGTTAAGTTTCATTCCCAAGGACAGCCAGTCCTTTTGATAGCGTGGTTGCATAAATGTAATACTGTGCATGAAACCAAAATGAACTCTTCGACTATTTGAGTTTTCAATTAAACGCTGTAAAATAAATTTTTAAACAAAACAGTTCCCCCAAATTTTGAAGACAGATCCACTTGTGTTTTTCAACAGTGTGCAGAGTTCAGAGCAACACCACTGTGAGCCCTTCACATTGGTGTCAAACACTGATCAAGGTGTAAAATGTGCTTTGCCACGGCCGGGAATATAGACTTGTATGGTGATATTTGTTGGAGAAAAAAAATCAGGTCCAGCAGGTGGCACAGCAATGTGATATGGGTATGTAAGCAGCTGCCAATCAAAGGCGAAAGGCATGGCACAGTGTCAAGCCAGCGCCTGTGTTTACCAAAACACGCAGGTAAAAGTATTAGGAATATATACATAAAACAGAGCAGGAAACTGGGCATGGCGGTGCACACCTGTAGTCCAAGCCACTCAGGAGGCTGAGGCAGGAAGGTCACTTGAGCCCAGGAGTTCCAGTCCACAGTGAGCTATGGTCACCACTGCACTCCAGCCTGGGCAACAGTCATCGTGACCAGCCTGGTGGAGTCTTTAGGCTTTTCTAGATAGAAGATCACATTGTCAGCCAACAGGAACACTTGGACTTGCTCTTTTCCAATGTGGATGCCTTTTATTTCTTTCTCTTGCCCGGGTGCTCTGGCAAGGACTTCCAGCAGTATTCAGTGGTTGTATATGGTGCAAATTAGCACTGTGGCTAATTTGCTTAGCGACAGTTCTAGCAGTATTCAGAGTAGGCCACAACCACAAAAATATTGTGGAGCCACTGCCCCAAGATGCAACTTCTCAAGCAGGCTCCAAACCAGTGTGCATGGCTAAGTCGTGTACCTGATCTCACCTGCCCCCGCGACAATCTGTGTAAGCTGTGTTCTTGGGCTGTTTCACCCTGTGATTGAGTCTCACCACTACTCCAAAGACAGAATGTGCTTCCCACACACTGGAACAAATCACCTTAAAGACCAGTATACTGTCACAGATGTAGGTCTACCTTACAAAAAAAAAAAAAAAGAGGAGTCAGTTGTTTGTTTTTTGGGGGCTATATATACTTACAGGTACAGTTTTATGATCAAAGATACAACTCAGGAACAGTCACATGCAGAAAACACATAAAGGTCCGCAGAGTCCCCGACGGGGCATCCCCCTCCTGGCACATCAGCATACTCACCAACCAACCAAGAAGCTACACTAAATCTCGGTGTTTAGAGTAATGAGACTCACCAGAGTTTTATTATGTAGGCACGAGTGATTAAACGTCGGCCATGGGCTTGGTGCTTGGACTCAATCTCCACCCTCTGCTGTGCTGTCCTGTCCCTGGATTCGCTGATAGACAGCTGGTTGTTTAGATTCAGCAAGAGGATCCTGGAGCAAGAACTGAAGCCATAAACCCTCCTGCCAACCAGTGAGCGCTTCCCTCCCACTGCCACTGGATCTCCGACACAAACTCAAGGTCAGAGGCCTCCAGAAACAGCAGAAGAGAGGAGGTGGAGGATTCATTACAATCTCCAACAGAAAAAGAATTCAAACCTCTTCTCTTTCTGTACACACATGTATAAAAAAAGTGTCATCATTACACAGGGCATCTAAGCAGTGGGTGACTAAGACAAGCTCACTTCCTATTTCAAGGCTCTATAATAACTGCTTCAGATTTCCTAAAAATCACTGCTGGAGACAGCTATAAGTAGACAGCTCTATAAGGGTTGCTTGCAGGCTAACCAAGATGAAAACTACCACATTTCTAGTCTCCAAATCCAAAAATGCCAACACTAAAAAACAACACTTCAAATTTGAGAAAAAAACCTGCTGTTAATACAGTACACTCAGCTGGCTGAGAAGATGTGGCAAGGAATCTAAGTAAACCCTCAGCTGAAATGATGAGGTCAGTTAGGGTTATCCCCCAAGAGCAGAGAACATCATCTCTGAAGCCCACCATAAGCCAACCCTGAACTCAGGGACCAGAACAAATGTGACTTTGTTCCCCAAGGGACGCGGTCCCTGTACTGGTACACAGCCCAGGTCTATCAGCTGCCAGAAGTACTTGCAGTTCATTACTTAGGAAGCTGTCGAAAAAATACTACAATCAGAGAGTGATGAAGAGGCTGGGTGGCCAGGAATCCTCTTTCGAAGCATCTGGAGATGTGATAGGGCTTCCTACAACAACAGAATAGGAGGCCAAGTACCCACCAAGTGAGTCAGAGCCCTTACCTTCCCATGTGCCTTAGAAATAAGTTCTTCAACAACCAAACTATCCCACGGATAAACAATCTAAGATCACCAAGGTTCGTGACATGTGTCTGTGAATCCATTTCCTCTGAGCAAATGATATTTTTATGCCTGTTTGAAAAACAAGCAGTCTCCCATGACAAATGGGAGACAAATCATCCAAACAATCAAGCAGCCTCCGGCCACTCCTCCGGCCAACATCACTTCCAGCCAACAAGAGCAGTCTGGCAAAGCAGCACCTACAGAGCCCAGGGGGCAGCCGGGGCCAGGGTTCAGATTCTGACAACACAATCCCACATTCCTGAACCTGCTATTCATAGCCACTCCCTTCTAAGAGTACACAAGAAAAATGGTTAAAAAAAAAAAAAAGAAAATCACATTTTCCAGGTCTGGTGCAGGCAGATATGAATAAAATACTTACAGATTGTATGAAACACTTGCAAAGTCAGGAATCTGAGAAAATGATACACACAGACATTCACTCACACACAGACACACACAGGCCTCCTTCCAGAAATTTTATTTCCACAAAGCACAGTATCGTGTAACTTATTAGAATGTCACTTATTTTAAAAATCCTTATTTCTGTTCCAAAGAAAGTTCTGGGTCAGCCCCGTGCCCTTACTATCAATGATCCTCTGAAAAACCAAGCTACAAACCACAAGCATTCAAGATTAGAAATAAGGCATGTCAGGCAATGTTTCCTGTTTTTCTACACCCAACAATAGTGTGAAATAGCTAGCAGAGATGAGGTACAGACACACCTTTACGGTGCAGCAATACAATGTAGAGATCAGAGACTTAGGGATAGCTACATGCATTGTTTAAAAACCACTACCTTTCCTCAATGCCACAGTGAGGCAGGGTAACCAATATCCATACATTAAATTCAGAAACATTCCCAAACTTCATTTGAGTTCTCAGCTCTTCCTCCATCCACCAGATATTTTAAAACTATTAGCATTACCGAGAGGAACACACTTGAACTCCATTCTCCTTCCCCTTGAGTCCCTATTAGGTTATAATGCTGTCTTCGTCCATTTGTGTTGCTATAAAGGAACACCTGAGGCTGAGTCATGTGTAAGGAAAAGAGCTTTCCTTGGCTCACAGGTCTGCAGGCTGTACAAGAAGCATGGCACCAGTATCTGCATCTGATGAAGCCTCAGGAAGCTTCACTCATGGTGGAAGATGAAGGGAGCTGGCATATACAGAGAGCACACGGCAGGAGAGAAAGGCAAGAGAGAGGAGATGGTGCCAGGCTCTTTTCAACAACCAGTTCTTGCAGGAATTCACTCTCGTGAGTACGGCACCAAGACATTCGTAAGGGATCCACTCCCACAACCCAAAAACCTCCCACCAGGCCCCACCCTCCAGTACTGGGTGGGCATCAAATTCCATCATGAAACTTGGTGAGGCCACACAAACCGTATCCGAACCATAGCAAATGCCTTGAGGGTAAGAATTCTCTACCACAAGCATCTCTGCTGGGTACATATGTCCTTGCCATAAATACTTCTTGAGCGACCACTGGTGACTAACCAGCATCACAGAAAGACAAGACAGATACCAGGGCCCTGCTACCAACAGCCTGGCAAATCAGATGACCACACTGGATCTCAAATTGCAAAATGGGGTAACCAGGTGGCCTAGATAAATCTTGATTATATAGAGCGAGAGGTAAAGTAGGTGAAAGCCCTGTGAAAAATGTAATGCAATATGAAAACATATGGTATTATTACCGCAATGCTAATAAGCAATAAACGTTTCTCAAAAATAGGAAGACTGGAAGAAGGAGACATTACAAGCTAACCTGGCTGTTCTTCCTTGGAGAAAATGAAGATTGGTAACTAAGTAATAAAGACACACAAGGTCAATTGTAGAAAACGGCCAGGTCTTGGAGTGGAACAAGAGTTTCTGTCCAATTCTTCGAAGACAGTTTAATTCTATTTCTGAGCAATCAAAAATCACATCCAATGTCCCTTCCACCTTCTCATCTCCTTGGCAGATGTGGATGGCGTCAGGTCACGAGGGCTTGGGGGTTGACTCCTCACAGGTATTGGAATTCTGGGCTAGAGCCAGAGAACAAGCTGTTAAGAAATTGAGGCCCCTGGCCAGGTGCAGTGGCTCACGCCTGTAATCCCAGCACTCTGGGAGGCTGAGGCGGGTGGATCACGAGGTCAGGCGTTTGAGACCAGCCTGGCCAACATAGTGAAACCCCGTCTCTACTAAAAATTCAAAAAATTAGCCAGGCGTGGTGGCGGGCACCTGTAATCCCAGCTACTCGGGAAGATGAGGCAGGAGAATGGCTTGAACCCCGGAGGCGGAGGTTGCCGTGAGCCAAGATCCCGACATTGCACTCCAGCCCGGGTGACAGTGCAAGACTCCATCTCAAAAAAAAAAAAAGAAAGAAAGTCAAGCTCCATGTGGCCCTAAAGCAGCAGATCTTAGAATGACAAAAACTCCACGTCTGGGCTTTTCCATCTCTCAACTCACTTCATACACTGCTGAGGAGATGGGTCTACCGTGTGTAGAGAGCAGACATCAGCATGTAGAAAAGAAAGCACTCTGCAATCAAAAGAAGGCTACACACAAATCTAACACTTTTTTTGGGACAGGGTATCATTCTGTTGCCCAGGATGGAGTGCAGCAGCACAATCACAGCTCACTACAACCTCAAACTCTTGGGCTCAAGGGATCCTCCCACCTCAGCCTCCCAAAGTGCTGGGATTATAAGCTTAGTGACCACACCCAGCCTTGTTGACCTTTTAGCGCCATGAGAAATCAGAGAGATGAGTCCAACCTCCTCATTGGATAGGTGAGGAACCTGAGCCTGGAGGAAGTTGGTGGAGCATGTGAGGGTTGCAGCTCCTGAGTCCTGCTCCAAGCTCTTCCCATTGTTGCTGCTCCACCCTTCGGGAGCCTAGGACCACACACACAGCTTACATAATGATTCCAGAACCACAAACAGGTAAGGATAGACTGATGTTAACTGAGCACACTGGCTGTTAAGCACTGTCCCAGATACTTCAGATCCATTTTTTCCCCAATTACTCACAACATTCTTATTAGTTACATATTATTAACTCCCTTTCACAAAATAAGAAACCAAGGCCCAAGGTCATTCAGGTAATAAGGACAAGATTTCTTTTCTTTTCCACCTCCTAAGAGTCCTATTCTTTCCCCCCAATAACCCTTAGGTATACATGTAACTGAGAACATGTTAGAAAAATCTACCAAATACAGATTAAGCATTCCACTCCATATCTTAGTTATGGAAAACAAAACTACATGAAATCCAAAACAAATGACTGAACAGTAAACCTGAAAATGCCCCAAATCAAATTCTAATTCTTATTCTTTGTTTTTAAGTCAATTGCAATGCACCTCTAAACAAGCTTCGGCTCTCCTTCAATTATCCACTCAAGCTTCCTGGGAAAGGAATGAGGGTCTCAGAGCTAGGCTTAGGGTACTCAGGAAGCCAGGGGCCCCTGACAAGGGCCTCAGGCCCAGCAAATTCAGTACAATGCTAGCTGGGCAGTCAAGTCCTCAGAGGCCAGGAGAGACAAAGAATCAAGTGCAAAAGTCTAGGACTGTCTCAAAAAAGACCAGAATCACCATGTGATCCAGCAATTCCACTTCTGGGTCTATACCCAAAAGTGAGAGCAGGGTCTCAAACAAATACTTGTACACCTGTTTTCACAGCAGCATTATTTGCAATAACAAAAAGGCAGAAGTAGTAGCCCAGGGGTCCCTCACATGAATCAATGAATTCTTTAAATGTGGCATACATATACAATAGAATATCCTTAGCCTCAAATAATATTCCCCGAGAATCTTGAGAACCTTGGTAACATTATGCGAAGTGAAATAAGCCTGACACAGAAAGACAAATACTGTATGATTCTAATTATATGAGGAACTTGGGATAGTCAAATTCATAAAGACAGAAAGTAGAATGGTGGTTACCATAGCGGGAGGGAGCAGGGGGAGTTACCTATTTAATGGGCTCTGAGTTTCATTTGGAGAAGATAAAAAGTTCTGGAAATTAGACAGTGGTGATGGGTGCACAACACTGTGAATGTATGCAATGCCACTTAAAAATGGTTAAAATGGTAAATTTTATGTTATGTATATTTACCACAGTTTTTGTGTGGTTTTTTCTATTTTGTTTCAGTTGTTTTTCTTTTTTTGAGAGAGAGTCTTGCTCTATCGCCCAGGTTGGAGTACAGTGGCGCAATCTTGGCTCACTGCCAACCGCTGCCGCCCAGATAAAAGCAATTCTCATGCCTCAGCCTCCAGAGTAGCTGGGACTCCAGGCACACGCCACCACACCCGGCTAATTTTTTTGTGTTTTTAGTAGAGATGGGGTTTCGCCGTGTTGGCCAGGCTGTTCTTGAACTCCTGACGTCAGGTAAACTGCCGGCCTTGGCCTCCCAAAGTGTTGAGATTACAGACATGAGCCACGTTGTCTGGCCCTGACCACAATTTTTTCAAGTATCTGTTACTTAAACCATTAAACAAACAAAGGTTTCAACAGTCTCCTGCCCAGAACAAAAGTAGCTGGAGAGGTCTGGAGGAGCCAAGGTGGGCTGGAAGAAGGCAGCCAGAGGCACCCACGTTTCAGGGGTTTCTAGTTTTGCTAGAAAGGGCTAGCCCAAGTCAAGTAAGTGAAATCAAGCAAGAGCATCCTCCCTCAGATAGGTCACTGGACCTTTTCCTGGGCCCCAGCTTGTTCATCTGTAAAAAGGGGTACGAGCTGGTGGGCTCCAAGATCCCAGCAACGACGTTCATCCGGCCATGACCCTCAGAGCCACGATGACCAGGCGTCCCAACGATGAGTCGAGGGCCAGTCTTACCATTGGGGTACTTGAACCCACAACTGCTGGGGTTATTTTTAACTAAGAAAATGAGTCCACTTCATTCCAGTCGCCTCCGGAAGGCTGCTGAGCTGCCTCCCAAAAGGGAGTGAGAGCCGGGGAGGCCTGAGAGCGTCCGCCGGGCCAGCTGTGCTGACACTTCAGTGGCTTAGCAGGGCCGGCCTGCAAGACAGGTGCCCGCACCCTGAGGCCCACTGCAGGATCCCAGAGGGCTAAGCCAAGCTGTGCTTCCCCTCACTACGTCGGACCGTGGTGAGAAGGGGCCAGAAAGACTTCCAGGGGCAGAAGTTCCTCGTCCCAATGCTTTTGGCCCTGTCACAGAGCTTGCAGATGACACAGCTAAAGAAGGCAGGAAACTAAAAGACAGGGCTCAAAGGCCCTAACCCCCTTGACTAGATATTTCCATGTTCAAAGGCAAGAGCTACAAAAGTCAATCTTTTGTGGTTCAGTGAAAACAGCCCTAACTGTTTTAACGAAATAAGTTTAAAATGATGCCCAGGCTGACACATTTAGGAGGACTAGTGGTGCATATTTGAGAATTCCAATCCCAGATTAATCACTAGAGTAATCTTCAAGCTCCGTGAGGGTAGGATCTAGTTTCGTTCACTGCTACATCCAGATGCCTGGGAAAGAGCCAGGCGCCCAGCAGCACACAGTAAACACCTGTTGAATGGCCTTCTTTTCCAAGATCTTCATTCTCTTAACATCTGTTATTGACGGCAATCAAGCCCCAACCTAACATTGCAAAAATGCATAAACATCGTATCAAAAACTCCTGTGTTAAAGTCACTTAATTTTAGGAAGGGGTTAGATAAAATACCTACATACACATGAAATAATACACAACCTGCCCTGCTGGGTGTGGCACCCAGGACCCCTGGGGAAACCTCACCTCTTTATTTTTTTTAGAAAGATGGGGTCTTGCTACGTTGTCCAGGCTGGTCTTGAATTCCTGGGCTTAAGGGATCCTTCCACCTCAGCCTCCCAAGTAGCTGAGACGATAGGCACGAGTCACTGAGCCTGGCTCCCTTACCTCTTTAAAAACAAGGTTCCAGGCCAGGCACGGTGGCTCATGCCTGTAATTCCAGCACTTTGGGAGGCCATGGTGTAATCCCAGCTACTCGGGAGGCTGAGACAGGAGAATCACTTGAACCCGGGAGGTGAGGCAGAGGTTGTGGTGAGCCCAGCGTGCTATCGCAGTCTAGCCTGGGCAACAAGAGTGAGACTCTATCTCAAAAAAAAAAAAAAAAAAGGTTCTGGCCAGGTGTGGTGGCTCACGCCTGTAATCCCAGCACTTGGGGAGGCCGAGGTGGGCAGATCATGAGGTCAGGAGATCTAGACCATCCTGGCTAACACGGTGAAACCCTGTCTCTAATAAAAATACAAAAAAATTAGCCAGGCGAGGTGGCAGCGCCTGTAGTCCCAGCTACTCAGGAGGCTGAGGCAGGAGAATGGCATGAACCGGGAGGCAGAGCTTGCAGTGAGCCGATTTCCTGCCAAGGCACTCCAGCCTGGGTGACAGAGCAAGACTCTGTCTCAAAAAAAAAAAAAAAAAACAAGGTTCCAAATATAATTGTTCAACAAGAAAAGCTGGGAGTGGTTAGTTTCAGACTTACAATAAAGTTATTTTTCTGCAGAAATTTCCTAAAGGTTTTTTTAAAAATTGTCATAGGTGTATTTTACATTTTGTTAATACAGACTAAAAATACTTCAATCAAAGTGGATGGGTGCTTCCGGATTCACACTTAAACTGGATTTGCATGTTCATTTCACTTTTTATTTGGAAATAAAGTCAAACGTAAAGGAAAACTAGAAGAACTAAAGTAAGACAGAGAACACTCATCCCTTCTCTGCCAAGACTCAGAGTCATCTTACTGGGAACAGTTTACCCCATTCACTCTATCATTTGCTATTTTTCTTTTTGTATTTCTTCCTCTCAAAATAATGATACAATATGATATATGATATAATTACACACACACACACACATCTTTTCTAAATCATTTGAGGAGAAGCCTATTCCTATGAATGGGGACACTGTCCTACACAAAAGAACAGTCATCAACTCCAGTGGATCTTACACGTGTATACCTGTATCTGCCCCTCATATCTCCATGCTGCTGGGTGACTCCATGATGTCTTTTATAGCACCTGCTCCCTCCAGGACAGTATGTATTCTGTGGTTGCGTATTACATTGAGCTACCAGGTCTCTTTAGTCTCCTTTAATAAAGAACTCTTCCAAACACAACCTGTCTCTCTCTTTTATGACTTTGACATTTTTGAAGACATAAATCCCCATCCCTTCCCTGTTTTGTGTTTGACAATTTTGACCAAGTTGTTTTGTTTGAGATGGGGTCTCACTCTGCAGCCCAGGCTGGAGTGCAGTGGCATAAACATAGTTCACTGCAGCCTTGACCTCTTGGGCTCAAGCGATCTTCCCGCCTTGGCCTCCCAAGTAATTCGGACTATGGGGATATGCCACCACGCGCAGCTAATTTATTTTTTGTTTTTCCATTTTTTGTAGATGGAGTCTCCCTATGTTACCCAGGCTGGTCTTGAACTCCTGGGCCCAAGTGATTCTCCTGCTTCAGCCTCCCAAAGTACTGGGATTACAGGCATGAGCCACTATCTCTGTCTTTAGTTTGCAATAAAAATATTCTTATATCTGCAATACTACTATCTTATTCAAATTTATAGATGTTTCTATAAATTTTTAAGTTTGTTTTTACTTAAATGTACATCTCAAATTAGCTGGGTGTGGTGGCAGGCGCCTGTAATCCCAGCTACTCGGGAGAGTAAGGCAGGAGAATCGCTTGAAGCCAGGAGGCGGAGGCTGCAGTGAGCTGAGATTGAGCCACTGTAGTTCAGCCTGGGTGACAGTGCGAGATTCCATCTCCAAAAAAAAAAAAAAAAAAAGAAGCACATCTCTCTGAAAATGTAAGCAATAAGAAAACTATCTAACTTAGACAATTCTGATTCTAAATAAAACTTCAGAAATGCATATAGAAATATATTAATCATACAGCATATTAGAATGAGCACTGCCAAATGCTTCTGGGATCATGATCTCTTTTTGTGTGAGTCCACTTGCCATTCAAGTCTCTAAGATATTCGCTCCCTTCCCCTCTCTCTCCCTATCTTAGTCCATTTGGGATGCTGTAACAAAATCTCCACTGCCTAATAGCTTATAAATAACATAAAATTACGTCCCACAGTTCTGGAAGCTGGGAAATCCAAGATCAAGGCATCAGCAGACTTGGTGTCTGGGGAGGGGGGTTCACAGATGGTGTCTTCACAAGGTGGATAGGGAGAGGGAGCTCTCTGGGGTCTCTTTCTAAGGGCACGAATCACAATCAGGAAAGCTCCACCCTCACAACCTAATCACCTCCCAGGAATCTACCTCCAGTAATATCACCTTAGGGTGTTGTATTAGTCCATTTTCACTCTGCTATTAATATAAAGAACTTCCTTGAGACTGGGCAATTAATAAAGGATAGAGATTTAACTGACTCACGGCTCTGCATGGCTGGGGAGGCTGCAGGAGACTTAACAATCATGGTGGAAGGCTAAGGGGAAACAGGCACCTTCCTCACAAGACAGCAGGATAGACAGAGTGTGTGAAAGAAGAACTATCTAACACTTCTAAAACCATCAGATATCGTGAGAACTCACTATCACAAGAACAGCATGGAGGAAAACCACCCCCATGATCCAATCACCTCCCTCCCTCGACACGTGGGGATTACGATTTGAGATGAGATTTGTGTGGGGACACAGGGCCAAATCATATCAGGGTTAGAATTTCAACAATGAATTTGGAGCGGGGATATAAATATTCACCCCATAGCACTCCCTCTCTCTATTCTCTTTCTCTTTTTCTCTGTCACACACACACAGACACACACACACAGAGACTTTCTAATGATCTGTCTGGTATAAATGGATGCTAACTTCTGGGTCCTCTATCTGGTCTTGAGTCTTAGTAGTATGATTTCAGGCACCATCAATACTAATCTGATCTCTGGCTTTGCCTAAGTTAGAGTCTTTATAAATTGTAATTCAAAGAAAGTAAACAAATTTACATTACATTATATGATTCTAACTTGTCTTAGCTCAGGCTGCTATAACAAAATACCACAGACTGAGTGGCTTAACCTGCAGAAGTTCTTCTCATGGCTCTGGAGGCTGGAAGTCCAAAATCAAGGGGCTAGCAAATGTGATGTCTAGTGAGGGTTCTCTTCTTGGCTTGCAGACATGGCAGAGAGAGTAAGCTCTCTGGTGACTGTCCCTCTTCTTATAAAAGGAACAGCCCTATAGGATCAGGGCCTGCCCTTATGGCTTCAGTTAACCTTAGTTACCTCTCTGCAGGTACTATCTTCAAATATAGTCACACTGGAGGTCACAGCTTCAACACAGTAAGTTAGGGGACAGGGGGACACATTCAGTCCACAACATAACTTTTGCTATTAATACAGAATGTTGAAATCTGGCTTTCCAGGTTGCACATGAAGTTAAAACCAAACAGAAAAAGTCGTTTTTGGCCAGGCACAGTGGCTCATGCCTGTAATCTCACCACTTTGGGAGGCCGAGACGGTTGGATCACGAGGTCAGGAGTTCAAGACCAGCCTGGCCAACCCAGTGAAACTCCGTCTCTACTAAAAACACAAAAATTAGCCGGGCATGGTGGCGGCGCCTGTAGTGCCAGCTACTCGGGAGGCTGAGGCAGGAGAAGAATGGCGGGAACCCGGGAGGCAGAGCTTGCAGTGAGCCGAGATCGCACCACTGCACTCCAGCCTGGGGAACAGAGCAAGACCCCGACTCAAAAAAAAAAAAAAAAGAAGAAAAAAGAAAAAAGAAAAAGCCGTTATTACAGTGAGATACACATCTTGTCAAATAGAACCTTCCAGTTCTACAAGAGGCTCTCCAACCCCTCTTTCTCCTCAAATCTAAATGTTTTATTGGCTAAATGAAGACAACCAAAAGGCTGAAAGACAAAACAACATCTCCTCAGTACAGACCTTTTTGTTACAAGCCATCTGAATAGCAGAAAACAGAATTGTAGCTCAACTAATAAAAAAAAAAAATGCCACCACCAACCTCAACTAACAGTAATCCCCCATGTAATATACCAAATGTAGGCGTGATCACTGCTGGCCTCACCTGGCTGTGAAGCCACCTCAGATGCTCTACGTGGAGGCGCAGGTGGCAGTAAGGAGCAGGTCGCGTGAATTCATCACATTCAGCCGTATGCACTGGCCAAACACAGAGCGGGTAACAATTCAAGCCAACTGCCCGCCATCTGGGAGCACAGGCCCTGGCCTGAGTTCAGGGAAGGGCTGGAATTCCCCAGCTCTCTAGGGATCCTCACTTCCCAGGCCCTCCTGATAACATGAGCAGATTGCAAAAAGACGGGCAGCTTGCGGATTTCTGCTGCCGTTTTTCCCTCAAGCAATGTTTGTTCTTCATGTAGATTTTGGAACCTGATTTTGTTTGGATGTTCGTCTCATACAGGTCTCCTGTTGAGATTTGGTTTTTTGGTTTTTGTGTTTTTGAGAAGGGTCTCACTGTCACCCTGGCTTGGTTCACTGCAACCTCTGCCTCCAGGGCTCAAGTGATCCTCCAAGCTCAGCCTCCCAAGTAGCTGGGACGACAGGCAGGCACCACCACACCTGGCTAATTTTTGTATTTTTTCGTAGAGAGAGGGTTTCACCATGTTGCCTTGGCTGGTCTGCAACTCCTGGACTCAAGTGATCGGGCAGCCTCTGCCTCCCAAAGCGCTGAGATTACAGCATGAGCCACTGGCCTGGACTCATGATGAAATTTGATCTCCAGTGCTGGAGGTGGAGCCTGGTGGGAGGTGTTTGGGCCATGGGGGCTGATCCTTCACAAAAGGCTTGATGCTGTCTTGGAGGTAACGAGTGAGTTTTCACTCTATTAGTTCCTACAAGAACTGATTGTTAAAAACAGCCTAGCACCTCCCCCCACCCTCACCATGTGATCTGTGTACACAGCGGCTCCCCTTCACCTTCCATCATGAGTGGAAGCTTCCTGAGGGCTCACCAGAAGCAGATGCCAGAACCATGATTCCTGTACAGCCTGTAGACCTGCAAACCAAGCAAAATGATTTTCTTTATAAATTATCCCGCCTCAGGTGTTCTAAAGGACTGAGAACCAAATCCCCATATTAACAGGCAGCTACATTATACTGGGATTAAACATGGTCCAAATTTGGAACCTTAGTGAGCATCAAAGCCTTCCTTTACCTCAAAAGTCTAAGGGAAGCGGCTGGGCGCGGTGGCTCATGCCTGTAATTCCAGCACTTTGGGAGGCCGAGGCGGATGGATCATGAAGTCAGGAGATCGAGACCATCCTGGCTAACACAGTGAAACCCCGTCTCTACTAAAAATACAAAAAAATTAGCAGGTGTGGTGGCGGGCGCCTGTAGTCCCAGCTACTTGGGAGGCTGAGGCAGGAGAATGGTGTGAACCCAGAAGGCAGAGCTTGCAGTGAGCCGAGATCGCACCACTGCACTCCAGCTTGGGCAACAAAGCGAGACTATCTCAAAGGAAAAAAAAAAAATCTAAGGGAAGCTACAGGTTAAAAAAAAAAATACAAGTATGCACATTTGCGCACACATACAGTTTTGGGACACTGGATTTACCAAGATCTAGTCTGAACCTTCACTCCAGCCAAACCCTTGCCATGGCTTGATGTGGACGGTCATCAAACCCTTGCCATCATCCTTGATGATGGACGGTCACGAACTACGTATTTTGTAAGCAATCTTAATGCCTTGCTTACATTTCACATTTATTTTTAATTATAATAACGAAACAGCAATATAACAGACACTCAGAACCCATTTAACTCTATGTGCTCCCGTGGTGGGTAAAATACCTACATCTCCATCTGAGGCTGTGCAATGCTGTTTGTCTTTTTAAAGTGTTTCTGTCATGCAAACACTGTTTTTGAAGTGAGAAAGCCCAGAAGCTGCTTCTAAACCATTCATCACTAGGCAAATCCCTTTTTTCTTTCTTTTATCTTTTTTTTTTTTTTTTTTTGAGACCGTTTGGCTTTTGTCGCCCAGGCTGGAATGCAATGGCGCGATCTCGGCTCATCACAACCTCCGCCTCCCAGGTTCAAGTGATTCTCCTGCCTCAGCCTCCCAAGTAGCTGGGATTACAGGTGTGTGCCACCACACCCAGCTAATTTTTGTATTTTTAGTAGAGACGGGGTTCCACCATGTTGGTCAGGCTGGTGTCGAACTCCTGACCTCCAGGGATCCACCCACCTGAGCCTCCCAAAGTGCTGGGATTACAGCAGTGAGCCACAACACCAGACAGAAAATCCCATTTTAAGAATGCCACTACATTTCTTTATTAAAACTTCCCAACATCCCAACCAATGAGCCACAAATTTATCTCAAATCCTGTGAAAGTTATCCAATAATTCAGGATAGCCCAACTTCCTGGTCAGCCTATGTAATTCACTGAAATGACTTTTTTGAGACAGAGTCTCGCTCTGTCGCCCAGGCTGGAGTGCAGTGGCGCCATCTTCGCTCACTGCAAGCTCTGCCTCCTGGGTTCACTCCATTCTCCTGCCTCAGCCTACCAAGTAGCTGGGACTACAGGTACCCACCACCACGCCCAGCTAATTTTTTGTATTTTTAGTAGAGACGGGGTTTCACCGTGTTAGCCAGGATGGTCTCGATCTCCTGACCTCGTGATCCGCCCACCTCTGCCTCCCCAAGTGCTGAGATTTGAAATGACTTTTAATCTGTATTGTCATTCTGGAAACAGATATTTTTTGAATCCTGAGAGTATCATTTCTTTTTTTTTTTTTTTTTTTTTTTTTTTTTTTTTTTTTTTTTGAGACGGAGTCTCGCGCTGTCGCCCAGGCTGGAGTGCAGTGGCCGGATCTCAGCTCACTGCAAGCTCCGCCTCCCGGGTTCACGCCATTCTCCTGCCTCAGCCTCCCGAGTAACTGGGATTACAGGCGCCCGCCAACTCACCTGGCTAGTTTTTTGTATTTTTTTAGTAGAGACGGGGTTTCACCGTGTTCGCCAGGATGGTCTCGATCTCCTGACCTCGTGATCCACCCGCCTCGGCCTCCCAAAGTGCTGGGATTACAGGCTTGAGCCACCGCGTCCGGCCTGAGAGTATCATTTCTAACAAAATACTAAATACATCTAAGCTGAGAAACATACTGAGTGGAGCCACATCAGATTCCTACCAGCATTTACCCCAGACAAGACAGTATAGGGGCATCCTACATGCAGGCTCCATGTGACATGAAATGCCAAACAAGTAACATTACATTTTTAAGTTGCCACAGTCTCCTCAAAGAACTCTTTTTGCCAGGTGAAAACATCACTGTCTAGTGCTAAGCCAACAGGCCTGGGTTCTGTATGAGTTCATTCTCTCACTGCTATAAAGAAATACCTGAGACTGGGTAATTTATAAATAAAAGAAGTTTAATTGGCTCACGGTTCCACAGGCTGTACAGGAAGCATGGCTGGAGAGGTCTCAGGGAGTGTTTACTCCTGGAGGAAGGCAAAGTGAGAGCAGGCATCTTCACATGACCGGAGCAGGAGGAACAGGGAGAGGGGGAAGGTGCCATACACCTTTAAAGAACCAGACCTTGGAAGAACTCTTACCATGAGAACAGCACCAACGGGAAAATCCACCCTCATGATCCAGTCACCTCCCACCAGGCCCCACTTCCAACACTGGGGATTACAATTCGACATGAGAATTGGGTGGGGACCGAGAACCAAATCATATCAGGTTCCACTTAGTTAACTGTTTTGGTGGTAAAAGAAAAAACATTATCCTTTACTACTCACATTTGTGACACCAAATAGATGGGGGGTTTTCCCCATACCAACCAATTCTCCAGCTCTCCAGACGCCACTCGGGTGTTGTACAATTCCATTCAATTCTGACACTAACTACCTGGAATGAGTGCGGGTTAAAGGCTCGGTCCCACAAGACTGGCCCCATTTCAGACGCCAATCACCAGCCCAAGGGTGTCACCTGCACTTCTGAACAACCAGCTGCAAGTCAGGGGTTCCCATAACCCCCTCCTCAGGTTTGATAATTTGCTGGGATGACTCACAGAAACACATTTCCCAGCTTATTATGTCATGAAGAATATGATCAAGGACACAGAGGACAGCCAGATGAAGAGATACACAGGGCGAGGTGTATTAGAGGGGACGCGGCACTTCTGTGCCCTCTCTGGGTGGCACAGTACACCACCCAGGTGGTGAACACCCTCCATGTGTTCAGCAGCCCTGGAGCTCCCCAAACCCTAGAGTCCAGGGATTCTTTTTTTTTTTTTTTTTGAGACGGAGTCTCACGCTGTTGCCCAGGCTGGAGTGCGGTGGCGCGATCTCGGCTCACTGCAAGCTCCGCCTCCTGGGTTCACGCCATTCTCCTGCCTCAGCCTCCTGAGTAGCTGGGACTACAGGCACCCGCCACCGCGCCCGGCTAATTTTTTGTATTTTTAGTAGAGACGGGGTTTCACTGTGGTCTCGATCTCCTGACCTTGTGATCTGCCCGCCTCGGCCTCCCAAAGTGCTGGGATTACAGGCTTGAGCCACCGCGCCCGGCATGAGTCCAGGGATTCTTAAGGAGGTGTCACTACCACCACCTGAGCATGACTCATCATTAATCTCTAGCCCCTGCCCCTTCCCAGAGGATGGAGGTGGGTCTGAAATCCCCAAGCTTCAAATCCATTCTTTTTGAGACGGAGTCTTGCTCTGTCGCCCAGGCTGGAGTGCAGTGGCGCGATCTCGGCTCACTGCAAGCTCCGCCTCCCGGGTTCACGCCATTCTCCTGCCTCAGCCTCCCGAGTAGCTGGGACTACAGGCGCCCACAACCGCGCCCGGCTAATTTTTTGTATTTTTAGTAGAGACGGGGTTTCACCGTGGTCTCGATCTCCTGACCTTGTGATCCGCCCGCCTCGGGCTCCCAAAGTGCTGGGATTACAGACGTGAGCCACCGCGCCCGGCCTCAAATCCATTCTTGCTGGTGACCAGTCTCCACCCAGGAGCCCACCAAGAGTCACCTCATTAGAACAAAAGATGCTCCCATCACCCAAGAAATTCCAAAGGATTAGGAGCTCTGTGCCAGGAGGAAGAAGCAGAGGCCAAATGAGAAACACATTTCTTAATATGTCACAGGTAGTCAGAGACAGATTCCTTCACGCTTTTTTTTTTTTTTTTTTTTTTTTTTTTTTTTGCAGTAGTGAGTACTAACCTCATTTCTAAAACTACATTTCTCAGGAACTGGCTCCTGAGGTTCCCTCACCTAGAGGCCTGATCTACTCCCTCGACCTATTCAAATCTATCCCCGGCCTGTCTCAAGACCCAGCAGCTCGGCCCCAAATCTACACTTGTGGATCCAGCATTCAACAGAGACTCCATTCATTGACAAATAATAAATACATATCAAAAAAAAACCACCACCACATCCCACCTTGAGAGAGTTGCCTTCATCCGCCATCCCTACTTCCAATCCACCCTCCGGTCTCCAACCCGCTCCCATGCCACATCTCCCTGCACCCAAGCTGCTGTGGCTGAGGTCTCCGAGGTCTTCCTAGCCTTTTCCGTACTGCAATGCAGAGCAGACCCCTCCCCTCCTCCTCACATACACTTCCTCCTGGCTTTAGGGAAAATACACTGCTGAGGCCCTCCTGCCCCTTGTCCGTGCCTCAGTCCCCTCTGCCCTTTCCTCCTCTATAAGCCCTTCTAGACAACTCCCAGGTATTCCAGACTTAACTTGTCCAAAACAGACTCTCGGAGGCCTCAGGACCTTTGCACATGCCATTTCCTCTGCTCAGAGGGCTCTTTTCCCAACTTCTCACCAGCTACCACCCTCCTGCACACCATGCAGGTCTCAGTGGAGATCATGGCTCCTCAGAGACAGCTCCCTGATGTTCCAACCCAAATTCATTTCCTTCTTATTCTCTCTCGCATCCGCTGGCACTCACCGCCATTGGTAACTCAGTGTTTCGTGGCTTAGTATCACTCCACCCCCACGACTACAAACTCCACCTCTCCAGACTATAAGCTGCATGACAGCACCGGGCCTGGCACTGCGGAATAAAACGCTCTTTGGGTTTCTTTCTGCTGCTTTATCTACCAGTAATTTCATTGATTTAACCAACATACCTAGAAAACATAACAGTTTGAAGCATAAAACCTCCCCTACAGCAAAAACTTTTATTATTTTTATTGCAATCATTGCTATTGTTAATCAACTGAGGTTAATAAACTGAGACCCTATAAAGAGTGGGTTATGGTCACAGAACCCCTCTTTAAAGTTGAGAAAGAAGACAGATCAGGAGCTTACAACTCTAAACCTATTTTCTCTATTGAGAGAGGGAATAAAATCCAGAATAGATACCTTTAATTTCAAATAAAAGTACCTGACTAAATTAGATGCGTTTCTGAAAATAGTTTTAAAAGCTTCTGTGAAATGACACACCCCACGCATGCTAGACATTTTGAAGGCTAAATATAGCACACTGAGAGGACAAATAGCTGACACACAGGCGTCCGGGGAAAATCACAGCCCCTAGGTAATGAGGGGACACAGCTTCAATGCCTTCATGATCGCCACTACCCAAATAGAGTTGCCAACCAGAAAAAAATGCCAAGGTCTCCCTGAGTTTAGATTCTGTCTGCATTATACCAACGGTACAGGTGCATGTCAATTAGGATATAATTCTGCAAGGCTCATGAAACACACAAACAGCCCCCTTATCTATCCCTTGCTGCTTCCACTTACCAACTCCCCAAAGGCAACCTCTTCCATCTCTTAATGGATTATTTTTGTATCCACCTTCACATCTCCAAATAACATATCTATATTACATTTTTTTTTTTTTTTTTTTGAGACAGAGTTTCACTCTTGTCCCCCAGGCTGCAGTGCAATGGCACAATCTCGGCTCACTGCAACCTCCATCTCCCAGGTTCACGCAATTCTCCTGCCTCAGCCTCCCAAGTAGCTGGGATTACAGGAACATGCCACCATGCCGGGCTAATTTTTGTATTTTTAGTAAAGACAGGATTTCACCACGCTGGCCAGGCTGGTCTCAAACCTCCGACCTCAGATGATTCACCCACCTCAGTCTCCCAAAGCGCCAGGATTACAGGCGTGAGCCACCGCGCCTGGCCTACTTCTTGGATATTTAGTGTAGGCATTAGCTGTCAACTTTCAGAAGTGGAGGCTTTAGCTCCCTTTCATTGACTACCACCCGCCACCCAACACTCACACTCCAGTTATGCAATAATTTTGGTTACATCATGAGTCAATATTTACATTATTATAACCACAAAAACACTAGCAAGAGCTGAGTTTTGCAGTAAAACTACAATACTTTTTCTACCCTACACAACTTTTTATTTTCCCTAGATTTAACAACTATCCCAGAATTTCTGGCTTACTCAGCTTTCCATCTATGGATAATCTATCCACAAATTCTCCCCTGATGTGCAGATCTTCATTCAATACATGCAAACACACTGCACAGTCTATCACTTTCTTTTCTCCTAGAAGTTGTCCTGCAGCCTCCTGCCAGGCTCCAATCTAGACTGAACGCTGGGTTGGGGGAGGGAAGGAGGGAGGTTCTCACTGACGTCCCAGGATTTCCCTTCACCATCATCTTAGAGATTCCCCTCCAAGCAGCTCTTCTTAAACACGTAACAAAAAGAACAAACTCTGAAGGAAAAAGATCTTGCCAGAAAAGGTCTAGGTAAATTAATTAATTAAAACAAAAGGGAAAAGACTGACACATCTGACTGCATGAAAATTAACAAATGTGAGTTCTTCAAAAAACCTACAAGGAAAATAAAAGCCTGACTTAAAAAAAAATACATATAATTGAAAAAGAATACAGAAAAACTACACATGAAGGCACACACACACAAGGCTCATAAAAAAAACACTAAAGAAAAAGATAACCCAACAGAAAAAAATGAGCAAACGACTCAAGTATTTCTCAGAAGGAAAAACACATACTCAATGAATACATAAAAAATTCTCATCCCAATTAGTAATAATGAGAAATAGCATCTTAGTGGTTCTAAGATACTATGTAAATACCTACCAGATTGGCAAAAAGTAATATCTCTCACAATAGCAAGCACTAGCAAGGATGTACCACTGCAGGAAGTTTTTTCTTAGAGACAGTGGTCTCACTATGTTGCCCAGGCTGAACTTAAACTCCTGGGTTTAAGCAATCCACCTGCCTCAGCCTCCTAAGTAGATGGGATTATAAGCGTGCACCACCATGCTCTGCTTGGAAACCATTTGGAATTATCTAGAAAGGTTGAAAATGCATATTGCTATGACCCAGTATTAGGGCTGTTCACAAATGTCCCAGTTCTCCCTCAGAAAAGACCCATGCTGACTCACATTGAATATACAGCATGATGGAGAAATAAATTTATGTGTCGGGGTATTTGTCACTGCAGCATAACCTAACTCATCCTGATAGATACACCCAACAAGGTCACTCATAGAAATATTCTCTACAGAAATGTATATCTGTGTGAACACAATAGAAAAATGTTCACAGCAGCTTTATCTACTAAAACAACTAGATCTATAGGCCTTTCCAGACAACTCCCAAGTATCCCACCAAATATCCACGGACAGGAGAATGAATAAATAATAATATATTCACGGCCGGGCGCGGTGGCTCAAGCCTGTAATCCCAGCACTTTGGGAGGCCGAGGCGGGCGGATCACAAGGTCAGGAGATCGAGACCACAGTGAAACCCCGTCTCTACTAAAAATACAAAAAATTAGCCGGGCGCGGTGGCGGGCGCCTGTAGTTCTAGCTACTCAGGAGGCTGAGGCAGGAGAATGGCGTGAACCCAGGAGGCGGAGCTTGCAGTGAGCCGAGATCGCGCCACTGCACTCCAGCATGGGCAACAGCGTGAGACTCCGTCTCAAAAAAAAAAAAAAAAAAAAAAAATATTCACTCAGTGGATTACTACACACACCCATGAAAATGAATGAACTATGGTGGCTACCGTGGTTCAAAGGGAGAAAAACAATGCAGGGAGCAGGGTGATCAAGTGACAGAAAAATACATAAAGTATGAATAAAAGTATATTTTGTAATAAAGTTACAAAAATACACAAAACTAAACTATGTATTGATTAGGAATACATATAAATGTGTTAAAACTATAAAGAAAAGCAAGTCAATATTAACACATAATTCAGGGTAGCGGTGCCCGCAAGGGAGGGAGGGAAATGTAATCAGGAAAACACAGAAGGGGTCTTCTCAGGCATAGGATATACTCTTATTTTTTTAGTTACAGGTGGTATATATATAGGGTTTGCTCCATTACCTACAACTTACCTTAAATACGCTTATACACACTGAAAAGCTCATAACTAAAAAACCACAAAATGCAGTACCTTTTCATAAGGATAAGGATAACTTATTAATGCACTATTTTATTGTTGATCTTTCCTTCCTTTCCTTTTTTTTTTTTTTTTTTTTTTTTTCCTTGAGACAGAGTCTCGCCCTGTCACCCTGAGTAGAGTGCAATGGCGAGATCTCGGCTCACTGCAACCTCTGCCTCGCAGGTTCAAATGGTTCTCCTGCCTCAGCCTCCCAAGTGGCTGGGATTACAGGCGCCTGCCACCACACCCAGCTCAGTTTTGTATTTTTAGTAGAGACAGGGTTTCACCATGTTGGCCAGGCTGGTCTCGAACTCCTGACCTTGTGATCCACCCACCTTGGCCTCCCAAAGTCCTGGGATTACAGACATGAGCCACCGCACCCAGCCACCTTTCCTTTTTTTTTTTTTTTTTTTTTTAAGTAAAAAGCAGGAAGCAGGAAAATAATAAAATCCAGTAGAATGAAAGACTCACCAAATGTTATATGGATGACTCAAATTCATACATATGTGTTTGCTGGCTGGTGATACACTAGAGGAATAAATCTGGTTCTGCATGGAATCACTTACATCAAGGTTACCAATAGGTAGTTATTTCACCACCACCCCCACCCCCCCACCCACCAAGAGAGGGTCTCATTTCAATGCCCAGGCTGGAGTGCAGTGGTGTGATCACAGCTCACTGCAGCCTCAACCTCCAAGGCTCAGGTGATTCTCTCACCTCAGCCTCCCAAGTAGCTGGGACTACAGGCACGCGCCACCATGCTCTGCTAATTTTCTGTATTTTTTTGTAGAGACAGAATTTCGTTATGTTGCCCAAGCTGGTCTTAAACTCCTGGGCTCAAGCAATCCACCCACCTTGGCTCCCAAAGTGCTAGGATTACAGGCGTGAGCCCCCTCGCGCGGCATCAATAGGTAGTCCTAACAGCTGGGCTGGTTCAGCCACAAACTACTGCTAGTCCTTACAGCACACAGCGCTGACGTAAGACAATTAAGAACAACACTCTGATTTATTCCTGCATTCTACATAATTTCCATTTCCAGGATGATACATACAAAACGCTTCTCAACTGCATAGGCTCACATCTATCCATTTTACTTGGTATGTACAACTTGATATCTCCTACATGACATCTACATGAAGTTTGTACTTGATCTACTTAAGATTGTACTACTTGATGTCTACATCCATGTATTCAACAAATATTTATCAAGAGTACTCTGGTGACAAGAATCATCAGCACTAAAGGCATGGCAGAGAGGGGCACAGACCTGTGACCTCCCTCCTGGAGCTCAGGATCTGGTTCACCCTAAACAGATAGAGCCTCAAAGAGCCTCTTCATGACTACAGTGGTGGGAGTAGGGGAAGGCTCAGGTACATCTCCAGGAAGTGGAGCTCAGACTAAGCCCCAGAGGTTCACAAGAATTAGCCAGATGCTTGGGGATGGGGGAGGAGACCAGCATGAGGGGCCTTGGAGAGACAAGTGCCAACATGCTGCGGGGTCTGTGCTTAAGAGAAGGTGGAAGAGAAGCAAACCAAGAGGTGGTTCAGGGGCAGCTCCTGCAACCCCCAGCAGTGATTAAAATATGCTCACGGCTGGTTTTTAATACCATGGATACAAGTTTTTAAAAACAGGGGAAAAAAATCCATGCTGAAAAAACTACCAGATTTACTTTCATTTTAAATAAATTCCTCTTGGCCGGGCGCGGTGGCTCACGCCTGTAATCCTAGCACTTTGGGAGGCCAGGCGGGTGCGTTGCCTGAGCTCAGGAGTCTGAGACCAGCCTGGGCAACAATGGTGAAACCCTGTCTCTACTAAAATACAAAAAATTAGCCGGGTGTGGTGGCGCATACCTGTAGTCCTACTCGGGAGGCTGAGGCAGGAGAATCCCTTGAACCCAGGAGGCAGAGGTTGCAGTGAGCCAAGGTCACACCAATGCACTCCAGCCTGGGCAACAGAGCAAGACTCCATCTCCAAAAATAAAAATAAAAAAAAAATAAATTTCTCCTTTATCCAATGCCACCTAGAATGTGGAGTCCAGATCGGAAAATCCTTCTGCCTTCACTGCTAGTAAATGAATTCTTTACAAGCTACCAGCCTCTCAATAATTGTCAGCTCTTCCTAAGGAGTTCCAATTAGGCGGAAAAGGCCACCCTCCAGTATCCCACCGCCTGCACAATTTGTACCTTATATTATTTCCTGGAGTGACACAATCCGTGCCTTGTTTGATTATCTAATTACAAATACATTGCCCTTATTATGCTCTCACTAAATGCAACTCTTGGAAACCTCAAGGCTTTTATTAATAGATTATCAGCCCCTAAAGATACATCAGTTAACTTAATTTTTCAGATTTATGCTTCTAAAATTGAACTACTTCCTTTCTTTGTGGTTTCTTCCCTATTGTGCTTTTAAGAAAAAAAAGACCACTGCACGTAAGACTCTAGAGCCAACATCTAGGACTGCTATAGAATATAACAGGCTGCCCTGTTGAGTCAAAGACTTTCACTGTTGGAGGAGACAAAATTCGCCAACAAATTCAGCTACATGAGCAGGACTCCAGCCAACCTTAGACAGACTAGCCAAGAAATGCAACATCCATGCTGGGTTTCATCAGTTTCCAACCTTCTGATAGAGTCCTTCTGAGCAAGCCTTGTAACCCCACGTGAATCCTTAGCCTGTCAGTTTCTCCCCCCCCAGTCATTAGGACACTCTTCCAAAGGCAGTAGGTGACTTACTGGAGGCACAGCATGAGCATTCACATCAACATTTGAAACAAGGTGAAGCTCCCTTTACTAAGATTTGATTTAATGTGGGCAGAGTAGCCGTGTGCCCAAATTCTACAAAAACACCTTCCTCTTGAGCAATACTCAGCCCAAGCTGTTAAATATTCCATCTTTTAATTATACATATTAAATGCTGCACTAACAGATAAGTGAATATTTCTTATGTCCTTTACTACAATGCAAATGTGTTTACACCTTTATTCTCAGAAGCCTTCATTATTCAGTTTTTCAAATTGTACTTTGCTTTTCTTCTTTCAAACCTACTAGGTGCCAAGCACAATTAAGCCCTTGAGGTATACTGTTAATTTTCATTCTAAGCCTTATTTTAATCATAAGCATTGTGCATTGCTGGTGGGAATGAAAAATGCTATAGCTGCTGTGGAAAACAGTTTCTAACCCTCCAAAGTAAGATTCATTATTGTCCCTTTCTTAAGGTTGAGTTATAAGTAAGGCTTAAAGAAACTGGATAAACTAAAAAGCCTCTCAGTCCAGATTCTTAATCAACAGACTTACTTACCCTGACTCCAAAGGTTGTATTTTACACTATTTTCCACTATACCATACTTCCTCCCTTCACTCTGTTTAGGGAATTAGCCTATCACTACTACAAATGCAATGACAGGAACGGGGGCTTAAGGTAACCACGTTGCAAAGCAGAAAACATCAATGCTTTTTCAAATTACAACTTTTAAATTGTCAGTCAATTTAGGAAAAGAATTGCAAGATTATACAGGAATACATGCAATAAAACACTGAAAAATCAAATCCTTCAGAGGACACAGCTGGGTGGTGATATTTGGTCTTTTTCTTCTTTTATTTTGTATTGTACTTTAAGTCCTAGGGTACGTGTGCACAACGTGCAGGTTTGTTACATATGTATACATGTGCCATGTTGGTGTGCTGCACCCATTGGTCTTTAGAGTAAGGTTTATCCCATCCCACTCACTATTTTTCTTTTTTTTTTTTTTTTTTTTTTGAGACGGAGTCTTGCTCTGCCGCCCAGGCTGGAGTGCGGTGGCCGGATCTCAGCTCACTGCAAGCTCCGCCTCCCGGGTTCCCGCCATTCTCCTGCCTCAGCCTCCCGAGTAGCTGGGACTACAGGCGCCACCACCACGCCCGGCTAGTTTTTTGTATTTTTTAGTAGAGACGGGGTTTCACCGTGTTAGCCAGGATGGTCTCGATTTCCTGACCTCGTGATCCGCCCATCTCGGCCTCCCAAAGTGCTGGGATTACAGGCTTGAGCCACCGCGCCCGGCCCCACTCACTATTTTTCAATCATCACACTGTAACTGTACATATTTATGGGGTACAATTTGATGTTTCAATACTCACATATGTTATATAATTATCCAATTCGGGTAGTTAGCATATCCATCACCTCATACAGTTATCATTTCTTCGTGGTGAGAACATTCAAAAGTTTCTCATTCTCATAGCTATCCTGTAATATACAGTACCACTACAGTCACCCTACTGTGCAAAAAAACAGCAGAACTTACTTCTCCTATCTAACTATAACTCTGTACCTGTTGACCAACCTCTCCCCATCCATCTTCTCCCATCCTGGTAATCACTGTTCTACTCTCTGCTTTTATAACACCAACTTTTTTTTTTAAGATTACACATATAAGTGGGATCATACAGTATCTGTCTTTCTGTGCCTGGCTTATTTCACTTAACACGATGTCCTCCTCCAGGTTCATCCATGTTGTTGCAAATGTGCCAGGCACGGTGGCTCACACCTATAATCCCAGTGCTTTGAGAGGCCAAGACCGAGGAGGGAGGACTGCTTAAGGTCAAGAGTTTGAGACCATGTTGTCACAAATGATAGGATTTCATTCTTTCGCATAGTTGAATAGCGTTCTGTTGTATATATCTCACATTTTCTTTATTTATCTCGTTGGACACTTAGGTCGATTCCGTATCTTGGGTATTGTAAATAGTGATGCAGTAAACACAGGAATGCAGGTATCTCTTCAACATACCGATTCCATTTCCTTTGAATATATACCCAGTAGCGGGACTGCAGGATCATGCAGCAGTTCCATTTTCAGTTTTTTGAAGATGCTCCATACTGTTCTCCATAGTGGCTATATTAACTTACAATCCTACCAAATGAGCGTTCCCTTTTCTCCATGTCCTCACCAACACCTCTTTCCTTTGTCTTTTCAATAATAGCCTTTCTAAGAAAAACATTAATTAAATAAACAAGTAATAAACATTCTAACGGGAGTGCGGTATTTCCTCATGGTTTTGATGTGCCTTTTCCTGATGATTAGTGATGCCGGGCATGTTTGATGTACCTGTTAGCCATTTGTATGTCTTCTTCTGAAAAATGTCTATTAACGTCTTCTGCTCATTTTTTAATCCGGTTATTAGGTTTTTGGCTTTTGAGCTATTTAAGTTCCTTATTACCCCACTCACTTGAAGTGCTTCAGAGACCCTGGGAGAGGGGGCAGCGACATTGCGTGTTCTTTCTCTGCAGTCTCTTTCCCACATGCTAACATCTCCAGCTCTTTGTTTTCCCAGAGCTGGCTGAACTTGTTACAAGTGGCTGGAGACTGTAACTTTACTTCCTTTCCAGAGTAACAAAATCACTTCTGCAAGCAGAAGTTTGGAAACATCTCATAATCCTGAATTCCGCCATGCTATGCTCTAACCTGAGGAAAAGATGGGCACCTTCCTAGCAATGCTCAGAGCCCAGGAGGTTAACAATGGCAGCCACATCTGCACCCGCCCTTTCTGGCCACCAGAGAAGTTAGTGTGACGATCCGTCCCCCTCAAAAGAGGGAGCTACAAAAAAAAAAAAGACTGGAGGAAACTACTGTGTTTCCCACCCACACCCCTCCAGCTTTCCATAATGGTCAGACTGCCAGGTAAACAGGAAGCTGAGAAGAGACAGGGGATGTTCCTGTTCCAGGCAATCAGTCCAAAACGCTGGGCTTCTACTCCCACCCAACTTTTAAGAAAAAAGTGGGATCCATCATCCATGCATATAGTCACCCATCCATTCGTCCTGAGCAAATATACTGAGCACTACCACAGGGAAATCTCTGCCCTCATAGAACAGGAAATTTAGCAATGAAAAAAATAAATTGGTATATTGTATGAGAAAGTGAGAAGGAACTAAGGAGAAAAATAAACCTGGAGATGTGAAGAGAGGGGGAGAGAGAGCGCATGTATATGCATGTATGTAAGCAGGAGGGCCGATTTTAATCCTCAAGGAAACAAAAGCGGATAGTATTTCTGAAGTTAGGCAATTCAGATTACTTCAACCACCAGATCTCCTCTGCCTAGACTCCTATTAATACAAATTCAGCATCACAATAAAGGAAAAGAGACGTTTATTGATCACTGCTCTCTTACATTTTACTTCCAATCCCCCTTAGGCCACCACTGCCTGCTTCCCTCCAAACAAAAGTCTACAACCGCCCAGAATGTGTATCACTGTAGCCCCCATTCCTTTCTGAAACTCAGTCTAGGTTTTAAACTCTTAAATTGCTAAACATCTGCCACATCAGAATTCTACATTTTCCAAAACCCACCACCACCACAGAGCTGCCCTGTTTTCCATAGGTCTTGACTTTAACAACCATTCTAAGTGGCCCCATGAAGACCAGCCCCCCACAGTACACGGGGCAGGTCAGCACTGCTTCATCCGTACTGGCTTCCCAGCTAAATGCTCAAAGGTAAAGTGTCTGGCTGCAGATGTCATCCTTTCCCAATCAACAGGGTCTCCAAGAAATACATCAAGTGTCCTCTGTCTTTTTGTAGACTTTTCCTCCTTTATGGTTGATCTTGTTGCCCTTAAGCATAAGAAAATTCTGCACATTCACAGTAAGTCCAAACCAAAGTAAATACCAAGGAATGCCAAAGCCACAGGTATAGTAACAAACACGGGACCTGCTTGATTTGGGAATGAAACAGGGAGGGAATTCACTGAGTTCATCACAGAGAGACTCTGGACAACAGAGTCAGAAACCCTCTGGACAGGAAGCGGGCTTGAAGCCAGACCAGGCATCCTAAGGGCCAGCTCTGCCCTCCATATCTGGACCCATCTCACCCACTAACTAGATGGTGAATCGGGAAGGCAGCCCGCCCTCACCGCCTGCTCTCCGGCCTCTTTCCAGAGCAGCGAACAGAGTATTCTACATATGTGCACATAACTAAGTGAATGAATGAGTGTTTATGGGACAAACTGTCCTTATGCTTCTGGCTTCACAAATCCTCAGGCCTTGTCCTCACTCTCTACTAAATGAAACATTTATAGACCAGGAACCCTGCTAAATGCACCACAAATAAAGATACACTGCCCTCAAAGAAAAGGAGGGACGACAAATTCCTGCCTCTTCGCCTCTGATGCCTCTTCCCAGGGCACCACCCACCTCCATTTCCTGAGAGCCTGGGCACTAAGCACCATGGTGCCTCACGGGGCCCAACAAGGCCACTGTGGCCCCTGCCTCCTGCACAATTCCCTCCCCCAAAGCTCAAAACAGCTCCTGGAGCAGGCCCACGTGCTGCGCAAGTTGCCCAAGTTGAGTCCCTGTTGCCACTCAACAGGACCACTGGTTACCAAAGCACCCTACACCTACCCGCCTCCATTCAGAATCCTAACTACCCTCTGCCCCTTCCATGGGGAACCCTCAGCTGCCTACAGCTCCCTCCATGCAGCGTCCTGCCAACTCCCACCCACTCACCCGGTCTCCGTGTAAGTCGGCCCTCCTCTAACAAAACCAACCGCCAGCTTTCTCAGAAGCTAAAGTCCAGCAAAAGCCAGTCCCTTTGCACTTGGTTCTGCGGTTTCCAGGCGTGTTAGTACGTACGTCTCCTACCAGAATCAACCTCAGAAGGGCCTTCCCTACTGTGGTCTGAGAGCAGAAAAATCCGCCAACCACTAACCCGGGGACTAGGTCCTTTGACTTCTCCGGTCTCTGTCTTGTCAGTAGAACAGGAGCGAGACAGGAGATCTAAGGTCCCTGTTATGCAGATTCCAAAATTGTAAAGAAAAATCATATAAGTCCCCTAGATACAAATGAAAAAGTCGAACTATTCCTTCACTGCCCTGTTTAAACAGGTGTCCTAGCTACTGTAAGCCAGCGTCAAGATTTCAAAGAGCTTTGGATTATAACTTTTTGAAAACAAATGCTTTGTCTTTTTCATCAACTTTACGAGCCTGAGTTTTTTTTCCTACCATTCCTTGTAAGACACTGAAAGACAGGAATAAACTCACCTGTTCAATTTTTCTAAGATCACGAGCTTGCGATTCGCCCACCCTTGGTTTCCCCTCCGGGCGTGGAGACAGTTCCCGCTCACCGCGGCCTCCAGAGCTGCGCCCGGCGCGCATCACCGCGCGCCCCCAGCCGCGACACCACCTGGAGCCTCCGGCGCCTCCAGATGGCCGAGTCCGGGCCGGCCCGGCGCACCCCCCTATCACCTGGCCCCGCACAGCAGTCGCGTTGCTCCAGGGCGGCCCCGCTCCAGCCAGCGTTTCTCCTTGGATTCTGGCCTCCAGCTCACCGGGCCAGGCGGCGAAGACACCTGCCTCGCCTGGAAAACACACGCGCCCGGGAGCCCCTCTAACACGACCTCGACGGGAACCCGCGGGAGAAACGCAGAAAAAAGGAAAACAAGCCCGCGGCAGGGCCGTCCGGGCCCCGCGACTCCCAAGAAATCACCGCTGGCGACGCAGCCCGGGACTGGGGGCCGCGGGCCCGGCGGGGTGCGAGGCCCCGGGCCCGGCCGCCGCGCCCGCCCCGGCGCGCCACTTACCGGTGAGGCGGCCGCCCCCCTCGCCGTGCCCGCGGCGCCGCTGCAGGATGAAGTAGCAGCTGCTCTTCTGGGTCACCCAGAGCTTCAGCGCGTTCTTCAGCAGCACCTCCTCGGGTTTGAGCCACATCGCGGCGGTCCGGCCGCGCCCGCCGGCCCCGGCTCACATCTCCCCGGCCGACGGTCGCTGTGAGCCGAGCCCGCTCGAGAGGCGGCAGCGGCGGCGCGCGAGAACCACAGCCCGGCCGGTGCCCAGCGCTCTGAGAGCCCGCGGAGCGCAGCCGGCGCAGCTCGCCCCGCGCACCCAGCGCAGCCCTCACGTGGCCCCGCCCCGCGCCCGCCCCCGGTGCCGCCCCAGCCTCCGGCCCCGCCCCCGACCGCCCCCACCCCGCGGCTCCCGCGGCGCCTCCCGGGTTTCCGCGTCCCAGGCGCTCGGGCGCGCAGTTCCGGAGTGGAGGGAGGAAGTCCAATCCTGCGCCAGGCTCCCTCCTTCCCGCCCCGCCGCGCTCCCAAGGCGAACTCGGGAGAGCCACGGTCCATGACCTCGACCTGAGACGTGGAGGAGGAACAGGGAAAAAGCCTTCTCGCAGCTGCAGGTTGCCCCACCGAGGGCATTTCTCATAGGGGGCGGGGGGCAGAATGCACGCCAGAAAACCTGAGTGCGCTGGGTTTTTAAAATAGCAACAGCAACAAAAATTACAAATAACCAAAAAATAGCGTAAGAATTAAAAACAGTTATGTTCCAATGTTTTTAATACTTGGTTCACGTTTTGGATGCTCTCCCCAGGGATCCGACGGCGCTGCGGAGGCGGCAGCGATGTTTGGGATCCTAAAGAAAGCATCAGACCGGACTCAGCTCTGGACGTCCCTCGAGGGGCCTGGTGGTACCGATAGTAGGGCCACCACGGTTGGTGCCCTGCCTAGAAATAAAACCTTTGTTCCGAGAGAAATTGAAAAGCTGGAAAACATGGAGTAGGCGATGTGAAGAGAAGCTACAGGGAATGTAGAGGTCAGGTTTTAAATGCGTATTTCCTCAAGGATGCTGTGGAAGCAGACATAAGGTGGCTGGCCTGGAGCAGGCTGGGGGACCTCCAAAGATCTCCACAGGGAGGCAGTTACATTCAACACCCTACCTGGCAAAAGAAGACCCCATCAAAACATCCCTGACAGAACGTGACTGAACTGGAAGTCAAGTCAATCCTGACAACCCCACCCCCACCCCCAGGACGCCTGGGAACTGAGGGAAGCGCCCCCAGAAGGGAGCAGCTCAGAAACCCTGACCAGAGCTGGCGGACAAGAACCCTGTGGGCGGGGGACAAGAACGCCCACCCAGAGGCCAGGAGAGAGAGCATGGTCCAGGACTGGCAGCCACTAACAGATAGCCTCTGAATGAAACTGAGGAAGGAAGTCAGTGACAACCGGGACTATTAGGGTGCACCAGGGCGTATGGAACAGTCAGGGACGGTAAGAAAACATTCCTTCCAGAGACATTTACTGGCACCTCCGGGGCAGACACACTGCCAGGCCCGGGAATCGCAGAGATGAACTGGGATTCTGTCTGCCCTGAAGAACTCACAGGTAGGAAAATGAGTCAGAAAAGAGCGGTAGGTTTCCTAACAGGAGGCAACGAAGGGAGGGCAGTGAGCAGAGAGCAGTATGCAGACCGCGTGGTCAGTTCTTGGGGAAGGAGTTGAGCAAGTCCCACAGAACAGCTGTTGCTAGACTAGAACTTAAAAATGAATATGACTTTGACAGGAGGTCAAGTAGGGGAGGTCATGTCTGGTAAATGGATCACTGCAGATGACCTTGTGGTTTAGAGCAGCCTCTGGTGGCTGACAGCCCCAAATCGAATCCTGCAACTGCTGCTAATTTAGCTGTGTGATCTTGACCTTGGGCAAGATACCATCTCAATGAGCCTCAGTTTACTCAACTCTAAAATTAGGATAATCAGAGTGCCTCCCTTTTAGGAACTATCAAGAGCATGCTGTAGTAAGTACAACACAAAGTACTCAACATCAGCCATTATTATTAAATGTTCAAAAACTTTTGAAACGGTGCACACACACTCACTCATATTTTAAAGATTATTCAGCTCTCATCTGCCAAATATTAAATATGACAGAAGCACGGAGAGGGATATGAAAGTCATTGGGAAGGCATGGGAGGGTACTATGAGGGACTGTGTTTCTATTCTCTCTCTCCCACCTCCTGCCTGTGCCATTACCCAAGTCAAATAGAAGCCAGTAGGAGGCAAGGGAGCGCAGGCTGCAGTCTGTGGCAGTCAGCCTCCCAGGCACGCAACAAGGCGATGTGAAGAGGAGGGTGAAGAGGGGATCTGGAGGAGCGGGTGGAGAAGTCCAGCAGAGCCCTAACCACTTCCCGCTGTTGCTCATCTCTATGTGCTCATCACCCTTGATGGGGTTCCAGGTTGACTTGTCTCCCCAGATTTGAGGTCCTAACTCCCAGCAACTCAGAATGTGACCTTATCTGAAAAAAGGATGATTACGGATGTAATTACTTAAGATCAGGTTATTAGGGCGGCCCCTAATCCATAATGACCGGTGTCCTTATAAAAAGAGGAAATTTGGGAAGATAAATCCACAAGGAGAACACCATGAGAAGATTAGAGTTGTGCTGCTGCGAGCCAAGGAACTGCCAGAAGCCGGGAGAGAGGCCTGAAACAGATCCTTCCCTGCCGACAACCTTGATCTCAGATGTCTAGCTCCCAGAACTGGGAGATAATACATTTCTGTTGTTTAAGCTACCTCACTATTCGTACTTTGTTACAGCCGTCCTAGCATATTAATGCAGTTGCCTCTGTAATTCTGCCCACAGCTGTTGAGCAGCAAGTTTCTTCAACCTTTCGGAGATGGACTGCATTTCCTACCAAGACCCTGGCTGATAGCGGAGTGACCCCAGGAAACAGTTTCTCAACGGGGATTCTGGCTGGGTTACACGCAGATTCATGCGTGCATAGGGAACAAAAGGGATGCTAGTAACCCATGGCATACAGGGGCAGCAGGATTACTCCAGTTAGCACTGGGAGTAGTGTGAGGGGCAGATGGACCACAAAGCTTTGGGGGCTTTTGCTGCTGTTGCACTTGATTGCTATGGCAACAGTAATAATTATAAAGATTGTAGAGTGAAATGGATGTTTCTGACTGCTCTGGAGAGTTTTTGAACAACGGAAAAGATAAGCATGAAGTATTAAATTCTCATTTTAAGATAGATATGCTGAAATTCAAAGAACCATTTATCTGGGGTAGGCACGGGACAGACTAAGTTCATCTTCAGATACTAAATATAATTGTACAGATTACAGAATTGTGGCAAAGGTTAAGTGCTCAACCTCAGCAAGTTCTCTTGCTAAGATTAGGACACTGATTGGGAAGGAGTAGGACCATAGACTTGTGATAGGAACATTTGGACAGACACAGACAAAGTCAAATTCCCAAATCCCAAAGCCCCCTTGTGTATGGAAGCAGCCCTGCCTCCCCTGTGAAAGGAAATTCGCCTTCACTTAGATTAAGACCTTTCAAGACTTGACTGGGGCCTTTGCCTCCCACATGGATGCCTCTTCTCCTCCAGACTTGCCCCTGATGTACCTCATTGACTCCAGGACCATAACAAGAATAAACTCCCTACAGAGCCCAGAAAGATAAATGCAAGGTCAGCCAGAGAAGGGGAGGATGGAAATAGATTATATACCACAAAAGCTGGAAAAAAATCTTGCCCATATGTGTTGCAAAGAAGCTGAGAACTGTGTATGGGAATGGATTCTAAAGTGTTAGACTAAGGAGGATGCAATAGTAGGTTAGGCCAGGCATGGTGGCTCACGCCTGTATTCCCAGCACTTTGGAAGGCAGAGACAGGAGGATTGCTTGAGGCCAGGAGTTCAAGACCAGCCTCGGTAACACCGAGATGGTGTAGAGACACCATCTCTACAAAATATTTAAAAATTAGCCACGTGTGGTGGTGCACGCATGCCTCTGGTCCCAGCTGCTCAAAGGCTGAGGTAGGAGGATCATTTGAACCTAGGAGGTCAAGCTGCAGAGAGCTATCATGGCACCACTGCACTCCAGCCTGCTGACAGAGCAAGACCCTGTCTCGAATAAAAAAAATATATAAAGATTCAGCAAAATTTATGAATATGCATACACTCACTTGGGATTCATGATTTAGTGTGTTATATATTGGAGTGATTAAAATATTTTAGAAAATGTGGTGATGTTTCTTTTCTTTTTCTGTTTTTTTTTTTTTAATTGAGACAGAGTCTGGTTCTGTTGCCCAGGCTGGAGTGCAGTGGTGTGATCTCTGCTTGCTGCAACTTCCACCTCCCAGGTTCAAGCAATTCTCGTGCCTCAGCCTCCCGAGTAGCTAAGACTCCAGGGCACATGCCACCACGCCTGGCTAACTTTTTTTTTTATTTTTAGTAAAGACGGGGTTTTGCCATGTTGGTGAGGCTAACCTCAGGTGATCCACCTGCCTCGGCCTCCCAAAGTTCTGGGATTACAGGTGTGAGCCACTGCACCCAGCCAATGTTTCTTAATATACTATGAATATACAGAAAACGCTGAATACCTTAAAAGGTAACTTGTAGGAAACAGATCATAATGCACATGACTCCTGTCCAAAGCAATGCCAATAAACTTTGGTCCATAAAGATATCCTATAGAATATTAATTAGTTTTGCGTCCACTAGCAAATTCACTCGGCATTCCTGATTAATACCCATGTCTATACCTATATATCTGTTCTTCGAATTCTCCTTTGAACTAATCTTAACATTGTACTGATTGCCTCATTAATGAATGAGTTGAATAAAATCTTTGATCCATGTTCATTTTATATTTACAATGAGACTCACACTTTTAACTTTTTGGAAATTATTCTTTAGCAGTAAGACGACAGGGAAAAGGATTAGTAGGGTGTTGAAAATATTTTGTTGTAGTTGAAAGATGGAAAAAGGAGAAGCCAGGGACAATGGTTCACACCTGTAACCCCAGCATTTTGAGAGGTTGAGGCAGGAGGATCACTTGAGGCCAGGAGTTTGAGACTAGCCTGGGCAACATAATGAGACCCCATCTCTACAAAAAAAAAAAAAAAAAAAAAAAAAAGGAGAGAGAAGAGAAAAGGACCCTCAAGGCGGGGTGTGGTGACTCACGCCTGTAATTCCAGCACTTTGGGAGGACAAGGCAGGCGGATCACGAGGTCAGGAGTTTGAGACCAGCCTGGCCAACATAGTGAAACCTCATCTGTACAAAAATACAAAAATTAGCTGGGCATGGTGGCACACGTCTATAGTTCCAGCTAGTCAGGAGGCTGAGGCAGGAGAATCGTTTGAACTCGGGAGGCAGAGGTTGCAGTGAGCTGAGATCACGCCACTGCACTCCAGCGTGGCAACAGAGATTCCATCTCAAAAAATAAATAAATAAAATACAGAGAAAATGACCTTCAAAGTTACTTTCGCTCTCCTATCCAGGATACAAACACCCCACTAAACATACTCACTGGCCCCGAGAAGAGATACTAGTCCCTTCGACCTTGGCAAAACCTTGAGAAGTAGACCCAACCTCTAGGACACCTCCCTCCTCTGAGAGCACCCAAACCTCAGGGACATCTGCCTGCTGTGGTCCCCCTCACGTGGCGACTGGCAGACTGAGAAAGGTCATAGAAGGACGAGCACGTTGCACGTCCTGCCGTGGGATGGCAAGCATTCAGAGATGAAAGCGCACCACTCATTCCACACTTCACTGTCAGCGCTTGCTTGTAGTTAACATGAACTCAACTGGCAGGTGACTGGCCCAACTCATCATTGGTTTGGCGAGAAATACCAAAATCTCTTGTGCAGGGGAAGGAAACTGCACACACAAAGCCTATCCATGTGATGATGACTTCCACTTGGGGGTGAGGGGTGGTGCTGGGCCAGGACCTCTTTTCCTAGATCCAGGACCTGGCTCCTAGGTCTCTGTCCTAGCAGCCCAGCCTGCCCATGTCAGCTGTTCCAGACAGCATCACCAGCCCCTTGCCCTTCCCTTCCTACATGCAGAGGAGGAAGAAGGAAAAGGAGAGAGAAATGGGGAAGAAAAGGTAAATATTCTGAAAATGTTAGACCCAATACAAAAAAGCAATGATAAGGCATTTCTAGTTTTCCTTCACAAGTAATACTCTTATTTTATTATTATTATTATTATTATTATTATTTGGAGACTCTGTTTCTCTGTCACCCAGGCTGTAGTACAGTGGCATGATCTCAGCTCACTGCAACCTCTGCCTCCCGGGTTCAAGCGATTCTCCACGCTCAGTCTTCCAAGTAGCTGGGACCACAGGCATGCACCACCACACCCAGCTAATTTTTGTATTTTTAGTAGAGATGGGGTTTCACCATGTTGGCCAGGCTGGTCTCAAACTCCTGACCTCAGGTGATCTCTTGCCTCGACCTTCCAAAGTGCTGGGATTACAGGCATGAGCCACCACACCCGGCCCATAATTAATACTCTTTAGTTCTTAATAGAATTGTCACTTATGTTACCTACAAGCTTCTATTAGTGTCCAGATAGCTACTAAATGTAGTTTTTGGTTTTTCATTGATTTAATTTTTTTAATCTTTAAAATAATTTTTTAAATGTATGCTTTTGATATTATTGATTTCCTTTTGAAAACTGCTATCACATTTTCCTGGTTGACTTTTGGCTCACATTTCTAGCTTGACTGCTTGTCTAAATCATGATTTTGTATTTCCTCTTATAACATGAATGCTGTGAAGGGCAGATCATTGGCCCAGGCTGCAGGTTCTCTCCCACTTCTGACAGCTCAGTTGTAAGGTAACAGGCAGTGAAGGAGCCCTAGGTGTTGTATTCACACCTTCTGCCACAGTGCCTTCCATCCAATGGGTGCAAAACACACTCAAAATGAGTCACAAGAAGCCCAGGAATAAGCTAACAAGTTTCAAGGGATTTGCAAAGTCAAGAAACAGCCATTGAATATGTTAAACAGACCAGCACTGTGAGAGATTCCTGGGATTCAAAAAAAATTGTAGGCCTGGTGCAGTGGCTCACGCCTGTAAACCCAGCACTTTGGAAGGCCAAGTGGGGTGGATCACCTGAGGTCACGAATTTGAGACCAGCCTGGCCAACACAGTGAAACCCTGTCTCTACTGAAAATACAAAAATTAGCCGGGCATGGTAGCGGGCGCCTGTTATCCCAGCTACTCGAGAGGCTGAGGCATGAGAATTGCTTGACCTCAGGAGGTCGAGATTGTAGTGAGCCGAGATCACGCGACTGCTCTCCAGCCTGGGCGACAGAACGAGACTGTCTCAAAATAAATAAATAAATGCTGGATCCTGGCTTTATGTCGTAGTAGGATGAGTTTCCCCCAGGGGAAAAGAACACTGATGGAGGACTACTATATACTAAGCTCTGTGCTTGTACTTTCAACAGATGTCTCACTTATTTCTCACAATAAATCTAAAAGGAAGTTAAAATTAGTCCCATTTTACAGATGAGAACACTCAGCCCACAGAAAAGTTTAGAAACTTGCCAATATCACATATCCCCTACATGGCAGAACCAGGATTTGCTGCTAGGCTTTTCCAAATCTCAGCCCAGTGCTTTTTCCATTAATGAACAGTTTAAATTGGTTTCAGTCTTATTAATGGAAGCAGAGTGGCATCTATATTTTTCCTTAGCATTACTTTCAATAAAGATTAGAGCCATAGGCCGGGCGCGGTGGCTCAAGCCTGTAATCCCAGCACTTTGGGAGGCCGAGACGGGCGGATCACGAGGTCAGGAGATTAAGGCCATCCTGGCTAACACGGTGAAACCCCATCTCTACTAAAAAATACAAAAAACTAGCCGGGCGAGGTGGCAGGCGCCTGTAGCCCCAGCTACTGGGGAGGCTGAGGCAGGAGAATGGCGTAAACCCAGGAGGCGGAGCTTGCAGTGAGCTGAGATCCAGTCACTACACTCCAGCCTGGGCGACAGAGCGAGACTGCGTCTCAAAAAAAAAAAAAAAATTAGAGCCATCATCCAAATAACATGGGCTTCAAAGGAGGCAGATATGGATTCAAAAATCTCCTTTTCCTAGCTCCTAGCTATGCAACCACAGGTAAGTTCCTTAATCTCTTACAATTTCAGTTTCTTCACAGGGATACCTATGTCTCACTAAGATATTATAAGGCTTAAGTAAAGTAACCTAAGTCATACACCTACCTCAGGCTTGTCCTGTGCATGTCTTCTAAATAGCAACTGTTATAATCACCTCTGGGTTATTCCAACCCTAGCCCTGGGTGTACCTGTGACATGTCTCACCTCTGTCTGCAATTCTGAAATCACTTTTGTATCCTGCATACTGAGGGACCTTCCCCAGCATTCTCGCAAGCACAGTGAGAGTCAAGCACCCCAGGAAAGGATAATAGCAACTCAGAAATAATGACCTCTCCACATTCAATCTTTATTGCAAACAAACAGTTAGTTTGGTTATGTGTAACCACTAGGGTTTTTTTGCTAAATGTCAGTAGCCACTACTGGTTTGAAATAAGTGAGGGTGTAGATGTCCCCTTCATCACCACCGTATAACTCAAGATAGGTCATTTGTTAAAATGCAAGCAAGTCTCTTAAATTTTGCAGCACACTCAAACATGCATTAAACATGTATTAGAGGCCGGGCATGGTGGCTCACACCTGTAACCCCAGCACTTTGGGAGGTCGAGGTGGGAGGATTACTTGAGCCCAAGAGTTTGAGGCCAGCCTGGGCAACATAGCAAGATGGCAAGACCCTTTCTCCACACACACACACACACACACACACACACACACACACACACACACGTTTTTTAATTAGCTGGGCATGGTGGTATGTGCCTATAGTCCTAGCTACTCTGGAGACTGAGGCCAGATGGTCACTTGAGCATAGGAGGTCAAGGCTTCAGTGAGCCATGTTCATTCCACTGCATTCTAGCCAGGGTGACAAAGCGAGACCCTGTCCCAAAAAAAGGTACCCTCTAAATATATACACCTGCTATGTACCTCCAAAAATTTAAAAAAAAAATTTTTTTTTTAACTCATTTATTAGAAAGAGAGCCCAAGATAACCCTACATCCTGTTCTGTAAGCTCCTGAAGTCTCAGGTCGTTGACCACAACTTGCATTAAATGTTTAGCCAAAGTAAAAATTTGACTGTATCCTAGAAGTAACTTCATGGTTGGCACCAGGAAACCAGAATGCTTTGAGTCAGAAGCTGGACGTGGGCCCATTTAGGTCAAGCCTCAAATACCATTCCAGGAGGGGGAGGGACAAAGGCCTTGCTACTAACCAGTGTTTTGGGTTTTTGTTTCGTTTTTTATTTTCTGAGACGGAGTCTCACTCTGTTGCCCAGGCTGGAGTGCAGTGACGTGATCTTGGCTCACTGCAACCTCCACCTCCCAAGTTCAAACAATTCTCTGCCTCAGCCTCCCGAGTAGCTGGAATTACAGGCGCCCACCACCATGCCCAGCTAATTTTTGTATTTTTAGTAGAGATGGTGTTTCACCATCTTGGCCAGGCTGGTCTTGAACCCCTGACCTCGTGATCCACCCACCTCGGCATCCCAAAGTGCTGGGATTACAGGAGTGACCCCACTGTACTTGGCCAGTTTTTTTTGTTTTTGTTTTGTTTTTTTTTTCTGAGACAGAATCTTACTCGGTTGCCCAGGATGGAGTACAGTAGTGCGATCTCAGCTCACTACAACCCCCACCTCCTAAGTTCAAGTGATTCTCCTCTCTCAGCCTCCCAAGTAGCTGGGATTATAGGCACCTGCCACCACACCCAGCTAATTTTTGTATTTTTAGGAGAGAATACATGTTGGCCAGGCTGATCTCAAACTGCTGACCTCAGGTGATCCACCCATCTCGGACTCCCAAAGTGCTGGGATTGCAGGTGTGAGCCACCATGCCCGGCCTACCAACCAATTTTATCCAACCTACCTTCTCGAATGCAATGAATTTCACCAATAAAATTACTCTTCCAAAATCCCTTGGGATAATTAACAAAATCCTTGTCATCGATTGGAGAGAAAGACAGCTGGAGTATAGGCATTTTTGCTTTTTTTGAGATAGGGTCTGCTCTGTCGCCCCGGCTGGAGTGCAGTGGCGCAATCTTGGGTCACTGCAACCTCTGCCTCCAGAGTTCAAGTGATTCTCCTGCCTCAGCCTCCTGAGTGGTTGGGATTACAGGTGCCTACCACCACCCCCTGCTAAAAGTGTAGGCATTTAATTACATGTGCTCTAACGGCTCCAGGAGTGTGCATTCGTTATTGGGATTAGGGTATCTGATGCTGTCTGTAGAATGTGGATTGAAACCAGTGAGCATGCACATATATGTCATTTGATAGCCGGCACTAACATAGTTTAAAGTAAATTACAGCCAACCGTCTGTCGTCTAGGGCAGTTCACCCAACCTCTGCTTGCATTTCCCTATCTCCGTACTTATATTATGTCAACATATTTGAAAGGCTCCAACAAAAGTCTAGCTAGCATCCAGCTCCTCAGAATACCCTTCCCAAGACTTTCCAGGCTGCACCCAGGCCAGGCACTCCTCTCTGGAGAAACAAGGACAAGGAGAGGCCAAAAGAGATGAGGGGGCGGAACTAGGCAGGGAAAAGCAAATCTTAGGTTTCCTTTTTAGCTCTTTTTGCATCTCAAAACACACACACATTAGAATCTGAAAAATCATAACAAATGGCAATGATTGTGAGTCTGCACATGTGCCAAGGAAAATTACGGTAGGGAATGTACAAATGGCCCTGTCCTATTCCAAATTATTTCCCTATTTTACAACCAGTTTGTTTCATTTTTTTATAATTCAGAGAACCTATACTAAGAACCCCTACACCATAATAGTATTAAATCAAAGGACAAAACCTTGGAATGTTCTCTAATTAGTTCTGAAAGGTTACTAATCTTCAGCTGATACAGAATCTGCATTCTATTTCAATCATAAGCTCCTTAAGCAGAAAGAAAAGAATTTTGATTAAAAGGACCTTCATAAACTGGAATCTTCCCAAGGTACAAATTACACTGTTCTTTCTGAGAACCCAGGATTTGACCTGAAAATGTTTTCTTTGCATGTTCAGCCACCATTGAACCAGTAAGAGCAGGACATCCTCTTATCTGTCTGATTTCTGATTGTTATTCACCAAACTATATTGTGTCCTTTCCTCTTTCACTTCATCACACCTATTGATGTTAACATATTTTTTCTTCTAGATTTTAAGTATGTGTTGATTATCGTATTATTTAATCTACCCCCTAATTACCGAAATCTGTGTAAAACTATTCATGTCCCAATTATGTTATAACATGTGTAGTCTATGGACATGATATAGTTGGGATATTGGTCTCCTCCATATCTCAGGTTGAAATTTTGTAACCACATCAGAGCAGTCTGGTTCAACTATCATGTAATAAAGTTGAGTTATTTATTAGTTGCCGTGGACGCCCAGGTTGAAGGACAGGTAACCTGAGCACGCCCAAAGGAACCAAGCTTTGCAACCCCAGGAGGAACCTAAGTGCTCAAAGGAATAGGGACTAAAGTAAGAAGCCACGCTGCCCGGCAGAATCCAGGATCCAATCAGACTGAGCTCTGCCATCACCCCATGACAGGATTCAGTCAGATCATGCCTCCTGGCATCATCTCATTGCAAGATCTAATCAGATCACACTTCATTACCCTATACTTATAAAACCCAACCCAGGCCAGGCACGGTGGCTCACACCTATAATCCCAGCACTTTGGGAGGCCGAGGCAGGCAGATCACAAGGTCAGGAGTTCAAGACCAGCCTGACCAACATGGTGAAACCCCATCTCTACTAAAAATACAAAAATTAGCCGAGCGTGGCAGTGTGCCCCTGTAATCCCAGCTACTCATGAAGCTGAAGCAGGAGAATCGCTTGAACATGGGAGGCAGAGGTTGCAGTGAGCTGAGATGGCACCACTGCCCTCCAGCCTGGGTGACAGAGTGAGACTCCATCTCAAAAATAAATAAATAAATAAATAATAAAAATAAAACCCAACCCAAACCCTGCTTGGCAAGACAGATTTGAGCATTTCTCCTGTCTCCTTGGCAGTCGAATTGCAATAAAGCTTTTTCTTTTTTTCCATGCAGAGTCTCACTCTATCGCTCAGGCTGGAGTGCAGTGGCACAATCTCAGCTCACTGCAACGTCAACCTCCCAGGTTCAAGCAATTCTCCTGCCTCAGCCTCCCAAGTTGCTGGAATTACAGGCGTGCGCCACCATGCCTGGCTGATTTTTTTTGTATTTTTAGTAGAAATGGTGTTTCACCACATTGTCCAGGCTGGTCTCAAACTCCTGAACTCAGGCAATCCACACACCTTGGCCTGCCAAAGTGCCAGGATTACAGGCATGAACTGCTGCACCCAGCCAGAGCTTTTCTTTTCTCAAAAACTAATGCCATGGTATTGGCCCCAATGCATATTGGGCAGTCAGCCTATTGATTTCTCAGTAACAATATGATCCCTAGTGTTGGAGGCAGGGCCAAGTGGGAGGTGTTTGGGTCATGAGGGCTGATGCCTCATGAGTGTCTTGGTGCTGTCCTCCTGGTAATGAGTGAATTCTTACTCTAGTAGTTTCCACAAGATCTGATTGTAAAAAAGAGCCTGGCACTTCCTCCTCTGTCTCTTTCCCCCCGTCACCATGTGACACGCCAGCTCCCTCTTTGCCTTCTCCCATGAGTGGAAGCTTCCTGAGGCCTCACCACAAGCAGATACTGGTGCTATGCTTCCTGTACAACCTACAGAACTGTGAGCTAAATAAACCTCTTTTCCTTATGAATTACCCTGCTTTAAGTATTTTTTTTTTTTTTTTGAGACAGAGTCTTGCTGTTATCTAGGCTGGAGTGCGGTGGCATGATCTCAGCTCACTGCAACCTCCACCTCCTGGGTTCAAGTGATTTTCCTGCCTCAGCCTCCCAAGTAGCTGGGATTACAGGTGCTTGCCACTACACCCAGCTAATTTTCTTTTTTTCTTTTTTTTTTTTTTTTGAGACGGAGTCTCACTCTGTCACCCAGGCTGGAGTGCAGTGGTGCAATCTTGGCTCACTGCAAGCTCCACCTCCCAGGTTCATGCCATTCTCCTGCCTCAGCCTCCCAAGTAGCTGGGACTACAGGTGCCCACCACCACGCCTGGCTAATTTTTTGTACATTTAGTAGAGATGGGGTTTCACCATGTTAGCCAGGATGGTCTTGATCTCCTGACCTCATGATCCGCCCACCTTGGCCTCCCAAAGTGCTGGGATTACAGGTATGAGCCATTGTGCCCGGCCCATGCCCAGCTAATTTTCTGTATTTTTAGTAGAGATGGGATTTTGCCATGTTGCCCAGGCTGGTTTTGAACTACCGAGCTCAGGCGCTCCGCCTGCTTTGGCCCCCCCAAAGTGCTGGGATTACAGGTATGAGCCACCGCACTCAGTCTACCCTGCCTCAAGTATTTCTTTATAGCAACACTAGTGGACTAAGATGACACATTAGTGTATAGCTTCAGTGAAAGCTCAAATGTTTAATTCCCCTCATGTTACAGAAAATGCTATGAAATGAAGAAAAGGAAAATTTGTGAGATTCTAGAACTCTGCTGTCCAATATGGTAGCCACTAGCCATGTGTGGCTATTTAGATTTAAATTTATTTATCTATTATTTTTATTTATTTATTTATTTATTTTGAGACAGAGTCTTGCTCTGTCACCCTAGGCTGGAGTACAATGGCACCATTTTGGCTCACTGCAGCCTCTGCCTCCCGGGTTCAAGCAATTCTCGTGCCTCAGCCTCCTGAGTAGCTGGGATTACAGGCACACACCACCACTCCCAGATGATTTTTGGTTTAGTAGAGATGGAGTGAACCATGTTGCTAGTGTAGTCTTGAACTCCTGACCTCAGGTGATCTGCCCACCTCAGCCTCCCAAAGTGCTGGGATTACAGGTGTGAGCCACTGTGCATGTCTCTAGATTTAAATGTAAAGTAATGAAGTGTTTTTCAAAATAAAATTTCATTTTTCATTCACACTGGACACATTTTAATTGCTTAATCACCACTTGTGGCTGGCGGCAACCCTAGAGTATAAAAGTTGAAACTCACCAATTATAACTCTGTGATAAATACAATTATGTCTGTTAAACATTTATTTTTCCTCTTAAGTTTCCTTTGACAAACACCTCACTGAATTATATTGCTCTCCTTAGTGTGAACATCTATAAAGAAGATACAGGCTGGGCACGGTGGCTCACGCCTGTAATCCCAGCACTTTGGAAGGCCCAGGCAGGTGGATCACCTGAGGTCAGGAGTTGGAGACCATCCTGGCCAACATGGAGAAAACCGCATCTCTACTAAAATTATAAAATTAGCTGGGCGTGGTGTTGCATGCCTGTAATCCCAGCTACTTGGGAGGCTGAGGCAGAAGAATCACTTGAACCTGGGAGGCAGAGGTTTTGGTGAGCTGAGATCGCACCACTGCACTCCAGCCTGGTGACAGAGTGAGACTCCATCTCCAAAAACAAAAAAAAAAACAAAAAAAAAACACAAAAAGTTTATTAGTGGTACTCAATCATGGTCCCAGCTAATTAGGGGGCTGAGGTGAGAGGATCTCCTGAGCAGGGAGGTCAAGGCTGCGGTGAGCCCTGATTGCATCACTGCACTCCAGCCTGGGTGACAGCAAGACCCTATCAAAAAAAAAAAAAAAAAAAAACCCTTGACAGGGTTATTGCAGAGCATCCAGGATAAAAAGATCCTAAACCCTTCCAAAAAGAAGAAAAAGATCACAAACAGATGATTAGGAATCAAATCAATATTGCAATTCTCAGTAAAACACTGAAGAATTGTATTCCACTGTCTACAGAATTGTATTCACTGTAGACAGTGGAATACACTGAAGAATTTATTTATTTATTTATTTATTTATTTTTTTTTTTTTTTTGAGACGGAGTCTGGCTCTGTCGCCCAGGCTGGAGTGCAGTGGCCGGATCTCACCTCACTGCAAGCTCCGCCTCCCGGGTTTACGCCATTCTCCTGCCTCAGCCTCCCGAGTAGTTGGGACTACAGGCGCCCACCACCTCGCCCGGCTAGTTTTTTGTATTTTTAGTAGAGACGGGGTTTCACCATGTTAGCCAGGATAGTCTCGATCTCCTGACCTCGTGATCCACCCGCCTCGGCCTCCCAAAGTGCTGGGATTACAGGCTTGAGCCACCGCGCCCGGCCGGTTTTGGCAACTTCTTTACCAAAACCTGTTATATCAGCAAAGTCTTTGTGACCCATATCTTGTGCCGACCTCCTATCTCATCCTGTGACTAAGAATGCCTAAACCTCCTGGGAATGCAGCCTAGTAGGTCTCAGCCTTATTTCACTCAGCCCCTATTCAAAATGGGGCTGGCTCTGGTTCAAATGCCTCCGACAATTAGACTCAATCAGTCAACAAAAATAACAACAAAAAGGTTTCCTGGGAGAGCTCTCTACACCCATGAGATAGGCCCAATCTTCACCAACTTTACAAAACAAATGAGAAAAAGGAAAGACCCAGTGTTAAAATTCGTCTTGGAAGCAGTGATTTCTCTAAGCTTCTGGAGGAAGACCAGACCATCTTCCAGGTGCGTGGTGTAACTGTAAGAGGTTTGTCGCCCAATGCATACAGCAAATCAAAATGCGGCGATACCAGTTTACAACAGAGAAAGAGGTTTGATCACAGGGTCACCAAATGAGGAGATGGGAGGAACCTCAAATTCATCTCCCTGAGGAGTTTGGGGCTACAGTTTTTAAGGGTTTTGGAGTGGCCCAAAGTATGGAGATTGTTGATTGGTTGAAGAGTACAGGGTGAAGTCATGAGGCAGGGAGAGGAAGAAGCTGTATTCTCAGGCTGATCCTGCTCCTCTTGGGGGGCGTTGGGGTTCTCCAAACTGGTTGCGAGATTTGCTGTCTGAAAAACATCTTAAATGATCCTTAAACAAAAGCCTTATGATTCTGGCCAGGCTAAGTGGCTCATGCCTATAATCTCAGCACTTTGGGAGACTGAGGTGGGAGGAATGGTTGAGGCCAGGAGTTCCAGACCAGCCTGTTCCACATAGCAAGCCCTCATCTCTACAAAAAATTAAAAATTAGCCAGGCATGGTAGTGCACACTGTCACGTGCGTCCGAGTGAAGAGACCACCAAACAGACTGTGTGAGCAATAAAGCTTTTTAATCACCTAGGTGCAGGTAGGCTGAGTCCGAAAAGACAGTCAGCAAAGGGTGGTGGATTATCATCAGTTCTTACAGGGTTTGGGGATAGGTGGTGGAGTTAGGAGCAATGTTTTGCAGATAGGGGGTGGATCTCACAAAGTACATTCTCAAGGGTGGGGAGAATTACAAAGAACCTTCTTAAGGGTGGGGGAGGTTACAAAGTACATTGATCAGTTAGGGTGGGACAGAAACAAATCACAATGGTGGAACGTCATCAGTTAAGGCTATTTTCACTTCTTTTGTGGATCTTCAGTTGCTTCAGGCCATCTGGATGTATAAATGAAGGTCACAGGGGATATGATGGCTTAGCTTGGGCTCAGAGGCCTGACACACTCCTAGTCTCAGCTGCTCAGGAGGCTGAGGCGGGAGGATAGCTTGAGCCCTGGGGGTTAAGGCTGCAGCAAGCTATGATTGTGCCATTGCGCTACAGCCTGGCAACAGAGCAGACCCTATCTCAAAAGAAAAAAGCCTATGATTCTAATGTCAGAGATCCTATCTATAGGAACAATAGAAATGCAAATCAATTGTTTTTTCTTTTTTTTTTTTTTTTTTGAGATGGAGTCTCTCTCTGTTGCCCAGGCTGGAGTGTAGTGGTGAGATCTCAGCTCACTGCAAGCTCTGCCTCCCGGGTTCGCGCCATTCTCCTGCCTCAGCCTACCAAATAACTGGGACTACAGGCACCCGCCACCATGCCCAGCTAATTTTTTTTGTATTTTTAGTAGAGACAGGGTTTCACTGTGTTAGCCAGGATGGTCTCCATCTCCTGACCTCGTGATCCACCCCCCTTGGCCTCCCAAAGTACTGGGATTACGGGAATGAACCACCACACCTGGCCTTTTTTTTTTTTTTTTTTTTTTTAAGACAGAGTCTCACTCTGTTGCCAGGCTGGAGTGCAGTGGCATGATCTCAGCTCACTGAAACCTCTGCCTCCAGGGTTCAAGCGATTGTCCTGCCCCAACCTGCTGAGTAGCTGGGAATACAGGTGTGCACCACCATGTCCAGCTAATTTTTGTATTTTTGGTACAGACGGGGTTTCACCATATTGGACAAGATGGTCTCTATCTCTTGACCTGTTGATCTGCCCACCTCGGCCTCCCGAAGTGCTGGGATTACAGGCGTGAGCCACTGCACCTGTACTTTTTTTTTTTTTTTTTTTTTTTTAAAGACAGGCTCTCACTCTGTAGCCCAGGCTGGAGTACAGTGTAGTGCAATTTTGGCTCACTGCAACCTTGACCTCCGGGGCTCACCTGATCCTCCCACTTCAGCTTCCAGAGTAGCTAGGACTACAGATGTGCACCACCACCCCCTGCTAATTTTTTGTATATTTTGTAAAAAGGCAGTTTTGCCATGTTGCTCAGGCTGGTCTCAAACTCCTTGGGCTCAAGCTATCCACCCACCTCCGCCTCCTAAAGTGCTAGGATTATAGATGTAAGCCTCTGTGCCTGGCTGCAAATCAATTCCTAAACAGTCTTGTAGCCCTAATGTCAGAAATTCTACCTGCAGGTACAATGGAGATGCAAATTACCAGGGCGTGGTGGCTCACATGCTAATCCCAACTACAAAGAAAATGCAAATTGGTCAGTATCTAGTGCTGCATGACTTTCAGCAACAGGAAAGTGGGCCAGAAACCAGAACGGAATTCTCATCAACCCAGTGGGGTCGGTTTCAGTGGGAAAGGCGTCCTCCCCAAGCTGAGGTGTCAAAGGTGGGACAAGGGAAGGGGGAGGTACGGAACGAGCAACACCAAGGGGGCCTGGCTGAGAAAGGGCCCCTGGAGGGGGAGTGCTTGAGAGCAGGAATAAGAAGACTGCATGCTATTACATCCATTTGATGATCAGCAATATATTACCTCATCTCATTCATTCATTGTCTTCCCATGTTTTAAAATTAGATTGCCAAATTCTTTTGTATCACTGTAATCTCACTGGGGAAAAACCAAAGCCAAAACATGTTCACATGGTGTGTTAATTCTGCTGGGGATCACCAGAACAAAATATCACAGACTAGGTGGTTTAAGCAACAGACTTGTGTTTTCTCATTATTCTGGAGTCCTGAAGTAAGGGAGGAGACCGCCCGTCATATCGTCTTATGCCCAATTTCTGCCTCCAAAGAAAGAAGAAGTAAAAACTAAAAGGCAGAAATGAAATCCACAGGCAGACAGCCCGGCGCCGCACCCTGGGCCTGGTAGTTAAAGATCGACCCCTGACCTAATCGGTTATGTTATCTATAGATTACAGACATTGTATAGGAATACACTGTGAAAATCCCTATCCTGTTTTGTTCTGATCTAATTACCGGTGCATACAGCCCCCAGTCAGTACCCCCTGCTTGCTCAATCGATCACGACCCTCTCACACGCACCCCCTGAGAGTTGTGAGCCCTTAAAAGAGACAGGAATTGCTCACTCGGGGCTCGGCTCTTGAGACGCCCCTGGCCGAATAAACCCCTTCCTTCTTCAACTGAGTGTCTGAGGAGTTTTGTCTGCAGCTTGTCCTGCTACATTTCTTGGTTCCCTGACCGGGAAGTGAGGTAATTGGCAAATGGTCAAGGCATCTCCTTAGGCGGCTTAAGCCTGCCCTGTGGAACATCCCTGCAGGGGACTCTGACCAGCCTGAGCGAGGCGGATCCTGAGAGCGCTCCTGGGTAGGCATTTGCCCCCGTGGGACGCCCCGCCACAGCAGTGTGTGGCAGGCCCCTGTGGAGGATCAACGCAGTGGCTGAACACCGGGAAGGAACTGGTACGTAGAGTCCAGACATCTGAAACTTGGTAAGACTAGTCTTGAGAACTTGCCCACTCCATTTGAATGGAAGAGTGGTCTGATCACCCATGGTGTGCCTGTGCCAGCACTTTGGTTTTTGTTTTTGACTTGACTTGGATTGCTTGATATTTTGGTTTTGGTTTTGATCTGGCTTAGATTTCTTGATACTCTGATTTTGGCTTTGATTCTGGTTTGGCATAAACTGTAAAAGTGTGTGTGTGCCCTTTTTACCCATTCTTTGTTTTGTGGTGTGCGTGTGGTGTGAGCGTGGTGTTTTGTCTCAAGGAAATATGGGTCAGGCACAAAGTAAGCCCACCCTACTAGGAACTATGTTGAAAAAATTCAAAAAGGGATTTAAGAGAGACTATGGAGTCACCATGACACCAGGAAAACTTAGAACTTTGTGTGAGATAGCCTGGCCAGCAGTAGAGGTGGGGTGGCCATCAGAAGGAAGCCTGGACAGGTCCCTTGTCTCGAAGGTATGGCACAGGGTAACCTGTAAGTCAGGGTACCCTGATCAGTTCCCATATGTAGATTCTTGGTGACCAGCTAGTTTTGGACCCCCACAGTGGTTAAGGGGACAGGCAGCAGCAGCACTAGCAGCAAAGGGACAGTTAGTTAAGGAAGGTCCTCACTCCACCCGCCGAGGGAAGTCGGTACCAAAAGTCCTGTCCGACCCAACACCGGAAGAATCATGGCAGGAACTGGTACCACCAATACCCGCTCCTTATCGGGAGGAAGTTTTCCCTAGTCCTGAGCCCACAGCACCTACACCTCCACCAGATGACCACACCCCTAGACCACCCAGAGTAGACAAGAGAGGAAGTGAAGCCGCGAGAGAAACTCCTCCCTTGGCAGCTTGCTTAGGGTCCAAGACTAGAATTCAAATGCCCCTGAGAGAGCAGCGATATACTGGGGTAGACGAGAACAGACACATGGTGGAAAGGTGTGCCTTTGTGTATCAACCTTTCACCTCTGCTGACCTCCTCAATTGGAAAAAGAATACTCCATCTTACAATGAAAAGCCTCAAGCTTTAATTGACTTGCTCCAAACTATTATACAGAATCATAATCCTACTTGGGCTGATTGTCACCAGCTGCTCATGTACTTCTTTAATACAGATGAAAGGCGAAGGGTGCTCCAGGTGGTAACTAAGTGGCTAGAGGAGCACGTCCCAGCCAATTACCAAAACCCCCAAGAATATGTAAGAATTCAACTGCCAGGAACAGACCCCCAGTGGGACCCGAACGAGGGACCAGACATGGAGAGGCTAAGACGGTACCGTGAGGCATTAATAGAAGGTCTAAAGAAAGGGGCTCAAAAGGCCACAAATGTAAATAAGGTCTCTGAGGTCACCCAAGGAAAAGAGGAGAGTCCAGCCCAATTCTATGAAAGACTATATGAGGCTTATTGTATGTACACTTCTTTTGATCCAGATAGCCATGAAAATCAGTGCATGATTAACATGGCCTTAGTCAAAGCACAGAAGATATAAGAAAATTACAGAAACAGGCTGGGTTTGCAGGTATGAATACCTCATAGTTACTGGAAATAGCCCATCAAGCGTTTGTGAATAGAGATGCAACAAGCCACAGAGAAAGCCGTAAGGAAGGCGAATGCCAGGCTAGGCGAAATGCCGACTTACTGGCCATGGCCATTAAAGGAATTCCCTCAAAAGGAGAGGGAAAGGGGGGTTCAGGGAAGAATACCCAGTCTAATCGCCCATGCTTGCAACATAACCAATGCGCCTATTGTAAGGAAATAGGACATTGGAAAGATAAGTGTCCCCAACTGAAGGAAGAGCAAGGTGGTTTGGAACAAAAGACCTCAGATAAAGACAAGGGAGCTTTGTTCAATCTGGCTGAAGGGCTACTGGACTGAAGGGGACCAGGCTCAAGTGCCCCCAAGGAGTCCACAGTTAGGATTACAATTGGGGGCAAGAACATTATGTTTTTGGTCATTACTGGTGCTGAACATTCAGTAGTAACCACCCCAGTCACCCCCTTATCCAAGAAAACCATTGATATAATCAGAGCAACAGGAGTTTCCACTAAGAAGGCTTTCTATCTACCACGGACCTGCTCAGTGGGGGGACATGAGATAGTTCACCAGTTCTTGTACATGCCTGGCTGTCCCTTGCCCTTGCTGGGAAGAGATTTGCTTAGCAAGCTGAGAGCCACCGTCTCCTTTACAAAACAGAGCTCTTTACAGCTAAAGTTACCAGGAACAGGAGCCATCATGGCCCTTATGGTCCCCCGGGAAGAAGAATGCAGACTTTTTCTAACTGAACCAGGCCAAGAGATAAAACCAGCTCTAGCTAAGTGATGGCCCCGAGTATGGGCAGAGGATAATCCTCCAGGACTGGCGGTCAACCAAGCCCCTGTACTCATAGAAGTTAAGCCTGGGGCCCAATCAATTAGACAAAAGCAGCATCCGGTTCCCAGAGAAGCTCTCAAAGGAATCCAGGTTCATCTCAGATGCTTGAAAGCCTATGGAATTATAGTTCCTTGCCAGTCTCCATGGAACACCCATCTCCTGCCTGTCCCTAAGCCAGGGACCAAGGACTACCGACTAGTACAGGACTTGCACTTGGTCAACTAAGCTACAGTGACTCTGCACCCAACAGTTCCTAACCCTTACACATTGTTAGGGCTGCTGCCGGCTGAGGACAGCTGGTTTACCTCTCTGGACTTAAAAGATGCTTTCTTTAGCATCAGAATAGCTCCTGAGAGCCAGAAGCTGTTTGCCTTTCAGTGGGAAGATCCAGAGTCAGGTGTCACTACTCAGTACATTTGGACCCGGTTTCCCCAAGGGTTCAAGAACTCCCCTACTATCTTTGGGGAGGCCCTGGCTCGAGACCTGCAAAAGTTTCCTGCTAAAGACCTAGGCTGCGTCTTGCTCCTGTATGTGGACGACCTTCTGTTAGGACACTCCATGGCAGTCGGGTGTGCAAAAGGGACAGATGCCCTGCTTTGGCACCTGGAGGACTGTGAGTATAAGGTGTCCAAGAAGAAAGCTCAGATCTGCAGACAGCAGGTACGCTACCTGGGATTCACTATTCGGAAAGGGGAGAGCAGCCTGGGGTCAGAAAGAAAGCTGGTCATCTGCAGCCTACCAGAACTTAAAACCAGAAGGCAAGTAAGGGAATTCCTAGGAGGTGTGGGGTTTTGCAGATTATGGATTCCAAACTTTGCAGTACTAGCCAAACCTTTGTATGGGGTTACAAAGGGGGCTGACTCGGAGCCTTTTGATTGGGGGCCTCTACAACAGCAAGCCTTTTGTAAATTAAAGGAAAAACTTATGTTGGCCCCAGCCCTAAGATTTGACAAAGCCCTTTACACTCTGTGTCAGAAAGAGAAAAAACGGCAGTTGGAGGTTTAACCCAGACTGTGGGTCCCTGGCCAAGGCCAGTGGCCTATCTCTCAAAACTAGATAGGGTTTCCAAAGGCTGGCCACCATGTCTAACAGCCCTGGCAGCAATAGCCAAGTTAGCACAAGCAGCAGATAAACTAACCCTTGGGCAAAACCTGAATATAAAGGACCCCCGTGCTGTGGTAACTTTGATGCATACCAAAGGACATCATTGGCTAACAAATGCTAGATTAACCAAGTACCAAAGCTTGCTATGTGAAAATGCCCGCATAATTATTGAAGTCTGTAACACCCTAAATCCCGCCACCCTGCTCCCGGTATCAGAGAGCCCGGTCAAGCAAAACTGCGTAGAGGTGTTGAATTCTGTCTATTCTAGCAGACCCGACCTTCGGGACCAGCCATGGGCATCAGTAGACTGGGAGTTATATGTGGATGGGAGCAGCTTCATTAACCCACAAGGAGAAGGATGTGCAGGATATGCGGTGGTAACTTTGGATGCTGTCATTGAAGCCAAACCGTTGCCACAGGACACTTTAGCCCAGAAGGCTGAGCTCATTGCTTTGACTCGGGCTCTAGAACTCAGTGAAGGTAAGACTGTAAACATCTACACTGACTCTCCATATGCCTTTCTAATCCTCCTAGTGCATGGAGCATTGTATAAGGAAAAGGGTCTCTAAAACTCTGGGAGAAAGGACATAAAATATCAACAAGAAATTCTGCAATTATTAGAGGCAATGTGGGAACCTCAGAGGGTGGCAGTCATGCACCGCAGGGGACACCAGCGAGCCTCCACCTCAGTGGCCTTAGGAAACTCTCGAGCTGATTGAGAAACTCAGAAAGCAGCATCTACCCTTACCGGGCATCGGTAGCAGCCCCCTTACTCCCTCAACCACCTGACCTGGTACCTACCTATTCTAAGGAAGAAAAAGACATTTACTTGTATCATTTATGAATCCCCACCAGTCTTCAGTCCTTATTTCAAAAACTGTGGACATGGGAGGCTCAGAGGGGTCATAACACACATCTGGTTGGTCGTTTCCTGGGCTACATACATTGTACTGAGTGTCCTTACATAAACATGTTCCTTAGCCGGGCGCGGTGGCTCACGCCTGTAATCCCAGCACTTTGGGAGGCCGAGGCGGGCAGATCACAAGGTCAGGAGATCGAGACCACGGTGAAACCCCGTCTCTACTAAAAATACAAAAAATTAGCCGGGCGCGGTTGTGGGCGCCTGTAGTCCCAGCTACTCGGGAGGCTGAGGCAGGAGAATGGCGTGAACCCGGGAGGCGGAGCTTGCAGTGAGCCGAGATCGCGCCACTGCACTCCAGCCTGGGCAACAGAGTGAGACTCCGTCTCTAAAAAAAAAAAAAAAAAAAAAAAAAAACATGTTCCTTAAAAGTTTCCTGCTAAAGACCTAGGCTGTCCCTTGCTCCTGTACGTGGACGATCTTCTGCTAGGACACTCCACAGTAGTCAGGTGTGCAAAAGGGACTGATGCCCTGCTTCAGCACCTGGAGGACTGTGAGTATAAGGTGTCCAAGAAGAAAGCTCAGATCTGCAGACAGCAGGTATGCTACCTGGGATTCACTATTCAGAAAGGGGAGTGCAGCACAATATGAGGCAAGGCCCCACTGTTCCACCCGGCATACAAGCTTATGGAGTGGCTTCTTTAGAGGATCTTCAGGTAGATTTCACAGAAATGCCAAAATGTGGAGATAACAAGTACTTGCTGGTTCTTGTGCATACATACTCTGGGTGGGTGGAGGCTTATCCAACATGAACTGAAAAGGCCTACGAGGTAACCTGTGTGCTTCTCCGAGATCTTATTCCTAGGTTTGGACTGCCCCTACGAATCGGCTCAGATAACGGGCCGGCGTTTGTGGCTGACTCAGTACAGAAGACAGCAAAGGCATTAGGAATCACCTGGAATTGATTCCAGGTAGGCTACATGCTGCGCACCGACCGCAGAGTTCTGGAAAGGTGGAGCGAATGAATCAGACTGTCAAAAATAGTTTAGGGAAAGTATGTCAGGAAACAGGATTAAAGTGGATACAGGCTCTTCCTACGGTATTGTTTAAAATTAGATGCACTCCTTCTAAGAAAACAGGATACTCCCCTTATGAAATATTGTATCATAGGCCTCCTCTTATACTATGGGAGCTTCCAGGCACTCCTCGAGTTAGGTGAAATTGAATTACAGGGACAGCTACAGGCTTTAGGAAAAATTACACAAACAATCTCAACTTGGGTAAATGAGGTGTGCCATCAGCTTATTCTCCCCAGTTCACCCTTTCTCTCCAGGTGATCTCGAGTGGATCAAGGACTGGAACATAGTCCCTTTGCAGCCACGGTGGAAAGGACCTCAGACCGTCATCCTGACCACCCCCACAGCTGTAAAGGTAGAAGGAATCCCAGCCTGGATCCACCACAGCATGTGAAACCTGCAGCCGATGAAACCTGGGAGGCAAAACTGAGCCCGGACAACCCCTGCAAGTGACTCTGAGGAGGACGACAAGCCCTGCTCCAGTCACGCCTGGAAGCTGACTGGTCTATGCACGGCCGAAGCATGAGAAGAATCATCATGGGACTCATTTTTCTCATAATTTGGACTTGTAAATACTTCCACTGATTTTCCCCACATGGAAGACTGTTCTCAGTGTACACATCAGGTTACCGATGTAGGGCAACAAGTTAAAACAATATTTCTGTTCTATAGTTACTATGAATGCCTAAGAACTTTAAAAGGAACATGTTTATGTAAGGACACTCAGTACAAGGTATGTAGCCCAGGAAACAACTGACCAGCTGTGTGTTATGACCTCTCTGAGCCTCCCATGTCCACAGTTTTTGAAATAAGATTAAGGACTGAAGACTGGTGGGGACTCATAAATGATACAAGTATTAGCCAGAACAGAAGAAAAAGGGGGGCCCAAATGCATAATCTTGAAATCTGATGCCTGTATTGTCATTAATAGCAGTAAGTTAGGAAGGGGATGTGGCTCTTTTAGTTGGAAAAAAGGCCATATGACCGAAAATAAGTACATTTGTCATGAATTAGGACTGTGTGGAAATGAATGTGGATACTGGTCTTGTGTCATTTGGGCCACTTGGATAAAAAATGAAAAGGATCTAGTCCACCATCAGAATGGAAAAAATGGCCCTTCCTGCACTAAGGGACAATGTAACCCCTTAAAGCTAATAATAACCAATCCCCTTGGATCCTTGCTGGAAAAAAGGGGAGCATGTGACCTTAGGAATCGACGGGGCTGGATTGGATCCCGAGTAAATATCTTGGTTTGAGGAGAAGTTTACAAACACTCTCCTGAGCCAGTGTTTCAAACTTTCTATGATGAACTCAATGTACCAGTACCAGAAATTCCAGGAAAAACAAGAAATTCATTTTTGCAATTAGCCGAGCATGTAGCCCAGTCTCTCAATGTCACTTCATGTTATGTATGCGGAGGAACTATAATGGGAGATCAATGGCCATAGGAAGCCCACGAATTAGTACCTACAGACCCAGTTCCTAATGAATTCCTGGCTCAAAAGAGTCACCCTGATAATTTCTGGGTCCTAAAAGCCTCAATTATTGGACAATATTGCATAGTTAGAGAAGGAAAAGAATTCACTCACCCCGTAGGATGACTTAGTTGTCTGGGACGGAAACTGTATAATGGTACCACAAAAACAGTCACTTGATGGAGTTCAAATCAAACAGAGAGGAATCCATTTAGCAAATTCCCAAAGTTGCAAGCCATGAGGACCCACCCGGGGTCTCACCGGGGGACTAGACAGCCCCCACTGGATTATATTGGATATGTGGGCATAGAGCTTATGCCAAATTACCTGACCAGTGGGCAGGTAGTTGTGTTATTGGCACTCTTAAACCATCTTTCTTCTTACTGCCCGTGAAAACAGGTGAACTCCTGGGTTTCCTTGTCTATGCTTACCGCGGAAAGAGAAGCATAGCTATAGGAAATAGGAAAGATGATGAATGGCCCCCTGAGAGAATCATACAATATTATGGGCCTGCTATTTGGGCACAAGACGGCTCATGGGGATACTGGACCCCCACTTACATGATCAACCAAATCATACGGTTACAAGCTGTCTTAGAAATAATCACTAATAAAACCGGCAGAGCCTTGACTATTCCGGCCCGGCAAGAAACTCAGATGAGAAATGCTATCTATCAAAATAGATTGGCTCTCGACTTCTTGCTAGCAGCTGAAGGAGGGGTCTGTGGGAAATTTAACCTTACCAATTTGCTGTCTACAAATAGATGATCAAGGGCAAGTAGTTGGAGACATAGTTAGAGATATGACAAAACTGGCACATGTGCCCATGCAAGTGTGGCATGGATTTGATCCTAGGGCCATGTTTGGAAAATGGTTCCCAGAGCTAGGAGGATTTAAAACTCTTATAATAGGAGTTATAATAATAATAATAGGAACCTGCTTACTGCTCCCTTGTTTGCTAGCTATACTTCTTCAAATGATAAAAAGCTTCATCACTACCTTAGTTCACCAAAATGCTTCAGCCCAAGTGTACTATATGAATCACTATCAATCTGTCTTGCACGAAGACATGGGTAGTGAAAATGAAAGTGAGAACTCCCACTAATAAAATGAGTGAGAGTCTCAAAAGCAGGGAATAAGGGAGGAGACCACCCCGTCATATCATCTTATGCCCAATTTCTGACTCCAAAGAAAGAAGAAGTCAAAACTAAAAGGCAGAAATGAAATCCACAGGCAGACAGCCCGGTGCCGCACCCTGGGCCTGGTAGTTAAATATAGACCCCTGACCTAATCGGTTCTGTTATCTATAGATTACAGACATTGTATAGAAACGCACTGTGAAAATCTCTATCCTGTTTTGTTCCGATCTAATTACTAGTGCATGCAGCCCCCAGTCACGTACCCTCTGCTTGCTCAATCAATCACGACCCCCTCACATGCACTCCCTTAGAGTTGTGAGCCCTTAAAAGGGACAGGAATTGCTCATTCAGGGGGCTCAGCTCTTGAGACAGGAGTCTTGCCAATGACCCCGGCCAAATAAACCCCTTCCTTCTTTAACTCATTGTCTGAGGAGTTTGATCTGCGGCTCATCCTGCTACAGAAGTAGAGGATCAAAGCAGCCACAGGTTTGGTTTCTGGTGAGGCCTCTCTCCTCGGCTTGCAGATGGCTGCCTGCTCACCGTGTCCTCACTTGGGCATTCCTCTGTATACACCATCCCCGGTGTCTCTGTCTCTTTTCTTATAAGGATGCCAGTGTCAGGCCTCTGAGCCCAAGCTAAGCCATCGTATCCCCTGTGACCTGCACATATACGCCCAGATGGCCTGAAGTAACTGAAGAATCACAAAAGAAGTGAAAATGGCCTGTTCCTTGCCTTAACTGATGACATTCCACCACAAAAGAAGTGAAAATGGCCAGTCCTTGCCTTAACTGATGACATTCCACCACAAAAGAAGTGAAAATGGCCTGTTCCTTGCCTTAACTGATGACATTCCACCACAAAAGAAGTGAAAATGGCCAGTCCTTGCCTTAACTGATGACATTACCTTGTGAAAGTCCTTTTCCTGGCTCATCCTGGCTCAAAAACTCCCCTACTGAGCACCTTGTGACCCCCACTCCTGCCTGCCAGAGAACAACCCCCTTTGACTGTAATTTTCCTTTACCTACCCAAATCCTATAAAACGGCCCCACCTCTATCTCCCTTTGCTGACTCTTTTCGGACTCAGCCTGCCTGCACCCAGGTGAAATAAACAGCCTCGTTGCTCACACAAAACCTGTTTGGTGGTCTCTTCACACGGACGCGAGTGAAATTTTGGTGCCATGACTCATATCGGGGGACCTTCCTTGGGAGATCAATCCCCTGTCCTCCTGCACTTTGCTCCATGAGAAAGATCCACCTAGGACCTTGGGTCCTCAGACCGACCAGCCCAAAGAACATCTCGCCAATTTTAAATCTGGTAAGCAGCCTCTTTTTGACTCTCTTCTCCAACCTCTCTCACTATCCCTCAACCTATTTCTCCTTTCAATCTTCGCGCCGCTCTTCAATCTCTCCCTTCTCTTAATTTCAATTCCTTTCATTTTCTGATAGAGACAAAGGAGACACATTTTATCCATGGACCCAAAACTCCGGCACCGGTCACGGACTCGGGAAGGCAGCCTTCCCCCCATGTGTTTAATCATCGTGGGGATGCCTCTCTGATTATTCACCCATGTTCCACTGGTGTCTGATCTCTGTGGGGATGCCTGCCTTGGTCATTCACCCACATTCCCTTGGTGGCAAGTCAATTGCGGGGACACCTGCTTTGGCTGCTCACCCACATTGCAGCCCAGGGCTGCTTCCCACCCCCCTTCTCTGTCTCTCCCCTTCTCTTTAAACGTGCCTCCTTCGCTATGGGCAACCTTCTACCCTCCATTCCTCCTCCTCCCTTAACCTGTGTTCTCAAGAACTTAAAACCTCTTCAACTCTTGCCTGACCTAAAATCTAAGCATCTTATTTTCTTTTTTTTTTTTTTTTTTTTTTTTGAGACGGGGTCTCGCTCTGTCGCCCAGGCTGGAGTGCAGTGGCCGGATCTCAGCTCACTGCAAGCTCCGCCTCCCGGGTTCGCGCCATTCTCCTGTCTCAGCCTCCTGAGTAGCTGGGACTACAGGTGCCCGCCACCTCGCCCGGCTAGTTTTTTGTATTTTTTTAGTAGAGACGGGGTTTCACCGTGTTAGCCAGGATGGTCTCGATCTCCTGGCCTCGTGATCCGCCCGTCTCGGCCTCCCAAAGTGCTGGGATTACAGGCTTGAGCCACCGCGCCCGGCCTTATTTTCTTTTGCAATACCGCTTGGCCCCAATACAAACTCGACCATGGTTCCAAATGGCCAGAAAACGGCACTTTTGATTTCTCCATCCTACGAGACCAAGACAATTTTTGTCCAAAAACGGGCAAATGGTCTGAGGTGCCTGACATCCAGGCATTTTTCACACTTCCTTCCTTCCCTAGTCTCTGTTCCCAATGCGATTCCTCCCAAATCCTCCTTCTTTCCCTCCCACCTGTCCCCTCAGTCCCAACTCCAAGCATCGCTGAGTCTTTCCAGTCTTCCTTTTCTACAGACCCATCTGACCTCTTCCCTCCTCCCCAGGCTGCTTGTCGCCAGGCCGAGCTAAGTCCCAATTCTTCCTCAGCCTCTGCTCCTCCACCCTATAATCCTTCTATCACCTCTCCTCTTCACACCTAGTCCATCTTACAGTTTAGTTCCATGACTAGCTCTTCCCCACCTGCCCAACAATTTCCTCTTAGAGAGGTGGCTGGAGCTGAAGGCATTCAGGGTACATGTACCTTTTTCTCTATCAGACCTCTCCCAGATCAGCCAGTGTTTAGGCTCTTTGTCATCAGATCCCACTAAATATACACAGGAATTCCTATATCTAACTCCGTTCTACAATTTAACCTGGAGTGACTTAAATGTCATCCTGACTTCTACCCTCTCCCCAGATGAATAGGAAAGAGTTTTTTCTCTAGCCCAATCTCACGCTGACAACCGCCAGCTCCATGAGCCAGACCAAGAAGGCATTCGAGCAGTTCCCCGAGAAGATCCCCAATGGAACTATTAGGCAGATTCTCCAGGTATAGCTAGGCAAAATTACATGGTGTCCTGCCTAATTGAAGGGGTTAAAAAGGCAGCTTACAAAGCTGTTAATTATGACAAACTTAAACTACCCAAGGTAAAAATGAAAACCCAGCCCAGTTCATGACCTGCTAAGTAGCAACCCTTCAACACTTTACCGCCCTAGACCCAGAGGGGCTAGAAGGCTGCCTTATTCTTAATATGCATTTTATCACCCACTCAGCTCCTGATGTTAGAAAAAAGCTTCAAAAATTAGAATCTGGCTCTCAAACCCCAAAACAGGAATTAACCTCGCCTTCAAGGTGTACAATAATAGAAAGGAGGTAGCCAGACAGCAACGCATTTCTGAGTTATAGCTACTTGCCTCCGCTGTAAGACAACCCACAACCACATCTCCAGTGTACAAAAACTTCAGAACATCCAAGCCACAGATCCCAGGGGCTCCTTCAAAACATCCTCGTGGGCCTTGCTTCAAATGCCAAAGGCCTGGCCACTGGGCCCAGGAATGCCTGCAGCCCGGGATTCCTCCTAAGCCCTGGCTTCTCTGTGCGGGCACCCACTGGAGGTCAGACTGTCCAACTCACATCGCCACCACTGCTAAAGCCCCTGGAGCCAAAACCCAGTGTTCCTTGGCTGACTCCTTCCCAGATCTCCTCAGCTTAGCAGCTGAAGACTGACACTGCCCAATCGCCTGGGAAGCCCCCTGGACTATCACGGACGCTGAGCTTTGGGTAACTCTTACAGTGGAGGGTAAGTCTGTCCCCTGTTTAATTGATACGGGGGCTACCCACTCTACATTACCTTCTTTTCAAGGGCCTGTTTCCCTTGCCCCCATAACTGTTGTAGGTATTGATGGCCAAGCATCAAAACCTCTTAAAACTCCCCCATTCTGGTGCCAACTTGGACAATATTCTTTTATGCACTCTTTTTCAGTGATCCCCACCTGCCCAGTTCCCTTATTAGGCCGAGACATTTTAACCAAATTATCTGCTTCCCTGATTATTCCTGGACTACAGTGACATCTCATTGTCATCCTTCTTCCCAATCCAAAGCCTTCTTTGCGTCTTCCTCTCGTATCCCCCCACCTTAACCCACAAGTATGGGACATCTCTGGCAACCCTCCCTGGCAACCGATCACATGCCCATTACCATGCCATTAAAACCTAATCACCCTTACCCCACTCAACGCCAATATCCCATCCCACAGCACACTTTAAAAGGATTAAATCCTGTTATCACTCGCCTGTTACAGCATAGGCTTCTGAAACCTATAAACTCTCCTTACAATTCCCCCATTTTACCTGTCCAAAAACCAGACAAGCCTTACAGGTTAGTTCAGGATCTGCACCTTATCAACCAAATTGCTTTGCCTATCCCCCCTGTAGTGCCCAAACCGTACGCTCTTTTGTCCTCAATACCTTCCTCCACCACTCACTATTCTGTTCTTGATGTTGAAGATGCTTTTTTCACTATTCCCCTTCACCCCTCATCCCATCCTCTCTTTACTTTTACCTGGACTGACCCTGACACCCATCAGTCCCAGCAGCTTACCTGGGCTGTGCTGCCGCAAGGCCGAACAGCCCTCATTACTTCAGCCAAGCTCTTTCTCATGATTTATTTTCTTTCCACTCCTCCACTTCTCACCTTATTCAATATATTGATGACCTTCTTTGTAGCCCCTCCTTTGAATCTTCTCAAGATAGCCTCCTGCTCCTTCAATATTTATTCTCCAAAGAATATCGGGTATCCCTCTCCAAACCTCAAATTTCTTCATCTGTTACCCACCTCGGCATAATTCTTCAAAAAAACACACGTGCTCTCCCTGCCGATCGTGTCTGAGTGATCTCTCAAACCCCAACACCTTCTACAAAACAACTCCTTTCCTTCCTAGGCATGGTTGGATATTTTTGCCTTTGGATACCTGGTTTTGCCATCCTAACAAAACCATTATATAAACTCACAAAAGGAAACCTAGCTGACCCCATAGATCCTAAATCCTTCCCCCACTCCTCTTTCCATTCCTTGAAGACAGCTTTAGAGACTGCCCCCACCCTAGCTCTCCCTGACTCATCCCAACCCTTTTCATTACACACAGCCGAAGTGCAGGGCTGTGCAGTTGGAATTCTTACACAAGGGCCAGGACCACATCCTGTAATGTTTTTGTCTAAACAACTTGACCTTACTGTTTTAGGCTAGCCATGATGTTTCTGTGCAGTGGCTGCACCTGCCCTAATACTTTTAGAGGCCCTAAAAACCACAAACTATGCTCAACTCACTCTCTACAGCTCTCATAACTTCCAAAATCTATTTTCTTCCTCACACCCGACACATATACTTTCTGTTCCCCAGCTCCTTCAGCTATACTCACTCTTCGTTGAATCTCCCACAATGACCATTGTTCCTGGCCTGGACTTCAATCTGGCCTCCCACATTATTCCAGATACCACACCTGACCCCCATGACTGTATCTCTGTGATCCACCTGACATTCACTCCATTTCCCCATATTTCCTTCTCTTCTGTTCCTCACCCTGATCACATTTGGTTTATTGATGGCAGTTCCACCAGGCCTAATCACCACTCACCAGCAAAGGCAGGCTATGTTATAGTATCTTCCACATCTATCATTGAGGCTACCACTCTGCCCCCCTCCACTACCTCTCAGCAAGCTGAACTAGTTGCCTTAACTCGGGCCTTCACTCTTGCAAAGGGACCATGCGTCAATATTTATACTGACTCTAAATATGCCTTCCATATGCTGCACCACCATGCTGTTATATGGGCTGAAAGAGGTTTCCTCACTATGCAAGGGTCTTCCATTATTAATTCCTCTTTAATAAAAACTCTGCTCAAGGCTGCTTTACTTCCAAAGGAAGCTGGAGTCATCCACTGCAAGGGCCATCAGAAGGCATCAGATCCCATTGCTCTAGGCAATGCTGATGCTGATAAAGTGGCTAGACAAGCAGCTAGTGGCCAGTTTTTCTCCTTCACATCGGTCACTCCCACCTACTCCCCCGCTGAAACTTCCATCTATCAATCTCTTCCCAAACAAGGCAAATGGTTCTTAGACCAAGGAAAATATCTCCTTCCAGTCTCACAGGCCCATTCTATTCTGTCGTCATTTCATAATCTCTTCCATGTAGGTTACAAGCCGCTAGCCCGTCTCTTAGAACCTCTCATTTCCTTTCCATCATGGAAATATGTCCTCAAGGAAATCACTTCTCAGTGTTCCATCTGCTATTCTACTACCCCTCAAGGATTGTTCAGGCTCCCTCCCTTCCCTACACATCAAGCTCGGGGATTTGCCCCTGCCCAGGACTGGCAAATTGACTTTACTCACATGTCGCAAGTCAGAAAACTAAAATACCTCTTGGTCTGGGTAGACATTTTCACTGGATGGGTAGAGGGTCTGAGAAGGCCACCGCGGTCATTTCTTCCCTTCTGTCAGACATAAAATTCCTCGGTTTGGCCTTCCCACCTCTATGCAGTCTGATAACACACTGGCCTTTAGTAGTCACATCGCCCAAGCAGTTTCTCAGGCTCTTGGTATTCGGTGGAAACTTCATAGCCCTTACCATCCTCAATCTTCAGGAAAGGTAGAACAGACTAATGGTCTTTTAAAGACACACATCACCAAGCTCAGCCTCCAACTTAAAAAGGACTGGACAGTACTTTTACCTCTTTCCCTTCTCAGAATTAGAGCCTGTCCTTGAGATGCTACAGGGTACAGTCCATTTGAACTTTTATATGGACGCACTTTCTTGCTCGGCCCCAACCTCATCCCAGACACCAGCCCTCTAGACAACTATCTGTCAGTCCTCCAGCAGGCTAGACAGGGAATTCACCAGGCTGCTAATCTTCTCTTGCCCACTCCAGATTCCCAGCCATATGAAGACACCCTAGCTGGACGATCAGTTCTTGTCAAGAATCTGGCCCCTCAAACTCTACAACCTCGATGGACCGGACCCTACTTAGTCATCTATAGTACCCCAACTGCCACCCGCCTGCAGGATCCTCCCCACTGGGTTCACTGTCTCAGAATAAAGCTGTGTCCGTCGGACAGCCAGCCTAATCCTTCCTCTTCCTCCTGGAAGTCACAAGTACTCTCCTCTACTTCCCTTAAACTCACTCCCATTTCTGAAGAACAGTAATAACCCTTATGAGCCGAATACATCCCTTCATTCTATTAGGTCTGTTCGTCCTTACCCTACTTTTTGAAACAGGGCTTTACAAAGTCACCGCCACTACTTGGACCGAGCCCCCAAAACTAGTCATCCCTACTATCTTCTGTCTAGTCATACTCCTATTCACTGTTCTCAACTACTTGTAAATGCCCTTCTCTTGTTTACACTGCTGGTTTACAGTGTTTCTCCAAGCCATCACAGCTGATATCTCTTGGTGCTATCCCCAAACCGCCACTCTTAACTCCCTCTTAGACTGGACAGATGACCTTTGCTGGCAGGGGACCCTCCCACACTTTCCCCTTGAAGAAGTTCTATTCTTTACTTTATACTCACTCTTATTCTCATTCCCATTCTTATGCCACCCTCTACCTCTCCCCAGCTATCTCCACCACACTGTCAACCTTACCCATTCTCTCCTAGCCATTTCTAATCCCTCCTTAGTGAACAACTGCTGGCTTTGCATTTCTCTTTCTTCCAGCGCCTACACAGCTGTCCTCACCTTACATGCAGACTGAGCAACATCTCCTGTCTCCTTACACCTCCAAACTTCCTTTAACAGCCCTCCCCTTCGCCCCCCTGAAGAACTCATTTACTTTCTAGACAAGTCCAGCAGGACCTCCCCAGACATTGCACATCAGCAAGCTGCCGCCCTCCTCCGCACTTACTTTAAAAACCTTTCTCCTTATATCAACTCTGCTCCCCGCATATTTGGACCTCTCACAACACAAACTACTATTCCTGTAGCCGCTCCTTCATGTATCTCTTGGCAAAGATCCACTGGAATTCCCCTAGGTAACCTTTCACCTTCTCGATGTTCGTTTACTCTTCATCACCAAAGCCCAACTACACACATCACTGAAACAATTGGAGCCTTCCAGCTTCGTATTACAGATAAGCCCTCTGTCAATACTGGCAAACTTGCAAACATTAGCAGTAATTATTGCTTAGGAAGACACTTAACCTGTATTTCACTCCATCCTTGGCTACCTTCCCCTTGCTCATCAGACTCTCCTCCCAGGCCCTCTTTTTGTTTACTTATACCCAGCCCCGTAAATAACAGTGAAAGTGGCTTGTAGATACTCAACGTTTTCTCATACACCATGAAAATCGAACCTCCCCCTCTATGCAGTTACCCCATCAGTCGCCATTACAACCTCTGACGGCTGCCGCCCTAGCTGGATCCCTAGGAGTCTGGGTACAAGACACCGCTTTCAGCACTCCCTCTCATCTTTTTACTTTGCATCTCCAGTTTTTCCTCCCACAAGGCCTCTTCTTCCTCTGTGGATCCTCTACCTACATGTGCCTACCTGCTAATTCGATGGGCACATGCACACTAGTTTTCCTTACTCCCAAAATTCAATTTGCAAATGGGACCAAAGAGCTCCCTGTTTCCCTCATGACACCGACATGACAAAGAAGAGTTATTCCACTAATTCCCTTGCTTGTCGGCTTAGGACTTTCTGCCTCTACTATTGCTCTCGGTAGGTACTGGAATAGCGAGCATTTCAACCTCTGTCATGACCTTCCGTAGCCTCTCTAATGACTTCTCTGCTAGCATCACAGACATATCACAAACTTTATCAGTCCTCCATGTCATGCATGTCCATGTGAAGAGACCACCAAATAGGCTTTGTGTGAGCAACATGGCTGTTTATTTCACCTGGGTGCAGGTGGGCTGAGTCCAAAAAGAGTCAGCGAAGGGAGATAAGGGTGGGGCCGTTTTATAAGATTTGGGTAGGTAAAGGAAAATTACAGTCAAAAGGGGGTTGTTCTCTGGCGGGCAGGAGTGGGGGTCACAAGGTGCTCAGTGGGGGAGCTTTTTGAGCCAGGATGAGCCAGGAAAAGGAATTTCACAAGGTAATGTCATCGCTTAAGGCAAGGACCCGGCCATTTTCACTTCTTTTGTGGTGGAATGTCATCAGTTAAGGCGGGGCAGGGCATTTTCACTTCTTTTGTGATTCTTCAGTTACTTCAGGCCATCTGGGCGTATATGTGCAAGTCACAGGGGATGCGATGGCTTGGCTTGGGCTCAGAGGCCTGACACTCCAGGCCCAAGTTGACTCTTTAGCTGTAGTTGTCCTTCAAAACCACCGAGGCCTTGACTTACTCACTGCTGAAAAAGGAGGACTCTGTACGTTCTTAAATGAAGAGTGTTGTTTTTACCTAAATCAATCTGGCCTGGTATATGACAACATAAAAAACTCAAGGATAGAGCCCCAAAACTTGCCAACCAAGCAAGTAATTATACTGAACCCGCTTGGGCACTCTCTAATTGGATGTCCTGGGTCCTCCCAATTCTTAGTCCTTTAATACCTATTTTTCTCCTTCTTTTATTCGGATCTTGTATCTTCCGTTTAGTTTCTCAATTCATCCAAAACCGTATCCAGGCCATCACCAATCATTCTATATGACAAATGCTCCTTCTAACAACCCCACAATATCACCCCTTATCACAAAATCCTCCTTCAACTTCACCTTTCCCACTCTAGGTTCCCACACAGCCCCTAATCCCACTCGAAGCAGCCCTGAGAAACGTGGTGCATTATCTCTCCATGCCACACCCCCCAAAAATTTTTTTCGCTGCCCCAACACTTCAATACTATTTTATGTTATTTTTATTAACATAAGAAGGCAGGAATGTCACGCCTCTGAGCCCAAACTAAGCCATTGTATTCCCTGTGACCTGCACTTTTACGCCCAGATGGCCTGAAGTAACTGAAGAATCACAGAAGAAGTGAAAATGGCCTGTTCTTTGCCTTAACTGATGACATTCCACCACAAAAGAAGTGAAAATGAGGCCGGGCCTAGTGGCTCACGCCTGTAATCCCAGCACTTTGGGAGGCTGAGGCGGGTGGATCACGTGAGGTCGGGAGTTTAAAACCAGCCTGACCAACATGGAGAAACCCCTTCTCTACTAAAAATACAAAATTAGCTGGGCCTGGTGGCACATGCCTATAATCCCAGCTGCTAGGGAGGCTGAGGCAGGAGAATTGCTTGAACCTGGGAGGCGGAGGTTGCAGTGAGCAGGGATCGCAGGGATCGCAGGGATCGTGCCATTGCACTCCAGCCTGGGCAACAAGAGTGAAACTCCGCCTCAAAAAAAAAAAAAAAAAAAGAAGGACCTGTTCCTTGCCTTAACTGATGACATTACCTTGTGAATTTCCTACTCCTGGCTCATCCTGGCTCAGAAAGCCCCCCCACTGAGCACCTTGTAATCCCCACCCCTGCCCGCTGGAGAACAACCCCCTTGGACTGTAATTTTCCTTTACCTACCCAAATCTTATAAAACGGCCCCACCTCTATCTCCCTTTGCTGACTCTCTTTTTGGACTCAGCACGCCTGCACCCAGGTGAAATAAATAGCCTTGTTGCTCACACAAAGCCTGTTTGGTGGTCTCTTCACACGGATGCGAGTGAAAGCCAGTCCTGTTGGATCAAGGCCCACCCATATTTAACCTTAATCACCTCCTCAAAGGCCCTATCTCCAAATATTTGGAATGGTGCCAGAGATTAAGACTTAAATGAATTTGGTGGCCAGGTACGATGGCTCACACCTATAATCTCAGCACTTTGGGAGGCTGTGGCAGGCAGATTGCTGGAGCTCAGGAGTTCAAGACCAACCTGGGCAACAGAGTGAGACCCCCATCTCTACAAAATAAAAAAATTAGCTGGGTATGGTGGTGCCACCTATAATGCCACCTACTCAGAGAAGGCTAAGGCAGGAGGATCACTTGAGCCCAGGAGGTAAAGGCTGCAGTGAGCAGTGATTGTGCCAGTGCACTCCAGCCTGGGTGACAGCGTGAGACCCTGTCTCAAACAAACAAATGAACAAACAAACCCCAAAAGTATGAATGTGGGGCAGGGGGTGAAGTTGGTGGGGGGAACAGCACAATTCTATCCACAACACACAGTAAAAATGCAAACAGTACACAATGATGCACATTGAAAAATCTATTTACCACTTACTGCTCCTCCAGTCCTACCTCCTGAAATACACATTATCATTCACATTTTACATGCCTGGGAATGTAAGTACTTTGAGGCTGAGACCATGTGGTATAATCGTCGGGGGGGGGAAAAAAAAAAAAAAAAGCAGTGTGTCTTGTTCAGGCCTGCAGAGGGAAGTGAGCCCTGGACCTTACAGACCGATATTCCCCTTGACCTCTGCCATCCTCAGAACAGAACGAGGGAGTGTTAAGAGGAGAGTCTGCTGTTTGCTGAGAACACACTTCCTGGGTACAGCTCTAGGCAGAGGAGAAAAATGGAAAGCAATCAGGCCGGGCGCGGTGGCTCACGCCTGTAATCCCAGCACTTTGGGAGGCCGAGGCGGGCGGATCACAAGGTCAGGAGATCGAGACCACGGTGAAACCCCGTCTCTACTAAAAATACAAAAAATTAGCCGGGCGCGGTTGTGGGCGCCTGTAGTCCCAGCTACTCGGGAGGCTGAGGCAGGAGAATGGCGTGAACCCGGGAGGCGGAGCTTGCAGTGAGCCGAGATCGCGCCACAGCACTCCAGACTGGGCTGGGCGACAGAGCGAGACTCCGTCTCAAAAAAAAAAAAAAAAAAAAAAGAAAAATGGAAGGGAATCATCATCATGCATAATTCATCACTTTTTAAAGTGGAAAAGACCAGGGAAGAAAATCTAACAAATTAAGTGGCCTGGAGACTTTCCAAAGTCTTTTAACCTAGTGGGCAAAATATGTCGGTTACTGTATCTACATTTTGAAAATACTATTGACCAGGTGCAGTGGCTCCAGCCTATAATCCCAGCACTTTGGGAGGCTGAGGCGCATGGATCACGAAGCCAGGAGTTCAAGATCAGCCTGGCCAACATGGTGAAACTCCATCTCTATTAAAAATACAAAAATTAGCCAGGCTTGGTGACATGTTCCTGTAGTCCCAGCTACTTAGGGGGCTGAGGCAGGAGAATTGCTTGAACCTGGGAGGTGGAGATTGCAGTGAGCTAAGATCACGCCACTGCACTCCAGCCTGGGTGACAGAGCAAGACTCTCTAAAAAAAAAAAAAAAAAGAAAAAAGAAAAAAAGAAAAGAAAAGGCTTTTAATTTTATGTTTTCAATTTTTTTTTTGAGGATTTAAAAAAATAAGAGCTTTACTGAAAAACAACTCAAAATCATAAAATTCACCCTTTTAAACTATACAACCCAGTGGTTTTTAGTATATTCACAAAGTTGTACAACCATCACCCCAACTAATTCCAGACTATTTTCATCAACTATTTTAAAAGAAACTCTATCCATTAATAGTCACTCCTATTCCCCATTGACCTCAGCCTCTGGCAACCTCCATCTTGTTTTCTACAGATTTGTCCATTCTGGACATTTCATACAAATGGAATCATACAATATGTTGCCTTTTCTGTCTGGCTTCTTTCACCTAGTTTAAAGTTTTCAAGGTTTATCCATGTTGTAGCATGTAGTACTCTATTCTTTTCTATGGCTGAATAATATTCCATTGTATGCATATGTCATATTTTGTTTGTCCATTCATCAGTTGATGGGCATTTGGATGGTGTAGTAGGCCATTCTTGCATTGCTATAAAGAGACACCTGAGACTACGTAATTTATTTATTTTTTTTGAGACGGAGTCTCGCTCTGTCGCCCAGGCTGGAGTGCAGTGGCCGGATCTCAGCTCACTGCAAGCTCCGCCTCCCGGGTTCACGCCATTCTCCTGCCTCAGCCTCCCGAGTAGCTGGGACTACAGGCGCCCGCCACCTCGCCCGGCTAGTTTTTTGTATTTTTTAGTAGAGATGGGGTTTCACCGGGTTCGCCAGGATGGTCTCGATCTCCTGACCTTGTGATCCACCCGTCTCGGCCTCCCAAAGTGCTGGGATTACAGGCTTGAGCCACCGCGCCCGGCCAAGAGACTATGTAATTTATAAAGAGAAGAGGTTTAATTGGCTCACAGTTCTGCAAGCTGTACAAGCATGGTACTGGCATCTTCTTGGCTTCAGAGGAGGCCTCAGGAAGGTTTTACTAACTGTGGAAGGCACAGAGGGAGCAGGTGTGTCACATTGTGAAAACAGGAGCAAGAAAGTGTGGGGGGAGATGCCACAAACTTTTAAATGACCAGATCTCTCAAGCACTCACTCACTGTCATGAGGACAGCACCAAGAGGATGGTGCTAAACCATTCAGGAGTATTCCACTCCCATGATCCAATCACCTACCAGGTTATATCTTCAACATGGGGGGATTACAATGCAACATGAGAGTTGGCAGGGACATGTATTCGAACTCTATCAGATTGTTCCCATTTTGTGGCTATTATGCATCATACTGCTATGAACATTCATGTACAAGAATTTTGGGAACATATGTTTTCACTACTCTAAGGTATATACCTGGGGTGGAATTGTTAGGTCAAATAGAAACTATGTTTAACTTTTTGAAGAACTACCTACCACCCTGTTCTCCATAGTGGTTGCATTATTTTACATCTCTACCAGCAATGTATGAAGCTTCCAATTTCTCCATATCCTTACTAAAATTAGTTATTGCCTTTTTTTTTGGGGGGGGGGTCACCCAGGCTGGAGTGCAGTGGTGTGATCATGGCTCACTGTAGCCTCGACCTCCTGAGCTTGAATGATCCTCCTGCCTCAGCCTCTCAAGTAGCTAGGACTATAGACACACATCATCACACCCATCTAATTTTTAAATTTTCTGCAGAGGCCAAGTGTGGTGGCTCATGCCTGTAATCCCAGCACTTTGGGAGACCAAGGCATGCGGGGTCACTTGAGATCAGTTGTTCAAGACCAGCCTGGCCAACATGGTGAAACCTCATCTCTGCTAAAAGTACAAAATTTAGCCAGGTGTGGTGGCACACACCTGTAGTCCCAGCTACTTAGGAGGCTGAGGCAGGAGATTCGCTTGAGCGACTCAAGGAGTCGCTCCTTAGGAGGAGATTCGCATTGCAACCTTCCAGGGGGCGGAGGTTGCAATAAGCTGAGATGGTGCCACTGCACTCCAGCCTGGGCAAAAGAGATAGACTTTGTCTATAAATAAATAAGTAATTAAATAACTTTTTTGTAGAGACAAGGTCTCCATATGTTGTCTAGGCTGGTCTTAAACTCGTGGGCTCAAGCAATCCTCCTGCTTCAGCCCCTCAAAATGCTGGGATTACAGGCGTGAGCCACTGTGCCTGGTCATTATTGTCTTTTTGATTATAGCCATTATAGTCAATGTGAAGTGGTACCCCATTATGGTTTTCTTAATAGCTAATGTTGTTGAGCATCTTTTCAAGTGTTTATTAGTCATTGGTAGATCTTCTTTGGAGCACCCTCTATTCAGATCCTTTACCCATTTTTAAATTGGGTTTTCATTTTATTATTGAGCTGTAATAGTTCTTTATATATTCTAGATACAAGTCTGTACTCATTTGCTCAGGCTGCCAAAACAAAATACCACAGCTCAAACATAAGACATTTATTTTCTCACAGCATAGCTCTAGAGTCTGGAAGTCCAAGATCAAGGTGCCAGCAGGGTTTGTTTCTCGTGAGGCTTTTCTCTTTGGTTTGTAGACAATTACCTCCTTTTTCTCTGTGCTTGAGCACCCCTGGTGTCTCTTCCTCCTCCTCTTTTTTTTTTTTTTTTTTTTTTTTTGAGACAGAGTTTAACTCTTGTTGCCCAGGCTAGAGTGCAATGGCGCGATCTCAGCTCACTGCAACCTCTGCCTCCCAGGTTCAAGCAATTCTCCTGCCTCAGCCTCCCGAATAGCTGGGATTACAGGGATGTACCACCATGCCCAGTTATTTTGCATTTTTAGTAGAGATGGGGTTTTACCATGTTGATCAGGCTGGTCTCGAAGTCCTGACCTTAAGTGATCCACCCCCTACTCCCCGCCTTGCCTCCGAAAGTGCTGGGATTATAGGCATGAGCCACTGTGCCCGGCCTCTTCCTCGTCTCATAAGCACACCAGTCCTATTAAATTAGGACCCAACATTTATCATGTCATTTAACCTCAATTGCCTTGTTAAAGGCCCTAACTCCAAATATCATCACATTAGGGGCAAGGGCTTCAATTTATGAATTTGTGGAGTTACATTAATAACAAAATTCCTTATCAGATATGATTTCAAAAAATTGCTTCCCATGTGGATTGTCTTTTCGCTTTCTTGATGGTGTCCTTTGAAGAGCAAATGTTTTTAATTTTTATAATGTTCAGTTTACCTATTTTTTTGTTGTTTGTACTTTTGATGCCACATGTAAGAAACCTAAAGTCATGCAGATGTACACTTATGTATGCATCTAATAATTTATAGTTTTAACTTTTAAATTTATGGGCTTTTTCCCCCCCATTTTGAGTTAATTTTTCATGTGGTTGAGGTAGGGGGTTCAACTTCATTCATTTACATGTAAGTATCCAATTGTCCCACAACCAATGGGACCTGTTAAAAAGATTATTTCCCCATTAAATGTCTTGGGACATTTGCTGAAAATCAATTGACTATAATGTAAACATTTATTTCTGGACTTTCAAGTCTATTCCATTGATCTACATGTCTATGCCTATGTCGGTATTACATAGTCTTGATTATTGTAGCTATGTTTGTTTTGTAATTAGAAAGTGTGAGTCCTGGCCAGGTGCAGTGGCTCATGCCTGTAATCCCAGCACTTTGGGAGGCTGAGGCAGGTGGATCACAAGGTCAGGAGATTGAGACCATCCTGGCTAACACGGTGAAACCCTGTCCGTAATAAAAATACAAAACATTGGCCAGGTGCGGCGGCAGGTGCCTGTAGTCCTAACTACTCAGGAGGCCGTGGCAGGAGAATGGCGTGAACCTGGGAGGCAGAGTTTGCAGTGAGCCCAGATAGTGCTACTGCACTCCAGCCTGGGCGACAGAGCGAGACTCCATCTCAAAAAAAAAAAAAAAAAAACAGTGTGTGTCCTCCAACTTTGTTCTTTTTCAAGAATGTTTTCACTACTCTGAGTTTCTTGCATTTCCATAGGAATTTGAGATCAGCTTGTCAATTTCCATTAAAAAAAAAAAAAAAAGCAGGTAGGATTTTGAAAGGAATTGCACTGAATCTGTAGATCCCTTTGAATAGTATTGCCATTTTAATATTAACTCTTATAATCTATGATCATATGTATGCCTTTCACTTACTTATGCCTACTTTAATTTCTTTCAACATTTTGTCATTTTTAGCATACAAATCTTATACTTCTTTTGTTAAGCTTATTCCAAAGTATTTTATTATTTTTGATGCTATCCTAAGTGGAATTTGCCTAAACATTGTTAAATGAAGTTAACTTTTTGTAAAAGTTTTTGTAGAGACGAGGTCTCATATGTTGCCCAGGCTGGTCTCAAAGGATCATCCCACCTTGGCCTCCTAAAGTGCTGGGATTACAGGTACAAGCTACCACACCCAGCCAAAATGGAGTTAACATTTAGTTAACTGTTTATGGGAAACAGAGTTACAGTTTTAAAAGTTAGAGATTTACAGGTGATTTTCTTGTAGTGGCAACCATTAAAACTTCCCCACAAAATTTTTCTATTGGTTTTTCATCACTTTGCTCATGTTTTCCTTTTCTTTCTACCCATACCTTTGCCTTAATACCCTCACTTAAGACATGTATAGACAAGCTCTAAGCGGCCTAAGGTGAACAAAGGAAAAGGGAAAGAGAATAAAGAAGACCAACTGTTTGTTTGCTTAACAGTTGAGGCATTTTTTATCTAGCCTTGTGCATGCAAACTGCACCATGTAAGATGTTATATCCCAAGCTTCTTCCTCGAAAAAAATTGCCTAAACAGAGAAACATGCCTACAGAAGTCAAGAGCTTTCTGCAATTTGCATTTATGCTGGATTAATTGTGGGGCTGAGGCCCACCTCAGGCACAGGCGAAAAAGCTGCCAACTGTAAGACCCATTTTCATGCATTTAAGGAACAACCTACTCATGAATTATTCCCTGAACTGAAGGAGTTTGGTACTTACAGACACCAGCTTCCAGAACAGAGGTTGATTCCTTCTGCTTGAGGCATCAGGGATTACAAGCAGTTGGCTCTGAGAAGGCTTATATTTAGTAAACCTTAGAAATCTTTTACACCTGAGTGTTTTTACCTCTCCCATGAGGTCTCCAAAGCGTTTTTCAACAGATAAAAGGGCAGGAGAGTATCTGACCAAGCAGAGCAAACTCACTCCTTTATCTAAAACAGCTGCTCTGACCACAGCTGCAACTCGCAAGTTAGAGCATGCTGCAGGTGCAGAGGATAGTGCAAGGATGTGATTTAAGCATTAGATCCAGCCTCCTTGTCCTCATGTTTCACCACTGATGAGCAACACCTCTAGTTGGAACTGATTTTCTGTAATCTTGCCTTTCCTGGTCTCCATGGGTGTGAAGCACACCAAAAAAAAAAACACCACAAAATGGCCTCACAGGGAAAAAGTAGAGAAATAAAGTGTCGACAAAAAGAGTCAAAGTCTGTAAAATATTTGCGGATTTATTCTGAGCCAAATATGAGTGATCAATAGCCTGTCACACAGCCCTTAGGAGATCCTGAGGACATATGCCCAAGGTGGTCGGGCTACAGCTTGGTTTCAAACATTTTAGGAAAACATATGACATCAGTCAATACATGTAGTATGTACACTGATTTGGTCTGGAAAGACAGGACAACTCGAAGCAAGGTGGGGCTTTCAGGTCACAGGGGGATTCAAAGACTTTCTGATTGGCAATTGGTAGAAAGAGGTTATTATCTAAAAATCTAGAATCAATAGAAGGGAATGTCTGGGTTAAGATAAGGGGTTGTGGAGACCCCTAAATGGTTCCCCTTACACAAAAGAAGCTTCCAGGTAGCAGGCTTCAGAGAGAAAAGATTGTAGATGTTTCTTATCAGAGTTGATTCTCTCCTGGATCAAGAAAGAGGCCTGGAAAAGAAACGGGATTCTCTTCAGAATGTAGATTTTCCCCACAAGAGACAGCTTTGCAGGATTATTTCAAGATATGGCAAAGAAACATAATTTGGGGGGTAAAATACTTCAGTTTCTTTCAGGGCCTCTTATCTGTCTTGTGATGCTATACTAGAGTTAAGCTGGAATTTGATATCTCTTATCGCTACAAAAAGTCTGTTTTGTCAGTCTTAGGATCTGTTTTCGTGTTAATGCTGGTCAGCTGTGCCTGAACTCCATCAGGGAGGAGGGTATAATGAGGTATATCTGACCCCTCCTTTCCATCATGGCCTGAACTAGTTTTTCAGGTTAACTCTGGAATGCCCTTCGTCGAGAGGAAGGATCCATTCAGATGGCTGGGGACTTAGAATTTTATTTTTAGTTTTCAAAAGTCAGACAACCCACAGCCTGGGCAATCCATCCCCTGATATATGGAGGCTGACTAGTTGAAAATCGTCAAGACTGTGGTTTTAATGGAGTTTTATGATAGAAGCCAAGTGCATGGTAATATAAATTGAGCCACTTCTTAACCATATCTTAAGCCAAAATATTAGGGGTCACAAGTCCCTGAAATAACGTGCAATTTGGAAATAATATCTAGATGTAACCCCAGACTTGTCCAAAAGTGTCATTCTTCTGCTATGTCACCAAAATTCCAACAGTCAAAATTGATCTCTGATGTGGTTTGGCTGCCTCCCCACCCAAATCTCATCTTGAATTGTAATCCCATAATCCCTGCATGTCATGGGAGAGACATGGTGGAGGTACTTGAATCATGGGGGTGGTTTCCCCATGCTGTTCTTGTGATACTGAGTTTGTTCTCACGAGAGAACAAACAAAACAAACAAAAGAAGGACGTGTTTGCTTCCCCTTCCACCACGATTGTAAGTTTCCTGAGGCCTCCACAGCCATGCAGAACTGTGAGCCAATTAAACCTTTTTCCTTTATAAGTTACCCAGTCTTGGGTATGTCCTTATAGCAGCATGAGAAGGGACTAATACAATTTCTAGTCACTGATAGAACATCAGGAAAAAGCCAAACTTGTAAATAAGGGAAAAACAGAAACCCTCTAAAAAATACTCTGACCTTGAATATTCAAGATTTTTTTCTAGCATTATGTAGGTTGATACATATGAGGGTTTTTGTCTACCTGAATTGTCTGAGGTCTGGTGCCATATACAGGATATTCCTGAGAACTTCCTTTGAAAGAGCATATGCCAGGCTGCGCTTTATCTTCCACAACAACTGTAAAAAAAAATTTAACATTATTAATGGAAATTTTTTTTTTTTTTCTGCCAGCATGCCATGGTGCAATCCTAGCTCACTGCAGCCCCAAATTTCTGGGCTCAAGGGATCATCCTGCTTCAGCTTCCTCAGTAGCTGGGACTACAGGTGTGTGCCACCATGCCTGGCTAATATTTTTATTTCTTGTAAAGATGAGGTCTTACTATGTTGCCCAGGCTGGTCACAAACTCGCAGCTTCAAGCTATCCTCCCATCTCAGTCTCCCAAAGTGCTTGGATTATAGGCACAAGCCACCACGCCTGGCTGGAAATCTATTTCTTGAGTGTACTTTCTTTAACTGCATATCTAGCACAATTTACCCCAATACCCATCCAGAAAAAGAAGTACTTAGCTTTAAAAATAGAGCCACAGATGCTCATACTTGATCCAAAGAATAAACCTCGAATGTGGTCCTATGGCTTCTGATTCCCTGCTCTAGAATCCGTGGAAGCTGGGAGAGGGGACGGTCCTCAGAGTGAAAGCCTGGCCCTCTACTGGCAGCTTTGGGAAGTCTGAGAGGTCCTGGACGTGTGAGAGTTAAACTGAACTCTGAGATCTAGTTTTCCTTTCAAATGTTTCCATTTTGATAAAGCCATCAGGGCAGAGACTGCTGGCTGTCCAACAAAACTGGCCCTCTTTTCTACCTGGACTCAAGGCTGGAGTCCATTTTCCAGCCTCCCTTGTAGTCTGGAGTGGCCATGAGATCAAATGCTTGCCATTGGAAGTAGAAATGAAAGATAGGTCCCTATTCCTGGCCTGGTGTGTAAAGCCCCTCATGTGTGTAAAGCCTTTCCATGCCCTTTGCCGCCTTCCTTCTGGCAGGGATGGTACTAATCAGAGCCCCTCTAGATGCCAAGTAGGAGAGATGGCAGGGCTACCAGGAGCCTGGGCCCCTGAGTGACTGTGTGGAGCAGAGTTCTGCTGACCTAGAACTCCTGCATTGGACTATTAGTGAGAGAAACAAAGTGTCTGCCTTGAACTATCACATGTTAAGGCTTGATGGTTGCAGCAGTTTAGCTTTTGACCCGAGTCACTGACATCACATGAATCATTTTAACTGTTTACTCTCTGTGATATTGTGAAATATATATTTGGCCTTCATCCCATTTTCTGGCATACAACTCCTAAAATCCTTGAAATCTCCTGAGTGCTATCTTTTTGTGTGTTAATGATGACTGACAGCTCAATATTAGGGATGGAGCTGGTCATTGGAAAGACCAAGGCAGGATTAGAGGGTTGGGACTTTCAGCCCTACCTCTAACCTCCAGGAAGGGGAGAGGGGCTGAAGGTTAAGCTGATCATCAATGGCTAATGGTTTAATCAATCATGCCTATGTAATGAAGCCTCCATAAAAACCCAGGAGGACAGGGTTCAGAGGGTTTCCAGAAAGTTGAACACATGAAGGTTCCTGGAGGGTGGTGCCTTGGGGAGGGCATGGAAGCCCCTTGCCCCTTCCCTTATACCTTGTACTATGCATCTCTTCATCTATATCCTTTGTAACATCCTTCATAATAAACTAGTAAACGTGTTTCCCTGAGTTCTGTGAGCCACTCTATTAAATTAATTGAACTCAAAGACAGGGTTGCAGGAACCCCAACTTGAAGCCAGTTGGTGAGAAGTTCCAGATGCTCGGACTTGCAACTGGTGTCTGAAGGTGAGGGGGCAGTTTTGGGGACTGAGCCCTCAACCTGTGGGATCTGATGCTATCTCCTGTGTTAAGAGAAAAACCAAATCCTGTAAGATATTTTAAAGAGGTTTATTCTGAGCCAATATGAAAGACCACAGTCTGGAGGAACAATGAACCCAAGAAGCCTTGAATAAGTGGTTCTGAGGCAATCGGGTTACAGTTTAGTTTTATGCGTTTTAGGGAGACAGGAGTTACAGCTTTTAAGTCATTGAAGTTCTGTTATCCCTTTTCCCTCTAGTCTCAGTCCCCTCAGTTTCTATACTCAGAGAAATAGGAGGAGGGGGCTGAGCACGGTGGTTCAGCCTGTAATCCCGGCACTTTGGGAGGCCGAAGTGGGTAGATCACTTGAGGTCAGGAGTTCGAGACCAGTCTGGCCAACATGGCAAAACTCCATCTCTATTAAAAATACAAAAATTAACCGGGTGTGGTGGTACACGCCTGTAGTCCCAGCTACTCCGGAGGCTGAGGCAGGAGAATGGCGCGAACCCGGGAGGCGGAGCTTGCAGTGAGCCGAGATGGTGCCACTGCACTCCAGCCTGGGCGACAGAGTGAAGACTCCGCCTCAAAAAAAAAAAAAAAAAAAAAAGAGGGAGGAAAGGGCAGTCAGACTCCACGGAAGGGCTGGAACACAGGTGTTTTCCAGTGTGGTAGATTCCTGTCAGGGGTGGTGGTTCCCACCGTGGGAAGCTATCAAACCTCAGGTTTTCCTCCTACTCCCGCCCCCGCCCCCGCCCCCGCCCCCGCCCCCGCCCCCGCCCCCACTGAGCCGGCTGGCGTGTGAAATAGGAACCTCTTCGGCTTCACTTCCAGCTTCTGCGGAGTTAACAGTAATGCAAGCTAAGGGGGTTGCCAAGGTGACCTGGTGGTCTGTGGCGAACAGAGAGTGGAATCAAAGCCTCCTGTTCCCAAGGTGTCCTTGTCACTACACACGCAGCTCTTTTACTCCATAAAAGAGAGGAGGGCATGCTGCCACATGCTCAGGGCACAGGGAAGGACAAGAACAGCCTTATTCTGACACCTCCCATGTCAAGCTGAGACATTCCTGACCCCTAGAGCTTCTTCTCTCAGGGGAGGACAATTAGCATGGCTCACCTAGGAGGAGAGGCACACACAGAACTGCCCAGGGAAAGAGCTGAAGAGAAACAGAGGAAGCAAACATTTCATATGGCTATGACCTACCCATTGCAAAATGCCTCCAACCTCATGAACAGCACTCTCCTTCTTTGAGCTCACGGGCGTTTTTTTCTGTTTAATAATAGCAAGAAGATTTTATGACGTGAAACTGCCCATAAGCCATTTTTCCCAGATCCGGTGGTGACGTTAAACAACTGTGGGTCTGTGACAAATAACCAGAGAGAAATAGGTCAACAGGCAAAACCCACTGAGCATAAACTGTACTTTTGTGGAAAAGAAAAACAGTCAACTTTAAGTACTATGTTTCTAAACTAGTGTTTGTGTTAGCAAATTAATTAATTGTAGAAATATTATTCAGAATTTAGAAATCACTTCTAGTTTGGGCTCGTCCTGTAGTTCCAGCACTTTGGGGAGGCCAAGGAAGGAGGATTGTTTGAGATTAGGAGTTCAAGACCAGCCTGGACAACATAGTGAGACCCCATCTCTGAAAAAAAAAAAGTTAGCTGGGCATGGTGGCGCATACCTGTGGTCCCAGCTACTCAGGGAGACCAAGGCAGAAGGATGGCTTGAACCCAGGTATTCAAGGGTGCAATACTGTGATTGCATCACTGCACTCCAGCCTGGGAGACAAAGCACGACCTCATCAAAAAAAGAAAGAAAGGAAAGAAAGAAAGAGAAGAAGGAAAGAAAGAGAAGAAGGAAAGAAAGAAAAGAAGGAAAGAAAGAAAAGAAGGAAAGAAAGAAAGGACTTACGGTTTTTCTTTTGATTTCTTTTTCTTTGAGACAAGGTCTTGCTCTGTCACCCAGGTTGGAGTGCTGTGGCTCACTGCAGCCTCCACCTCCTGGGCTCAAGCAATTCTTCCTCAGCCTCCTGAATAGCTGAGACTGTAGGTGCCTGCCACTGCACCCGGCTAATTTCTTAAACTTTTTGGTAGAGACAGGTCTCACCATGTTGCCCAGGCTGGTCTCGAGAGATCCTCCCAGCTCAGCCTTCCAAAGTGCTGGGGTTACAGACATGAGACACCGTGCCCAGCCTCTAGTTTTCCCAAATGAATCAACTTACATGCATGTTTTGGGTGGTCAGTGCAAAGCTCAGGTGGGGATCAGGAAACAGGAGCTCCAGCTCAGCTTAAGCATCAATTCCGACTACAAGAGGCTCGCAGCCCCACAGTCGCGTTGCTCACTTATCTGTATATCTAGGGCCCTTTGCAGTTCTGCAGCTTGTAGTTCTCCCCAAGTGGGGCCGAGGGCCTCCTGAGAGGAGACGCTGTACCCCAGCCCAGCCAGGGCTGGATGAGAAGGATGCCCTCACACAGGATGATGTTGTTCAGTGTCTCAAAGCAACTCTCAAAGCCTAAACAGTGAGACTGGTTCAATTCTTGAGGAAAAAAAATAATAATAATGCTGCTAAGCCCTGGTCTTCTGCACTCTGATTTTATTTATTTATTTATTGAGATGGAGTCTTGCTCTGTCGCCAGGCTGGAATGCAGTGGTATGATCTTGGCTCACTGCAACCTCCAACTCCCTGGTTAAAGCAATCCTCCTGCCTCAGTCTCCCAAGTAGCTGGGATTACAGGCACTCGCCACAACGCCCAGCTAATTTTTGTATTTTTTTAGTAGAGACGGGGTTTCACCATGTTGGCTAGGATGGTCTCAATCTCTCGACCTCCTGATCCGCCCGCCTCATCCTCCCAAAGTGCTGGGATTACAGGCATGAGCCGCCGCACCCGGCCTTCTGATTTAATTTGAATGCAGTTCTTGATGGTTTTTTTCCCCAGCTCTTGACCTTTAAGTATCTCAGTGGTGACCCGAGCTCTCCTCTCCTCCTGAATCTCTCTTAAAAGTCTTCAGTGTTGAATTTCATGGTCACTCTAAGGTTAAGTATGGAATTGTCTTACTGCCTTTCTTTGCCTAGGGCTTCATCATTTCAGAGGAAAACTACACTTCCCTGCTTGTGCCACCCCACAGCAGACAAAAAGACGTTTGCAGAATCATCAACTTTTAATGATTCTGCTGAAATTGGGCTCCTCGGAGGGCCGCTAATGGAGAACGTGTGTCTGCTTTGAGATTCACAACCATCCCCCAGGTGGCTCAGGTTCCTACCTGGCCCCTTTATCAAATCTGACCATCGGAGACCACAGTGAGATGGATTTCAGCTGAGGCCCTTCGGTGCAGGAAGCAATCAGAATGAGTTGGTTGAAGGTTTCAGGTGTGCTGAGCTCCAGGCTCTGGGAGAGAGGCAGGTTCAGAGCAGCCAGCCACACTGGGCCCAGAGCCTGTATGAGTTCCAGGGCTCTCAAAAATGGTTGAGGCTGGGCGCAGTGGCTCATATCTGTAATCCCAGCGCTCTGCGAAGCTGAGGCAGGAGGAAGGCTTGAGCCCAGGAGTTCAAGACCAGCCTGGGCAATGTAGTGAGACCCCCCCCCCATCTCTACAAATAAGCCAGGCATGGTGGCATGTACCTATGGTCTCAGCTTCTTGGGTGGCTGAGGAGGGAGGATTGCTTGAACCCAGGAAATTGAGGCTGCAGTGAGCATGGTCATGCCACTGCATTTCAGCCTAGGTGACAGAGTGAGATCCTATTTAAAAAAAAAAAAAAAAAGAAACCATGTTTGAATCCTGGAAATAAAATTTTTTGACCCCCAAATATGAAGAGAAAAATGGCAAAGTCAAATTAATATTCATTTATAAAACCAAATAGTAACAGCTCTAACTTCTTAAAAATAGTGAAATGGCTGGGTTTGGTGGCTCACACCTGTAATCCCAGCACCCTGGGAGGCCAATGTGGGTGGATCACTTGAGGTCAGGAGTTCGAGACCAGCCTGACCAATATGGTGAAATCCCGTCTCTACTAAAAACACAAAAAATTAGCCAGGCATGGTGGCACACGTCATCTCAGCTACTTGGGAGGCTGAGACAGGACAACTGCTTGAACCTGGGAGGCGTAGGTTGCAGTGGGCGGAGATCGTGCCACTACATTCCAGCCTGGGTGATAGAGTGAGACTCTGTCTCAAAAATAATAATAATAAATAGTGAAATGTACTTAATGTGGAATATCAGCTGCTTGAATGTCCCTGGTGTGATGTGGTGGAAGGACTCCTGGCCTGGGAAGAAGAAGGACACCCAGACCCCTGGAGGTGTCCAGGGCTGTTTCAGCCCCTGTGGAGGGCCCACCAGGCTGGTGAAGCCCCTAAACACTGAACTGATGTCTTCCCCTTGGGTGTCGGCCTGCCCTTGTACAAACCTGTTGTGCTTTCTACAAGTGTGCACCCCTGGTATCCTAGTCTCTGTCCTGAGTCCAGCTTTCAGTCTTGGATTCTTAGCATAAATTCCCCCTTTTTGCTTAACCCAGCTTGATTTGGTTATTTACTTACAAACTAAACTCGTAATTAAGGCAAGAATCCAAGCTTCTTGGCCAGCCCCATCCTCTTCCCACAGCTGGGCAATCTGGTTAGTTGGTTAAAGAGAGCAATGAAAATATTCAAAGCATTCAAATCAATTTCCATAGTAGACTGGTTTGGGGTTTCCACTTGGCTAGGCACTTTTGCTGAAATTATCCAAATTATCTGTTGCCTATTATATAAGCTTGTTTTTATGGTGTTTATTGTTTAGCATCTGCATTTTTCTGCTACAATGTAAGTTCCACGTGGGGTAGGAATCTTTATTTTCCTCACTGTTTTATCAAGTGCCTAGTAGATGCTCAATATATATGTTGTGAAAAAATGATAAGCAGTTTCACTAGAAACATCCAGGCCCAATATTAACTCTAATATCAGAAAGAACTCTGTTACCTGTAGTCTCAGCTACTCAGAAGGCTGAGGCAGGAGGATGGCTTGAGCTCAGGAGTTGGAGGCCAGCCTGTACAACATAGCCAGACGGACCCTGTCCGTGAAAAAAGAAAAGAAAAGACAGAATGCTGTTAGTTCACTATCAACTAAACTTTTTGCATCATTTTCAAAAAGATGGATGAGCAAAAGCTAGATTTAGCCTGGGGGATGCAGTGGCTCACGCCTGTGATCCCAGAACTTTGGGAGGCCGAGGCAGGTGGGTCACCTGAGGTCAGGAGTTCAAGACCAGCCTGACCAACATGGTGAAATGCCATCTCTACTAAAAATACAAAAATTAGCCAGGCGTGGTGGTGCGCGCCTATAGTCCCAGGTACTCAGGAGGCTGAGGCAGGAGAATTGCTTGAACCCAGGAGGTAGAGGTTGGCAGTGAGCCGAGATCACGCCATTGCACTCCAGCCCAGGCGACAGAGTGAGTCTCTGACAAAAAAAAAAAAAAAAAAAAAAAAAAAAAAAAAAAAAAAAAAAAAAAACCTAGGTTTAGAAGGAGCTTCCTAGCTCATTTGATCCAGTTCCTTTATTTTATAGATGAAGAAAGAAAGGTGGAAGGAAAGGGATGACTTGTCCAAAGTCTCCCAATCTGATATGGTCTGGCTGTGTCCCCATCCAAACCTCATCTTAAATTCCCACATGTTGTGAAAGGGACCTGGTGGGAGGTAATTGAATCATGGGGGCAAGTCCTTTCTGATAGTGGGGACAAGATGGGGATGAGATAGATGGGGGCAAGCTATTCTCCTGACAGTGAATAAGTCTCATGAGATGAATCACACTTTTATTCTTGGCCCCGATTTTCCAGATTCAGCTGTTTCTTTGATAGTGAATAAGTCTCACAAGATCTGATGGTTTTTAAAAAGTGGCATTTCCCTGTACAAGCTCTCTGATTTTTTGCCTGCACATAAGATGTGACTTGTTCCTCCTTTCCTTTTGCCATGATTGTGAGGTTTCCCCAGCCATGTGAAACCGTAAGTCCAATTAAACCTCTTTCTTTCGTAAGTTGCTCAGTCTCGGGTATGTCTTTATCAGCAGCATGAAAACAGAATAATACACAACCCCAAACTGACAGCTGAAGACCAGAGCTGAGCTCTCTCAGCTCAGATATCTCCCTGCTACACCAAGCAACGTCTCATTCATAGCACTCATAGGTGAGACACTGGGCAAAGTTCGCTTTTTCCCTCTGCAACAACACAAACATTCCACAGTAAGCATGCAGTAACTTGATGCTAAGGGAGTTGGCTCTCCTGCCCCAAAGTACCAGCAAAATGGAAACTTCAGACCGCAGGACTGTGGCAGTCAGTGTGCTGTCTACTCCGACCACTGGAACAGGTGTTGTTAGACAAGCCTGAAGCTGTATCCTGTACCCACTAAGAGGGAGGACCCCAGGCAGTTTCCAGGATGAATCACACTTTTATTCTTGCCCCTGATTTTCCAGATTCAGCCGCTTCTTTGATAAAGTTCAACCTCCAAATCCCTTTGCCCCAGCCCAGGGTGCCATTGGATCCCCTTTGGACAGGTAACAGAAGAATTTGCCATGCATGTACAATATTGTAGCATTTCGTACTCCCCAAACCCCAGTGATTCAGCATGGGGGAAAGAAAAATGATTCTGGGGGCCGGGCGCGGTGGCTCCAGCCTGTAATCCCAGCACTTTGGGAGGCCGAGACGGGTGGATCACGAGGTCAGGAGATCGAGACCATCCTGGCTAACACAGTGAAACCCTATCTCTACTGAAAATACAAAAAACTAGCCAGGCGAGGTGGCGGGTGCCTGTAATCCCAGCTACTTGGGGGGCTGAGGCAGGAGAATGGCGTAAACCCAGGAGGCGGAGCTTGCAATGAGCTGAGAGCTGGCCACTGCACTCCAGCCTGGGCGACAGAGGGAGACTCTGTCTCAAAAAAAAAAAAAAAAAAAAGATTCTGAGAAATCCTGAGGTTGAGCTCCTGAGGCTGCCCAGCAGATTATGGAAGAATCCCGGAATGGAACAGCTACATGAAAGTATCAGACAATTCAGTGATGTACCCCATTGACAGACTGAAGCATGCATTATCCACAGTGTTTCTGCTGAGAAAGTTCAATGTGCTATTCAATTGTGATCATCTCAGAGTATTTTTACCATCCATGATTTATTATAATGGCTTGAAGTGACACGCATAGAGTGGTCACTGTATTAAAATAAATCAGAAATCAGATGTATTAATGATATGAAAAAGCTGATCACCTGGCATAAAACCGGTTCTACACATGCACACTTCCACTTAATATCCAAAAAAACTGAACAAAGCTAGATGTTTGGTATTTGAGGAGCTCTGGGAGAAAAGAACCAGCTTTGGGCATTGGATTAATGATGGTTTCTCTAGAAATGTAAAACTGTCATGCCCTTGGAGAGGTTTTGCTTTAAAAAATAAAAGAAAAACTCCCTTGATTGGTCACCACAAGGGGTTGAATTTTCATTCAAAGAAGGCTGTGGCACAGTTCTTATCTGAGAGAACTGGTCAGGGCATCTCCAGCTGTGGGTACCCTCAGCTGGTGAATATTTGGCATCCCTCCAAAGGGACATTTTAAAAATATTTTTTCAATATTTTCTTTGTGGGGACAGAAAGAACAGATTGTCTAGTAAGAAAAACTGTACACCTCTTTCTTTATGTTCAAAATAAAGGATGTATTGTATTACATGATGGTGAAAGACAAAATGCACTGGACAATTAAGAAGATTTTATTTAGGCTGTTGCAACATGGAGTCACTCACTAATGAGGAATGCCTCAATGTGGACAAGGGGTCTGGGTTTTATAAAGGCAGGTAGCCCTGAGAGTAATCCACGAGGCCCATGGCATTATGAGAAAGAGTAGACAGCAAGTCTTATCTAAGCATATGGGGAAGGACTGTTCTTGGTGATTAGGGTTGGCACTTTACTGGAACACAAAAGCGTGGGGGGATTTCAGAAAACAAACGGGTGGTGGACTTGTCACTGTTGCTCTTTTCCATGAGCATGGGTCTCAGATAATGGTCAACATTGTCCGGCTCTAAATGACAACGTTTGCATTTTTCAGAATTATCTTTCATGTCACCATTTTTCTACAATTTATTGCTGAACAGTATAGGTTGCACACGCTCCCAAAGAGCTGCTCGAAATAATTGACGTGTTTTTTCTCCTGGTTTGCATAGAGGAAACACTTCCCTACTATTCTATAGTTCTCCTTCTCCAGTTTTCTTTACTAACTTTCTGAATCTAGCGATTTCACAGCAAAAATATTAAAGAGTTTAGATAAAAGTTTAAATTAGGCTGGGCGCGGTGGCTCATGCCTGTAATCCCAGCACTTTGGGAGGCCGAGGCAGGTGGATCACCTGAAGTCAGGAGTTCAAGACCAGCCTGACCAATATGGTGAAACCCCATCTCTACTAAAAATACAAAAATTAGCTGGGCGTGGTGGCGGGCGCCTGTGGTCCCAGTTACTTGGGAGGCTGAGACAGGAGAATGGCGTGAACCCGGGAGGCGGAGCTTGCAGTGAGTTGAAATCACGCCACTGCACTCTAGCCTGGGTGACAGAGCGAGACTCCATCTCAAAAAAATAAAAATAAAAATAAATAAAAATAAAAATTGGTGCAGCGGAGCAATGGTGCTTTGATTTTGCTTTGATTTTTCATCTCAAAGCCATTTTATATTTTGCCAGTTATATGAAGAGTCCTGTGTGCAAGCCAGTGTTAATGGCCATCCTACTTGCCATTTACTTTATTAATTTTTTTTTCAATCTCTTGCCTCTGGCTAAAATTTTATTATTTACTTCTTTTTTCCTTCCTTCCTTTTTTTTTTTTTTTGACAAGGTCTCACTCTGTCGCCCAGGGTGGAGTGCAGTGGAACAATCAAGGCTCACTGAAGCCTCCTAGACTCAAGTGATCCGCCTCCTGCTGCAGCCAGTCTCCTGAGTAGCTGGGATCACAGGAGTGCATCACCATACCTAGCTAATTTTTAAATTTTTTTGTAGAGATGGGGTCTTGCCATTGCTCAGGCTGGCCTCCAATCCCTGGGCTCAAGCAATCCTCCCACCTCAGCCTCCCAAAGTGCTGGAATTATAGGCATGAGCTGCCGTATCCAGCCTGAAATTTTAATTTTATTTTTAGAGATGTAGTCCTGCTATGTTGCCAGGCTGGTCTTTAACTCTTGGCCTCAAGCAATCCTCCCACCTTGGCCTCCCAAAATGCTGGGATTACAGGCATAAATCATTAAAGTCATTAGAATAAATGGGCAGTGGCTCTGGTGCCCCATTTATTCTAATGATTTTAAAAATTATCATCATTTAGATGTGATTCATGTACCATTAAGTTCACCCTTTTACAATTACAGCCATAAATGCAATTCAGTGGTTTTTAGTATGTTCACGAAGTTGTACAACCATCACTACTATCTAATTCCGGAATATTTTTGTCACCCCGAAAAGAAACCAAGCACCCATTAGCAGCCACTCCCCATTCACCTCTTTCCCCAGCTCCTAGCAATCATTAATCTACTTTATATTTCTACAGATTTGTTATTCTGGACATTTCACACAAATGAGACCATACAATATGTGTCTTCCTTTTGTATGTGTCTGGTTTCTTTCACTTAGCGGATTGTTCTGAGGTTCACATGTTGTAGCATGTGTCAGTACTTCATTCCTTTTTATTGCCAAATCATTGGTCATTGTAAGGCTGTTCCACATTTTGTTTATCCATTCATCGACTGATGGATATTTGGGCTGTCTCCACATTTTGGCTATGACTAGCAATACTGTTATGGACATTTCTACACATGTTTTTGCATAGACATATGTTTTCATTTCTCTTGGTTATATACCTAGGAGGAGAATTGCTGGGTCATAGGATAGTTCTATGTTTAACTTTTTGAGGAACTGACAATCTTCAAAAGCAGCTGCATCATTTTACATTCCCAATGGCAATTTATGAGGGTTCCAATTTATTTATTTATTTATTTTTTGAGACGGAGTCTCGCTCTGTCACCCAGGCTGGAGTGCAGTGGCCGGATCTCAGCTCACTGCAAGCTCCGCCTCCCGGGTTCACGCCATTCTCCTGCCTCAGCCTCCCGAGTAGCTGGGACTACAGGTGCCCGCCACCTCGCCCGGCTAGCTTTTTGTATTTTTTAGTAGAGACGGGGTTTCACCGTGTTAGCCAGGATGGTCTCGATCTCCTGACCTCGTGATCCCCCCGTCTCGGCCTCCCAAAGTGCTGGGATTACAGGCTTGAGCCACCGCGCCTGGCCGAGGGTTCCAATTTCTTCACATCTTTGCTGGCACATATTATTGTCCATTTTTTTCAGTGCAGCAATCCAAGCGGGTGTGAAGCAGTATCTCATTGTGGGCTTGATTAGCATTCCCCTAATGACTAATGACTTGAACATCTTTTCCTGTTCTTCTTGGTCATTTGTATATGTTCTTTGGACAATGAAGATTTTATTTCCTTTTTTTTTTTTTTGAGACGGAGTCTTGCTCTGTGGCCCAGGCTGGACTGGAGAGGCACGATCTCGGTTCACTGCAACCTCCAGCTCCCAGGTTCAAGTGTTTCTCCTGCCTCAACCTCCTATAATCTCAGCTGGGATTACAGGCACCCACAACCACGCCTAGTTAATTTTGGTATTTTTAGTAGAGATGGGGTTTCACTATGTTGGCCAGGCTGGTCTTGAACTCCTGACCTCAAGTGATTCACCCACCTCGGCCTCCCAAAGTACTGGGATTACAGGCATGAGCCACTGCTGCTGCCAGATTTTATTTCTTAATTGGGTTATTTGTCTTTTTTTTTCTGATCTGTCAGAGTCTTCTATACATTCTGGATACTAGTCCCTTATCAGAGAGATGGTTTGCAAATATTTTCTCCCATGCTGTGGGTTGTCTTTTTATTGTCCTAATAGTGTTCTTTGACGTATAAACATTTTAAATTTTGATGAAGTCCAGTTTATCTATTTTTTCTTTGATTGCTTGTTTTAGTGCCACTTGGAGCTTAGTGCCACAGTGTCAGCTGCCCAACACTTGTCTTGAGCTGGTTCAGTCTAGGGCCTTGAAGGCTTTGGAAAATACTAATATGCAATGTGTCAAAAGAAAAACTGCAGACAAAATAAATGTAACAGTTGATTTGAACAATTAACAATTAATGAGTCAGGCAGTACTCATAAGCAGAAGAGGTTCCAAGGGCTCCACCTGTAAGTGTGAGCAGTGAACTTTTATAGAGTGAACATAGAAGCAAAGCAGAGAAACACCTGATTGGCTACTGCTAGACACTTGCCTCATTTGAGCATGATGTGATCAGTTGGCTGCCTTGATTTAGCCGAGGTTCGGCTGTTTGTGATGGGCTAAGACCTGGCTATTTATTACAAAAATATGCCCCTGCTGGGCACAGTGGCTCATGTCTGTAATCCCAGCACTCTTGGAGCCTGAGGCAGGCAGATCGTTTGAGGTCAGGGGTTCAAGACCAGCCTGGCCAACGTGGTGAAACTCTCTCTCTCCTAAAAATACAAAAATTAGCTAGGCATGGTCGCAGCTACTTGGAAAGCTGAGGCAGGAGAATTGCTTGAACCCGGGATGCAGAAGCTGCAGTCAGTCAATATCATCCCACTGCACTTCAGCCTGGGCAACAGAGTGAGATCCATGTCAAAAAATCAATCAATCAATCAATCAAAATATAAATAAATAAAGTCTCTGAGAAGCTCTGCAACAAATAAACAAGTTTAAACCAATGTTTCTCAAATTATTGAGCAAGACACTATACAAACAAGGAACTTAACACTTTCTGAATGAGTACACAGCTGACTCGTCAGAAAAGAGTGAAACTCCTTGTTCTTTTCGCTCACACGAGAGGTTTTTGGGGGCCGGCCCTAATCATCACCCACACTCTTCTGTCCACATTTCCTTGGCCAGAACTCCTCTCTTATTTCTCTCTCTCTCTCTCTCTCTTTTTTTTTTTTTTTTGAGATGGAGTTTTGCTCTTGTTACCCAGGTTAGAGTGCAATGGCATGATCACGGCTCACTGCAACCTCTGTCTCCCAGGTTCAAGCTATTCTCCTGCCTCAGCCTCCCAAGTAGCTGGGACTACAGGTGCGTGCCACCACGCCCGGCTAATTTTTGTATGTTTAGTAGACACGGGGTTTCACCATGTTGGCCAGGCTGGTCTCGAACTCCCGACCTCAAGTGATTCACCCGCCTCTGCTTCCCAAAGTGCTGGGATTACGGGCATGAGCCACTGCGCTTGACCACATCTCTTATTTCTCTAGATGCAATATGGTCTCTCTGTGTGCTTAGAGGAAAAGATTTGGTGACACATACGGTGGTCCCAGCTATACATGCTTTTGGGCTCAACCTTGGGTCCCAGCTATACATGCTTTGTGGCTGCCTTGTGTGGCTTCAGAGTAGGCGTGCATGCTGATTGACATCACATAGAGAAGCTCCCAAGAGCACGGTGACCTTTTCTTCTGGATGCCCCCTGGTGGGAGTGCTGGAAGCCAGGGAGAATATTGCTTATTCTGACCTTGCACTTATCAATAACATGTATTTCTGCAAAAAAAAAAAAAAAAAAAGAGAGAAACGCTTGGAAAATGACATGCCAAAACATTTTACATTTCTATTTCATCAAAGACAAAATTGGACAGGGGCAATTGAGTGTATGGCTTTAGATTGTACCACTGACCATCATGCCAGTGGAATACTAATGTGAGAATACAGCTCTCTATCTGTGTGGACCAGGAAAATCTCTGAAAAAATGGAAACAGTTGATGCATTAACAGGACCAACCTATATCAGTTATTATCGAGTGTCTGGACATGCAATAAAAATAAAAAGGGGGGCCGGGCGCGGTGGCTCAAGCCTGTAATCCCAGCACTTTGGCAGGCCGAGACGGGCGGATCACGAGGTCAGGAGATCGAGACCATCCTGGCTAAAACAGTGAAACCCCGTCTCTACTAAAAAATACAAAAAACTAGCCGGGCGAGGTGGCGGGCGCCTGTAGTCCCAGCTACTCGGGAGGCTGAGGCAGGAGAATGGCGGGAACCCGGGAGGCGGAGCTTGCAGTGAGCTGAGATCCGACCACTGCACTCCAGCCTGGGCGACAGAGCGAGACTCCGTCTCAAAAAAATAAATAAATAAATAAATAAGAATAAGAGACAGGGCTTGCCCTCCAGGAAGCATGGGTGCTCCACTTTCCTCCGACTCCTCCTGGTATTTTTCATATACGCAGATTAGAACTGACAAATGCTGGGAAGAGATAAGACTTCAAATATATTTTTTAATTAAAATAGGAGACATGCTACTTGTAGAATTTTCAAACAATACAGAAGCTTATCAAGTATAACACCTGAGTTCCTCACAGCACCCCTAGGTTTGCTGAATCTGGTGTTTTTTTTTTTTTTGCCTTTTTTTTTTTTTTTTTTTTTTTGAGATGGTGTCTCACTGTCCTCACTGCAACCTCCGCCTCCAGGTTTCAAGCAATTCTCCTGCCTCAGCCTCCCGAGTAGCTGGGATGATAGGCACATACCATCACCCCCAGCTAATTTTGTGTATATTTAGTAGACACGGGGTTTCCGCATCTTGGCCAGGCTGGTCTCAAACTCCTGAGCTCAAGCGATCTGGCCACCTTCGCCTCCCAAAGTGCTGGGATTACAGGCATGAGCCACCGCACCTGGTGGTTTGCTGAATATTTCATCAGACCTTTCTGCACAGCAGGGGAGGGGGACAGTGTGCATGTGAGGGAGACGATTGAGGGCTCAAAAGGAAGACCACGGAAGCAGGGAAGCAGGTGGAGGCTTCACACCCGCCCAGCCGAGGGGGCCAGAGTGCCTTTGTGGAGGAGAACCCAGAATCCCTTAGGGTTCACAGTAATGAGCCCTAATAGAGAGAATTTTACACTAAAAACCATCAACTCATACATTTTAAATAGGCGAATTGTATAGTGTCTGAATTTTGTCTCAGTAAAGCTGTTTTTTTTGTTTGTTTGTTTTAAGAAAAAGGATTTTAAACCAAGTGAGGTTTCAGATGGTAAAAAAGAGAAGAAATACTCTTTTATTTATTTATAATTTATTTTTTGAGATAGAGTCTTGCTGTGTTGCCCAGGCTGGAGTGCAGTGGCACCATCACAGCTCACTGTAACCTGGAACTCCTGTGTTCAAGCTCTCCTGCCTCAGCCTCCCATTCCTGTGCACCTCCCAAGTGCACAGGCTTGCACCACCACACCCGGCTAAGTTTTAAACTTTTGGTAGAGACAGAGTCTTACTATGTTGTCCAGGCTGGTCTCAAATTTCTGGCCTCAAGAAATCCTCCCACCTTGGTCTCCCAAAGTGATGAGATTATTGGTGTGAGCCACTGCGCCTGGTTTAAGAAACTCCCCTTTAGGCCGGGTGCGGTGGCTCAAGCCTGTAATCCCAGCACTTTGGCAGGCCGAGACGGGCGGATCACGAGGTCAGGAGATCGAGACCATCCTGGCTAACACGGTGAAACCCCGTCTCTACTAAAAAATACAAAAAACTAGCCGGACGATGTGGGGGGCGCCTGTAGTCCCAGCTACTCGGGAGGCTGAGGCAGGAGAATGGCGTGAACCCCAGAGGCGGAGCTTGCAGTGAGCTGAGATCTGGCCACTGCACTCCAGCCTGGGCAACAGAGCGAGACTCCGTCTCAAAAAAAAAAAAAAAAAAGAACCCCCCCTTTAAAATCCAGATACAGGTTGGCAATTTTCAAAGCTTATATATTTACTATTTTGAATAGGATATTACTTTTTTAATGAAAAAGATTTAAATAGTACTGAGAGAATGCATTGAAAAGAGAGGCTCCCCTGACGTCTGTCCCTCAGTGGAGAGGCAATGGCAGTACAATGGGTTTCTGGTGTATCTGTGGTATTTATTCAGGGATCCTACATAGAGTTAGTCTTTTCAGAGTAGGAAATGTGGAACAGGGAGAGAAATTTGAGAGGAAAAACATACCCACGGGGATGACTACTATGTTTATATTCTTGATTTCTTTTTCTTTTCTTTTTTTTTTTTTTTTTTTTTTTTGAGACAGAGTCTTGCTCTGTTGCCCAGGCTGGAGTGCAGCAGCATGATCTCAGCTCACTACAACCTCCACCACCTGGGTTAAAGCGATTCTCCTGCCTTGGCCTCCCGAGTAGCTGGGATTACAGGTGCACACCACCTTGCTGAGCTAATTTTTGTATTTTTAGTAGAGACAGGGTTTTACCATGTTGGCCATGCTGGTTTTGAACTCCTGACCTCAGGTGATCCACCCGCCTTGGCCTCCCAAAATGCTGGGATTACAGGCATGAGCCTATATTCTTGATTTCTTAGCCTGGGGGACGGGCATGTAGGTGCTTTTTATAGTAAAACTTTTTCATATGCCTAAAAATATTTTTTAAGAGAAAAAGATTAGAGATAGCTAAAATTCATTCAAAAAGATAACTTCACATACCATAGATTTCCTTCATCAGATTAACTCCAAGGAGTATTTTATATATTGGAAGAGGTTACATAGCTGTTACTTAGATTTGATACTCTGTTTTTGCTTAATTTTAAAATAAAAGTAAGGGAAATGGTTTCTGGGCCTGATGAGCTCCGGACCTGGAGTTCAAGGTTTGGCTGGTGCATTGGATCAGTTTCTGACGCCATCTAGTGTTAATGACATACAATCTTTGGGAGCAGCCTCCAGGACTCAGCCTTGAAAACTCCTCAGTGATCGGGAAAGTACTGATGGGCCGAGTGTGGTGGCTCACGCCTGTAATCCCAGCACTTTAGGAGGCCGAGCGGGCGGATCACCCGAGGTCAGGAGTTCGAGACCAGCCTGGCCAAAATGGCAAAACCCCATCTCCACTAAAAATACAAAAATTGGCTGGGTACCGTGGCTCACACCTGTAATCCTCACTCAGGGAGGCTCAGACGGGTGGATTGCCTGAGTTCAGGAGTTTGAGACCAGCCATGGGCAACATGGTGAAACCCTGTCTCCACCAAAATACAAAAAATTAGCTGGCCATGGAGGCATGTGCCAAGTTATAGAGACTGTTGGGATGGCTATTTTTCTCAAGGCCAGAAACTTCCTGGGAGAAGCTGGGCACGAAAGGACAACACAGAGCCAGCTCTCCTTGCAGAGGAAACAGCACGCACAAAGGCCCCAAGGCTAGAGGAAGTTTGGCCTGTCTAAAGAACCGCAGAAAGGCCAAGGTGGGCAGAGCATGGAGGAAAGGAGCAAGTGATGCCACACAAGGTCAGAGAGTTGGGCAGGGGCAGGGTCATTCGGACTTTGTAAACTACAAAAAGGAGTTAGGATTTTATACCAGCTGTACCAAGAAGCCACTGGGCTTTTAAACAGGGTAGTAAACGATCTGTAAGTCTAAAATAGGGGGAACGCCAGCACTCACTAAAGCAAAGCACTTTCACATATCGTAAAATGGAAGTTTTTCATCAGATTTTTCTAAAAGATATCTTACTCAAGATTGTCTCAACAGGTAGACATTAGGTGCATGTTGGTTGTTTATTAAGGGTGAGTACTCTGTCTTTGTTAGATTTTTAACTTAAAAAAAGTATTGCAAGGCCAGGCGTGGTGGCTCACGACTGTAATCTCAGCACTTTGGGAGGCTAAAGTGGGCGGATCACCTGAGGTCAGGAGTCCGAGACCAGCCTGACCAACGTGGAGAAACCCCATCTCTACTAAAAATACAAAATTAGCCGGGCATGGTGGCGCATGCCTGTAATCCCAGCTACTCAGGAGACTGAAGCAGGAGAATCACTTGAACCCGGGAGGCAGAGGTTGCGGTGAGCCGAGATCACGCTATTGCACTCCAACCTGGGCAACAAGAGCGAAACTCCATCTCAAAAACAAAAAAGAAAAATTTAAAAAGCATTGCAATTTAGGGGTCCCCACGGCCACTTGTAGGTTCAATGATTTGTTAGAAGGGCTTGCAGAACTCAGAAGTGATTATATTCATGGCTATTTTTTTTTTGTTTTTGAGATGGAGTCACTCTGTTGCCCAGACTGCAGTGTAGTGGCGTGACCTCAGCTCCCTGCAACTGCTGCCTCCCAGGTTCAAGCAATTCTCCTACCTCAGCCTCCCGAGTAACTGGGATTACAGGTGACAGCCACCATGCCCGGCTAATTTTTTTTTGCATTTTTAGTAGAGACGGGGCTTCACCATGTTGGCCAGGCTGGTCTGGAATTCCTGACCTCAAACGATCTGCCTGCCTTGGCCTCCCAAAGTGCTGGGGGTTGTGGTTTGTTGCAGAGAAAGAATACAGAATGACGCAGAGGGAAGAGGCACGGAGGCCCAAGGGACAGTAGGCACAAGCTTCCAGGAGTCTCTCCCACTGGAATTCCATGGACAGTGCTTAACTGTTCCAGCACAATGCATGACAACACACACGGACTGCTGCCAGACAGGGAAGCTCATGTGAGCCTTGGTGTCTGGGTTTTGCTTGGGAGTCAGTCGTGTGGGTGTGGTTGATTGACCAGGTAGCTGAACTTAGTCTCCAGGCCCTCCAAAAGTCGAGCTGCTACTGTGTGGCCCATCGTCCCCCAAGCCACATAGCAGTTGGCATACACGATCTTGGTAGCCCAAGGCCCCCAGATAAACAAAGGCACCTTATCTCATCAGGCAGGACATTCCAGGCTTAGAGGTTACCACCCAGGAGCTGAGCAACCACCAAACACTTCTTTGGGGAAAGTTATTATTATTATTGTTTTGAGACAAAGTCTCACTGTGTCGCCCAGGCTAGAGTGTAGTGGCATGATTAGAGCTCACTGCAACCTCCGCCTCCCAGGTTCAAGCAATTCTCCTGCCTTGGCCTCCCAAGTAGCTGGGACTACAGGTGCCCGCCACCACGCCCAGCTAACTTTTTGTATTTTTAGTAGAGATGAGGTTTTGCCATGCTGGCCAGGCTGGTCTTGAACTCCTGACCTCAAGTGATCCACCTGCCTCAGCCTCCCAAAGTGCTGGGACTGCAGGCCTGAGCCACCACACCTGGCCAGTTAATCCTTCACTGCACAATTGTGATCATACATTTTATGTTAAAGAAGCTTTATCATTTGTTCCATTTATGTTTTTTCAAAGGTCACTCTGGCTACTATGTGGAAAACGGAAGCAAGAGTGGAAACAGCAACACCAGGGAGGAAGTGCTGCAGTTATCTGGGAGAGGACTGATGATAATACCATCCTTGCAGCTGTCAGACATTGCCGGAGCATTCACTGTGTGCCAGGTACTGTGACAAGCGCTAGACATGAAATATCACATTTAAGCCCTGCATGGCTTCTCAGAGGACATGGTATCTAATTTTCTCACCTTAGAAATAAACAGAAGGCTAGAGAAGACATGCTCAAAGACAGATGGCTAACCAAAGGCAGAGGCTGCTCCAGAACCCAAGCCCCGTCTCGCTACTCTCTCTACAGAGGTAACAGTGTCTCCCAGTGGTCCAGATACTGGCACTCCAGAGAAATCTACCTTTAAAAAACAAACTGTAACAAACTGATACATAATTGTACACATTTATGAAGTACATGCAATATTTTGATGCAAGCATACAATAGGTAATGACCAAATCAGGGTAATTACGATATCCATCTCCTCAAACGTTTAGCATTTCTTTGTGTTGGGAACATTCCAAATCTTTCCTTCTAGCTATTTTGAAATACACATTAAATTATTGTTAACTAGTCACCATACTGTGCTATCAAACACTAAAATGGATTCCTTCTATCTAACTGTATGTTTATGCCCATTAACCAACCTCTCTTCATCCATGCCCTCTTCCTAGCCTCTGGTAATCATTCTTCTACTTTCTACCTCCATGAGATCAATTTTTTAAGTTCCCACATATGAGTGAGAACATGCAATATTTGTCTTTCTGTGCCTGGCTTATTTCACTTAACATAATGACCCCCAGTTCCATCTATATTGCTGCAAATGACAGGATATCCCTTTTCTTATGGCTGAATAATATTCCACTGTGTATAGGTACCACATTTTCTTTACCCATTCATCTGTTGACTGCCACTTCAGTTGATTCCACATCTTGGCTATTGTGAGTTTTGCTGCAATACGCACGGGAGTGCACCTATTTCTTCCACATAGTGATTTCCTTTCTTTTGGATATAGACACGGCAGCAGGATTGCTGGATCGTATGGTAGCTCTATTTTCAGTTTTTTGAGGAACCTTCAGACTGCTTTTCCATAGTGGTTGTACTAATATACATTCCTCTCAACAGTGTATCACTGTTATCCTCTTTCCACAGCCTTGCCATTATCTGCTATTTTTTTTTTTTTTTGGTCATTTTGATAATAGACATTTTAACTAAGGTAAAATAGTATCTCATCATGGTTGTGACTTGCATTTCCCTGATAATTAGTGATGTTGAGCATTTTTTCATATACCCGTTGGCTATTTGTATATCTTCTTTTGATAAATGTCTATTCAAACTTTTAAATCCAATTATTTGACTTTTTGCCATTGAGTTATTTGAGTTCCTTATATATTCTGGTATATAACAATGGTTTGCATAACCTTTAGATGCATAGTTTGCAAATATTTTCTCCCTTTCTGTAGGTCGTCTTTTCACTCTGTTATTTCCTTTGCTGTGCAGATGCTTTTTAGCTTGATGTAATCCCTTTGATCTATTTTTCCTTTGGTTGCCTGTGCTTTTGAATTCTTCTCTATAAAATCTTTGCCCAGATTAATGTCCTAAGGTGGTTCCTCTATGTTTTCTTTTAGTAGTTTTATAGTTCCAAGTCTTACATATCAGTCCTTTTTTTTTTTTTTTTTTGAGACGGAGTCTCGCTCTGTCGCCCAGGCTGGAGTGCAGTGGCGCGATCTCTGCTTGCTGCAAGCTCCGCCTCCCGGGTTCACGCCATTCTCCTGCCTCAGCCTCCCGAGTAGCTGGGACTACAGGGGCCCGCAACCTCGCCCGGCTAGTTTTTTGTATTTTTTAGTAGAGACGGTGTTTCACCGTGTTAGCTAGGATAGTCTCGATCTCCTGACCTCGTGATCCACCCGTCTCGGCCTCCCAAAGTGCTGGGATTACAGGCTTGAGCCACCGCACCCAGCCTACATATCAGTCTTTAATCCATTTTTATTTGATTTTTGTATATGGTGAGAGAGAGGGGGTCTAATTTTATTCTTCTGCATATAGATATTCAGTTTTTCCAGCACCATTTATTGAAGATACTCTCCTTTCCCAAGTACATGTTCTTAGAGCCTTTGTCAAAAACGAGTTGACTGCAAATGTGTGAATTTATTTCTGGATTTTCTATTCTATTCCATTTGGTTATGTGTCATGGTTTTATACACAGGCCATGCTGTTTTGGTTATTATAGCATTTTAGTATATTTTGAAGTTAGGGAGTGTGATGCCTTCAGCTTTGTTTTGTTATGGGTTACTGCAGAGAAAGAATACAGACGGAAGCAGAAGGAAGAGGCACACAAGCCCAAGGGACAGCAGGCCCAAGGGACAGCAATCCTTTTTGCTCAGGATTGCTTTGGCTATTTGGTGTCTTTCATGGTTCCATATAAATTTTAGGATGTTTCCTATTTCTGTGAAGAATGGCATTGGTATTTTGATAGGGAGCATATTGAATCTATAGATTGCATTGGGTACCTTGGACATTTTAACAATATCCTTTCAATCCATGAGCATGGGCTATCTTTCCATTTTTGTGTGTATGTGTCCGATATGGTTTGGCTATGTCCCCACCCAAATCTCATCTTGATTTATAGCTCCTATAATTCCCATGTGTTGTGGGAGGGACCCAGTGGGAGATAATTGAATCATGAGGGCAGTTTTCCCTGTACTGTTCTCATGGTAGTGAAAAAGTCTCATGAGATCTGATGGTTTTATTAGGGGAAACCCCTTTTGCTTGGTTCTCATTCTCTTACCTGCCATCATGTAAGACATGCCTTTCGCCTTTCACCATGATTATGAGGCCTCCCCAGCCATGTGGAACTGTGAGTCCACTATACTTCTTTTTCTTTATAAATTACCCAGTCTCGGGTAGGTCTTTATGAGCAGCATGAAAATGGGCTAACACAGTGTCCTCTTTAACTTCCTCCATCAGTGTTTTATACTTTTCATTGTACAGATATTTTACTTACTTGGTTACATTTATTTCTAGGTATTTTTTGTAGGTACCTACATGTGATTGGTCTCTTGGTTTGTTTTTCAGATTGTTTGCCATTGATTTCTAGAAATGCAATGATTTTTTGTATGTTGATTTTGTATACCACAACTTTATGAAATTTGTTTATCAGTTCTGGCGGACTGTTGGTAAAGCTTTTCTAAATATAAGATAATGTCATCTGCAATAAGGATAATTTGACTTTTTCCTTCCCTATTTGGATGCCCTTTATTTCTTTCTCTTGCCTAGCTGCCCTGGCTAGGATTTCTAGTATTACGCTGAATAAAAGTGGTGAAAGTGGGCGGACTTGCCTTGTTCCAGATCTTAGAGGACAGGCTTTCCATTTTCCCCCATTCAGAATAACTCATATATTTGTCATACATGGTCCATGTTGTTTTGACAATGTTCCTTCTATACCCAGTTTATTGAGAATTTTTATCATGAAGTGAGGTTGAAGTTTCTCAAATGCTTTTTATCATCTATTGAAATGATCGTATGGTTTTTATTTGTAATTCTGTTAATGTAAATCATCATGTTTATTGGTTTGTATATGTTGAACCATCCTTGTATCCCTGGAATAAGTCCCACTTAATCATGGTAAATGATCTTTTTAGTGTGGTGTTGAATTCGGTTTTCTAGTATTTTGTTGGGGATTTTTACCTCTATGTTCATCAGAGATATTGGCCTCTAGTTTTCTTTATTTTCTTGTGTCCTTGTCTGGTTTTGGTATTTGGATAGTGTTAGCCTCATAAAATGAATTTAGAAGTACTCCTTCCTCTTTGATTTTTTGAAGAATTGGTGTTACTTCTTCTTTAAATGTTTAGTAGAATTCAGCAGTGACACCATCAGGTACTGGGTTTTCTTTTCTTTTCTTTTCTTTTTTTTTTGAGACAGAGTTTCACTCTTCTTGCCCAGGCTGGAGTACAGTGGCATGATCTTGGCTCACTGCAACCTCCACCTCCCGGGTTCAAGTAATTCTCCTACCTCAGCCTCCCGAGTAACTGGGACTACAGGCACGTGCCACCACGCCCAGCTAATTTTTGTATTTTTAGTAGAGACAGGGTTTCACCATGTTGGCCAGGATGGTCTCAAACTCCTGACCTCAAGTGATCCGCCTGCCTCAGCCTCCCAAAGTACTGGGATTTCAGGCGTGAGCCAGAGTGCTCAGCCAAGATCTAATGGTTTTATGAAGGCCTTTTCCTCCTTTTGCTCAGCACTTCTCTTTGCCTGTAGCCTAGTCCAGTGGAGGACAACTCATTTAGTAGAAAAGGGGAAATTGTAGCTAAGCAGCCACAGAAGGAGATACATGTGAAGTAAACAAATTTGTTGAGAAAAACAGCTGGGAGTCTGAACACTTGGAGGCCCCAGGAAGATACTGGAGGAAGTGTTTTAGCAAAATGAGGAGGTAAGTTGAGGTTGAAGAGCACATGAGATTAGGAAATGAGGTTCAGAACAGGAGAATAGCAAAGGAGGTCCCAGGAAAGTAGCTAACAACCAGGTCTAAAAGTCCTAAAATACATATTGGAACTCTGCAGGGGGGCAGGAGCAACGACGAATACAATTGTCAGTCATTGACATGCTTGGGCTATGGGGAAATTAGATAGATCTGAGTATTTGGATTAATATTAGCGATAAGTACATAGGAAGAAGCACATAAAAATAAATGCACTTATGAACTTCAGGAAAAACACAAGGTTATTGGAGGGAAAAAAAACCCATAATTTTGGCATATCATCTGGTTTGGCAGTGAGCCATATCACATTATCTAAATGCTGGTGATTGATTTAACTAAATGTTGTGACAGAACCTCACTGGGAAAACAGGGAGGGAAGGTTAAGAGAAAGGGGGCATATAAAGATACTAAAATCCCAACTACCAAAAATAAGTCAATAGATAATACCTAAAAGTTATAAATCAAGAAAGGGCAGTATAAACACAGTGTTTGTTTATTTGTTTACTTTGTGCATCAAAGCCAAGAATCTGTTTTAAAAAGCTTCCAGGTGATTTTGATAAACATTCAAGAAATTTTCACCCTTCTGGTGTGATTCCTGCCAAATCAAGTGCCTACATTTCTTGGGATTAACAGGAATTCTGTATCTATTACTTTTTTTTTTTTCATATACAATGCTACGTTTACAGTACACTGTGTGCTGCGGGGTGTTGAGAAAAGAAGCAGGGAAAGTAGACAACGGTTTCTCTGGCAAGTATGAAGGACACCTCAAGATTGGACTGACCAGAACTTTTCATAGGCAAGCAGATGGAGCTGTGAGGGTCTAATCAGGTGTGATAAATAGAGCTAAATAGAGTGAGAAAATCTAAACGAAGACTATATAGGGCAGGCTAGGTGCGGTTGCTCACACCTGCAGGGAAGCCACAGCAGAAGGATTCCTTGAGGCCAGGAGTATAAGAACAGCCTAGGCCGGGCGCGGTGGCTCAAGCCTGTAATCCCAGCACTTTGGGAGGCCGAGACGGGCGGATCACGAGGTCAGGAGATCGAGACCATTCTGGCTAACACGGTGAAACCCCGTCTCTACTAAAAAAAAAATACAAAAAACTAGCCGGGCGAGATGGCGGGCGCCTGTAGTCCCAGCTACTCCGGAGGCTGAGGCAGGAGAATGGCGGGAACCCGGGAGGCGGAGCTTGCAGTGAGCTGAGATCCGGCCACAGCACTCCAGCCTGGGCAACAGAGCGAGACTCCGTCTCAAAAAAAAAAAAAAAAAAAAAGAACAGCCTAGGCAACATAGCAAGACCCAGCTGACCCTGTCTCTAAAAAACAATCCAAAAATTAGATGGGGCTGGCCATGGTGTGGCTCATGCCTATAATCTCAGCAGTCTGGGAGGCCAAGGTGTGCAGATCGCTTGAGGTTAGGAGTTCAGAGACCAGCCAACATGGTGAAACCTCACCTCTACTAAAAATACAAAAATTAGCCAGGTGTGGTGGTGCGTGCCTGTAGTCCCAGCTCCCCAGGGGCTGAGGCAGGAGGATCACTTGAATCTAGGAGGTGAAGGTTGCAGTGAGCCGAGATGGCACCACTGCACTCCGGCCTGGGCAACAGAGTGAGATTCCATCCCAAAAAAAGAGAAACTACTAATTGTTAAGTTTTGGTGTTGTGTCAAAGAATAGCCACAATTATATAAAAAGGCTGTCTCAAAAAATAATGATAATTTAAAAAATAAATATTAGTTGGGCACGGTGGTGCATACCTGTAGTCCCAAATAGTTGAGAGGCTGAGGCGGGAGGATCACCTGAGCTCAGGAGTTTGAGGTTGCAGTGAGCCAAGATTATGCATTCCATTGCGTACCAGCCTGGGTGACAGAGTGGGGGAAAAAAGAAGACAACATAGGGGAAAAATCTGGGAGGGAATATTCAAGTAAGGAGAGAATTCAAGCTAGAAGGATTTTTTAATAACATTGAACAGCCAGGGCTGGGTGCGGTGGCTCGTGCCTGTAATCCCAGCACTTTGGGAGGCCAAGGCGGGTGGATCACCTGAGGTCAGGAGTTTGAGACCAGCCTGGCCAACATGGTGAAACCCCGTCCTTACTAAAAATACAAAAAGTTAGCTGGGTGTGGTGGCAAACGCCTGTAATCCCAGCTACTCGGGAGGCTGAGGCAGGAGAATCATTTGAATCTGGGAGACGGAGGTTGCAGTGAGCTGAGACCGCACCATTGCATCCAGCCGGGGCAACAGAGTGAGACTCCATCTCAAAAAAAAAGAAAGAAAAAAAAAACCACTTAGGTAGAAGACATGCATAGGGCAGGTCACGGGGAACAGGGGATGGAGTTTCCATGCTCTCCCTGGGAACCTTCATGTGTTCAGCTATCTGGAAGCTCTTAAATATATTATTTAGATAACATGGAGGTTATTCAATACCAGAAGAAACAGCTAAAAGAGTTCAAAATGGTTACCTTTTGGAAGAGAAACATGTAGGGAAGAGTAAGTCAGGAGACAGCAGTTTCTTCATTATAAGCCTGTTAGAACTATTTGCTCTCCTGTGCAAGTACCAGTTTGGCAAAATAAAAATTAAAGTCTTAATAAATTAAAAAGAGGATGATAAAAACGTACTAATTTTTAAAAAATTATAAAAGGATAGTAAAAATAAAAATCAATTAAGAATTTAAGGCCGGGCGCGGTGGCTCACGTTTGTAATCCCAGCACTTTGGGAGGCCGAGGTGGGCAGGTCACCTGAGGTCAGGAGTTGGAGACCAGCCTGGCCAACATGGTGAAACACTGTCTCTACTAAAAATACAAAAAATTAGTCGGGCGTGGTGGTGGGCGCCTGTAGGTCCCAGCTACTAGGGAGGCTGAGGCAGGAGAATCGCTTGAACCTGGGAGGCAGAAGTTGCAGTTAGCTGAGATCAAGCCACTGCACTCCATCCTGGGAAACAGAGTGAGACTCCATTTCAAAAAAAAAAAAACAAAAAAACAAAGAAAAGAAAAGTGTTAAGAAGAGATGGAAGATAGGCATCCAAAACATGTTCTAGGATGTCAAAGATGACAAATGAAAACTAGTGGGACTTATTTGTGATATAAAATATCTTGAATTATTCTGAGTGCTATTATTTCTTTTTTATTTTTACTTGTATGGGCTTGAAAAAAATCCGTAAGGGTTTTCCTAGGTTCATTTACAACATCAGTCACTTTTTGCAAAAGGCAGTGGGTTTCAGCTCGTATTCCTCAGAGCTGTGGGATGATGGAGACATCTCCAAGCCACCTGAAGGATTTCGTCCAGGGGAGGCAAAGCAAGTAGGGTCCTGGGCACCTCCTCTTCCACCAGGATAGCTCTCCTTTCATCTGGTTTACATGCTTTTTTCCAAGCTGGGGTCTTACTGTGTTGCCAGGCTGGTCTCAGATTCCTGAGCTCAAGGGATCTTCCTACTTCAGCCTCTTGAGAAGCTGGGACAACAGGTGTGTGCCACCGTGCCCAGCTCATATTCCTGTTCTTTACAGGATTTCTCATGAATGGGGACCTCTGCTGGTAAAAGAAAATCTGGAAACCACTGCCAGAGTCTTAAGTCCTGCCATGGCTTCTGTTTGAGGAAGGCTTTTACACTTAAATTCAGAAAGAATCACAGCTCGCACCATCTCTAGTCACTGAGCTCTTTTTTTTTTTTTTTTTTTGAGACAGAGTCTCGCTCTGTCACCCAGGCTGGAGTGCAGTGGCGCGATCTCCGCTCACTGCAAGCTCCGCCTCCCGGGTTAGCCAGGATGGTCTCAATCTCCTGACCTCCTGATCCGCCTGCCTCAGCCTCCCAAAGTGCTGGGATTACAGGCACGAGCCACCGCGCCCAGCCTAGTCACCGAGCTCTTTATTTGGACAAGTTGTGCTAGGTGTGGAGGAGGGGCTGGAGACTGATCCACTCAACACTGGCTCAGCAGCAGCCATAGCAGGTCAGGTGCCTGGAGTTTTGGTGCTGTGATCTCCTTTGCAGGCAGGCTCAAGGGATCCCATGATGGATAAATGAGTGGCTGAGAGTTCCTTGGCTCTGTGGCCCACCCTCTAGTCACATCATCAGGATTCTCCTGCATCCTTTGTCAGTGAAACTTTACTGACCCCACAGTGGGCCAGGCACTGGGAAAGAGCTGCAGATCCCACAGTAAGGAGGGGCATGTGCCCGACTTCACATTGGGCCAGCTAGCTGAGGACACAGGCTGGTCCGCGGGCACTCACAGGACATGGCCGAGCCACAGATGTTTCATCCGCCCCACTCCTAGCCCCCCTCCACCTTTCTACACCCTGCCCTCTGCCATGGGAGGTTGACCTTCATGGACCGTATAAGCAGGCTCTCCAGGCCCCTGGCTTCCGCGTGGGTTTTGCCAGCCGATCTGAGCAGCCAAGACAGTCAGTTAGGGTATTTATTTCCTTAGCTTAAATGGAGGTCACTGATCCTGTGTGACTCCTTCCAGATTCTGACACCCCTCCCTCCCTCCCTTTGTTTCTCTGGGCCCAGAGGTGGTAACCGACCAGGGGTTAGCACATCATTTCCTGTAATCCCCCGACCACACTCCCCTAGAGTCATCCAATTTGAACGTGCCACCTATTTCCTGTTGGGTCCTTGACGCCAACAACTCTGACAAGTGCAATGTCAGGACAGGCACAGAGCATAGCATTGCATAGGGTAGGTCTTGTAATGAGGGTGTGCGCAGGAAGTTGTGTGAGACAAGAATGATGGGATAGATTTGTTGTGCCCTTATTTGATTGACCAAGGTTACATTAATAGTCAATTTGTGGCTTAAAAGTCCACGAGCAAAGCTGGGTGCGGTGACTCACGCCTGTAATTCTAGCACTTTGCGAGGCCAAGGCGAGCAGATCACTTGAGACCAGGAGTTCGGAGACGGGCCTGGCCAATGTGGTGAAACCCCGTCTCTACCAAAAACAGAAAAATTAGCTGGGTGTGGTGGCGGGCGCCTATAGTCCCAGCTACTTGGGGAGGCTGAGGCACGAGAATTGCTTGAACCCAGGAGGTGGAGGTTGCAGTGAACCAGGATCACAACACTGCACTCCAGCCTGGGCAATAGAGCGAGACTCAGTCTCAAGAAAAGAAAAAAAAAAAAAAGGCCATGAGCAATTGGGATTGTCAAAAGCAGGAGTAGGTAAACTAATGCCTGGGCCAAATCTGGCTGTTTTTGTAAATAAAGTTGTTTTTTTGTTTTGTTGTTTTTTGAGACAGAGTTTCGCTCCTGTTGCCCAGGCTGGAGTGCAATGGCGCAATCTTGGCTCACTGCAACCTCCACCTCCCGGGTTCAAGCGATTCTCCTGCCTCAGCCTCCTGAGTAGCTGGGATTACAGGCATGTGCCACCACGCCCAGCTAATTTTATATTTTTAGTAGAGACGGGGTTTCACCCTGTTGGTCAGGCTGCTCTCGAACTCCTGACCTCAGGTGATCCGCCCACCTTGGCCTCCCAAAATGCTGGGATTATAGGCGTGAGCCACTGTGCCTCCTGTAAATAAAGTTTTATTGGAACACAGTCACACCCCTCCATTTACACATTATCCAGGGCTGCTGTTGCATGACAGCTGCAGAGGTGAGTAGCTGTGACAGACTGTCTGGCCTCCAAAGCCGAAAATATTCACCATCTGGTTCTCTACAGAAGAGGGTGGCTGATCTCAGGTCTAAGGCAGCAGTTCTCAAAATGTGGTCCATGGGAGTTGGGGGGGTACCCAAGACCCTTTCAGGAGGCCTATAAGGTTGAAATTATTTTTCTAATAAAAGTAAGACATTATTTGCCTTTTTTGACTGTGTCGTCATTTGACAGTGCAATGGCCATGGTGGGTAAAACTGCTGCTACTTTAGCATAAATCAAGGCAGCATGATCAAGTTGTTCTGGCAATTATATTCTTTACACACTCCCAGTAAAAAAAGGAAAAAGGCCGATTTCACTGAAGAATGTTCTTGATGAAGCAGTACAAATTATTAATTTTATTAAATCTCATCCCTTGAAATGAGACCATGTCCTTTGCAAGGACATAGATGGAGCTGGAAGCCATTATCCTCAGAAAACTAAGGCAGGAACAGAAAACCAAACACGATGTGTTCTCACTTATAAGTGGGAGCTGACCAATGAGTACACACGGACACAGGGAGGGGAACGACACTCACTGGGGCCTGTCGGAGCGGGAGGACAGGTGGAGGGAGAGCATCAGGATAAATAACCAATGCATGCTGGGCTTAACACCTCCATGATGGGTTGATGGGTGCAGCAAACCACCATGGCACACGTTTACCTATGTAACAAACCTGTACATCCTGCACATGTATCCCAGAATTTAAAATAAAATGAAATTAATTTTTTAAAAAAACTCATCCCTTCAACACACGCTTTCTTTTTATTTTTTTCCTTTTTATTTATTTATATATTTTTTTGAGATGAAGTCTCACTCTTGTTACCCAGGCTGCAGTGCAATAGCACGATCTCAGCTCACTGCAACCTCCGCCTCCTGGGTTCAAGCGATTCTCCTGCCTTAGCCTCCCGAGTAGCTGGCATTACAGGTGCCTGCCACCATGCCTGGCTAATTTTTGTATTTTTATTTTTTATTTTATTTTATTTTTTTTTTTTGAGACGGAGTCTCACGCTGTTGCCCAGGCTGGAGTGCAGTGGCGCGATCTCGGCTCACTGCAAGCTCCGCCTCCTGGGTTCACGCCATTCTCCTGCCTCAGCCTCCTGAGTAGCTGGGACTACAGGCGCCCGCCACCGCGCCCGACTAATTTTTTTTTTTGTATTTTTAGTAGAGACGGGGTTTCACTGTGGTCTCGATCTCCTGACCTTGTGATCCGCCCGCCTCGGCCTCCCAAAGTGCTGGGATTACAGGCTTGAGCCACCGCGCCCGGCCTAATTTTTGTATTTTTAGTAGAGACGGGATTTCACCAGGCTGGTCTTGAACCCCTGACCTCAGGTGATCCGCCCACCTCAGCCTCGCAAAGTGCTGAGATTACAGTCATGAGCCATTGTGCCTGGCTGACCACATGCTTTCTTAATATTCTGTGTGACTAAATGAGAAATATGTATAAAGCACTCCTTCTGCATCCATAGTTGTCTCAAAGAAAGGCACTTCGACAACTATTTGAATTTTGAACTAAATTAGCCACTTTTTCATGGAACATCATTTTTATTTGGAGGTGGGTTGGCAGATAAACTATGGCTATTTAGATACCGGTATTTGAACAAACATTTTCTTGAAAATGAATAAAGTGAGCTTGACAGTTCAAGGAAAACTACTGACAGTATTTGATGCCAATGACAACATTTAGGCATTCATGTGAAAATTAGAATTTTGGAAAACTTGTCTGCCCTGTGAGCTTGACAGCTTCTCAATACTTAAAATACGCTTCCGATGAGATCAGTGATGATATTAGTAAATGTGAGTTTTGATATCGTATAATGAAATGTGTCAACATTTGGAAGATCTGCATATCACAGTCAATATTTTCCAAATACTAATGTATGATAATCCCAAAACATGCATGATAAAATATCTCTACAATGTGCATGATAGACCAATGGATTTTAATGTAATCAACTATGAACATTCATTGATATGGTTTCAGATTCCTCATTAGAAAGAACCTTTAAGAAACTACTACTTGGAACAGCAGTGGTGGCTCACACCTGTAATCCCAGCACTTTGGTCTGTAATCCCAGCCAAGGCAGGCGGATCACTTGAGGCCAGGAGTTTGAGACCAGCCTGGCCAATGTGGAGAAATTCCATCTCTACTAAAAATACAAAAATTAGCTGGGTGTGGTGGTGCACGCCTGTAATTCAGCTACTCAGGAGGCTGAGGCATGAGAATCACTTGAACCTGGGAAGCAGAGGTTGCAGTGAGCTGAGATCATGCCACTGCACTCCAGCCTGGGCAACAGAGCAAGACTCTATCTCACAAAAAAAAAAAAAAAAAAAAAGCCGGGCGCGGTGGCTCAAGCCTGTAATCCCAGCACTTTGGGAGGCCGAGATGGGTGGATCACGAGCGCAGGAGATCGAGACCATCCTAGATAACACGGTGAAACCCCGTCTCTACTAAAAAATGCAAAAAAAATTAGCCGGGCGAGGTGGTGGTGCCTGTAGTCCCAGCTACTCGGGAGGCTGAGGCAGGAGAATGGCGTGAACCCGGGAGGCGGAGCTTGCAGTGAGGTGAGATCCGGCCACGGCACTCCAGCCTGGGCGACAGAGCGAGACTCCGTCTCAAAAAAAAAAAAAAAAAAAAAAAAAAGGAAACTAATACTTGTTGAGTTTTAGTGTTGTGTCAAAGAATAGCCACAATTATATAAAAAGACTATTAAAATACTTCTCCCTTTTTAACTTCATATCTAAGTGAGGCTGGATTTTCTTGATATACATCAGCCAAAACAACATATTCCAACAGATTAAATACAGAAATGGATGTGATTAAGCCAGACATGAAAGACAATTGCAAAAATGTAAAGCAATGCTACCCTTCCTATCAAGCATGCTTTTGTTTTTTTTTTCCCAAGACCAGGTCTCACTCTGTTGCCCAGACTGGACTGCAGTGGCATGATCTTAGCTCACAGAACGTCCACCACCCGAGTTCAAGCGATTCTCATGCCTCGGCCTCCCAAGTAGCTAGAACTACAGGCATGAGCCACCAGGCTTGGGTAATTTTTGTATTTTTAGTAAAGATGGGGTTTCACCATGTTGGCCAGGCTGTTCTCGAACTCCTGACCTCAAGTGATCTGCCTGTTTCGGCCTCCCAAAGTGCTGGGATTATAGGCATGGGCCACTGTGCCTGACCCCAAGTGTGTTTTGTTTGGGGAAAATATTACTATTTTCATTGTTATTAGTTTTTGAGACAGGATCTCACTGTTTCCCAGGCTGGAGTGCAGTGGATCACATAACTCACTATAGCCTTGACTTCCTGGGCTCAAGCAATCCTCCCATCACTGTAATTTTTAAGTGAATAAATATTTTAACATTTTATCATGTTTAATTTTAATACGGTAAGTCTTGATAGATATAACCCACATAGAAGAAAAGCTCTTTGGGGGCCTCAGTAATTTTTAAGGGTACAAAGGGTTCCTGAGACCAATTCATTTGAGAGCTTCCAATCTGAGACAGGGAATGCGGAAGCCGTTGTTACAGAGCAATGGGCTCACTTTCTGACATGCGTAGAAGCCAATCCTATGGCACTGGCTTTTGAGGAAAGTACAAACTTTATGATGAGTTGGCTGGC